>NC_091987.1:195770360-196455386 GCF_044704955.1 Pristiophorus japonicus | reverse complement strand
CACTAGGGTGTTGGACGCTTTTCTATCTGTGTACGTCACAGGCACCCAGATATCATGAAAAGTTGAGAAGAAGTTGGAAGAATTTAGAAGAAGGAAGAATTTAGTGTACGAGAGTGTAGTGGTTATACCACTGGGCTAGCAACCCAGAATTAAAATCCCACCATGGAAAATTGCGAAATTTAGTTTAACAAACTTGTGTTCTGGCACCAGGGAAATAAGCCTGCTACCTCCTAGATTTTAGAAAAACCCAATTTACTCACTAATATCTTTTACCGAAAATAGCCTGCCCCCTCTACCCTGACCCATGACCCTGAAACCTGCCCCAATCATGTTAATGGCCCCCATTATGAGATGGGGTTTGTTTTGTGTCCTTCTGCAGACAGAAAAGACCAGTTTACTGACTGTGTTAGAAAGAACTCCATAGCTGGTGAGCACTAATCAGCTGGTGAACATCAAAGATAACAACGTAAAATATATTGAAATAATCCTACATCAGTAGCGTGTGGTAACACTCTGCCACATTCATGCTGGCAGAACTTTGACAACGGAAGATGTCTGCGCTCCTCCAATTCTGTCCTCTTGAGCATCCCTGATTATAATCGCTCAACTATTGGTGGCTGTGCCTTCTGTTGCTTAGGCCCCAAGCTCTGGAACTCCCTCCCTAAATCTCTCCACCTCTCCACCTGGCTTTCCTCCTTCAAAACTCTCCCTTAAAACCTACCTCTTTGACAATGCATTTGGTCACCTAATTTCTACTTGTGTGGCTCGGTGTCAATTTTTTAAAATCTCATAATACTCCTGTGAAGTGCCTTGGGACCTTTCACTATGTTAAAGGCGCTATAGGAATACAAGTTGTTGTTGTTGTAAGAATGGCATAAGAATTCTCAAAGATTCCAAAGATTTTTTTCCACACACTACTGATGTAGGATTATTTCAAGATATTTTACGTTGTTATCTTTGATGTTCACCACCTGATCAGTGCTCACCAGCTATGGAGTTCTTTCTAACACAGGGAAATGTTGGGAATGGTTAGTGCAATGTACCAGCACACTGGTCTTTCCCCTCTGCAAACTGATTGGGTGAAAATCTCTTTTCTGCCAGCCGTAATGGTCGTATAGTCTTAACTGAGTTCCCAGTAACACACAAGCCTGCAGTACAAAAACTGCTGACAACTTGGAACAAATTTAGCAATCTGCTTCACATTAAGAACATTCAGAAGCATAGAATAAGAAAAAGTGATCAAGCCCATCAAATTCTACAAACTGACACACAATCAAACTTATCATGGTTTGCACCCTATACCTTTAAGTTATTGAAGATAGCGACATATAAATACTCCCTGATTCTCAAAGATAATCAAGGAAAGTTCTGGAATATTAATGCATTTAACATCTCCAATTCATCATCATAGGCAGTCCCTCGGAATCAAGGAAGACTTGCTTCCACTCTTAAAATGAGTCCTTAGGTGGCTGAACAGTCCAATATGAGAGCCACAGTCCCTGTCACAGGTGGGACAGACAGTCGTTGAGGGAAGGGGAGGGTGGGACTGGTTTGCCGCACGCTCTTTCCGCTGCCTGCGCTTGATTTCAGCACACTCTCGGTGATGAGACTCTCCAATATTGAGTCATGTTCTGCTGATGCTCTTCCTTGCTAAAATAGAGGAACCATTATGTCCTATGGAATATTTAATAAGGACAATTTTTACCCTTCGTTTACACTGAATATAGGCTCAAACTTTCAAAGGGACCAGGAGTAAATCAGTGGTAATTTTCATTGGATGGGATGTTAACATTTTTCAAAACTCAAACCCGACCCCAACCCACTCACTTCCAGTTTTAACGGAGGCAAGGACTATTTCATGGAAGAGGCAAGTGCTTTTACAGTCCAGCCCACTAAGCTTACCTTCTTCCCTCCCCGCCATTGGACACCCGTCCCACCGAAAAAAAAGTATCCCCCCTGCGATAAGACCCCTCCCCACCGAGATCAGACCACCATACCCTCCCACCCCACCCCCCCCACCCCCCCCAGCGATCTGACAACCCCCGAGACCGGATCCCTGGGATCAGTGACCAATCCCCAGGAATCAGATGGCCCCCAAGGATCGCCGACTAACCCCCTGCCCCCTGTCCCCACCACTCTCCCCTCACCCCGCCCATGCTCCCACTAACCCAGCTGCTGGCTCCCTATCTGCTTCTGGCCTGCGGCCTCCCCCAGAGCGGTCCCTGCTTGAAAAACCTGTTTGAAAAAGAAGAAGTACATTAAAACTTCACAGTGTGCAGGGGGGCCACCCAAAACTCCTCCCTCCACCCCCCACCCGCTCACAAGATCCACACTAGTAAGTATCGGGGACATCGTGTGGTTTGAGAGTATTATTTTCTGTCTGGGTGCTCGAGATTTGTCTCTTCCTGTGCTGAGGCCTGAGTGGTTTGAGCAGCCTGCTTCTCCTACACACAGAGAGAGGTTGAAGATGGTGAATACTGTTGCAATGTACAGTATTCTCTTCTCTATTGCAAGCCTCTAAAAAGTGAATTCACACAACTTAAATTAAAATGATATATTATCTATTATACTTCTGGTGAAAATTTTCATCTTGTCTCTTATTTCCTGTCATCACATTAAAAATGAATAAACAAAAATAAATGTTTAAAACTAATTGTTCAACTTAAATTACATAAATTGCGCAGCTATTATTTTAATACTACAGGTTGAGCCTCCCTTATCCGGGATTCCCTTATCCGGCACCACCCCTCGTTCGGCATCATTCCCGGCCACTGGGTGGCGCATGCACAGAACTCCGACATGAACAAATTGAAGTCCTTCCTCGCTGCCGACTCCCGCAATCGCTGGCCTGACCCTGCGATCCATCGCCACCACCGCAGTCCCCCCCCTCCCCGATCTCTCTGCCGCACTCCCAGCCCCAAGCCAGCCAGCCCCGATATCCCCTTGCTCAGTACCTGTACCATCCAATTTAACATGACCTCCTCTCGTCTGGCAAAATCCCTTATCCGGCACAGGACAGGTTCCGAATGCCAGATAAGAGAGGTTTAACCTGTATTATCTAGTTGTATATTACTCAGAAGAAATTAAGAGAAATAAGTTGCACAATTAACTTGATGATTTTTATGATTTTTTTGTGATGATTTTAGCAAAATGTGTTTGAAAAGATTCAAAAGTTCTCTTGTAACTCTCACGGGGACTTCAAGCTTTCTTTCCCAAAGACTAGTATCTGTGCATTCTTCTGCCTTACATCATAGAAGGGCCTCCCTGGATTTGCAGTGCTACAACACAGATGGATACATCTGTATTGTTTTGTTCATTACTGCTGAAGGCTCATTCTGTACATTCATTCATAAACTTCTAAACAGATCAAGCAATTGTCTTTATTGATTAGACAGATACAATACAGGTATTTTGGCCCTTACAATTTTATATTGCACTGCAATCTATTTTTGTCAATTGTTTCTGTGAATGGCCCCTTGTTCTGTTGATTACTTCCAACAGTTCTGTACTCAGCCAGTTATTTAATTTTGTTAATCAATGTTGTAGTCTTGGCCATTTCCATCCACTGTGATTCTCTCCACTCATGCCTGGTACTTTATTCATATTTATGTATTTCATTTCAACTTGCTGCCAGTTAATTTTGATCGGCATTTCAGGTACACTTACTGGTCTCTATTGTGCAAATTTGAGTTTGAGAAGCTTTTCTTTGTGTATTATAGCCATGTGGGTGTTATATTATTTTTATACTTCTGGCATGATTCATTTGAGTGTCTCATTCATCACACTTTACTGCTTGTGAATTATGAATGAAACTGCTCCTACTACACCCCAATCAAATAGAAAATGAGACATTGGTAGATCCCATATGGTCACACTGCAGTTCCAGCATGTTTGGGATGGCTACAAACAACTATTAGATCCTTGCCATGCAAGAAAACTTAATAGTAATTGTGGCATGTTTGATCATTTTAAATTGTGCAACCTGTCTAAAGCCATCTTTTTCAATTGTTTGTTCTCATGTTTTTTTGGTTTCACTTGACTTAGTTTCCTCTCCCCCTTTCCTTAGCTTTTATCCCCAAATAATTCTCCTTCAGCTACAAGACAAAATAAGCAGGCATCTTCGCTATAAATTAAATGGTCAATGTCACCCTGCAATCAGTTCAACGGAAGTGTTCTTATCATTGGGGTTCGCACCAGCAGACCGGCTGAGAGCTGTCAAATCTTATTATGAGTGTGGGTTGTAGTATCTATTAGCTGAGACCTAAAAATTAAATCCATTGTAGCGCAACCTCTACACTAATGGACCACAGGCTCTTAATGGGTCTGTTCTGCTCACATAGCCAAAGGGCCTTCTAATTAAATTGGCAATCAACTTTGGTCGATGAGTAAAAGAGTGCATGTTTAATAGAGTGGTCCCCTGGAAATATATCAGGGGAAAGATGAGCAAAATACAACAGTAAAGCATTGGGGTAGACTCCACCGCCACCACACCTCCCAACACCCTCCCCTCCACCGGCCACCCCACAGCTCCAACAGGAGGCCTGGTCCATTATGAGTCCAGGCCTTGTTAGCGTATGGCTGGTTGGCCGCGGATTCCCGGTTTTCCCGCAGTTTCCTGGTTCCGGACTGGTAGAAGGCAGCTACGTGGAGGGATGTGGTTTGCTCCTGGGAAGCAGCAGTAAGGGGCAATAGGGAATGGGGTTCTGCTGCAGCAGCTCAGGTTGCCTTTGTGGAGCCTGGAGGCTCAATCCTGTTCGTCTCGGCCCCACAAAAATACATTCAAACTTATCCGCCAGGCTCCAATTTGGCTGGATCATCAGTTGATGCTGGGCAGAGTGTTACACCCACTATGGCATGCGCTACACCCACTATGGTCCTAAAATGGCAATCGGGGTCCTGCATAAATTGTAGGACCCAAATTTGCATATTAAAAGGACCTCCTGCCTCACCCAGGCTGGAACTCCAGCCATCCTGTGTTAAGCCCTGAGGAAGATAGTGACTGCCGCCAGGAACCGAGGACCAAGTCTTCACCGCCCATTTACCAGGTGCTAGCACCCCATTTTGCCAGGGCACCTTCCGCATTATAATACTGAAGATTTAACATCAACTCCGAGAGAGGGAGAACTTTTGCCACAGTCCAAAAAGTAGATGTGAAAAGCAATCTTGCACAGAACAAGCACAAGAGAACTCGAATGCTCAGGTGAGACAAATAATTTTAAAAGAACCAAAGACACAGTAATTCCCAACGGGGGAACAGAAATCACTTTCAAAGGACAGCTGATGAATATTCATGGCTGTGTCCGGCTCTAATAGAGCAATGTGCATTTATCACCTTCATCTGGTTGGCAGGGTGCAGTGCGTGTCGAGTCATAGATCTAAATTAAAAGGGACAGAACACTTAAGAGGCATGACCTATATCTTCTATTCAGTACAATTGTCTTCTCTCCAGATGATTTAGGACATGAACAGAAGGGATGTAATGCTTTTAGGAGACATTTATTTCTATTTGTTTCTTCTTTCGTGCTAAGCATTTTGTGAATATATTGCCTTTGAAAACGTGCAGCTGCTACAACAAATGTTTCTCCAGCTTACAACATCAGTACCCTGAGATCAGTGTTATGGGTTTTAGTGAGTATGGATTTGGAAAAGAAATGACAGTGTGTTGGCTGGCAATAATTTGACGAATCTTTATTAAATGGGTGGCAGTATGAGGGACTGCCTCATATGGTCTATGACTCTCATAATACTATTGAATGTAATTGGGATAAATTCCATTTATATTATGTATGATTGGGAGAATGATTTCAAAATATCTGCTCAGAAAGTGAGATTCATCACAATTTCAGTCATATTGCTCAGAATCGCACAGCTTTCCGAAAATAGAAAGTTTGTATTCACTTGTGTTAATCTTAAAGGTTTGGAACATAATTAGGCTACAAGAATATCAATTCAAACACTGAACTTAATTTAAAATGCTCAGAAATTTAAACTCTGTTAAAAAAAAGTATGTAGCTCACATTTTAGCGCATGGGAAGCGATATTCTTTTTTGCAGTTTGAGGATATTTGCAATGCATCAAACTTGTACTCCTAAAGCACCCTGATGTAGCATGACAAAAATAAACAACCACTGTCAAAACCAGTCAAAACATCGCTGCTTCGAACAAACGGCAATCCCGGAATAATTGCGTACCTTAGCTCACCGATGTAGTAGTCGAGTTGCTTATTTTATACCACAGTGATTGTGGATACTCCTCGTTTCAGTCAAGCTGTTGATTGCAATCAGAGAACTGGAAAAGGCTATTGCAGTGCTAAAAACCAAAAAAACTGCCTTTCCCCGACTCCGGGCTGGAAATTCAGCAACCTTCCGCCGCGTTTTTTGGCGGTATTTCTCCGTTTTGGGCAGGAAACAGTGCAGCAGGAAATTCCCTGAAGTCTTCCGCCGGCGGTTTTGAAATACCGCTGGGGAACAGACTGCCGGCATGCAAGACTGGAAAAAGCACTTTCGCCCGAGTTTGGTCACAGCGGTGACCCATAGGTAGGGTCAAAAAACCACTGAGGAAAAAACTTGTCAGTGCAGCCCTTGGAATTGGTGTTAGGTATGAAACCCTGCAAAAAAGGTAAGTTAAAGTTTATTTTTAAATTCTTCTGCAGTGATTCACTAGAAAAGGGTCTTGTGAATGTTCTGCGATTTTTTTTAATTTAATTTTTTGGAAAAATATTTTTTGTGTTTCCCCCCCTCCCTGCGCCCAACTTGCACCGGTATCGGCCTCGGAGAAAAGTGGCAGAAAGTTTGCAGTTTACCCCGTGACTCTTCGTGCAACGCCGATTTTTCCCGCTGGGCGGATTCTTTCCCATTTTTTCCCGAATCTTCCCCCTCGAAATCATAGCAATTGTTTGGCAACAAACCGGTAATAGTGGTATTTTACAAATTTCCAGCCCTCTATCTCTTATTACCACTAATTATTTGCATTGCAATTTCCGCTCATAGCTGAGAGCAAGTGTGTATAGGGCAAACCAATTGTAGGTCTGAAGTTGCAAAATTTCAATAGAGATCGACACAGATATTAATGTTTAATACTTAACCAGTGGCTTAAATAATTTTATAATTTTTTTAAAGAAAAAAGGCCCATGTTGTAGGTTCCTTAAGAAATAATTCTACTCAAGTTTAATAAGATAAATGCAGCTTTGAAAGTTGATCTTTCTGGAGTACCTCTCAGTTGGCTTCATGTAATATTTTGAATTGTAGCTGTAATAGGGGTGCCTGATATTGCAGCATTCACTTGGGCCTCCGTAGAACTGATAACAATTGGCCCAGAAAGTGCGGCCTTCCCGGATCTGTACGGAGTTTCTACGGATCCGGGAAGGCATCGGAAAAGCCGGTTTTCGGCGCGCAATGCGTATGCGCTGAAAACCGGCTTTTCCGATCTGTCAAGTTTCTGGCTTGAACTATCTCCCACATCTCGGGAGCGAGGATATTCCCACAGCAGAGATTGGGTTATTTGCCCAACTCTTGTCCTGCGAATGTCCTTAAAACTCTTGCGCCTGATAAAAGCAGGCGCATAGCCTACTTTTACCAGCGTAAGAGTTTAAAAACATATCAAAAACATATTAAAATAAAATTTTAAAATACATATTTATGTTAAAAACCCTGCCCACTCAGGTAATTTTATTTTAAACCATAATTAAAACTTTTTTTAAAAATCGGCAAATATTTTTTTTTCAAAAAAATTTCTATCAACTTTAATTTCCATGGTGTATTTATGTGAGTTTAAAAAAAATGTTTTATGTAGTGTTTGAATGTTTGGTGGTGTTTCTCATTCATAGTAATAGGAGTTTCGGACTTACGAAACTCCTGTTACTATGAATGAGAAAATACTTTACCGTGATTGGGTGTCCAGGCCCACGTGACTCCTACGGACGTCCCAACATCCGTTGCGCGAGAAGAGGAGGCCTCGAGTCAGGGATCCCTGGCAGGCATTCGACTAAAAGGTAAGTGCGCATCTTTTGTCCTGTTCAGGGCCAATGTCTTTCATATTGGGAGACCCGCCACAGTTAAGAGTATTCCTGCCAGCGGCTCTAAGGAAATTTCAGTTTCCCTGGGTCAGTCAGGTTTTCAGCACGCGTGTCATGGAATCAATGCTCAAATCTATTCAAATCTATGAATTAATTTATTACTGTACAACCAACAACGCCTCGATTTTAAAATTCTCATCCTTGTTTTCAAAGCCCTCCATGGCCTCGCTCCTCCCTAGTTCTGTAACCTCTTCCAGCTCCACAAACCTCCGAGATCTCTGTGCTCCTCCAGTGCTGACCTCCCGTGCATCCCTGATTTTCATCGCTCCACCATTGGCGGCCATACCTTCAACTGCCTGAGCCTTAAACTCTTGAATTCCTTCCCTATCCACCTCTCTTTCCTCTTTAAAGACCTAGCTCTTTGACCACGCTTTCGGTCACCTATCCTAATATCTCCTTATGGGGCTCAGTCAAATTTTGTTTTATAACACTCCGAATCGGCCTTGGAACGTTTTACTACCTTTATAGATGCAAGTTGTTGTTGTAATTTTACCTATATACAACTGTATACCGAATTTTAATTCAAAACTAAAAAAAACATCTCTTACCCTGGATTCTATTTTTGCTATTTTTCTCTCCTTCCCTATTATCTCCACCTTCTATTTTTATTATTTGATCTTTACTTCTTCTAAATAATGAAAAATTCTTTTAACTTTATTGATGCATTTTTCTCACCAAGTCCACGTTGGAGATGGGCACTGCACTGAAAAAAAATTATAATTTTATTAGTCGAAAACTAGCTCCAAATGGCCACAAATTCAGAAGATTGTCTTACTCACAGCATTGATATGACCAGGTCATTAGTTTCTATGTCAAATAGAGACTTGCAGTCTCTGGTGTATTATTATCCCACTGCTGCCAGTAACTTAATTGCATATTAATGCAATTAATATTAATGCATAATGCATCCACAAACTATTGTGCTTACAAACAAACAGTTATAGTTTGAAGGAGCAAATTATGGGCCCAGCATTCTTTTATTTTCCCAGAAAATCATAAGAAAAAATTCAGGTAACATAATCGAGGGAACACACAGCTTTAAAATGTGCAGTTCCTGAGACTGTGATTTTGTTCAACCGTAACAAAAAAATAGCAGCAAAATCTAACAAGCCTGAATGATGATGTTTAAAGATTGCCCAAGCATCTAATGAGTCAGTTAACTGGTAGAAATATCCAAGTTCATTACACTAACTGTGGAGTGCACGTTTAAAAAAATATATAAAATGGCTCAATTAAATTTGAGAAAAGCTCAGTTTACAGAGAAGGATGTTCATATAGAGTACAGGTATCCATTTTTAATGGAAAACACCTTGCAAAGTTTTGGTGGGGAAGAATGGCCTTTGAATACCAAAAAGGTACCAAGCATATTAATTTGTCACACAAAGGTTGAACTCACTGTTACCTAGTATGTGGACCTAGATAAAGATAGAGAAGAAAAAAGAAAGAAAGACTTGCATTTCTATAACACCTATCACGACCACTGATGTCTCAAAGCGCTTTACAGCCAAAGAAGTACTTTTGGAGTGTAGTCACTGTTGTAATGTAGAAAATGTGACAGCCAATTTGTGCACAGCAAGCTCCCACAAACAGCAATGTGATAATGACCAGATAATCTGTTTTGTTACGTTGATTGAGAGATAAATATTGGCCCAGGACACCGGAGACAACTCCCCTGTTCTTCTTCGCAGTAATGCCATGAGATCTTTTACGTCCACCTGAGTGGGCAGACGGGGCCTAAAAGAGATTATCTGGTCATTATCATCTTGCTGTTTGTGGGAGCTTGCTGTGCACAAATTGGCTGCCACGTTTTCTACATTACAACAGTGACTACACTCCAAAAGTACTTCATTGGCTGTAAAGCGCTTTGAGACGTCCGGTGGTCATGGAAGGCACTATATAAATCCAAGTCTTTCTTTCTTTAGCTAATGATGCTGTGGAGGAAACACAGGGTGAGTCACTGAACACTCGGGAAAAGGGGATAGCAGTGGTGTTGATTGATGTCATAAAAGGCGCAGCAAGCGGCAGCCATGGGCAGCGGGGAGGCCCCGACCTGCGAGGGAATATCAGCGGCAGCTGGGGCATAAAAGTAGCGGTGAGCGGCGGCCATGAGCAGGGTGGAGGCATGCCACTACAAGGTACAGCGCGAGCTGGTGCAGGAGGGCGATGGCTGTGAAGAGTGAGGTCATCAAGATCCAGGTCGGTGATTGGAGCGCGGACCGATACAGCAGGAGTAGCGAGGTCGGGGCGAAGGAGCGGCGAGAGACTATGGAGGGACGTGATCGGGGCCCAGGGGAGGCGTGAGTTCCGGGCCAGGGGCAGCACGGACCAGCCCACACTGCGACACGTGTGCGCACTAGGTCCGTGCGGCAGAGTTGGTCTCCAGTTGTCTTGGGTAATCCTTGCCAATGGACCAGGACCTAGCTCTGTCAAGCCCGTGTGGTGGCTGGTGTGCAATGGCCACCCCACGTTAAAAAAAATTCACGCACAGGCATCTTCCACCCTTCAGGATGTAGTTCGCATCCTTCATTGAAACACCTGTGAACTCGTCCTTTTTTTGGCATGGAAGCAAGTCATCCTCATTTCCAGGGACCGTCTATGATGATGTTGATGATGATGATGATTGATGACAAGCCACCTGGTTCAGGGAAAATGGAGTTCCAGCAAATAAATAATCCTCCTCAGTTGAACGCAGATACAAACCTTAATGAGTTTGATTTCAAACAGTGGCTTTTACTGCAGATTCTTTGCCTCCTTGTTCATAACAGCAGAAGGAGGACCTTCACGACCATTGCCTGTAGCTGCTGGTTTTCTAATACCAGATAGTACACCACATTGCCAACCTGCCTGATAATTCTGAGATTCCTCAGAATTTCATTAGGCTCAGATAACTAATTCTGTTGGGGTTATACCCCCTACCTAGAGAACTTCATGCTGTGATTTATATGCCTGCTATGCACTCTTCTCCTGCCCTACAGACATACTTTCAAATAATTGCTACAAACATGCTCTGAGGCAGAAAATTCCTCTATTGCTGGGATGATATGTTGTGCATGCGTAAATAAGTGACAAACTGAGCCACGAGTAAATTAACTTAACTTAACTGTGCTTTTATGGAGTCCCCAAACCGGCATGAACCAGATGAGTACAGCAACTGTGAATAGCTCCCATTAAATAAAGTATGAACACAACATATTTACCCCCTTTTTAATACCACAGTCTATGTACAGTCAAAGTCCTTGAGATAGCCAGGTCGTGTTCTGATACGCTGAAACCGGCGTGGAGCTTGCAGTGTTTGATCAAGGTTTTCGGTTGGGAAACAGAACAATGTCGCTATCCCATCCTGTTGGCGTTCCGAAATCTGGGATGCGAGTGTGGTTATCTTCGCTCTAGGTTTGGCTGAGGGTTTGAGAATGTCCAGCAGCCAGCAAAGATTCTGTCCAATCATGAGCTCAGCGGGTGTCTTCCCCGTTAGCGAGTGCTTTGTCGAATGGTATGTGCGGAGAATGGTTTGAACCGCTTTGTCGAATGTTTAGGCCTGCTACGAGGTTGGCTTTCAAACCCTCTTTGATGATGCGGTTAAATCGCTCAGCACCTCCGTTGCTTTGAGGATTGTATCGAGCAGCAGGGTGATGCTCGATAGCATGACGAATGAGGAAATTGGCGAGCTGGTCGGACACAAACTGTGGTCCATTGTCAGTGATTATGACATCTGGGAGGCCCCACTTTATGAACATATTCTGCAGAATAGTGACGATCGTTGATGAGGTTCCTGAACTTGTTGTGGTGATTTCTGTCCATTTGGAATGCAGGTCATGTACTACAGTAAGGAAACGCTGGTGCTGTGGAGCTGCTTCATCTGGACCAAAGATATCCAACTGAAGTTGTTGCCATGGTCTTTGTGGCCATGGAATTGGCTTCATTGGCGCTGGTCAGATGTTTGTGGCCTTTTTGCTCAGACTGCATGCTTCACATTGTGAGACAAACTCCTCGAAGTGAATGTCAATCCCAGGCCACCATACTGAATCGCAACATCTCTGCTTCATGCGGACAATGCCAGGGTGTCCATCGTGTGCCAATGAGAGAACGCGCTATTGAAGTGACTTGGGAATTACTGCTCCATCACCACGAGCTAGGCAGCCATCGTTCCAAATGGAAAATTCATCACGAAGTCAGTGGAATGTTTTCAGCTCTTCCGGAATTTGCTTAGGCCACTCAGTCTGGAGCAAGTGGCACATGTGCTGGTGCGTAGAATCACGTTGTGATTCGGTTTTGAGTTTGTTGCAGGTGACAAGGTTTCTGATGGACTGAGTGATGATCGATGTGACATATGTGTCGTCGTCTGTGAAGAATCAGCACCACCAGAGTCCGAAACAGGTGTCAAGCAGCTGAGCATGTCAGCGACGTGGTTGCGACTGCCAGCGATGTACTGTACTTCAAAGTTATACTGATGAAGGCGATCTGAACATCGGCTGATTCGTAGTGGTCTATGTCCAGATCCAGTTGTAGCGAGTAGCGTAGTTAGCTCATGGTGAACCGTATGGAGAGTAAATTTCCTGCCATAGAGGTAGATGTGCCAGAGTTCACATGCGTAGATGCAAGCGAGTGCTTTGCGTTTCCCTGTAGAGTATTTACGTTCTGCAGAGGAGAGCGTGCGAGAGGCGAAGGTGACTGGGCATTACAGGCCATCAATCCATTGCGAGAGCACAGTACCCAAGGCGGTGCCTGATGCATCCGTGGTGACATACGTAGTGGCATTCGGATCAAAGTGCGTGAGGATAGGAGCGGATGTGATTTTCTCCTTAAGCGTGGTGAATGCCTGAGCCTGGGAATCTGTCCATTCCCAAGGGATGTCCTTGCACAGCAATGTGCGAAGTGGTTCGGCAATGTTTGCATACTGCGGGACGAACTCCAGATAGAAGTTGAAATTGCCAAGGAATGATGAAAGTTCTTTGACATTGGTAGCCTCCTGCAATCGCTGGATCACGTCAATGCTTGACACCTTGTGCTATGACTCTGTAGCCTAGAAATGTTATTTCTCCAGCAGCGAATGTACACTTATTGGCATTAAGTGTAATGTTATGTGTAGCAAGTCTAGCTATAACTGCATGAAGTCACTGGTCACGTTCTTCCATTGTCCGTCCATGGACAATGATATCGTCAAGCAGATTGAGGGCTCCCTCTATGCCTGCTAGCATATAGTGACAATCTTCTGAAATGCACGGTGCAGAAGATAGTCCGTAGATCATGCATCGATACTGATACAAACTATTATGCATCGTGAATGCCATGAACGGTTTGCTGTCCTCTGCTAAGGGTATTTGCAGGTAACTGCGGCGCATGTCGAGTTTCGTAAAGACTATTGAGCCGTGGAATTCTGAAGACAGTTCACCGATGTTAAGAAGATGGTTCTTGTTGGGGATGATGGCCTTGTTGATCTTTTTCAGGTCGATGCATAGGCGGATCTCCCAATTTTTACGCCAAGCAATGACTAAGTTCGAGATCCAGAGTGAGGAGTCGATGCTCTCAATGATTCCCTGAGATTCGAGTCACGTTAATTCTGCGGCTACTTGGTCGCGAACCGCGAATGGGAGACGGCGAAGTCGCTGCGTAACCGGTTTGACGGAAGGGTCAACGCGGGGACGATGGCAGAATTTTGTTGTCACTCCAAACCCTGTGAAGATTGAGGGATACTGCTTGTCAAAGTCCACCACATACACAGGTGTGCCGGTTGGGTCGTAAACTTTGAACCCAAGCTTGTCAAAAAGGTCAACATCCATGAGGGTTCATCCCTTCACGACATAAAAGGAAAAGTTCTCCAATGTTATGTCCTTGTAGTGTATCGGGACAGATATGACCCAAGTACCTCAATTTTGGAGTTGGACTACGCATGCAGAATGGAAGTTGCGGGCTGCAGTTGACAGTGCGTGAAGTGGGTTTTCTATACAGCCTCGCTTAATATAGAGACTTTGGCTCCAAGATCAATGAGGAGGCAGCAGGGCGTGCTATTAATGTTTGCCTCACAGTCCTTGAATTTTCCCGAACCGATGGGTGAAATGTCACTGATGGTGTAAACCATGCTGGGTTCATCACTATCGGGGTTATCCATGTTGAATATGCTGCGATGAGTGACAGACACTAGCAAAATGGTTCATTTTACCACATGCAGAGCATTTCTTCCCATGTGCAAGGCAGTTAGGACAATTTGCTGAGTGTGATTTGTCTCCATAGTTAAAGCAGTGGAAGTTAAGCCCGCAATCCACATTGGTGGCTTATTACTAGCTGTGGGTCTCTGCTGTGATTTCCACTTTGGTCAAATGCCCTTGCACATGGGCTGTGTTGTGTATCTGTAAAGCATGCACTCCCATGTTCCACCACCAGGGAGCTCAGCCCCTGAAGTCCCAAGGGATCCCAGAATCCCTTGGGAGCACTGTATATAAGCCGGCCCCTAAGGCCTGTTACTCACTCTGGAGTGTCTTATTAAAGACTGAGGTCACTGTTACTTTAACCTCCCTGTGTGCAGCCTCATCTGTGTTAGGAATACAATAACTGGCGACGAGAATATGAATCCAACGCAAAGATGCAGCAAACTGTGGGCATCCTGGAGAAGTTCTCGGAGGGTGAGGAATGGGAAGCCTATGTCAAATGGCTAGACCAGTACTTTGTAGCCAACGAGCTGGATGGAGAAGGAAGCGCTGCAAAAAGGAGAGCGGTCTCCTCACGGTCTGCGGGGCACCGACCCACAGCCTCATGAAGAATCTTCTGGCTCCAGTGAAACCCACAGATAAGTCATATGAGGAGCTGTGTACACTGGTTTGGGAGCATCTTAACCTGAGGGAGAGCACGCTGATGGCGAGGTATCGGTTCTACACGTGCTAGCGATCCGAAGGTCAGGAAGTGGCAAGCTACGTCGCCGAGCTAAGGCGACTTGCAGGACAATGTGAGTTTGATGGCTACCTGCAGCAAATGCTCAGAGACTTTTTTGTACTGGGCATTGGCCACGAGACCATTCTACGAAAACTTTTGACTGTAGAGACACCGACTCTCAGTAAGGCCATTGCGACAGCACAGGCGTTTATGTCCACCAGTGAGAACACCAAACAAATCTCTCAGCACACAAGTGCTAGCAATGTTCATAAATTAACTGGAACTGTGTTTGTGAGCAGAAATGTATAGGGCAGAACCCACGAGTCTGCAACTGCCAGCAGGCCTCAGGTGACCCAGATGACTCAGAGTCCCCAACAAAGGATGAATGCAAGGCAATTCACACCTTGTTGGTGTTGTGGAGGCTTCCATTCATCCGCTTCAAAGGGTATGTTTGCAAGAGCTGTAGAACAATGGGGCACCTCCAACGAGCTTGCAAGCTCTGCAAAACCTGCTAACTACCACATGGCAGAGAAAGATTGGTCCATGGTGGATCAAAGCAATTTCAAGCCTCAGAGAGAGGATGCAGATGCTGAAGTACACAGGGTGCACACATTTTCGACGCAATGTCCACCTATAATGCTAAACGCAAAATTGAATGGCTTACCAGTAGCCATGGAACTGGACACTGGCGCTAGCCAATCCATCATGAGTAAAAAGATGTTTGAGAGACTGTGGTGCAAAAAGGCATTCAGACAGCCCTGAGCCCCATCCACATGAAACTGAGAACGTACACCAAAGAGCTTATCACTGTCCTGGGCAGCGCCATGGTCAAGGCCACCTACGAGGGCACGGTGCATGAACTGCCACTCTGGATTGTCCCGGGCGATGGCCCCATACTGCTTGGAAGGAGCTGGCTGGGCAAAATCCGCTGGAACTGGGGTGACATCCGAGCGCTATCACATGTCGATGAGGCCTCATGTACCCAGGTTCTGAACAAATTTCCTTCCATTTTTGAGCCAGGCATTGGAAACTTTTCCGGGGCGAAGGTGCAAATCCACTTGGTCCTAGAGGCACGACCCATTCACCCCAAGGCAGACGACCTATTTGCGAAGCTGGCAGGAGGCAAGACATTCACCAAGCGCGACCTGACTTCGGCCTACATGACGCAGGAGCTGGAGGAGACTTCGAAGGGCCTCACCTGCATCAACACGCACAAGGGACTGTTCATCTACAACAGATGCCTGTTTGGAATTCGGTCGGCTGCAGCGATCTTCCAGAGAAACATGGAGAGCCTACTCAAGTCGGTACCATGCACAGTAGTCTTTCAGGACGACATATTGGTCACAGGTCGGGACACCACCGAGCACCTACAAAACCTGGAGGAGGTCCTCCAGTGACTGGATCACGTAGGGCTGCAGCTGAAGAAGTCGAAATGCATCTTCATGGCAACAGAAGTGGAGTTTTTGGGGAGAAAGATCGTGGCGGATGGCATTCGGCCCACAGACAGAGCCTATCAGGAATGCGCCCAGGCCACAGAATGTCACGGAGCTGCGGTGGTTCCTGGGACCCCTCAACTATTTTGGTAACTTCCTACTGGGGTTAAGCACCCTTTTAGTGCCCCTACATGTGTTATTGCGCAAAGGTGAGAACTGGGTATGTGGAAAAAATCAAGTAATTGCTTTTGAGAAAGCCAGAAACATTTTATGCTCCAACAAGCTGCTTGTATTGTATAACCCGTGTAAAAGACTTGTGCTAGCATGTGACACGTCGTCCATACGGAGTCGGGTGTGTATTACAGGTTAGATGCGGGAAGAATGTTCCCAATCTTGGGGAAGTCCAGAACCAGTGGTCACAGTCTAAGGATAAGGGGTAAGCCATTTAGGACCGAGATGAGGAGAAACTTCTTCACCCAGAGAGTGGTGAACCTGTGGAATTCTCTACCACAGGAAGTTGTTGAAGCCAAGTCACTAAATATATTAAAAAAAGAGTTAGATGTAGTCCTTACTACTAGAGGGATCAAGGGGAATGGTGAGAAAGCAGGAATGGGGTACTAAAGTTGCATGTTCTGCCACGAACTCATTGAATGGCAGTGCAGGCTCGAAGGGCCAAATGGCCTACTCCTGCACCTATTTTCTATGTTTCTATGTTTCTACAACAAGCTAACATTGCGGGGAAGTTGCAACCTGTCGCCTATGCTTCTAGGAGCTTATCCAAGGCTGAGAGGGCCTACAGCATGATTGAGAAAGAGGCATTAGCGTGTGTGATCGGGGTAAAGAAAATGCATCAGTACCTGTTTGGCCTCAAATTTGAGCTGGAAACCGATCACAAGCCCCTCACAACCCTTTCGCTGAAAACAAGGCGATAAATACTCATGCCTCAGCCCGCATACAAAGGTGGGCACTCGCGCTATCAGTGTATAACTACCATCCGCCACAGGCCAGGCACCGAGAACTGTGCGGATGCTCTCAGTCGGCTACCATTGCCCACCATTGGAGGTGGAAATGGCGCAGCCTGCAAACTTGTTGATGATGGCGCAGCCCGCAGACTTGTTGATGGTCATGGAAGCGTTTGAAAATGATAAATCACCTGTAACGGCCCACCGGATTAGGACTTGGACCAGCCAAGATCCTCTGCTGTCCCTAGTAAAAAACTGTGTACTGCATGGGAACTGGGCCAGCATCCCCATTGAAAAGCAAGAGCCAATCAAGACATTCTAGCGGCGAAAGGACGAGCTGTCCATTCAGGCAGACTGCCTGTTGTGGGGTAACCGCGTAGTGCTACCAAAAAAGGGCAAGGAGAGGTTCATCTCGGATCTCCACAGCATACACCCGGGTATCGTAATGATGAAAGCGATAGCCAGATCCCACGTGTGGTGGCCCGGTATCGACTCTGACTTAGAGTCCTGTGTATGGCAATGCAGCGTATGTGCTCAGTTGAGCAATGCACCCGAGAGGTCCCACTAATTTTGTGGTCCTGGCCCTCCAGACCATGGTCAAGGATCCATGTCGACTATGCGGGCCCGTTTTCAGTAAAATGTTCCTAGGGGTGGTGGATGCTTTTTCAAAATAGATTGAAGGTGAAACAATGTCGGGAAGCACCGCCACCACCACCATTGAAAGCCTGAGGGCCATGTTTGCCACCCACGGCATGCCTGTCATACTGGTCAGTGACAACGGACCATGTTTCACCAGTGCCGAATTTAAAGAATTCATGACCCGCAATGGGATCAAACATGTCACCTCGGCCCCGTTTAAACCAGCCTCCAATGGGCAGGTAGAGCAGGCAGTACAAACCATCAAACAGAGCCTTAAACAAGTCACAGAAGGCTTACTCCAAACCCGCCTGTCCAGAGTACTGCTCAGCTACCGCACGAGACCCCACTCGCTCACAGGGGTGCCCCTGGCTGAGCTACTCATGAAAAGGGCACTTAAAACCAGACTCTCGCTGGTTCACCCCAACCTGCATGATTAGGTAGAGAGCAGGCGGCAGCAACAAAATATAAACGATGGTCGCGCCACAGAGTCACGGGAAATTGATCTGAATGACCCTGTGTATGTGCTAAACTATGGACATGGTCCCAAGTGGATCGCGGGCATGGTGATAGCTAAAGAAGGGAATAGGGTTTTTGTTGTCAAACTAGACAAATTTGCAGAAAGCACCTGGTCCAAACGAGGCTGCGGTTCACAGACTGCCCTGAACAACCCACAGCAGACACTATCTTTTTCGAGCCCACAACACACACCCAAAGGATCAACGACACCACACCGGACCATGAAATCGAACCCATCACACCCAACAGCCCACCAAGGCCAGGCTCACCTAGTAGCCCTGCAGGACCAACAACACGCCAGCCCAGTGAGGGCACAGCCAACACACCAGAACAGACACTTGTACTGAGGCGGCACACCAGGGAAAGAAAGGCTCCCAACTGCCTCAACTTGTAAATAGTTTTCACTTTGACTTTGCGGGGGGAGTGATGTTGTGTATCTGTAAAGCATGCACTCCCATGTTCCGCCACCAGGGAGCTCATCCCCTGAAGTCCCAAGGGATCCCAGCATCCCTTGGGAGCACTGTATATAAGCCGGCCCCTCAGGCCTGTTCCTCACTCTGGAGTGTCTTAATGAAGGCTGAGGTCACTGTTACTTTAACCTCCCTGTGCGCAGCCTCATCTGTGTTAGGAACACAATCGGCTGTAGCTGCAGTCTGCTGCATCGGGGGAGCAGGGGATCTGATCGGTTTTGAATCGGAAATTTCGATTTGGATGGACAAATTAGTTGCTTTGTCTGATCTCAATTGATCATCATCCATTAGCAAGCATTCCTGAATGCAGGGGATCGTTGTTTCCTCAATAATTTGATCCCTGATCATTTCCTCTGTCAGTGCTCCAAAGTTACACGTAGTGGCCAGTTCAGTTAATGAAATGATGTAATGAAATGAAATGATTGGTTCACTGTTCCCTTGCCCCCTTTTACGAAATTGATATCTCTTCATCAAGATCATTTTCTTTGGCCCAAAATAGTGCTCTAGGGCACTTACCGTTTTATCGTCTTCAATTTGGCCAAAGATGCATTGGCCTTTGGTGTGGAGGCAGTGGATAAGTATTGCACGGCGGTGAGCTGGTATTACATTGTTGCCATCTAATCCACTTGCTGTGATGTATGTAGAAAACCTTTTTTCCATCTCGACCATGGAATTGGAGGGTCCCCGGGTATGGAGAGGAAAGCTGGGGGTGGGGGAGTCGGGAGGTTAATTTGATTCATCCTCATCACCAAATTATGTTGTGCATAAGTAAATAACTGACAAACTGAGCCAGGAGTAAAGTAACTTAACTTAACTGTGCTTTTATACAACCCAAAATGAAGTCCCCAAACCCGCATCAACCAGCACGAGTACAGCAACTGTGAATAGCTCCTGCAGGGTCCTAATGCCCGTCCGGTGAGCTGTAACAAATAAATATAGTATGAACACAACATGATACATTGGGGTCTCTCTGTTATATTCCCCTGGTGTAGTTCTTTAACTTTCTACACTAATTGAATGTTTTGGTACACAATAATATGTGGTTCTCAATTAAACGCATATATTAGGCAAGATTTTCCTGTGTGCTATGTGTATAAACCCACTCATTATACATAAGTTTACGATTTTGTTACACAGCAAACAGAGGAAAGCTCAATAATGCATAAGATAGTTCATAATTTTATTCCCCCTATTTTTAATAAACAGTGAGTATATTGTGAGCCTTTGTTATGGGAAAATGAGTTATGGATCAGGTACCAGAGAGATTATTAGGATGGAAAAAAAGCATCTATATATGTAAAATAATGTGCATTTATCAGAAACCTAATTTAGTGAAGAAATTAACAGGAAACATCTTCTGTACACAGGTCAAAATAACTCCAGGGGAATTTGCCTTTTTCTAATTTAAAATCTATCCAGTATAACATGAGTGGACTGCTAACTCAGAAGATTAACTTTGTTTGAATACTAATTTCCTCAAAATGAATATATAAATGCAATGAATGAGAGTGCAGTAAGAGTTGCCGTTAATTTGCTATTTTCCCTCTATCCTTTATTGCCCTCGGTTGTCTAGTAAAACCTATGTGGAGAAGAGATCACAATTAATGTCCTTTCCAACAGCCACTCAACATGAACAATGAAATGCCATGTTTTTTGTGAGTAATTGCTTGAATTTCAATGTTCTTTCAGACTGCTGGATTGGACACCAGGGGCTCGCAAAGCACAGCCTCGGACAATTCTGTACAGCAAAACTGGCAAGCTGCACCTTAAAGGTAAAGTCCAGGTTACTATGCTGCATTCAAAAAAAATCGCACAATATCAAACATGGGAAATTCTAGATGCAAATTTTTGCCATTATTCCAACTTTTTTAGAAATTTTAGAGATAACATTTGCTCCTGGGACTCTCAAGTGACAACATAACTTTTGTGGTCCATCATCTCCATTAATGGAACCTGCCACGGCCGACGATTTTGGAGCCTGATTTCGAAATGCCTAACTTTGGGAAAATATGAGTAAGCTGTATACTGTGCCAGGTTTTCAAATGGCTTGTGTGCTTCTTTCCTTGCGCATCCCTGATTTTCATCGCTCCACCATTTCATCGCTCCACTTCCTGTCCTAATATTTCCTTATGTGGCTCGGCGTCAAATTTTGCTTGATAATCACTCCGATGAATCACCTTGGAGCTATATCAATGCGTGTTGTGTTGTGTATATGACAGCGGTAGACACATTGGTGTTGACCCAGTGCTGAGGTGTAACGAAATGTCAGTATTTGAACTTAATAGCATTCACAGTATTTGGCACTAGGGGATGCTGTTTATAATATGCATTGTGTGCCGAAACACAAGATTGGAGAGGTTATCTGAAAATACTGTAACACATTCATAATTCAAATTGTATTTTTTTTTTCTAAATGTGGTTTGTAGTTTAGTGGGAGACTTAAATTCCTGACGGTCAGTCAAGGATTATTTGGCTCATTTGTGAGTTTAATGGCGCTTTGCATCCAATTTACTAGTGCTCATGTTACTACTTTCTGGTGCTCTGGGTAAGCTGCGTTGGGGTCGGGCTGGGGCTAGACTCCAGTGCCTAGAAGTTGGGCCTCCTAAGTCCACAATGTGGCTGGCAGGAAGGGCACGTATAATTGGAAGTGCACTGCCCACCATATTTGGTAAGGACAAACAAGAAGCATCCTTTACCCATGCTGAAGCAGGCCTTTGCATATGTAAATAAGGCACTGAAGATCTGCTTGATGCCCCCTGAGGCAGCCAGTGCCATTAGGTAAACTCAGGTAAACCAACCCTAAGTTGCGGAACACCTCCGTTCAGTCCGTAAGCATGACCCCGAGCTTCCGGTCGCCTGTCACTCTAATTCCCTGCTCCACCCCCACTCCGACATCTCTGTCCTCGGCCTCCTGCACTGTTCCAATGAAGCTCAACACAGGCTCGAGGAACAGCACCTCATCTTTTGTTCAAGCACTTTACAGCCTTCTGGACTCAACATCGAGTTCAACAATTTCAGACCATAACCTCTGACCATATTTGGCTCCCTTTCCTTGTTTTTTTAACATAGAAACATAGAAACATAGAAAATAGGTGCAGGAGTAGGCCATTCGGCCCTTCTAGCCTGCACCGCCATTCAATGAGTTCATGGCTGAACATTCAACTTCAGTACCCCATTCCTGCTTTCTCGCCATACCCCTTGATCCCCCTAGTAGTAAGGACCTCATCTAACTCCTTTTTGAATATATTTAGTGAATTGGCCTCAACAACTTTCTATGGTAGAGAATTCCACAGGTTCACCACTCTCTGGGTGAAGAAGTTCCTCCGCATCTCGGTCCTAAATTGCTTACCCCTTATCCTTAGACTGTGACCTCTGGTTCTGGACTTCCCCAACATTGGGAACATTCTTCCTGCATCTAACCTGTCTAACCCCGTCAGAATTTTAAATGTTTCTATGAGGTCCCCTCTCATTCTTCTGAACTCCAGTGAATACAAGCCCAGTTGATCCAGTCTTTCTTGATAGGTCAGTCCCGCCATCCCGGGAATCAGTCTGGTGAACCTTCGCTGCACTCCCTCAATAGCAAGAATGTCCTTCCTCAGGTTAGGAGACCAAAACTGTACACAATACTCCAGGTGTGGCCTCACCAATGCCCTGTACAACTGTAGCAACACCTCCCTGCCCTTGTACTCAAATCCCCTTGCTATGAAGGCCAACATGCCATTTGCTTTCTTAACCGCCTGCTGCACCTGCATGCCAACCTTCAATGACTGATGTACCATGACACCCAGGTCTCGTTGCACCTCTCCTTTTCCTAATCTGTCACCATTCAGATAATAGTCTGTCTCTCTGTTTTTACCACCAAAGTGGATAACCTCACATTTATCCACATTATACTTCATCTGCCATGCATTTGCCCACTCACCTAACCTATCCAAGTCGCTCTGCAGCCTCACAGCTCCCGCCCCCCCCCAGATCTTATGTACTTTTTTTCTCTTTGTCTCCCATGGCAGCTGGTAATTATTCCGCCATTCACCCTATCTAGACTAACCTTTATCAAACTCTGCCATTACCATCTCAAGTCGGCCCATCATCCCTTTTGTCTCTCTAATCTCTCCTGTCTTCCACCCTATCACAGACCTTCCCTTTTGTCTTTCCTCCCCTCCCCCTTTCAGTGCTCCTTAAGAATCTGTTCATTTTGAATATTCGCCAGTCACTTACCTGAATATGGAGTCGGGAGGAACAGGAGTGCTCGTTCCGACCCCATATTAACCCCCCACTTCATCCCACCCGATCGCCGTCACTCCTGGAATTCCGACTCAGAGACCCCTGACCTCAAGGCTCCCCGATCTTTGATCTCCCACCCCTTGGCCCAGAGATCCCTGACCCAGACCCTGATCCTGGCTGCTGCCGACTGACACTACCCCCTCTCCAGCTACCATCACAAAGACCTCTGTGAACTCGTTCATGCGCTCAACTGATTTTGTATGGAGTGCCTCCAAATGACAGTTTTCGGGGGAGAACTTTGGTCGAAGAGCTGATGGGGCACTAAATCAGCTGTTGCATACCAGAGCTGGGGGGGACTCTAACGAAAATGCCGCGCTAAATTTAACTGAGTCATTGCGCATGTGCCGAACTCTGATTCAGATCCCGGGAAAAGCCAAGTCTTAAAGGCGCGGCATAGTAATGCATCCATAAAAATGATCAAAATCACTTTTTTTGAAGCTGACCTCTTATTTCTGTCTGCCGCTGAAAACTCGGAGGCTCATGCACCGTGCTCTGTGTAAACGTTGCACTGACTGTGGCCTCCGATGGAAGCACTTCTTCATCCCTTTAAGTAACCACCAGTTACCAACTCTGCAAGCCTGGACCGACTGTTTTTCCAGACGTTTTTCTTGACAGCCGCTAAATGAGGCAGCTGCATCTAATTTTCCGACCGGGGCACAAGCGTGGGCGTTGCACCAGGACTGATGTCATGATCGGAGTGATCATCAAGAGCCAGGCGCTCCTGGTTTGCGCTCCTGGTAAGTCTCTAATGAATTTTCGGTCGGAACGCTAAAAGCTGTGCTCCCATTAACGCCCCCTCTGCCCATTAACTGAGGCATTAGACAACTGAGAATCCAGTCCTTAAACCTTTCATTAAGGCCTTTGATTCCTGAATACCCATCATTAGGTGAGATAATGATAACAAATAACAAGAAGACAGAAGAAATCTTATAAGTAATTCATTGATTCTAAATTTGTATTCTTCAAAGAAATTAGATTTATTACTCTATTTAGTCCATGAATTCCTAGTTAGTAATTAAACTAGCCTCTGAATCTGAGACTGGTTTATTAACTACTGAGGGAGTTCCCAACTCACTCAGCTTCTGAATTCCTCCAAGTCAGAGACTCTGCTCTGTTCAGTATCGTTCCCAGTGGTATAACTGAAAAACATTTGGGAAGCTCAACAATGTATTCCACCATCTAGCATGGTAAAGAGTTCATAAAGGAGAAAACCCTAATTAAGAAGGTTGCTCAGATGTATTTATGATGGTTAGGCCAGGATCTTGTCCAAACAATTGAGGGAGTACAGCGAAGGTTCACCAGACTGATTCCCGGGATGGCTGGACTGACATATGAGGAGAGACTGGATCAACTGGGGCTTTATACACTGGAGTTTAGAAGGATGAGAGGGGATCTCATAGAAACTTACAAGATTCTGACGGGATGGGACAGGTTAGATGCGGGTAAATTGTTCCCGATGTTGGGGAAGTCCAGAACCAGTGGACACACTTAGGATAAGGGATAGGCCATTTAGGACTGAGATGAGGAGAAACTTCTTCACCCTGAGAGTTGTTAACCTGTGGAATTCACTGCCGCAGAGAGTTGTTGATGCCAGTTCATTGGATATATTCAAGAGGGAGTTAGCTGTGGCCCTTACAGCTAAGGGGATCAAGGTGTAGGGAGAGAAAGCAGGAAAGGGGTACTGAGGGAATGATTAGCCATGATCTTATTGAATGGTGGTGCAGGCTCGAAGGGCCGAATGGCCTACTCCTGCACCTATTTTCTATGTTTCTATGTTTCTATGGGCTGGATTTTCGGTGGAAACGGTAGTTTTACGCCAAAATTACCTTTTTCGCCACGCTACCATTTTCAGGCCAAACTTTTGGTCTTTACGTCTGCGCCATTGGTGAAGTTGGAGTTGCACGACGATTCACGGTGCAAATCATGAGGTTTGGCAACTTCAGTCCAGGGCCGGAAGCGCTGCGACAGAGGCCTTGGGAGGGAGGAAAAACAAAAGAAAAATTGCAAACAACATTCAAAGAACATTCACAAAACTTTCACAAAACCCTTACCTGCTAAATCGCTGAAAAATAATTACAAAAATAAAAACTTTATTTTACCTTTTTTGCAGGTCTTCATACATATCGCTGCTGGCAGGGCTGCACCGACAGGTGGCCCCTGGAGCAACGTGGCGGCATGCCACTGCAGGGTACAGCGCGAGCTGGTGCAGGAGGGCGATGGCAGTGAAGAGGGCGATTGGATTGGACGTCATCAAGGTTCAGGTTGATGATTGGAGTGTGGACAGGTGCAGCAGAAACCGTGAGGTTGGGGTGCAGGAGCGGCGAGCGATCGAGGAGCGATGCAATCGGGGCTTTGGAAAGGCATGAGTTTGGGGCCAGAAGAGCCGTGGGCCCAGGGGCAACACAGGCCAGCCCACATTACGATTGTGTGCGCACTAGGTTCGTGCAGCAGAGCTGGTCTTCAGTCGTCTTGGTTAATCCTTGCCACTGGACCAAGACCTAGCTCTGTCAAACCCGTGTGGTGGCTGGTGTGCAACGGCCACCAAACGTTAAAAACAAATCCACGCACAGGCATCTTCCAACTTTCAACATGTAGTTCGAGACTTGGAATATTAGATCCTTCGTTGAAACACCTGTGAACTCATCCTTTTTTGGCATGGAAGCAAGTCATCCTCGATCGAGGGACCGCCTATGGTGATGAAGATGATGACCGACAGGTTTGACCTGTCGCTATTCTGGGCGCGGCGGTGACTGCCGAAAGTATGACGGTAACGCAATCTGCGGTGTTGCACATTGGCGCACCTCTCCCCGGCAGTACTTGAAAGCACCGCCGCAAAAAGGTACCCCAGGATCCCGCTGACCGGGTTTTCGCCACAGAGGGTCAAGCCTCGATGAAAACCCAGTCGCACACCTGCCCAAAATCCAGCCCAATGTGTCTTAATCCCAATTTTATTGTCCCAGTTCTAGGAACTGGATAAAGACTTCTCCAAAGTCATTCCACATAAAATCCTTCGAGAGAGAAAGCTTTCCCTTCATCAGTATGGGCTAGATTTGTACTCCAAGAGTGAAAAGGCAAGGATCTGACATGATCTTGTTGAATGACAGAGCAGGTTCAAAGGGCCATATGGCCTACTCCTGCTCCTATTTCTTATGTTCTTATGCACAAACCCTTTCATGTTCATTATATGATTAGTTAGCAAATGGATTGGTAACGAATCCTATAATGAATATGAAAGGTTTTTGAGTGGAATGATTTTGAGGGAAGTCTTTACCCAGTTTCTAGAACTGGTGCATTAATGTTGGGATTAACGCATATTGTCGGGGCAGTATGAAGCTTACTATGTACTAACCCATTACTATTTCTGTATTAGAAATGCTTGATATTGACACTGGGTATGAAAAATGCAAAAATGTTACATTGTCTAACACCGATGTCCTTAACTTGAGGGTGATCTTCACCACAAATGCATTTAATCAATGATCATTATTTTCTGCCTTGGCCTTTTGACAGTAGTTAACCAAGTGCAGTTAATATCAAGTCATCGGCAATTTTCCAAGGTACTGGATGCTAATTTACTGCTGACTGTACATAAAATATTGGGAAGTTGCTTGAAATTATTCTACTTACTGTTCCGACAACTGGAAATGAGCCACACGACTTGTGCAAATGTGCATGACTTACACAACTGCGGCAGTAAAAGGCAGAAAATAGCAACCCAGTACAAGTTATAGTGCGATAATTCCCGAAAAGTGCAATTACATGTCCAGCTCAAGAAATCCATTCAGCTGAAACATGCACTCTTCTGACAGCACAGCAGGTGACTAAAAGGAACAGGCTGTCACAGTCAAGAAAGAAAAGCAAGCCTCGAAAGTACTTTGTGCTTTAGAGGACAGTGGGGAAAGAATCAATATTTCTCAACTTGTCGCTGGATATAAAATTATGGACAGTAAAATGGAGAACAGTGCAGATAAACGGTAGCCATTTTGACCCAAATTTTCCTCCTAAAGGGCTGGATTTTCAATTGGCTTGCTCCTCTATTCGCACCCCGGAGGGACGGTAACTGGTCTGTAAATGATTGCCGTATAGGCGTCCAGCTTCTAGCGCCCCGCCGGGAAATTTGGTGCTGGTTTTGCGGCGGGGCTGAGCAGTACCACCCGGGAGTGTCGCGCCATGGTACAATGCCCCCGTTATCGTCCCGATCTCGAAATTTGTTTTGCGCTGACCCCACAGCGAACCCGCCTGAGAAAGCGGGCGGTCAGCGCTGTCCCGGCAGTGCTGAGGGAAAGAATAAATGCACGAGGTAAGAGTAATTGTTTTTTGTTGTTTTATTTTTGAGATTTATCTTTATGTCGGGTGAGCAATGTATTAGGAATGTTTTTTGTGCTGATTTTTGTTCAGGATAGCCTCTCTGAGTGCACTCCGAAGCCGGCTCTTTAGCAATGGATTTTCAGTTGCTCACCCGACCTTGCGCCCCAAGAGAAGTGTGGAATGCCGCCCTTAGCGCTCCGCCCCACTATCAGGGCACAGCAACCGAATTTGTTGGCTGCCATTGCAAACCATTTCCTGGTACAAAATTTACCGTCGTCATTAGCACCCTAAAAAGCCTCCATCCGAAAATCCAGCCCAAAGCCTGATAAAAGGGGGGTAATTACACATGTCTGTGAATAATGGTGGGAAAACCTTGGACATTGCACACCCATACTTCCAACTTGTATTGTGGCTAGTCTGCGGGTAGTGCAGACTTGTAACTTTACCCATAAACTGCCTTACTTTATCAATCTATACACTGAACAAGAACAAATAGTCACCATACGTTTGATACTTTATTTATGCCAAGAACAAAGGTAAGGTCCTAAATCTTACCTATAGTATTCTTTGGTCTTGGGATCACATCATTATGCTATTACACAAACGTTGCTCTCTCACAGAGGGTCTGATCCGAGGCTCTGGTTCATTGTGATCCTCCATGGACCTGTCCTCCTCTGCAACATGGTGGTTTTCAGGTTTAACAGGTTTTGCAGCTCCCCTGCACACTTGTTGGGGGTGTCCCAATGTTCCACAGCCCTTGCAAACGTACTCCTTGAATCGGCATGAATGGAAACGATGATCACCCCCGCAGTGCCAACAAGGTGTTAATGGCCTTGCATTCATCACCCTTGATGGTAGACTCTGAGTCATCTGCAGGTATGTGTGACCTGCCCTGTACGTTACATTTTGAAAACAACATCACTTTGTTCACAGTAGTTGTAGCAGCACTTGTGTGCTGAGAGATTTGCTTTGTATTGTCACTGGTGGCAGTGAATGCCTGGGCTATCACTATGGCCTTACTCAGGGATCTCTACAGTCAAAAATGTGCGAAGTAAGACCAATACTTCGTGGCCAATGTCAAGAATGAAAAAGTCTCTGAGCATGTGCTCCAAATGTCCTTCAAATTCACAATGTCCTGCAAGGAGTCTTAGCTCGGCGACATAACTCACCACTTCCTGGCCTTCAGATCTTTTGTAGGTGTAGAACCTCGCCATCAGAACGCTTTCCTTTGGGTTCAAATGCTCTCGAACCAGTGTGCACAAATCGTCGTACGATTTCTCTGTGGGTATCGCTGGAGTGAGCAGATTCTTCATGAGGCCATACGTTGGTGCCCCACAGATGGTGAGGAGGATTGCCCTTCATTTGGCAGCACTCTCTTCCCCATCTAGCTCATTGGTCACGAAGTATTGGTCGAGTCGCTCCACAAAAGTTTTCCAATCATCTCCCTCCGAAAATTTCTCCAGGATGCCCACTGTTCTCTGCATCTTTGGGTTTGCTATCTGTATCTCATCGCCAGTTGTTGTGTATGGAGAAAGAGTCAGACTGAACACTGTGAGCTCAAAGTAAAGTGTGACCGTAGTCTTTTATTGCAGGTCTCCAGAGTATCACTCCAACCAGTGAAGCCTCCTTAAATACCTGTGCTCCCAAGGAATTATGGGATCCCTTGAGACTCCAGGGGATGAGCCCTCTGGTGGCTGTACAGAGTAAATACAAGTCCACATATATAACACTAACCATTTGTTGCGTCGAAAGGTTTTCCTCATGTCGCCTCTAAATCTTTTGCCAATCATCTTAAATCTGTGCCCTCTTGTTATCGACCCTTCAGCCATTGGAAACAGTTCTCTTTATTTATGCTATCCTAACCCTTCATGATTTTAAACAGCTTGATCAAATCTCTTCTTCGACTTCTCTGCTCTGAGGAGAATGACCCCAGCTTCTCCCGTCTATCCATGTAACTGTAATCCATCATCCCTGGAACCATTATAGTACCTTCTTCTGTACCCTCTTCTGTACTCTCTTCTGTACCTCTCCAAAGCCTTTACATTCTTCCTAAAGTGTGGTGCCCAGAATGGAACACAATACTCCAGTTGGGGCCAAACTCATGCATTCTATAGGTTTAGTATAATTGCCCAGCTTTATGCCTCTATTTATAAAGCCCAGGATCCAATATGCTTTATTAACTGCTTTGTTAATCTATCCTGCCACCACAAACACCCCCAGGTCTCTCTGTTTTTGCAACCCCTTTAAAATTGTACCATTTAGCGTGTATTGTCTCTCCTCATTCTTGCAACCAAAATATATAATCTCACACTTTTCTGCAATGAATTTCATCTGCCATGTGTCTGCCCATTCCATCAGACTCTCTGTGTCCTCTTGAAGTCTATTACTATCTTCCTCACTGTTTATTAAGCTTCCAAGTTTTGTATCATTTGCAAATTTTGAAATTTTGCCCTGCACCCCAAGTACACGTTATTAATGTATATCAGAAACAGCAGTGGTCCTAGAACCTTGGGGAAATCCAGTATATTTCTCCCTTTAGTCTGAATTCACCATAACTCTCTGTTTTCTATCCCCAAGCCAATTTTGCATCCATGCTGCTACTGCCCATTTTATCCCATGGGCTTCACATTTGCTAACAAGTCTTGTATGTGGTACTTTATCAGATGCCTTTTGAAAATACATATACACAACATACTGCACTGCCCTCATCTATCCTCTGTTACTTCGTCAAAAAACTCAATCCAGTTAGTCAAACACGATTTGCCTTTAACATATCCATGCTGGTTCTCCTTTATTAGTCCTTGCTTGTCCAAGTGGCTGTTCTGGATTATTGTTTCTAAAAGCTTCCCACCACCCCCCACCGACGTTAAACTGACTGGCCCTGCAATTGCCAGGTTTATCCTTCTCCACTTTTTTGAATAAGGGTTTAACATTTGCAATCCTTCAGTCCTTTGGCACCACCCCTAAGGATGATTGGGAGATTGTGGCCAGCACTTCCGTTATTTCTACCCTTACTTCTCTCAGTAACCTAGGATGCATCCCTTCTGGACTGTGTGACTTATCCACTTTAAGTGCTGCCAGCCTTTCAGGTAGCTCCTCTTTATCTATTCTTACCTCATCCAGTATCCTGGCAACCTCCTCAATCACCATGGCTTTGGCAATGTCCGCTTCCTTGGTAAACACTGATACAAAATACTCATTTAGTATCTCATCCATGCCTTCTGCTTCCACCAATAGACCTCCATTTTGGTCCCTAATCGCCCCCTCCACTCTTCTGACAACATTTGGATTCCCTTTTATGTTAGCGGCCAATCTATTCTCGTATTGTCACTTTGCTCTTCATTTCATTTTTCAAATGTCCTCTGTACTTTTTATATTCAGCCTGATTCTCCCTTGTATTATCAAGCTGATATCATTTATACACCCGCTTTTCCTGCTTCATCCTACTCTCTAATGCTTTCGTCATCCAGTGAGCTCTGGCTTTAGTTGCTCTCCCTTGTGGGAATGTATTGAGATTGTACCCGAACCATTTCCCCTTTAAAGTGTACATTGTTTCATTACTTTTCTGCCCACCAGTCTTTGATTCCAATTTACCCGGACCAGACCCCGCCTCAATTTGCAGAAATTAGCCCTCCTCCAGTTAAGCATTATTATTCTAGATTGCTCCTTGTCCTTCTCCATAATGAATCCAAAACTTACGATACTATGATCACTATTCCAGAGGTGCTCCCCGACTGATTCTCCACTTGACCCACTTTATTCCTCAATACTAGATCCAGCAATCTCTCCTTCCATGTTGGGCAGGAAACATACTGATCAAGAAAACACTCCTGAGCACACTTCAGAAATTCCTCCCCTTCTCTGCCTTTAGCATTTTGGGGTAGAAATTCAGCGCTGCCCGAAACAGGTAGTACCTACCGCTTCTGATGTGTTTTCACCGCCGCTGTGAATGAGGTCACCTCCTGCGTGAAATTCAGCGCTTTGTCATTTTTTGGGAGTGGACTGGAAGTTGGTCATAATGTGGGCGGTAGTGCAGCGGTGGGCACTCTAGTGGGACGGAAGGAGGCGTGACGGAGTCTCCACCGCTGTCACTCATCAGCCTGGAGCTGATGACGTCATGATACATGTGCGTTACCGCGTCTCTCCCCTTCACTTGAAGGGGAGGGCCGCTGTGAGCTCTGCAATTGTTTTAGTTAGGTCCACTGGACCACCAGGGAGAGTTTCGGCCGGACCAGCAGCCTGACACCTGTTGGCAGCCCGGCCGAACCCAGAGGCATAATTGTCGAGCGACCTGGCAGTCGGCCGACAAAAAAATTAAAATGGCGGCCGTGGCAGTGCGTCCTCCCCTTGAATAACCGCCGCGCAGCCATGTCGCACACACTTCAAACACAGTGCACCAACTGAAAAAGCTGTCGGGGGCACCGCTTGGCAGCCCGAAGAGTTTTCCAGGTGAATTTCGATGGAGATGCTGGAGATCAGCGGTGTGCTCTTTGATGACGCACTTAGGAGGGGTCAGCAGCAGTGGGGCAGATGTGAAGACTGCCGGAAAAATCAACCAGGTGAATTTCACTGGCGGCGACCATTCAACCGCAAATCCTCGACTCCGCCGCTTGGCTGCCGCTTTCCGACGGTAAGAGGCCATTTTGGGAGGCTGTATTTCTGCCCCATTCAATATTGGATCAGTTAAAGTCTCCCATTATCACTACTTTGTAGTTCTTGCACCTCTCAGTAATTTCTTTGCGAATCTGCGCCTCTATCTTCCTCCCACTATTTGGTGGTCTATAAAATACACCAAGGAGCATGATAGCTCCTTTTGTAGGGCTCAAATTTCCCCTACCCCTTTTTCTGGCGCCCTCATCCGAGCGTCGTCTCCAAGCACGTCGAAAATCTTCCTCACGATTCTGGCCGCTCCCCAGCCTCTCCTCGGTGGTGGCGTAGCGTGGGCCAGTGGATTGGGGGCGGAGCCAGGTCCCGGCGCTGAAAACAATGCCAGGACCTCTGCACATGCGCGCTAGAGTCTGCGCACATGTGCAGTAGCTCCTGGCAGGCTGGATCTGTGAGTGCATTCTGCAGGCTGTGTGGGAGGGGCCCGAAGCACGCCGTCCCTAGCCCTGGCCGAATGGGCTCCCTCATCGGTGGCCCGCTGTATTCCCTAAGGTAGGACTTCTATTTTTTATTTGATTGATTGATTGCTTATTACTTTGGTCTTGATGGTTTACGTGCAGGGTTCCTTCTATTTTTTATTTGTCAATTAATTGCTTATTACTTTTTGTGCTTAGTGCAAATGTACTGCTTTATTTAGTGCTTGGTGCTTTAAATGTATTTCTGCTTCTTTAATGTTGTTGTGACGGTGTTTCGTGCTTTGCAAGGCCCCGCCCCCCACACCATCACTGGCTGCCTGCGCTGATTTCTTAAGTCACCACAAGGTTTTTCTGAACGTACAAGAGTGCCCACTTACGCTGGCCTAAGTTCGTTTGGAGTAACTTTTAACTGGCTAAACTGGCTTAAATGGCCAAAACAGGCTGGTAAAGCCCCCTTTTGAAAAAAAAACTAAAAAAAAGCCTAACTAACTCACTTACACTGGCGCAAATTAAATGGCCAGAATTGCAACTAAAAGATACTCCAGATAAATCAAGTTGCTCCAAAGAACAAAGCAACTCCTGGGGAAATGTGTGCCCAATTTTCTTAGATCCACCAAGCCTAATGCAATCAGCCCAAATAATTGGCTAAATTGGTATTTTTATTCACTAATCCTAATCAGTTTACTGGTGCATCAAACCACATGAGAAAAACGCAGACTATTAGTAAAGGTAGAATTAGTAAAACCTGCTGCCTAAGATGTTGTTTCACAATCAGTGTTAAGTGGATAATAAAATCACTAACTGTTCAAAAATGACTTGAAAAAGTTTGCATAGCGCACTGATCAAACAACTTTTATGTACTTTTATTCTGCCGTGTTTTTTTATTGATATAAAAAGAAAACAAGTTGTGTTTTTTTGAATTTATAAGACCAATCTTTGAAAAACTTAAAAGGTATTGGAGTGTACGGTTTTAAATAATGCAGGTGTGCATTCCAAAGCTAGTTGCTACTTTGGGTGTATGTGCAGTTAAGTATTAAAAAAATTAATGGGACATATAAATGGAAGACATCCATGTATTGCAAATTAAATGGGACAGACGCTTTGATCAGAAATCTAACTTTCTTGAACTATATGACGCAAATGGAAATTTCCCTCCTTGATTTCTTTAATTAAACCAAACCAAAAGATCAAAGAATAAAACAGCCTATCTTTGAGGAGAAACGATGTACAAGTTGGTAAGTATTTTAAGGGCCATTTTTTTTTTTGCTTTTATAATGTGCTGCTGTTGGTAAAAATTCAAGATAGCTTTTTGCATCCGACTGCGAAAGAAAAAACTTATGGCAGATTCCGCACCGTAAGATCGCATGGGGCCTGTCTTCAAAGTTCAATGCCTGATAATTATGATTTTCAGAATGAATTGTGTCCAGCTCTAATTGAGCAATGTGTGGCTTAAAATTAATCACTGGACAATCAGGAGTATTGTGAATGAGACGCCCACATCTCTGAAGCCTGCTTCAGTTCAACAGTGTTCTGATTCAGCTATGAGTCTCGCAAAATCTACCCTTATAAGAATACTGAAGGTTTTCCAAATAGAATACTGTATTAATTCTAATGTCCATATATAGTCACATGGCTGTTAATGGAATTTGTGCCCAATATTATCATACATTCAGGAATGGTTTCCATTCTGAGCAGATTTTCCTCATGTTTCCATGGGAAATGCTGCAATAAAATGCTTTTTTTCCATGAAGGCTCTTATCTTAATTCATTTTCCTTCAAAGCTTCTGAAGTTACTTTATACCTTATCATGTTGTACTTACACAGGAATATATTTGTACACGGGGATGTGGTGGAGGGGGGTGGGGGTGGAAGCTGGCCTAATTTGTCTCGACAGAACAGGAAAGCACTATTTTCATTTTGGAATCATTGCTCTTAAAATCAGGCAATCTAGTAAAATTTTTGGCTTTTATGTTAGACTTTTTACGAGCATAAAAATTGAGGCTGGAGTAGTCCATACGGCCCCTCGGATTTAGGATGACTGAGCACTACCCTACGATCCAAGGTGTGCCTTTACCTACCCAATATCTAGATGGTAAGCCCTAGAGATCGACCAGAGAACCTTTGCTACTGGCTTTACTGGAATGCACCATCGGCCTTCACATGAGTCTCCTTGACATCAGTGCACGGGCCAGCCCACACTGCGATATGTGCGCGCACGAGGTCCGTGCAGCAGAGCAGGTCTCCAGTCATCTTGGATAATCCTAGCTCTGTCAAGCCCGTGTGGTGGCTGGTGTGCAACGGCCACCACACGTTAAAAAAATCCATGCACAGGCATCTTCCACCCTTCACGATGTAGTCTGAGATCTGGAATATTAGGTCCTTCATTGAAACACCTGTGAACTCATTCTTGTTTGGCGTGGAAGCAAGTCATCCTCGTTTCGAGAGACTGCCTATGATGATGATGATGATGATTGAAGAAACCCTTTATCAGACTGAGGTTTGGACTATAAACCAACTGACAAGTTATTTAACATAGAACAGGTAAATGAACTGTATTCAATGCAAAACAATGTTAGCTGTGGCTCTGAGTCAGAAGGTTGTGGGTTCAAGTCCCACTCCAGGAATTTGAGCACATAAATCTAGGCTGACCCTCCCGTGCAGTGAGAGGTGCTGTCTTTCAGATGAAACGTTAAACCGAGGTTGCGTCTGCCCTCTCAAGTGGACTATAGCACTATTTCAAAGACGAGCAGGAGAGTTATCCCTGATGTCCTGGCCAATCCCTCATTCAACATAATAAAAACAGATAATCTGGTCATTATCACATTGCTGTTTGTAGAAGTTTGCTGTGTGCAAGTTGGCTGCCACGTTACAACAGTGACTTCACTCCAAAAAGTATTTCATTGGCTGTGAAGCGCTTTGAGATGTCTGGTGGTCGTGAAAGGTGCTATATAAATGCAATTCTTTCTTTCTTTAAAACAGTGTGGAGCAGATTCCTGGGCATACTGGACCACCTGGACATAGCAAATAGAGGAAGATTGGGCAAGGAGATTGCATGCTTTTAAGGGAGCCCACCTGATTTTTCATCCACTCATTTAAACATATGGAAAATCAGGCTAGCTCCATTAGATGTGGACCTCCTCACGTGACTTTCCTCTTTCCACTACTCTCAGATGATCCAATATGCTCAAATGCAGGAAGATGGAGATCTGCCCCTATATGTAACGGTAATTATAAAGTTTATTATTCTCATTGTTATACACCAAAACAATAAATCTATTTCTCCCTGAGCTATCTCCCAACATACATTGAACCCTCTGAAACGGCAAAGCTCTCTCACTGTGTCACAAACTCACTCGTGTATCTCCACAGGCTTTGGTCTGACTTGGCACAGACAGCCCTTGATAAACACACTAAATGTTTCTGACTACAACCAGTCATTGACTCTTGGGCTTCTCACAGGTCGGCGATACAGCTGTCAATCAAATCTACCACCCGAGACTAGCTCAGTGCTTTCACCTGTTCTGGATCACTTGAATACTTCTGATGTCCGGCAATTAAAATGTTGTCCAGCCAGCTATCAAAGACACTGTACAACAAAACAACACCAATGAGTTTACATCCAGTTGGCATTACAACAACAATAATTTGCAATTATATAGAACCTTCAACAAAATAAAACATCCCAAGGCGCTTCACAAAAGTGTTATCAAACAGAATTTGACATTGAGTAACAATAAGAGATATGAGGATACTTGGTCAAAGAGGTAGGTTTTAAAGAAAGTCTGAGTGGAAGAGAGTGAGGTAGAGAGTCAGAGAGATTTAAGGAGGGAATTCCAGAACTTAGGGTCTAGGCCAGATGGTGGTGCGATTAAAATTGGGGATGCGCAAGAGGCCAGAATTGGAGGAGAGCAGAGATCTTGGAGTGTTGTAGGGCTGGAGGAGGTTACAGAGATAGGGAGAGGCGAAGCCCTGGAGGGATTTGAAAGCAAGGATGAGAATTTTAAAATCAAGGTATTGCGAACCAGGAGCCAGGTTTGATGGGTGAACAAGACTGGTTATGAGTTGGGATACAGACAGCAGAATTTTGGATGAGCTCAGGTTTATGGAAGATGGGAGAACCGCCATGAGTGCATTGGAATAGTTGAGTCTAGAGGTTACGCAGAGGTACTGGACTAGACACTGATCAACATGATTAATTTTGTGATCAACCCATTTTCAGCTCCATTAATACAACTGCACCAGGTCACCACTCTTAAATAAATCACAGAATATTTTTTAAAGTAACATTTATTTTTCAAAATTACATTCTAAAACACTGGCCAACTGCACTAGTTAGTGGCAGATTTTGCATTTGCCGATATGCAAATAGTTTTAACTGGACACTTGAGGAAAAGAAAGTAATTCTCAAAACCAGCGCAATTCTGCGTGCCAGTTGTGTCCGGATTGCCAATTGTGTCTGGTGGAAACTCTGTCCCTATAAGCTGGGACAACACATGACACTTTGGAAGATGTGAGTGTCATCTGCTGTGCTTCATATGTCTTCTCTTCCAGCTTAGCACAGGGTAAGATGCTGTGAGGATAAAAACACAAAATGATTGAATCTTGTTGCTCCTATTGACAGAGTACACTGTGTACCTGCACAGAAGCAGGAAGCAGCACTAAGTGTGATGACACGACAAAAGATTTCATTGGAAACTCAAGCAAGCATATGACATGGACTCGCTTGCTGTGCTGTGGATTGCTTTAGCAAGTGCCAGAATTTCTAAAGAAGACAATTCCATTTCCTACATTACAACAGTGACTAAACTTCGAAAGCATTTCATTGGCTGTAAAGTGCATTGGGACATTCTGACATATAAATGCAAGTCTTTTTTATTATCTGAGGCCTGTGTTTGCGTGCAGGTGTGTTGTGTCGGGGTTAGATGAGTTAGTGGCATAACAACAACAACAACGTGTGTTTATATAGCGCCTTTAACGTAGTAAAATGCCCCAAGGCGCTTCACAGGAATGTTATAAGACAAAACAAATAAATTTGACATCGAGTCACATAATAAGAAATTACCACAGCTGACCAAATGCTTTGTAAAAGAGGTAGGTTTTAAAGATCTTGTTAAAGGAGGATAGAGAGGCGGAGAGATTCAGGGAAGGCGGTCCAGAGCTTCGGGCCCAGGCAGCTGAAGGCACAGCCACCGACGGTTGAGCAGTTATAATCAGGGATGCTCAAGAGGGCACAATTTGAGGAGCGTGGACATCTCGTGGGGTTGTGAGGTTGAAGGAGATGAGAGAGATAGGGAGGGGCGAGGCCATGGAGGGATTTGAAAACAACGATGAGAATTTTGAAATCGAGGCGTTGCTTCACCGAGCCAATGTAGGTCAGCGAGCACATGGGGTGATGGGTGAGCGGGACTTGGTGTGAGTTAGGACATGGGCAGCCGAGTTTTAGATGACGAAGGGTAGAATATGGGAGGCCAGCCAGGCGTGAGTTGGAGTAGTCAGGGCTGAAATTGCCCCTCTGCTGCGGGGTCCAGTGACCGCTGAGGTATCGTGAAATGGTCGCTGCCATAGGTATTCCTCTGATACGGCTTAGCCGCTGTGTGCAGCACCACACCTCCTCCCCCCCATACCGCGGCGGTGATTGCCAGCACTCTTAAGTGCGTCATCACTCTGCACACCGCTGAGATCCTGGACTGGAAGCACATTCCCCTTGAAAAGTCGACTGGCCGCTCAGGATTCTTGAGGTGGTGCATCGTTGGAGATTTGGTCCGCCGGAGTGGACTAAAGGGATGGTGCTTTAGTTAGATTTATATTCCGCGACTTTGTTGTGTTGTTTAAGGTAGGTGCTTTAGTTCGATTTATTTTCGGCGACTTTGTTGCAGTCTTTCAAAGTAGCAGTGCAAGGCCACTTTGAGGAGACTGAGCTTGTGGAGGACTTGGAGACGGGGCAGTGCTGGCAGGCCAGCGCCTCCTGCGCACTGTGCGTGTCGCTGAGGCACGGAGGAGAAGGCGACGCCGGGGGCAATGGCCGCAGGCATCATTACGGACCAGGGTGGAGAGGGCCAGGGAGATGGCTACAGAGGGCAAGCAAGAGAGGTGCCAGAGCAAGGCCCTCAGCAAGGGCATCCTCCAAGGAGCAGAGTCCGGTACGCTGACCCCCTCCACCAGATAATGGCCGAGCAGCCCAGGAGGCAGCCTGCAGCGGAGCCAGATGCTGGGCAGCAGCAGCCTGCAGAGTTGGAGGAGGCAGAACAGCAGCAGGGAGTAGCCACTGAGTCACCTCACATAGCAAGATGCCCAGACAGACGAGAGGGCATATCGCGGAAGGGTCTTCTGGCAGCAATTCTCAAACACTGATATGAATGATGATCAGTGCCTTCGCAGAATGAGCGTGTCTCAGATTTGTGGTGGTCTGCTGCATGCTCCACATCCTGGCCATCATGAGGGCATAGCCACTACAGGACGACACAGCAGTGGCACCAGTGCAGGAGGAGGAGGAAGAGGAGGAGGCCCATGAGGAGGAGGAGGAGGACCATGAGGAGGAGGAGGAGGCCCATGAGGAGGAGGCGGCTCAGGAGGAGGAGCAGGAAGCAGGTGGGCAGCACACAGGAGGCAGCGTCCCCATCCTAACACTGGAAGGGAAGCACAACGCCGTCTCATAGCTGTCCACTTCACATAAGTAAATGTTCACTTAAGCCATGTCCATGGGCCAACCTGTAAGCCCTCTCACAAACCATTCCCACACACTGAAATGACAGACCTGATCACAAATTCCAAACACTAAATAAAGATTTATTACAACCCAAACAATGAGTCTCCAAAACACTCATATCATCTATTATCACCCTTGTCCAACTCCTTATTACCCCTCTTACGCAGACCTGTCCTTACAGTACGTCGCAGTGTCTCCCCTGTGGCTGCCTCATGGTTTTGGGAAGGCGGCTGTGTGTGCGTAGAGGAAGCTGCAGATCTCCTTCTCGGACGCCCTCGACTAGCTGTGGCCCTGGAAGGGCCGGCTGAAGACTGGGCCGCATCCTCCTGTGCGCCTTCAGTCGGAAGTGGTTGGGGTGAAGCCATGGTTGGCAGCAATTGCGCACTGGCAGCTCTCGGCTCAGGGCTGCTGTGAACCAGAGAGGCAACATCAGTATCCTGGTCCGAGGAGCTAGCGCCACTCCCCCGGGGCAGCACCCCACCTCCCCCACCAAGCTGCTGGAGCACAGGTAGCTGGGGTGGGGTAGAACCCTTAGGCCCCTGGTGGACCGTCGTGGACCCAGCCGCAATGGCAGCAGTCAGATCTCGCGTAGCCTCCAGCTGACACTGCATGACAGCAGCCATACTCTGGAATCCATCAAAGATGAAAGCAGTCAGACGCTCCTTGCCCTGTTGCCCAGAATGCATGAGAGCATTCTGAGCTTCCAGGACAGTGGCCATCCTGTGCAAAGAAAGGTCAAGACAAACTTAAGACACAGCTACAAAACCTGCCCTTTAAGAAGGCCAGGGAGCAGCTGCATCGTGATCATGATGGTTTGCGTGAAATGGATAGAACGGGAATTTCTCGGTGCAAACACCACGCCACTGAAAACAACCATTACCACCGGGAATTAAGACTCCGCTCCATTTATGACAAAGAAAGGGCAATTTCGATCTTATTACCACCGCAATCATATCAGTGGTCACGGGCGGCCAACGATGGTGTGATCACCCTGTTTCGGGCAGAGAGCAATTTCGGCCCCGTCAAGTCTCGAGGTAACAAAGGCATGGATGAGGGTTTCAGCAGCACACAAGCTGAGGCAGGGGCGGAGGTGCGTAATGTTACGGAGGTGGGAAGAGGCAGTTCTAGTTAAGCCGTGGATATGTGGAAACACATAGATACAAGGTGCAGCTGAAGAAGATCAAAACAAGGGGAGACATCTCCTGAATTAGACCCTTGTGGTTGCCAGGAGTTCAGCACCACCCAAAGATTTCCCAAGGCTTGGTGCATGCTGCAATAAATCTAGCTCTGTAAATGATGGCTAATTCTGCATTTTAATGTTTGCATGCAAAGATACAATTCCAGCTGACAATACTGCTTGGAAGAGAGTTCCAAAAGCAAGAGCAATGGTCTGTGGATCTTTGCTGCTGCCATTCTGTGCAGATGTTTTTGATTGATATCAGAATGTTGAGGTGCAGGTACGGATTCAATTAATCCTGTGCTCCTTAAGTAAACATGGGAAGTCTGGCCAATATGATGTTGCTGCAACCATTGTCTTGTTGAGGGCCAGCAGTCTGACCAGATATTTCTGATATTGCACTCTGACATGAATGAGACAGGCCTCATGATGCATATTCATCTACGTGACCTCAGACTGTACTAAATCTCGTGCTGGACTGAGGTCTTTTTATGTAGCCTGCCAAAAAAGCCTACAATATTCCAATGCCAAACATTGTACAATAGTGAATATATTGATGGAAACTGGTAAGACTGAGTATTCTTGTGGCTTTTCAATCTATGTCTGTCTTTTGCTCAACAGAATTATTCATTTGGTTTTCTCCATGCTGAAAATAATACTTGAATTATCAGCTCGAATTCACTCTGTATGTGCCTGCAATGATTCGATCGCTGCATTGCTTTCAGATGGGGTGTTGTCACTGTACTGTAGGTGGTGGCATCAACAGCGTGAACAATATTGGTTTTAAAGATCTCTCCGCCAGGTCACTGATGAAAAGGAGCAACAGAAGAAAGCGAAGGACATTCTTTTGAGAAAGCTATGCTTGGTTCTAGCAATAAAAAGAACCATATTCTGTTCGTCTTTCAAATAAATCATGCTGCCAATTCAGCCACAGATTAGATATCCCACAAGAGGCTAACTTCTCAATAAGGACGGATGCCGTGCTGTACCAAAGCTATATAAATGTCAAGGGCTACTACTTTGACTTTCTGCACAATGGAGACTTTCGTAAGTCAGACAATTTTCTTTGAAGCCAAATTGGAATTAAGATCGCATGTTGTTGTAACTGAAGGTTGCACCAGCTATTCATTCACTGTGGTTTCCATGAGCTTCGATACAATTGGTAGAGGATCTTGCTTGTACATATTCACTAGGGGTCAGACTGTTTTTTACCCACTTACTGAGAGGCACAGATAAGAAAAAAACAGCAAAAAAGAAAAACTTGCATTTATGTAGCACCTTTCACAACCTCAAGACGTCCCAAAGCACATTACAGCCAATGAAGCACTTGTAAAGTGTAGTCACCCTTGTAATGTCGGAAACGTGGCAGCCAACTTGCACACAGCAAGTTCCCACAAACAGCAATGTGATAATGTTTTTGTTATGTTGATTCAGGGATAAATATTGGCCAGGATACCAGGGATAACTCCCCTGCTCATCTTCAAAATAGTACCATGGGATCTTTTACATCTACCTGAGAGAGCAGATGGGACGTTGGTTTAATAGCTCAGCTGAAAGACGGCACCTCTGACAGTCCCAGCACAGCACTGGAGTGTCAGCCTAGATTTTTGTACTCAAGTCTCTGGAGTGGGATTTGAACCCACAACCTTCGGACTCAGAGGCAAAAGTGCTACCCCCTGTGCCACAGCAATAACATATATTAATATATTGTCTATAATGTAATAAAGGCACTTCATAGGCTTGTTATCAAAATAAACATTTTAGCCCAAGCCATATAAAGAGATGTCAGGGCAGGTGATCAAAAGCTTGGTTGAAGAGGTAGGTTTTAAGGAGCGTCTTAAAGAAGGAAAGAGAAGTGGAGAAGCGGACAGATTTAGAGCGGGAATTCCAGAACTTAGGCAGCTGAAGGCACGACCGCCAACGGTAGAGCACTTAAAATCGGCAAAGTTCAACAGGCCAGAATAGGCAGAGTGCAGAAGTCAAGGAGGACTATAGGGCTGAAGGAGGTTAAAGAGATAAGAAGAGGCGAGGCTATTAAGGCATTTGAAAACAAGGTTGAGAATTTTAAAATCGAGATATTGCTTAATTGAGAGCCAACGTAAATCAACAAGCAGAAGGGAGCTGGGTGAGTGGGACTTGGTGCGAGTTAACACATGGGTGGCAAAGTTTTGGTTCATCTCAAGTTTATGGAGGGTTCGAACTAGGGAGGCCGGCCAGAAGTGCATTGGAATAGTCAAGTCTAGAGGTGATATAGGCATTGGTGAGGGTTTAGGCAGTAGATAAGTTGAGGAAATAAGGGCGAAGATAGGCAATATTACGATGGTGGAAATGGGCAGTCTTAGTGATCAAGTGATATGAGGTAGGAAGGTGAATTTGTGATGATATATGACACTAGGGATGCAAACAGACTTGGTCAACCTTAGATAGTTGCCAGGGAGAGAGATAGAATCAGTGGAAAGGGAACGGAGTTTGTGGTGTGAACCAAAGACAATGGCTTCGGTCTTCCCGATATTTAATTGGAGGAAATTTCTCCTCATTCAGTGTTGGATGTTGGGCAAGCAGTCTGATAGTATAGAGACAGTGAAGGATTCGAGAGAGGTGGGTATCATTAGCGTGCATGTGAAAACACGTGTTATGTTGCCGGGTGATGTCACCGAGGGGCAGGAGACAACAAGCACATTTTGCCACAATGACCAGAAGCTTTTCTGGGCCCATGCTTTGAAGGAAATGCTTAACTTGCTTTTTATGTGAACATGGCACAGTTGATTGGGTTGACTGCACGTTAATGTAACTTAGTTTTGAGATTGCTCTATAATAACTTTTAGATTACTTCTAACAACTCCACCTTTTTCCAGAGAGATGTGATTCCATCCTTCACAAGAGGACGTGTGCTGGAGATGTTGAAAAGGATGGTTTCTGTCACAGTATTACTGACAGAAGTCAAGCTTGGTCTACCTTTAATGAAAATACCTTAAGTTTTCCAAAAAAATCAGGTCCCTTGTGCATTTCTTTCATTTAGTGGGTTTATTTGTCTAACATTTCAAAGTAAAGGCCAGCATTAGCCAAAAATCGAAAGGAAATTATATTGACAAGCTCTGTACTCATTTACTTTTTAGTTAAGACTTCATTATAGCCTGATAAAAACGTTGTTTCTGTAAAGCATTTTAGTGTCAGTTTAATTGTAACTGAACTGTGACTTCAATGAAAATGTATCTTGCGAATGTGATTTTGATAGTGTTCTAATTCATGTGTTATGTGGAATTAATGGGACCAAAATTGTCCTGTTCTGTGCCTCCCCTTAGCACCTCTGGGGAGCGATGACTGTTTTCGCCCGGGGGGGGGGGGAGGAACAGGGCGCTATCGGCTCGCATGAAATTGTGCAGGAGTTAGCAGAGGCACTGACACGCTAGCGCCGCATTCCGCTAGTAGCGTCCCTGGCCGCCGCGTAACCGGCAATGACGTCATCAAGGGCGATCCCTTAGCATGTCTGTGGCAACTCCTTTCCGTCCTGCAGCGGAAATTGGCCAGTGTCCCATTTTACGCCGAGAATCGGGGTGCAAGGCCGATTTTTTTTCGCCAGGCCGATTTTTTTCTTTTTTTATTTAATTTTTCACCGCCGGTAATTTGAAAATTTTAGCGGTATTTTGGGCGGCAATCCGGCGCTGGCGGATTTTGGGGAAAATCGAGCCCAAACTGTTTTTGTTCTATTGATTGAGGAATAAATATTGGCCAAGACCCACCGGGGATAACTCACCTGCTCTTCTTCAAAATAGTGCCATGGGATCTTTCACGTCCACCTGAGGGGGCAGACTGAACTTCGGTTTAACGTCTCATCCGAAAGGCGGCACCTCCGACAGTGCAGCGCTCTCTCGGTACTGTACTGGAGTCTCAGCTCAGATTTATGTGCACATGTCCCTGGGAGTGGGATTTGAATCCACAACCGTCTGACTCAGAGGCAAGAGTGCTACCCACTAAGCCACAGCTGGCACTGGTGCCCTGAATATGCAAATCAGGGGCCAACGCCTGTTTGAGGACCCCGCACAAAAGACGTCACCATCTGTTTTACCAGGTGTACAATGGCCGAGCCAGTGATCCTTAAAGAGGTAAGCAACTGCTTTATGCTTAAATCTCTGTGGAGCCAAGTGCAGCAGGCTGCACCATAAAAACTGAGGGCTGCTGTAAGTGAGGGCTCACCCCCATGATGGTTCGCACCCCCCCCCCCACCCGTGACCTACCCTGGCCCAAGTTTCCTCAATCCCCATCCAGCGAGCTGTATTGGTATGGCCCATTGGTGTCTGCAACTCACCAATTCTATACAAATAAGGCCAGGGCCCGATTTCCGGCCAGCACTCAGCCCATGCCATCAACGTCCATTTCGCATCGGTTTCCAACGCCACTCAAATGTCTCTGCATTGGTGACTTCTTCTGGAAGGGCCTCTGGGGACAAGCGCAGCCCTGTGAACCATCAGCAGGGGGCATAGGTGAGACCTGGCTGACAACGGCCCTCAGTTGCAGGGTATGGTAGCATAGTGTTTTTGTTACTGGACTAATAATCCAGAGGCACGAGTTCAAATCCCACAATGGCAGCTGGGGGGATTTAAATTCAGTTAATTAAATAAATCTGGAATTTAATTTTTTTTTTACTATCAGTAATGAAGACCATGAAACTACCAGATTGTCGGAAAAACCCAACTGGTTCACCAATTTTCTTTCGGGAAGGAAATCTGCCGCCCTTATCTGGTCTGGCCTTTATGTGACTCCAGACCCACAGCAATGTGGTTGACTCTTAACTGCTCTCTGAAATGGACTAGCTGCGACAAAGTCAGCACCGTGGGACCACCTTCACCACACGGACTGCAGTGGTTCAAGATGTCAGCACCGTGGGACCACCACCACCACCTACTCAAGGGCAATTCAGGATGGGCAATAAATGCCAGCCTTGCTAGCGATGCCCACATCTCGTGAATGAATTCAAAAATATTTATATGGAATAAAAGGTCATTCAACCCTCAAAGATAGTTCCTTCCATGGTATCACTTGTTCCAAAATGTCTCAAGTCCAGGGTTTTTGCCTCCGCTACACTATCTGGGAGTTCACTCTGTGTGTTGGCCATTCTTTGTAAGTATTAATTAATAATATTATACCTAAATTTGTCTCTTACCAGTTGAACCTTTGGCCCCTTGTTTTATTCTCACAATTTAACTTAAAATAATCAGAATGCAAGTCAAAGAACATGTTTCTTCTGACATCATCTCTGCCTCTCATCAAAACAAGACAAGTTTTCTGTACCTTCCTTCATAACAAAAAGCTCTGATTCCTGAAATTATGCTCATTATTCGTCTCTGAACTTCCGTCAGTGCGCCAATATTCTTTAAAGAATGCAGAATGCCCAGCATTGCACTTAGAATTCAAAATGTGGCGTCTTTCACTGGTCCATATAAGTTGAAAATAACATCAAATCAAATACTCTCTGTAACTAGAATTGTTGATAACAACCCATGTCATTAAATGGACATGTTCACTAATTGTACACAAACAGAGTTTGTTAATACTGATCTCTTTCAACACTTTTGGAAAGGATATTGGGTCCAGCTGCATTTGCCTCTCCATCTCTCAGATCTGAGAACTGCTGCAGTTGCCAGTCTGTGAGCAGCTTTTGCTTCGGTACAGATGAGCATTATAACTGCCATCTGCTTACACCTTCCCATAATCACTTTTCGTCCCTCATGATAGAGAAGAAAATGTTTTTTATAAACTAACAATGTGCCAACATGCCTAGTAGTTTGTCCCAAGTCCCGTTCACCCATCACCCTTGTGTTCTCACAGAACTACATTGGCTCCTGGTCTGGCAACATTTCGATTTTAAAATTCTCATCCTCGTTTTCGACTCCACGGCCTCACCCCCTCCCTATCTCTGAAACCTCTTCCAACCCTACAACCCTCCGGGATATCTGTGCTCCTCCAACTCTGGCCTCTTGCGCCTGCCCGATTTTCATCGCTGTATCAAAGGTGGCCCTAAGCTATGGAATCCCCTCACTGAACCTCTCCGCCTCTCTCTCCTCCTTTAAGATCCGCCTTTAAAAAAAAACTTTCTGACCAAGCTTTAGGTTATCTATTCTAATATATCCTTCTGTGGTTCGGTGTCAAATGTTGTTTGATAACACTCCTGCAAAGCGCCTTGGGGCTGTTTTACTCCATTACAGGCGCTATATAAATGCAAGTTGTTTTTGTATGAGTATTTTGTGTTGTGCTGATTCAGGCACAGGTTTTTTTTGAGATTTTATGTAAACATTATCTGGGACAACTTTCATTGATAAGCTCGCAGCCCAGAAAAGTCCTGCACAATGCAATTATGTCACTCGTCAGAGTTTTGTGCCTTGGTATGTTGAGAAACGCACTTTGGAGCTTGTATTGGACAGTTAGATACCATGACAGTTAGATGGATCAGTTCCTATGGATTGGAGGGTAATGTAACCCCACTTTTTAAAAAAGGGAGAGAGAAAACAGGGAATTAGCCTGACACCGGTAGTGGAGAAAATGCTGGAATCAATTATTAAAGATATGATAGCAGCGCATTTGGAAAGCCATGACAGGATCGGTCCAAGTCAGCATGGATTTATGAAAGGGAAATCATGCTTGACAAATCTTGTAGAATTATTTGAGGATGCAACTAGTAGAATGGATAATGGAGAACCAGTGGATGTGGTGTATTTGGACTTCCAAAAGGCTTTTAACAAGGTCCCACACAAGAGATTAGTGTGCAAAATTAAAGCACATGGGATTCATCATCATCATCATCATCATAGGCAGTCCCTCGGAATCTGAGAAAGACTTGCTTCCACTCCTGAAGTGAGTTCTTTGGTGGCTGAACAGTCCAATACGAGAGCCACAGACTCTGTCACAGGTGGGACAGATAGTCGTTAAGGGAAGGGGAGGGTGGGACTGGTTTGCCGCATGCTCTTTCCGCTGCCTGCGCTTGATTTCTGCATGCTCTCGGCGTTGAGACATGAGGTGCTCAGCGCCCTCTCGGATGCACTTCCTCCACTTAGGGTGGTCTTGGGCCAGGGACTCCCAGGTCAGTGGGGATGTTATACTTTATCAGGGAGGCTTTGAGGGTGTCCTTGTAGCGTTTCCGCTGCCCACTTTTGGCTCGTTTGCCGTGAAGGAGCTCTGAGTTGAGCACTTGCTTTGGGAGTCTCGTGTCTGGCATGAAAATATGTGGCCTGTGGGGGTAATGTATTGAGGTGGATAGAGAACTCGTTGGCAGATAGGAAGCAAAGAGTGGGAATAAACAGGTCCTTTTCAGAATGGCAGGCAGTGACTAGTGAGGTACCGCGAGGTTCAGTGATGGGACCCCAGCTATTTACAATATATATTAATGATTTAGACTAAGGAATTGAAAGTAATATCTCCAAGTTTGCAGATGACACAAAGCTGGGTGGCAGTGTGAGCTGTGAAGGGGATGCTCAGAAGCTGCAGGGTGACTTGGACAGGTTAGAAGAGTGGGCAAATGCATGGCAGATGCAATATAATGTGTATAAGTATGAGGTTATCCACTTTGGTGGCAAAAACAGGAAGGCAGATTATTATCTGAATGGTGACAGATTCGTAAAAGGGGAGGTGCAACGAGACCTAGGGTGTCATAGTATATCAATCATTGAAAGTAGGCATGCAGTACAGCAGGCAGTTAAGAAAGCAAATGGCATGTTGGCCTTCATAGCGAGAGGATTTGAATATACGAGCAACGAGGACTTGCTGCAGTTGTACAGGGCCTTGGTGAGACCACACCTGGAGTATTGTGTGCAGTTTTGATCTCCTAATCTGAGGAAGGACATTCTTTCTATTGAGGGAGTGCAGCGAAGGTTCACCAGACTGATTCCCGGGATGGTAGGACTGACATATGAAGAAAGACTGGATTGACTAGGCTCATATTCACTGGAATTTAGAAGAATGAGAGGGCATCTCATAGAAGCATATAAAATTCTGACAGGATTGGACAGGTTAGATGCAGGAAGAATGTTCCCGATGTTGTGGAAGTCCAGAACAAGGGGTCACAGTCCAAGGATAAGGGGTAAGCCATTTAGGACCAAGATGAGGAGAAACGTTTTCACTCAGAGAATTGTGAACCTGTGGAATTCTCTACCACAGAAAGTGGTTGAATCCAGTTCGTTGGATATATTCAAAAGGGAGTTAGATATGGCCCTTACGGCTAAAGGGATCAGGGGGTATGAAAAGAAGGCAGGAGTGGGGTACTGAAGTTGCATGATCAGCCATGATCATATTGAATGGTGGTGCAGGCTCGAAGGGCCGAATGGCCTACTCTTGCATCTATTTTCTATGTTTCTATGTCCAAAATACACGTGAGGACCCAGAACATATTGAATAAAAGCAAAGTACAGAATGCAAGCTGGACATAATTCAAGAGCTCAGAATGAGTCCACTTGTAAATTCCCAACACTAATGTAGCTGTCTATTGTCACTTCACTAGCCCCTTGTGTTTATTAATAATTTCTTGATATGGCATCAAGCTGTCAATTTGGGTTTGCTATGTGGTTCATTTAAAGATCAGTTGGGGCTGTTGTGTGATGCACTGTCCTTTAATTTAAGGCTTTCGATCCAACATCATCCAGTTCCCTCTCTGTGATGGCAGTTACAAGTCCCTAGTGAAATGAAGTTGGACAGTCTCCAGTTCTGAGTGAGGTTTGCAGCAGAAAAACATTTGCCGAGAAATTCAACACTGAGCTGCAATGTGATTTGTATTAGAAATGAAAACAGAAATGTCACACAGGTGTCACAGGGAGCATGCTTATACGCTCCGCTTAAAGGCAAACTACCGAGGAAGAGAAGCGGCAACTTTAAACTGCACTTAATGATGATACAATATAACATTTTATTCCTCAGAACCAGTGTTGGAAGCACAAAATTAACAAGCCATTTTTCTTAAAGAAGTTAAATTGTAAAATTCATAGCTACTGTGTATCAAATTGAAACATTTATTGATTTACAAAATGCGATTCAACTTTTCATTCACTTGACAAAGTCAAATAAAAAATAGCAGGATGAGGCAAAACATGGGTTAATGCTGTCCTGAGGAATTTTGTTCAAAGCCACTTATACATTTATGTTACTAATTCACAACTGACCCACAGGTCTCCTGTACAATGCACAGCAGTTAAAAAGCACTTTGTGAATAGGAATGTTCCTTTAAGGGGAATATTTGTTCAGGCATGAACTCAATCTCAATTATGATAAAATGCTGATGAAAGGGAGCAGCTAGTTGAAGGGCTGCATTTTTCATGTCACTGGGCTCTCCATTTGTAGACTTCTCTGGTCCTGTAATCCATAGATTATTTTGTCTTTCCTTACCTATTTGGTTACTGCAGCAAAAAGTAAAATAAGTAATGTTCCCATTTTTCAGGAATGCTCCTCTTGTGCTGAAGCCATCTGAGGTTTCTGAGCTGGGAGCTATCCATCCATACAACTTCGTTGATAATCTTTACTCTTGTTTTCATCTTCTGAATTACTGTGAAGTAATTAATCAGGAAACATCTTGGGACACAATTCAGAATTACCAAGAGTAGCAGCGGACACGTATTTAATGGAAAGGAAATACATTTTCCAAATACCCTCAAGCAACAATTAATCTTCAACTTACATTCTCTACTCTGAATCAAGTATTCATTTATTAATGCAAATTTTGGCAGCAATAATACAAAGGACTATGGGCTCAATTTTGCCCAAATCCCGTTTCCTGGCATATTGCCTGATTTACGCCCGTATTTCTAGGCCACAAATGCGGCGGGAATAATTTGCCAAAGTTTCCCCGATCTATAATTCGAATTTGGCGCGTGTCCCGTCGCCTCAGGGGGTGGAGCCTGCTGTCTGCGCCGAAAAACAATGCCGTATCTTCTGCGCATGTGCGGGGAAAAAAAATTACGTTTCTGACGTCATTGCAATGGACACGCATGCGCAGTACAACTCCAAGTTGGCAATCAGCCATTTTTAAAGAGCCAGTTGTGTGAGAAGGTGTGCTGCGTGAGAGCATTAGGAAAATCGGAGCTGCAGCAGTAAAAGATGCAATGCGTGCAAGGACCAAGAATTTCTTACAGGACGAAGTGGAGGCATTAGTTACTGTGATTGAGAACAGATGACAGGAGCTGGACACCAGCAGAGGTCACATAAAAGTTCCACCCAAAGAAATGAAGAAACGCTGGAACCAAGTTGCAGAAGATTACTGTGCAATGGTGACCACCACGAAGTCTGGAGGCCAGTGTGAAAAGAAGTGGCAGGACATTGGTCAAGTACTTAGTGTAAGTAATATTTTCATTTATTTACTGGAATTGCAATTGTAAATGTGACCATCTGTATGTCCCACCCAGCAGAAAGACACCCTCTCTAAAATGTTATGTTTTCATCTTTGCAGAGGAAGGTGGCACATAATAAAAGGGAAAGAACTCGAACAGGAGAAGGCCCTGCAAATCTGCACCCACTGACACCCTTGGAAGAGAGGGTTGCTGCTTTGATGGGTCCTGCCTAGAGAAAAGCAACCATCACTGCACAAGCTGGGCCCACACTCGAGGGAGAGGGTAATTCCTGCAAATTCCACAGTCTGGCTTTGCTAAATGTTAAGTACAGCGCGGGCTAGCCGTGCTTCGGTTCCTGGGGATGTCTCCGCCAGCTACGCTTTGGTTGATGCAATGTGCTATCATTCATCGTGGTCCTTCAAATCAGCCTGCTGCCTGGCCAGCGCTGTGTGAGCCTACTCATGACACTCTGCCCCCTCCTCTGCTGCTAACCCTTTGTCTGTGTTTTGTTATATTTTACAGAACTTGAGGCCGACCCTGACGATGTGGAAGAAAATTTAGACGAGGACCAGCCTGAACAGGATATCATCTTCGAATCCAAGAGCATGTGGGTGAGGGAGAGGGGATGGAGCCGGATGAAGCCCCGACTGTTTTACTGACTTTGGAGGAGGTACCGGTCATGGAGGTGCCACTCATTGTGGTGACAGCCCCTTCCGTGACTCGTGGTTTGAAAGCTGGTGGGACATGCCATGCTTTCTGACTGTCCGAGGCTGCGGGTCCCAGTGGTGGGATGCAGCGAGGCACACCCAGGGCCCCACCTTCCAAGGTTGTGAGTCTCGGCGGTGTTGATTATTAAAGCAACTTTTGAAGTAAACAAGAATAACTTCCATCATTTGTTCCATTAACACAACACAACATTACGGAACAGCTCCAAACAGTAAACATGGTCCCTGTGGAATAGTTGTCGTTGAGCCCTCAAGCAGCAGTAAAGTGTTCACGGATGAGCTGCCGGTGCAAGGCACGAGCATTCGTTAAAGAGGCACGATGGCCCGCCCTCCTCTGTAGTCGTGCTCCGGCCTCAAGCACTTGCATGGCTTTCTCGTCCTCATCGTCTTCCTCCTGCTCCTTATCTGCATCTTCCACATCATTATCATCAGCCACTCTCACCGCAGGTGCTGCTGCCTCCTGATGGCTAAGTTATGCAGCATGCATCACACAACATTGAACTGACCGACAATCTCAGGGGAGTACATCAAGTAGCTTCCGGAATGGCCCAGGCATCGGAAATGCTGTATCAAGATGCCAATGGTCCTCTCTGTGATGCTGTGCAGTGCAATGTGCGACATGTTGTATTCCTGGTCTACTTCCGTCCGGGTTACGTGCAGGGGGCGTCATGAGCCAGGTGGCGAGGCCGTACCCTTTGTCTCCCAGTAGCCAGCTCTGCCCTTCCGGCTGCTGCTGAAACATGGCAAATATAATGCTCTCGTGTAGTATGAACGCATCATGGGTGCTCCCAGGGTATCTTGCATCGACTGACATGATACGATGCATATCATTACACATGAGCTGTACATTAATGGAGTGGAAGACTTTTCTGTTCCTGTACATCTCGGAATCCTCCAAAGGTGCTCGCAATGCGATGTGGGTACAATCAATGCAGCCCTGTACCTTTGGGAAGCCAGCAATCCTGGAGAAGCTCACAGCCCTGTCATGCACTGCTTGGCCGGTCATGGGGAACTTTATGAAGTCATTCCTCCGCGCATACAATGCAGCTGTCGCCTGGCGAATGCAGGCATGTGTTGCATGTTGAGAGATGGCGCACACATCCCCAGTTGTAGCTTGAAATGAGTCGGAAGCATAAAATGAAAGTGCAGCTGTAACCTTCACTTCAACTGACAAAGGAGTCCTCCTGATGCTTCTAGGTTGCAGGTCTGCTTTGATCAACTCACAGATCTCAGTTCCAACTTCTTTGTGGAAACACAGCCTTCTGACACAGTCTGCATCACTCAAGTGGAGGTACAAACGCCTGTCTCGATATACCCGAAGTGGGTAAGACCTCCTGCCCAGCACCCTACAGGCTCTGATGTTCGTCATGCAATGACATTGAATCAATTGTCTCCTACATAGCACCATCATGCAGAAGGCTCACACAAGCTATGGCATTGTCAGTATTACCCCCATACTTAAATTTTACCTTTGAAAGAAACTCAAAACGCAAGAAAGCAGGCAGGACAGGTACACAGTTCTCTCTCCCCAAGGTCTGTATGGATGGACCACACCCAAGGTCCTGTGACTTCTCCTCTCTCCCCCACCCCTCTTAACTAATTGTAGTCTTGTGACTTCTCCCCTTCTCTTCGCCCCCCCCCCCCACCTCCCACTACTCATTGCAGTATACAGAAGCCTTCCAATTAGCACCTCGCTCTCTCCAGCCGAGCCCCGAGCTGCTGTGTCCGGGCGCGGGGCCGATTCTGCCAGCCAAAGCTACGAGCCTCCAGTCCTGCTTCAAGACGTTCGGTGGTGGTGTGTGAGTGAGTAAAAAAAAGAGAAAACTTCTGAAATACAACAAACTTCCATTTACTACGTCGACAGTTAAAAAAAGGTGAACTTTATTATTGATTTTTACACTGTTCTTGACTCCCTCCAAAATCTTTGATTAAAAACAATGGCGTCTTTCAGTGCCGATTTGTCAATGTGCGCTGGTTTTCGTAAGTGCCCAGAAGGTTTTTCGGATGTGGCCAGATACGCCGACTTAGGAGGAAAAAATGTTGTCAAAACTGCAAAAAATTATTAAAAACTATGACGTCAAAAAAAACTGCCTAAAAAAATCGTAACTAAGTCAGTTACGCCGGCGCAGATCTCAGGGGGAAACATTGAAAAAAATAAATACACCAAAAAAAACGGTGCATGCCAAAAAATCGCTGCAAATAACCCTGGAAAATTGAGCCTTATAACTTAAAAACCCTGCTTAAAACCTGCAGTGATTTCACGATTTTACAATTCTTTTGACAGTGTATTCCTCTTTGAAGTTTTACTAAACACTGCTGTTATGCTGTATTAACGCTACTGTTCTACAATTTCCTTTACAGTTCCAAGAACAGTGAATCTATTGTTTAATACTCCAGGAATATGTTATTAAGTACAATCCTTAACTGAATGTGAAAATTGAAAAGGAATATGAAAATGGATTCTTCTTTTATTAATCCTATTCAAAGCATTTCATGGAGTAAAATCACTTTCATATTATAAATACCTCCAAGGTTTTAGTGGGATAGCATACCATGAAGACCGATTTTTGACATTAGTCTGTGCTGAATTAAGTCAGGTTGGTAGGCTGGATACTACAATTCACTTCAGCATGCCTGGGCACCGAAGGGACACAATCTGACAGGGTTCCTGTTCCTGATTGCTTGCCAATAGCTTCTGCCGGAAGTGCAACTAATGACCGTTTGATCTGGATTTTGTGGTCAGCGGCAAAGGAATGGCACTCGCTGTTCACTTCACTGACAGCGGCCCACACAGTTTCCACAGGCCTTCGAGCAGAGACTTGCTCTAATTCAGCATGGCACCATTTATAGGGGACCTGAGCTGAACAAAAAACAGCAAGGCTCTTAAACCAACCAGATTGAAGGATCCTTACTGAGACATGCAGAGTCCAAACCAGGAAGTGTAAAGCAGGAAGTATAAGTTAGATTTAAATCATGTACAGAAAGTAGATGGGAAAGACAGATGGAAATTAAGAAAGAGATAAAAGAGAAAGGAAGAAAAAGTTAAAAAAAATTATATTTTTAAAATCTCCAACACTAATTATCTTCTGAGGGAATGAGACTTTACAACTGTAAAATAAATTTTTCAGGGCCAGAGAGGTGTTTCAGCATTACTTATCACTTATCATGCCGTTAAAAACTCACTTACTTCGGAATGCCCCAGCCCTACCTTTTTTGTCACCTTTAGTATGAAACTTGTAGGTAAGTACCCCAAGTTCACGTCATTGCATTGATTTCAATGCCAAGTCTCGGGTGATGATTGTAACAGTGCACCCTGTGGACAAGCGGTGTATCTCTGACAGCAAATTCCATATTTTCTCGTTTAACTGCACATATGCGGATGCCAAAACTTACTGTCCGACTTATCCCGTTATAATGGTGAGTGCTGTTAGTCTCACCGTTATTCTTATCGCAAAATCCTGCCCAATATCTCAGCGTGCTTTATGCGGGAAATGGCAGACATCCAGCAGGCGATAGGGAATTTGAAGTATGGATGTCCAAAGGCATGGTTGAAGGAAATGATATTTAGGAGGCTTTTGAAAAAAATTGAGAGAAGTAGTATTTCCCTTTTGTCGCTACATCAATCCAATCTCTGATCTTTGCCGGATGAGAAATCTGTCCATTTTCCTTTCCAGTTAGCATTCAGCACATGATAGCTGAGTATTGCATAAGTTAACACTTCTAGCAGGTTTGTTGGAATGTGCTTACTGCTGCCTATCCCCTTCCCCCAATCCCCAGTGACAGGATGACTGACTAAACAGAATATTGTTAGGTGGATGAAAGATACTTTTATAACTGCCCTATTAATAGGTATTTAAAAACACTATTAGGAGGATTATTTGCTGAGTTTGCTATCTGTAGTACAATCAGAAACACATGTATCAGGAAAGTGTTTTGTAATTTTTCTACAATTAGTGACCAGGGCAAGTCTTACCTCATCGATTCCTGTGGACCTTCCCGCAAGCTCTTTGCACCATGAAAAAATATTGTAAAAAAATAAATAAGAAGGTGATGAGGGCTGCTTTTCCCTCTGTTCATTGGGTCTGTTTTTAAGTGACAAAATGATAAGTGATCGGTAATTCCGTCCTCCATCACACCAACATGTTCTGCAGAATGGATTTGCTTACAGAGGATGACTGAATTTAAAGCAAGATAAGTTGGAAAACTCAGCACTCAGCAGCCAATTTGACCAGATATTCTGTTTTTTTGATTGAGGGATAAACATTGGTCGGGACACCAGGGATAACTCCCCTGCTCTTCTTCGAAATAGGATCTTTTACATCCACCTGAGAGAGCTGAGGGACCTCAGTTTTACATCTCATCGAAAGACGGCACCTCTGACAGTTTAGCACTCCCTCAGCACTGCACTGGACTGTCAACCTAGATTTTTTGTGCTGAAGTCCCTGGAGTGGAACTGGAACCCACAATCTTCTGACTCAGAGGGGAGGGTGCTATCCACTGAGCCACAGCTGACACTGCTACATACCAGACAAAGTTTCCTTCACTTGTAATGATGCTGTTTTTGCAGATCATGGCATTGAACCACCTGACTCATACACTGACTTACACAGTTTTACATGTTATAGAAGACTAAAATTTCAAAGTCTGCAGATGACACAAAACTTGGAAATATAGCGAACAGACTTCAGAAGAATATACACAGACTGGTGAAATGGGCAGAGACTTGGCAACCAATATTCTGGTTAATTGTTTTTTGGGTGAGCGGCCAATTCTAAATACCATGCAGGTGCAGTTTTTCTCCAGAGAGCTATGCGGCAATGCAGCTTAAAGAGAACACTGAAGGCAACTGCAATTTAATTCATAGAAGTGTGAAGTGATGCATTTTGAAAGAAAGAATAAGGAGAAGCAATATAAACTAAATAGCACAATTTTGAAGGACGTGCAGGAACAGAGAGACCTGGGGTGAGTTTGTAACCAAATCTTTGAAGGTGGTAGGACAAATTGATAAGGCTGTTAAAAAAGCTTACGGAATCCTGGGCTTCAAATACAAGTCACAGAGTACAAAATCAAAGAAGTTATGCTAAACCTTTACAAATCGCTATTTAAATCTCAGCTAAAGAATTGTGTCCAATTTCAGCCGCTGCACTACAGGAAGGATGCCAAGATCTTGGAGAGGGTGCAGAGCAGATTTACTGGAATGGTAACAAGGATGAGGGACTTCAGTTATTAAACATAAGAACATAAGAAATAGGAGCAGGAGTAGGCCATACGCCCCCTCGAGCCTGCCCCACCATTCAATAAGATCATGGCTGATTTGATCTTAGCCTCAACTCCACTTTCCTGGCTGTTTCCCATAACTCTTGACTCCCCTGTAGTTCAAGAATATGTCTATCTCAGCCTTGAATATACTCAGCTTCCACCGCTCTCTGGGGTAGAGAATTCCAAAGATTCACGACCCTCAGAGAAGAAATTCCTCTTCATCTCCATCTTAAATGGACGACCCCTTATTCTGAAACTATGCCCCCTAGTTCTAGATTCCTTCATGAGGGGAAACATCCTCTCAGTGTCTAGTCCCCTGTCAAGCCCCCTCAGAATCTTATATGTTTCAATAAGATCACCTCGCATTCTTCTAAACTCCAACGAGTACAGGCTCAATCTGCTCAACCTTTCCTCATAAGACAACCCCTTCATCCCAGGAATCAACCTCATGAATCTTCTCTGTACTGCCTCCAAGGCAAGTATATCTTCCTTAAATACAGAGCCCAAAACTGTACGCAGTACTCTAGGTGTAGTCTCACCAATACCCTGTACAGTTGTAGCAAGACTTCCCTACTTTTATACTCCATCCCCCTTGCAATAAAGGCCAACATTCCATTTGCCTTGCTAATTACTTGCTATACCTGCATACTAACATTTTGTGTTTCATGTACAAGGACACCCAAATCCTCTGTGCAGCAGAATTCATTAGTCCCTCTCCATTTTAATAATATTTTGCTTTTCTATTCTTCCTACCAAAATGGATAACCTCACATTTTCCCACATTATACTCCATCTGCCAATTTTTTGCCCACTCACTTAACCTGACTATATCCCTTTGCAGACTCTTTGTGCCCTCCTCACAACTTGCTTTCCCACCTATCTTTGAATCATCAGCAAATTTGGCTACAGTACACTCGGTCACTTCATCTAAACCATTAATATAGATTGTAACTAGTGCAGGCCCCAGTACTGATCCCCTAATTACAGTTTGCCAACCTGAAAATTACCCATTTATCCTGACTCTCTGTTTTCTGTCAGTTAGCCAATCCTCTAAGCATACTAATATATTATCCCCAACACTTTGAGCTCCTACCTTGTGTAGTAACCTTTTATGTGGTACTTATGTGCCTTTTGAAAATCCAAAGACACTACATCTATGGGTTCCCCTTTATCCACCCTGCTTGTTACATCCTTAAAGAACTCTAATAAATTTGTCAAATATGATTTCCCTTTCATAAAACCATGTTGCCTCTGTTTGATTTTCTAAATGTCCTGCTGTTATTTCTTTAATAATGTATTCCAGCATTTTCCCAATGACAGTTTAGGCTAACTGGTCTGTAGTTTCCTGCTTTTTGTCTTCCTCCTTTCTTGAATAGGGGTGTTACATTTGTGTTTTTCCAACCCGCTGAGACCTTTCCAGAATCAAGGGAATTTTGGTAGATTACAACCAATGCATCCACTATTTCTACCGTCACTTCTTTTAAGAGCCTAGGGTGCAGGCCATCAGGTCCAGGGGACTTGTCCACCTTTAGTCCCGTTATTTTACTGAGTACATTTTTCTAGTGATAATGATTGTTTTAATTTCCTCCCTCCCTTTTGGCACCTGATTATCTACTTATTGGGATGCTTTTAGTGTCTTCTACTGTTAAAGCAGATACAACATATTTGTTCAAAGTCTCTGCCATTCCCTTGTTTCCAATTATTAATTCACCAGTCTCATCCTCTAGGAGACAAGCAGTCACTTTAACCACTCTCTTCCTTTTTATATACTTGTAGATGCGCTTACTGTCTGTTTTTATATTTATTTCTAGTTTACTCTCATAATCTATTTTCTCCCTCTTTATTATTTTTTAGTCATCTTTTGTTGGTTTCTAAAATGTTCCCAATCTCCTAGCCTACCATTGATCTTCGCAACATTATATGCCTTTTCGTCCAATTTGATACCATCCTGAACTTCCTTAGTTAGCCATGGATGGTTCAACTTTCTCGTAGAGTCTTTCTTTCTCAATGGAATATATCTTTGTTGAGAATTATGAAATATCTCCTTAAATATCTGCCACTGCTTATTTACTGTCTATTTACCTTTTAGTCTATTTTCCCAGTCTACTTTAGTCAACTCTGTCTTCATACATTTGTAATTGCCTTTATTTAGTTTCAGGCCCAAGTTTCTCACCCTCAAACTGAATGTGAAATTCTATCATATTATAATCACTCTTTTCTATAGGATCCTTATGAGTAGGCAGGTTTAAGGGGAAATTTAATAGAGGCATTCAAAATTATGATGTGCTTGATAGAATAGATAGAAATAAAGCTGTTTCCACTGGCAGGAGGGTCAATAACAAAAGGACACAGATTTAAGATAATAGGCAAAGAACCAAGAAGGGACATAAGGAGAATGTATTTCACACAGCAAGTAATTATGAATACACACTGCCTGAAAGGCTGGTGGGAGCAGATTCAATAATAACTTTGAAAGGGAATTGGATAAATACTTGAATAATAAAAACTTGCAAGGTGATGGAGAAAGAACAGGGTAGTGGAACTAATTAGATTGTTCTTTCAAAGAGCCAGCACATGCACATTGTGGGCCGCCCTGACCTATATGAGCACACCACTTCGGGTCGGGACTATAACTAGAGCTGGAGCGCCGGGCCCTGGAACATCATGGCCAAAGGTGCGGTGAATGAGGGTACTGGGCCCAGAAGAGGAGCCGAGGGCCCAGGGGCAACACGGACCTGCCCACACTGCGATATGTGTGCGCACTAGGTCCGTGCAGCAGAGCAGGTCTCCAATCGTCCTGGTTAACCCTTGCCACTGGATAAAGGCCTAGCTCTGTCGAGCCCGTGTGGTGGCTGATGTGCAACGGTCACCACACATTAAAAAAATCCACACACAGGCATCTTCCACCCCCTCAATTGGAGTTCAGGACTGGAACATCAAGTCCTTCATTGAAACATCTGTGAACTCATGTGGAAGCAAGTCATCCTCGTTCGAGGGACCGCCTATGGTGATGAATGGGCCGAATGGCTTCCTACTGTGCTATAAGATTCTATGATTCTCAATGTTATAAGTATAAACTGTTTAAACTTTCTATCCTCTGTTACAAACACCAATACATTTTTTTCCAATCAGGTTTGTTTTAAGCAAGCTGTATTTACCATTGAAACGAGTGATAGTTTAAATGTTTTAACTTGCTGTAGCAACATGTGAAGCAATGATAATCATCCAGTGTTAACAATGCAACCTCATACCCAAATGCTGCTTAATTTATAAATAGAATAGAACTGCGGGTCTTCATTACAGCCATTAATCACGAGTATTAACAGCAGTGCTTGCTGGAATGGATTGGTCCCTCAACCAGTTAACGCAGCAAAAAAAGACAAAGTTGAATGAAAGTTCACTTGAATAAATCATCCTTTCTTCATTGTCCTTTTGGTGGATTCCATTTGAAAGCTTATCTTTTTTTGTTGGGAAACTCAATCCCAACCAGCAGCCAGGTTCCAATGTCTTACTGTTCAGTAACCGAACAGTGTAAAAGCAGATCACAGCAGCAATAAATCCGAAGTAAAATAAACTACTAACACTTCGATAAATAGCTGAAAAGGCATTGACCTTGCCTTTGATCGGCATTCACCCAATTTTTTGCATCCACAGGAAAGACGATGCTCCCTCCATTCTGAAAGCCTGATCTGTTGGCGAGTTATCAGCGCTCGTCTACTGGCAGCCGGAGCAAGTACTGCTTCCTTAGATAATAACTGCAATACAGGAACTTCTCAAAACAGAGAAAGTCTGACTATAATTATCTGCAAGAGAAGAAAGCTAGGCTTCAGAAAGCTGGGTGGTCAGCATTTCTGTACGACAAACACTGCCAGCATCCTTGCACAGATTGATGTAAACAAAAGTCACCCAAACAGTAAGTGGCCTTTCCGCCCATGTTTATAATTACGACTCAGTTCCTCTTTCGACAAATGAACGGCCTACTATTTCAGTCAGTTAAAGATTAAAAAAATAACCTATTTAAAATGTCCCGCATATAATTAGGAAAGAGAAATACTGGCAACTTGTAAAACTTTCTATATGGTCTAAACGCAACAATTACTGACTGAGTCTTTTAGAGTTTGCCCAATTGTATCTTTATGCTCAATACTTGTTGCATTCACATTTGAATGAATGATCTGCCCCTCATGAACTTGAACCTTAGGCCTGCGTTCAGTACTTCTCAGTGTTTCAAACCTGCCTCAGAATACAACAACTTCAATGACTATAATAGAAAAGATAAATGAGTTCTCTTTCCCTTTGAGTTACTGCGGCATTTACTGTGAATCAATTTATTGAGAGTTTTATGTAGTACTGGGAATTGAATGCATTCTTCAATACCTATCAGTTTTTATCCTCAGAATGAGTCAACCTTTGGTGGAGACGGTTATTGAATTCTGATTAATCAGTGCAATAAATTATCGGCGTAAAAAATCAGATCTTTTTAAGTGTGTTACTTAGTGGTGGGACCTGCTGTCATTTCGAGTAAACGAGTCAAGATAAATGGGACTTTTTTAAATGTCATCCTCTGCTACTAAAATAAAATACTTCTCAGGCCTTTAGATTTCAGCTGGAAATCCAAATTTTAAATCAATTAGAGAATGTTGGTTTCACGGGTGTAATAATCACACCTTCGCATTTTACACCAAACTTTTCAGCTGGGGAAGGGAGTTAAAATTCTCCCCCATTATATATTTTTTACTTAGTAAATGGGAGAGGATAAATGGCTCTTTACATTGTTAAAATATTTTAAACGACTCCCTATGGGTTTGCAGATCATATCTAAAGCTACAACCGATTCTGCAGGTGAGAAATTCCATAATTAGCGCTATGTCTGGTTTTTGGGCGATAATCGCGGCTTTTGACTTTTTTTTAATGCTGGAATACCGTTATCACTCGAGGCCCTCCCACAATCATAGCTCCCCCCGACCTACCTTTATCTGAGCCAAGTAGACTTCTGGGCCACCGCATATTGAACCGGTGAACTGCATTGGGATGCCATTGTGTGCAGTTCGACACTTATATGTTAATGAGACCTGGCCCTCAAATGGGTCAGGCCTCCCATTAGCACTATCGGCCATCCAGGTGCCATGTTCAACCAGTCGGCCTTCTTCTGGTAAACATCTACCCCAATATGTGTGAACAGTGGAGTACAGTCATGAGAATGAGCACACAGGCTATTGATCCATATTTACCATTTCTCTGAGGATTGCTCGTATCAGGGAAGGGAGAGGAAAGAACTGGCATTTGTATAACACCAGACCACATCCTCCGGACATCCCAAATCACTTGGCAACCAGTGGATTTCTCTTGAAGTGCAGGCATTGTTGTGTAGGCAACCACGTCAGCCAATTTGCATACAAGCTTTCACAAATGAAAGAATGATCACATGATCTGTTTCTGCTGCTGTTGGTTGAGGGAAGGACTCCTGGAAAACTTCCTGCTTTCCTTCAAATATGCTGCAGGATCTTTTATGTCCACTTGAACAGGCAAACAAATCATTCAAAAGATACACCGCCATCAACACAGCACTCCCTCGGTGCAGCCGCGATTATGTCCTCAGGTCTGTAGTGGGCCCTGAACCCACTGCCATCCGATTCAGAAGTGACAATGTTAGCAAATGAATCAAACTGATTAGTAAAATATATATTTTTTAAACACATGCTTGTTTCTCAGTTAACGTCAGCACCTTCAAGAGAAGGTGGGGAATGAATTTGGGACAAACACACCTCCAGGAGAGGGTGGGGAATGAATTGGGATGAGCACACCTCCCGGAGAGGGTGGGGAATGAATTGGGATGAACACACCTCCAGGAGAGGGTGGGGAATGAATTGGGATGAGCACACCTCCCGGAGAGGGTGGGAATGAATTGGGATGAGCACACCTCCCGGAGAGGGTGGAGAATGAATTGGGATGAACACACCTCCAGGAGAGGGTGGGGAATGAATTGGGATGAACACACCTCCAGGAGAGAGTGGGGAATGAATATTGAAAAGCAAAGAAAAAGAAAAGGAAAACTAATGCTGACTAAAGTTTCGAAACTGACAGTGGAATAGAGAAGGTTAAGTGGAAATCTAGCAGAGATTTTCAAAATTCTGAAAGGTTTTGAGAGGGTAAACAATAAAAGGTTGTTTCCATTAGTTGACAAATTGATAAGCTAGAATAAATTCAGAATTCTCACTAGAGAAATAAAACGGGGATTTAGAATAATTTTTCACACAAGAGGATTATTAGAACATGGACTGCTTGATCATAAGTGGCTAGGGAGGCAGAGACTACAGCCTAATTTAAAAAGGAATCAGATACTTATTTGTAAAAGAATCTGTAAAAAGGGTTGGGAAATGGGATTACGGTAGAGAGCTATGGGCCAGCATTGGTGCCAGTGCAGTGAGCCAAATGGTCTCCCTCTGTGCTGTAATTTCTATCATGTCTTTTCCCTGAATAATATAGATATCACTGGAGAACTGCATCCTTTAGGGAAATCTTAAGTGCAAGGATCAATCAACAATCGGATCTTAAATTGTCCTTCAATGTCAAAAGTGAGATATTACAATGAACTTTCCAGGTGAGAGTTCAGTGATTTAGAATTGCAGATAATGGCTTGCCTTCTCAGTGCCTGATTTTTAATGGGAGCTGTACCTGGACTATGGATCTATTATACTTCAGTTTTGACCAGTTCAAAGAGGGTTTGTTTGAAATAAAATATTTCCTGTTTTGAACTTTTTAAAACTCAAATTAACCAAACATAAATCCAACTAATATACCACAGTAACATTTGTTATCCCAAAGCTCAGGAAACTCAGCAGCTTAGCTCCTTTTCGTCAAATGTTCAGTTTGTCCATGTTTGAACTCCTTTGCAGATTATAGCAGAACTTCAGCTGGAACTCAGGAAGTGAAAGGATATTAATAACAGTGTTTGTTATAATTCAGTGTTTACTGTCAGGCTGAGTCGGTGATAATGTGCAGTGTCAGTGCATCTATGCATTTCAGGACTGCAAATCCATGAGTTGTAATTTACCCACTTCACAACATTCCAAATTCTATGACGCAAAATCTTTCAAGGTTTTCGCAGGAATATTACACCTCCTAGTCTAAAGTAATCTCATGCACATTGGTTACAGGACAATGTCAATGTCAACAGTGACTACACTCCAAAAGTACTTCATTGGCTGTAAAGCGCTTTGAGATGTCCGGTGGTCGTGAAATGCGCTATATAAATGCAAGTTTTTCTTTAATGTAAATCAGGTGCTAGCTAATGGGCAGCCTATTTTACATCTCTCCACCATTTATATTTCCATTGACTTCAAATGGGGAGAGATGTAAAGGGGGCTGACGATTTGCTATCACCTCTTATACACTATCGCACAGTCAAACTCTACCCCATTGAGTGTTCCATTCCATTGACATTGCTTTGTCCAATTAAAGTGAGTGCTACTGGGATTTGCTCTGGCCTTTGGAGATTTACTTCTTAAAGGTACTTGTGATCATTTAATATCTCTAAAGATTGATTTATGTTTTATGGATATCTGAATCTGCATTATCCTAATTGTATTGCTCCCTGCTGGCGTTTAGTTATGTTTTTCTTTTACATTGTAAGACTGTTTTTCCCCAATCCTTTTCTCACAGGTCTTGCTGGCAGCTACTATTTCAGTTGTAGCAAATTGCACAGCATGGGAATTGTTTTGGATATTCCTATGGTGCTTCTAGATTTCCAGCAAGAGGAGGAACTGAATAGAAGGGAAGAAAGGCAGATGCGCTTGCACCAGATGTGTTGGGCACCTATTCTCGTCCCAGGAGTCAGGTGTTCAGAGCAAGACACATCCACCTAGATATGTCCGAAGAGATCTGTCTTCATTACCTATCCTTTAAGAAGGGGACAGTCACCAAGTTATGCCTCAATTCTACCCTCCTGGCAGCTTCCATCACAGGAACAGCTCTACTCATGGCTATAAAGGTGACCACGGAAAAAATCTTTACACACTTAATCCTTCCAAATCACAACCAAGGATATTTGCACAATTAGCAAGTCTTTTGTGCATTCATAAGAAATAGGAGCAGGAGTAAGCCATATGGTCCTTTGAGCCTGCTCCGTCATTCAATAAGATCCTGGCTGATAAGAACCTAAGAACATAAGAAATAGGGGCAGGAGTAGGCCATTTGGCCTCTCGAGCCTGCTCCGCCATTCAATAAGATCATGGCTGATCTGATCATAGACTCAGCTCCACTTGCTCCCTATAACCCTTTACACCCTTATCGCTCAAAAATCTGTCTATCTCTGCCTTAAATATATTCAATGATCCAGCGTCCACAGCTCTCTGGGCAGAGAATTCCATAGATTAACAACCCTCTGAGAGAAGAAATTTCTCCTCATCTCAGTTTTAAATGGGTGGCCCCTTATTCTAAGACTATGTCCCCTAGTTTTAGTTTAACCTATGAGTGAAAATATCCTCTCTGCATCCACCTTGTCGAGCCCCCTCATTATCATAAATTTCAATACGATCACCTCTCATTCCTCTGAACTCCAATGAGTATAGGCTAAATCTACTCAACCTATCTTCATAAGTCAACTCCCTCATCTCCGGAATCAACCTAGTGATCCCTCTCTGAACAGCGTCCAATGCAAGTATATCCTTCCTTAAATGTGGAGACCAAAACTGTACGCAGTACTCCAGGTGTGGCCTCACCAATACCCTGTACAGTTGTAGCAAGGTGTCTCTGCTTTTATACTCTATCCAACTTGCAATAAAGACCAAAATTCCATTTGTCTTCCTGATTACTTGCTGTACCTGCGTACTAACTTTTTGTGTTTCATGCACAAGGACCTTCTACATCAACTCCACTTGCCCGCCATTTCCCCATATCCCTTGATTCCCTTAGTGCCCAAATATCTATCGATCTCAGTCTTGAATACACTCAGTGACTCAGCATTCACAGGCCTCTGGGTTATAGATTTCCAAAGATTCATAACCCACTGTTTGAAGAAATTTCTCCTCATCTCAGTCCTAAATGGCCGACGCCTTATCCTGAGACTGTGACCCCTAGTTCTAGACTCTCCAGCCAGGGGAAACAGCCTCTTCACATCTACACTGTCAACCCTGATGTAGCAAACAAGTAACAGTCACCTTGATGTCGAAGGGAAATATTGTGTATAGAAGAACTCCATGAGGCTGAGTACTGTGAGCTAAACCTAGTGTGACCTTAGTCTTCTTTATTACAACTCCAGAGTGCCTAAACAACATGGCAGCCAACCTTTTATACTAGCCCTGCACGTGTGTGCAGGTGACCATTAGGACTCCAACAGTCGCGCCCTCTGGTGGCAAGTATTACATAGTTACATACATAATATCACTCCCCCACCCCCCCCCCAAAGTCTTCGGTGCAAGTTATTTACACGTTGAGGAGATCTGGAGCCCTTCGCTCCCTGCACTGGACCACAGCTGGTCTGACCGGACTGTCAGGAATGGTGGGTTCATCCTCCTGATTGACAGCGAAGTCGATTGCTGGTTGGGTGTGTGTTGTTGGATCATCGATGGTGATGTCCTCTTCAAATCGTTCCTGGTTGTCAGTAAATTGCAATTTGGTCTGATCTAAATGCTTTCTGCACGTTTGACCATTTAACAGTTTGATTATAAACACCCTATTCCCTTCCTTGGCCACAACAGTGCCAGCAACCCACTTGGGATCAGGACAAACACAAGGTCGTTAACATCAATGTCACGTGAAACAGCCGCGCGATCGTGGTACATGTTCTGCCGGTGTCGCCGGGTTTCCACGTGATCATTAAGATCTGGGTGGACTAGGGAGAGCCTGGTTTTGAGGGTTCTCTTCATTAACAATTCTGCCGGGGGAACCCCGGTGAGCGAGTGGGGTCGCGTCCAGTAACTGAGCAGAATGCGAGACAAGTGGGTCTGCAAGGAGCCGTCCGTCACGCGTTTCATGCTCTGCTTGATTGTTTGGACTGCCCGCTCCGCTTGATCATTAGACGCCGGCTTAAACGGAGCAGACCTGACATGATGCCATTGCTGGTCATAAACTCATTGAATTCCGAGCTGGTGAAACACGGTCCATTGTCGCTGACAAGGACATCAGGTAAGCCATGGGAGGCGAACATGGCCCGGAGGCTTTCAATGGTGGCTGTGGACGTGCTGGATGACATGATTACGCATTCAATCCATTTGGAGTAAGCGTCCACAACTACTAAAAACATCTTTCCTAGAAAGGGGCCGGCAAAATCTACATGGATCCTGGACCACGGTTTGGAGGGCCATGACCACAGACGCAGTGGAGCCTCCCTTGGTGCATTGTTCAGTTGATGATTGGGAAGCCTTCATCGAGCATCTCGACCAGTACTTCGTGGCTAATGAGCTGGAAGGAGACACTAACGCGGCCAAAAGCAGGACATCTATGGGTCTAAAATATGGCCTCATCAAGAATCTGCTCGTACCGACAAAACCAATGCAGAAGGAATATACAGAGTTGTGCACACTGGTGCGGGACCACCTCAAGCCGAAGGAGAGTATCCTTATGCCCAGATATCGGTTTTTACACGCACCATCGCTCCGGGGGCCAGGACGTGGCGGGTTATGTTGCTGACCTGAGATGCCTCGCGGGACATTGAGATTTTGGAGCTGCGTTGGGGCAAATGCTGTGGGACTTTTTCATGCTGGGCATCAGCCATGAGGTCATTCTTCGAAAGCTACTGGCTGCCGAAACCCTCGACCTGAGCAGGGCCATCGCGATCGCCCAGGCATGCATGGCCATGGATGATAACACCAAACAGAAATCTTCTCAACATCGAAGCTCACCGGCAAGTACTGTGCATAAAATTACGTCACTCGCAGGCCGAACTGCATATGGCAAGGCCTATACGTCTGTGGCTGCAAGACCTGTGATGACCCAGAGTCCGCCATCGGGGGTGAATGTGAATCCATTAGCACCGTGTTGGCGCTGCAGGGGTAATCATCGGGCCCATCAATGTCGATTCAAGCACTACGTGTGCAAAGGCTGCGCAACGATGGGGCACCTCCGCGAGTGTGCAAAGATGCCAATGCTTCGTCCCACATCCAAAGATGGTCACTAACATTATCCACTTATGACTATGTTATCCGCCACAGATCAGGCAATGAAAACTGTGCCGATGCTCTCAGCTGGCTACCATTACCCACCACTGTAGTTGAAATGGCGCAGCCCGCAGACTTGCTACTGGTCATGGATGCTTTTGAGAGCGAGGGGTCACCCGTCACAGCTCGCCAGATCAGCACCTGGACCAGCCAGGATCCTGTGCTATCATTAGTATAGAGTTGCGTCCTAAATGTGAACTGTTCAGCAGTTCCCGGGGAAATGCAGGCCGAGAGGTAGCTGTGGCCAGGGGAGGGGAGGGAAAGGTCGCAGTAACGATCATGGGGGCGGGGAGGGGGCGCAGGGAGCAGTGGCCGGCAACAGCCTACGTTCTTTGAATGTGAGGTCAGGAGGAATATTCCTGCTCCTCCCAGCTCCATATTCAGGGAAGTATATTTTAAAATCCTTCCTTGTTGGTTGTGGCTTAACAGGCAGTCCCTTTAAGAAAGAAAGGCTTGCATTTATAGAGGGCCTTTCACAAGCTCATGATGTCACAAAGCGCTTTACAGCCAATAAAATACTTTTGAAGTGTAGTCACTGTTGTAATGTAGGAAACCAGAATATGCATAGCAAGCTCCCACAAACACCAATGTGATAATGACCAGATAATCAGTTTTTGTTTTGTTGGTGTTAATTAAGGAATCAATATTGGCCAGGACACCGGGGAGAACGCCCCTGCTCTTCTTCGAAACAGTGCCATGGGATCGTTTACGTCCACTTGACAGAGCAGGCAGATCCTCGGTTTAACATTTCATCTGAAAGACGGCCCCTCCGATAGTGCAGCACTAAAGTCGTCATCATCATCATCATCATAGGCAGTCCCTCAGAATCGAGGAAGACTTGCTTCCACTCTAAAAATGAGTCCTTAGGTGGCTGAACAGTCCAATACAAGAACCACAGTCCTTGTCACAGGTGGGACAGATAGTCATTGAGGCAAAGGGGGGGTGAGACCGGTTTGCCACACGCTCTTTCTGCTGTGTGCGCTTGATTTCTGCATGCTTTCGGCGATCAGACTCGAGGTGCTCAGCGCCCTCCCGGATGCACTTCCTCCACTTAGGGCAGTCTTTGGCCAGTGACTCCCAGGTGTCATTTGTTTGTTGTACTTTATCAGGGAGGCTTTGAGGGTGTCCTTATAATATTTCCTCTGCCCACCTTTGGCTCGTTTGCCGTGAAGGAGTTCCAAGTAGAGCGCGTGCTTTGGGAGTCTCGTGTCGGGTATGCGAACAATGTGGCCCGCCCAGTGGAGCTGATCAAGTGTGGTCAGTGCTTCAAAGCTGGGGATGTTGGCCTGGTTAAGGACTAGAGTACACAGTTAAGGACCTGTTAGGCCGCATGTTGCCCTGGTTTTCCTGAACGCAAACCAATCTTGCAGTGGGCACCTCAAACATGCATTTGCAAAGGCCCCTGTTTCGGGCGGGGTAACGGCACTGCAAATTTTTGGCCATTACCGACATGGTGGGCGGCACACTTCCTAATGAGTTCAATTCATGCTTGCCATATTTGAGGCTGAGGAAGCCACTTAGTGCTCTCCGCGGCCGAATTTCTATACCCATGTGCCATTGATTGACAGGATATTCAGCTGCCTGTAAACTGACTCCGGCATGAACAGTATTGTGCATACATTAACACAGTGAGTACTCTTAAAGGTCTCAAATGACGGTGTGATGCACTTCCATTCATTAAGGAACTCCTTAGAATAGGCAGCTGCCATAGAAGGTGAGGATCACTGGCCCCTGCAGCTGAATAATGTCTGGAGCTTGGCCTCTGTGCAGTTGCTCCTGCTACCCAGCTGCCTTCTCCATTTGTTCCTTCTCATTAGTGCCGTGAGTTTCACCATATGCTACCCCCTGACCTTGACGATTTAAATTGTCCGAGGTATCTGGGCTGATACCTGTGTGATTCAGAGTCTGTTTTGATTGCAAAGAAAGAAAGACTTGCGTTTATGTAGCACCTTGTAATGTGTAGCCAGTGTTGTCATGAGTCAACACTGTCTCCTGTTAACATGGGAGAGAGTTTGACTCAATCTGCCATCTCTTGACCTTTTTGCTGCATATCAAGCACAGAGGAGGATGTAGGGAAGGAAAGCAGTCCCGTGAATGCTCAATAATCCTGCTGCCATTTCGGTTGGAATCACTGAACCTGTCCTTGTAAGGTAGTACAATTTAAAAATGTTTGTATTCAAGTTTGCAATCAGCAAGTGGCAGGAAAATTAAAAGAGGAAAAAGTATTTTTAATTTCCTAAAAAATTGGTTACTGTACACCAATATAGCTAACAAATGGCTCTGTATATATTTAACATTTGCAGTTATTTAAAATCGGGTTACGCACAGATGGTGGATTGACACTGTGATTTCAAATGTTTATTTTTTATGATAAACCCATTTTCAGTTGTATTAATCAAGTTATCACTCTTAAATATATCAAGGAATTTTTTTTTAAACATTTCTAAATTACATTTTAAAACGATGCTCGATTGCGCTGGTCGGCGGCAGGTTTTATATTCGGTGATATGCAATGGGTTTGAGTTGGAAAAAATACTTCACAAAACGGGTGCAATTTTGGGCACAATTTGCGCCCATTCCGCCAATTCAGCCCAAAGGGAAATTCTACCTCCTTAAATGCTCCTGGAAAATGTAATATAATTCAAAATGAAGAACAAAACTAAAAAGTTTATTCATGACAATGAGGGCACGTTCGTATAAATAGATACCAAGGACCTCATAGAATAGGAGTGGTTTCAGGTGGCAATCCAGTGATGTATTGCACTGCAGTGCTCACGTCTCATCTCTTAGGCACTGCCTCATATCGAGGGTGACTTGCTTCCACACCAAAAAGGGATGAGTTCACAGGTGTTTCGATGAAGGACTTGATATTCCCGGTCTTTAACTACATGTTAAAGGGTGGCAGAGACGAGCTGCCAGCTGAATCGGATTTATTTGTGATTTTAAAGAAAGGAAGAAAACAACTCAGAAAATTGTTTGGGCTGGAATGTGAGCATGAACAGATTAAATTGAATAGAATTTTTTTTTTAATCCATAATATGTATTGTGTGGTGAATTGATAGTGAAACATGCAATAGATATAGAAGGCAAATGAGAATTGCTTATTGTTAAAAGAGTAACTTAGCAGCTCAAATTATATCATACATTCATTTAATTCTACTGCCACAATGTTGCCGTTATCTGCTTCCTTCACATAACCCTGCTGCGGTTCAGTCAGAATGAAATTGCTTCTTCTGACTCCTTGACTTCGTGTGTGAGGTAGTCCCATTTACAATTCAGGAGGAGTGACACTATCTCTGTGGCATTATTGTTGTACTGGCTCTGGAGTCAGGCTACCTCTACGAGTGGTTAGCTGTTAATACAGATGATTTTGGACTAGCTAGCTGCAATAAATGCGGCTTCAGACACACGCTTTAGCCATTTCTCATTCAGTGATTTTTCCAAATGATTAGTGCACTCCCAGAATTCAAACTAAACAATTGTATTCTTTAAAAAAAAGTGATTACAGTACTGTCAGTGACTGTGCATTGCGAGGATGTTAAATTGAACGCACACATTACATGTAATTGGTGATGAAAACCAACAACTAATCTATGATTGTTGGAAATACATCTGTTGCCACATTGGGGAATTGTGTCTTGGCTTCCTTTCATTGCATTGAATTTAAGAGGATTATTAAAAAATAATGGACTGTCAGGAGAATGCAATTGGGCAGTAACATAATTAGTAGCTCCACACAATGCCAGAAACTGTGAATGAAACTCGATCAGTTCCTACATATCATCTGCCCACCCACCCAGATTGTGCTGCTGTCTATAATTCACTTTCAATTATTATTAAAGACGAACATTCGACGTCATGCAGAAGTCATAAAAAGTGATTGACTTGTTGGTTTTAAGAGCAATCTTCGATCGGCCTTCTGACAACGTTGCTGGGATGATTGATGTCATTGAGTGTGCATAATAAACTTTTGAGGTAAACAACTGAGTGATATCATGTGATTTGTATTCTTTGTCACTAGATTGTCTGCGGGATTACTAAAACCGCTTATTTCTGTCATGTATCTTACATTATTATATATAACTGTATCCCAACATGCTATACATGACTGTAATAAGATATGACCTGTAACCACCAGCATACCTTACCACCGGGGGTGCACTTGCAAGAGACAGGTATAAAAGCACAGGTCTCAGGCAAGTGCAGCTTTCCAGAGCTGTGAAATAAAAGGTGCAGGTCCAGAGTGACCTTGACTTCACTACATGCCTCGTGTGAATCTGTACTGAGGGGACAGGACTTTACAGTGGCGACGGGTTACGGGATTACAGAATCCACAGAATGGCGAACAACGGATCAGATGAAAAGTACAATGCGGGAGACAATTGGGAGGACTTTATAGAAAGGCTCCAGCAAAGCTTTGTAACCAAAGACTGGTTAGGCGACGATATGGCAGACAAGAGAAGAGCCCATCTCTTGACCAGCTGTGGCTCGAAAACATACGCTTCAATGAAGGATCTGTTGGCACCTGAGAAACCAGCAAGCAAGTCGTTTGAAGAATTGAGCACACTGGTAAGAGACCACCTGAAGCCAGCGAGCAGCCTACACATGGCCAGACACAGGTTCTACAACTACTGACACTGTGTGGGCCAGAGCATACCCGACTTCGTGGCGGAACTTCGGAGGTTGGCTAGTTTATGTGAGTTCTCCGATGAACTGAGGAGAGAAATGCTGAGAGACTTTTTCATTGAAGGAATAGGCCATGCAGGCATATTTCAAAAGCTCATAGAGACCAAGAACCTGACCTTAGAGGCAGCAGCACTGGTTGCACAGACATTCTTGGTAGGGGAAGAAGAAACGAGGTTGATTTGCAATGCAGGTACGACAATTAACGAAATAATGGAACAAGAAGTTCACAGCATTAGAAAAGCTGCTACCCCCACACACAGACAAAATCGGCAGAACAGGCTTTCGACAGCAAGCAGTGGCAACAGAAGCCATCAAGGGCCACAGGGACGGCCGTTCACACCTCATCAACCCACAATGCGAGCAATCAACTACAAACTGAGAGAAGCTCAAGAGAGATCAGCCAGACGCAGCTCATTCTTTGCAAGCAGTCTGTGCTGGAGGTGTGGGGGTGGGCACTCGTCAAGGGGATGTCGATTTCAGCAGGCTGTTTGCAGGAACTGTGAATATACAGGGCATTTGGCCCTCATTTGCAAAAAAATGGCAGCTCGGCTGGTATACGAATCGGATGGGTCGGAAAGCGGACCAGAAGATGGTGGGGACAGTACCCGGCTCACTGATGTACAGCGGCTCAACACGATCAATGGCCGCTGCTCCTACGACAGGACGCCTCCTATAATGATGAGGGCCAACTCAACGAGATGTCTGTCAACATGGAGCTGGATACAGGAGCGAGTCAATCTCTCATGGGCGCTCAACAATTTGAACAACTGTGGCCACATAAAAGAGACAGACCAAAACTCACAAGGGTCGACACCAAACTAAGGACCTATACCAAAGAAATCGTACCAGTCCTCGGCAGCGCCATGCCCTCTGTCACACACAAAGGGACAGTGAACTGACTTCCCCTGTGGATTGTCCCCGGAGACCCCCCAGCACTGCTGGGGAGAAGCTGGCTGGCAAAACTAAACTGGAAATAGGATGATGTCCATGCCATGTCATTAGAGGAACGGACCTCCTGCTCAACAGTTATAAAGCGATTTGAACATCTCTTTCAGCCAGGTGTGGGCACTTTCAAAGGGGCCAAAGTCAAAATCTACATCACACAGGATGCTAGACCGGTCCATCACAAGGCCAGAGCTGTACCCTATGTGATGAGGGAAAAGATTGAACACGAACTAGACAGGCTTCTGCAGGAAGGCATTATAATCACCTGTGGAATTTAGCGACTGGGCAAGTCCCATCGTCCCAGTCATGAAGCCTGATGGATCTGTACGAATCTGTGGGGACTACAAATCTACCATAAACAGAGTCTCCCTACAGGACCAGTACCCGCTGCCCAGAGCGGAGGACTTATTTGCCACATTGTCTGGAGATAAACTTTTCTCAAAATTAGACCTCACATCTGCGTATATGATGCAAGAATTGACCGAGGAATCCAAGCTACTCACCACCATCAACACACATCGAGGCCTTTTCATGTACAATCGATGCCCATTCGGCATCAGATCGGCAGCTGCCATATTCTAGCACAACATGGAAAGTCTGCTCAAGTCCATCCCGGGGACGGTTGTATTTCAAGACGACATACTTATCACGGGCCGGGACACCGACTCCCATCTGCGTAATTTGGAGGAAGTACTAAAGTGGTTGGATCGGGTAGGCCTACGAGTCAAGAAATCCAAGTGCCTGTTTCTCGCACCCGAGGTTGAATTTTTGGGCAGAAGGATTGCCGCTGATGGAATCCGCCCAACAGAGTCCAAAACAGAAGCAATTCGCCTGGCACCCAGGCCCCAGAATGTCTCAGAACTGTGCGCCTTTCTCGGGCTACTCAATTACTTTGGGAACTTTATGCAGAACTTAAGCACGCTGCTGGAGCCTCTCCACGTGCTACTCAGGAAGGGGTGCGATTGGTTTTGGGGGGACGCTCAGGAACGCGCCTTCAATAAGGCACGCAACCTTCTGTGTTCCAACAGTGTTTTGACTTTCTTTGACCCAGGTAAAAAGCTAGTTCTCACATGCGATATGTCAGCGTATGGGGTCGGGTGTGTTTTGCAACATGTCAATAGTGCGGGCAAATTACAACCCATAGCTTATGCCTCCAGGTCACTTTCGCGGGCGGAGCACGGGTACGGAATGGTAGAGAAGGAGGCGCTCGCGTGCGTGTGCGGTGTCAAAAAGATGCACCAATACCTTTTCGGGGCCAAGTTCGCATTAGAAACTGACCACAAGCCCCTCACGTCCCTCCTATCCGAGAGCAAGGCAATAAATGGCAACGCCTCGGCACGAATTCAACGGTGGGCACTCATGCTGGCGTCCTACGACTATACCATAAGGCACAGACAACTGTGCCGACGCGCTCAGCAGGCTACCCCTGGCGACCACGGAAGGGTCTGACGAACAGGACTGTGAGATAGTCATGGCAATCAATGCCTTTGAGTCCACAGGTTCACCCATGATGGCTCGCCAAATCAGAGCCCGGACGGCCAGCGACCCCACGTTATCCTTAGTAAAAAGATGTGTCCTAACCGGTGACTGGGCAGAGGCTCGCGATGCCTGCCCCGAGGAATTAAAACCCTTTCACAGGCGCATGCATGAGTTATCACTACAAGCAGACTGCCTGATGTGGGGCAGCCGAGTAGTCATGCCTCTGCGAGGCAGAGAGGCATTTGTCCGGGAGCTCCACTGCGAGCACCCGGGGATCGTTCTGATGAAGGCCATAGCCAGATCCCACGTCTGGTGGCCTGGTATTGACGCGGACTTGGAGCTCTGCATCCGAAGGTGCACCATTTATGCCCAACTCAGCAATGCCCCCAGGGAGGCTCCACTGAGCTCCTGGCCCTGGCCTACCAAACCGTGGTCGCGGGTGCTCGTAGACTATGCGGGCCCATTCATGGGCAAAATGTTCCTTGTAGTTATAGATGCATTTTCAAAGTGGATCGAATGCACCATTTTAAACTCAAGCACAACCTCCACCACTGTGGAGAGCCTTGCAACCATGTTTGCAATGCACGGAATCCCTGACATATAAGTCAGTGACAATGGTCCGTGCTTCACCAGCGCAGAATTCCAAGACTTTATAATTGACCACGGCATAAATCACGTCAAGACGGCACCGTTCAAGCCGGCCTCCAATGGCCAGGCGGAGAGAGCAGTGCAAATCATTAAACAAGGCATGCTTAAAATCCAAGGTCCCACGCTGAAGGGTCGCCTGTCGCGACTGCTGTTGGCATACAGATCTCGTCCGCACTCACTGACTGGGATCCCCCCGCGCAACTGTTGATGAAAAGGACTTTAACAACAAGTATCATTAATCCTCCCAGACATGCTCGAAATCGTTGAGGCAAAGCGCCGTAAGCTGACTGAGTACCATGACAGAAATTCGAGGGGGAGATGGAATGAGATAGGGGACAAAGTGTTTGTACTAAACTATGGCAGGCGTCCCAAATGGCTTGTAGGGACAGTAACGGGCAAGGAAGGAAACAGGCTACTGGTAGTACAAATGGACAATGGCAAAACCTGCCGGAGGCATGTAGACCAAGTCAAAAGCAGATTTACCAACAGCACTGCGGAACCAGAGGCAGACTACAATGTGGAACTCGCACCACACCTGGTGGACAGACAGAAGGAACAACCTGAGGAAAGGGCAATCCCAACAGACAGCCCAGGCGAGTCAACAACAATCACACCAATCGAAACAGACAGCCCAGGCGAGATACCAGCAACCACACCCAAAGAAAAACAGACACCAAGGCAAACAACTGAACCACAACTCAGACACTCCACGCGAGAGCGTAGACCACCTGAGAGACTGAACTTATAAAGACAATAAGACCTTGGGGGAGGGTGATGTCATGTACCTTACATTATTATATGTAACTGTATCCCAACATGCTATACATGACTGTAATAAGATATGACCTGTAAGCACCAGCATACCTTACCACCGGGGGTGCACTTGCAAGAGACAGGCATATAAGCACAGGTCTCAGGCATTCCAGAGCTGTGAAATAAAAGGTGCAGGTCCAGAGTGACCTTGACTTCACTACATGCCTCGTGTGAATCTGTACTGAGGGGACAGGAGTTTACAATTTCCACCTCTGTAACATTACCCGTCTCCAACCCTGCCTCAGCTCATCTGCTGTTGCACCTCGATTTCAAAATTCTCATCCTTATTTTCCAATCCCTCCATGGCCTCTCCCCTCCCTATCTCTGTAATCTCCTTCAGCCTCACAACCTCCTGAGATATCTGCGCTCCTCTAATTCTGTCCTCTTGAGCATTCCTGATTATAATCGCTGAACAAATCAGTGGCGTGCCTTCTGTTGTCTAGGCCCTAAGCTCTGAAACTCCCTGCCTAAACTTCTCCGCCTCTCTACCTCTCTCTTCTCCTTGAAGACGTTCCTTAAAATGTACCTCTTTGACCAAGCTTTTGGTCACCTGCGCTAATTTCTACTTACGCAGCTCGGTATCAAGTTTTTAATCTCATAGTACTCCTGTGATGCACCTTGGGATGTTTCACTTCGTTAAAGGCGCTATATATACACATGTTGTTGTTGTTGTTGTTGATTGCAGATCATTCAATATTTTGAAACTGGATGGTATTGGTTAATAGATAGCTTGGAGTACCTTACAGTAGCACTTCAAGGGGATTCAGATAATACCACAAAGTGTACAAACAAAGCTTGAGTCATTTATGCATGCCATTTAAAAGGTATGTCCCTGTCTTTAAACACCTTAGGATAGATTTTCATTTTCGGCGGTAGAGGAATGTGGGTGCGAACTGAGCGTTCGCCCGTTATAAAGCCAGCATGATTTCCCATTCCATTGAAGTCCACTCAGCACTCCACCCATTTGTACCCCAAAATTGCAATCGGGCTTCGACAGATGCCATAGGACCCTGATTTGCATCTTACAAATGGCCTCCTGACTGAAACAGGCAAACATTCTGGCCACCCATCTTAGGACCCGAGCCAATATGGTGAGGGGGGGCGCACAGATTGCCAGCATAAATGAGGCATAATCTTAAAATTAGAACTCGGCCACGTAGGGGTGATGTCAGGAAACACTTCTTCACACAGAGGCCTGCGGAAATCTGGAGTCTCTCCCCCAAAAAGGTTGTTGAGGCTGGGGTCAATTAATAATTTCAAAACTGAGATTGAGAGATTTGTGTTTGGCAAGGCTATTAAGGGTCACGGATCCAAGGCAGGCAGGTGGAGTGAAGATACAGATCAGCCATGATCTAATTGAATGGCAAAACAGACTCGAGGGATTCAAAGGTCTTCTCCTGATCCCATCTATACAGGAGAAAATGAAACTGCCACAGAACCTACAACAGACCTGAATTTGTAACACACCAACTGAGCAACCATCTATATATTATACTACTCATCAATCTGCTGTGGCAGTGCAGACAGCGAGTTAAGACCAAGCATAGTTATCACATTAAGCAGGTTAAAGGTGGGAGATATCTGGACCAGAACGTACAGACATAATTCAGTCCTCCCTTTTAAAGCCATACACTTTGTCCTTATGTTTATAAAATATATTAATTTGATATTGCTTCTTGTTAAATAGAAAAACCTTGTGACAATTTGGGAAGCAGAGAAGTGAAATTAGTTGGAGGATAGGCGTTTATCTGCAGATACAAGCCGAGGTACTTGGAGATACAAAACGGAGGTGCTAGAGTGCCACCACTGGCCAAAGGACGTAATTACAGTGTCAGAGGTTTACATTTATAATGCAGTAAATTGACACAAAAGTGTGGTAAAAGATTACGCAACAGGCTGCAAGGTTTTGTAAACAGGAAGTGCCAGCGAATGTAAGATTTTAATATGTTATTGGTATTAACAATAATACACCAGTGCCCCTTCCATTGCCATGCATGGTTACAGAGGCAACATAATCTGAAAACGTTGCCTGCCTCTGATTTGAAACCTGAACCTGCCAATCTGCAACTTTGTCTGAGCAAACAATTACATTCTGAGTGATCTCAGGCTGTGGCTACTTCTAGCAATTAGGCTTTCTGGCCTTAAGGACACAGACCAGTTTAAATATAGCTTCACCTTAGCAACAACAACTTGTATTTATGTAGCGCCTTTAACGTAGTAAAGCTTTAAGGCGTTATGCAGGATGCACTAGGATCTACAAGGTGCACTGCAGCAACTTGCCACGGCTTCTTCAGCAACACCTCCCAAACCCGCGCCCTCTATCACCTAGAAGGACCAGGGCAGCAGGCGCATGGGAACACCACCACCTCCAGGTTCCCCTCCAAGTCACAAACCATCCTAACTTGGAAATAAATCACCGTTCTTTCATCGTCGCTGGGTCAAAATCTTGGAATTCCCTCCGTAACATCACTGTGGGAGTACCTTCACCACACAGCCTGCAGCGCTTCAAGATTGCAGCACACCACCATCTTCTCAAGGGCAATTAGGGATGGGCAATAAATGCTGGCCTTGCCAGCGACGCCCACATCCCAGGAACAAATTAAAAAAAAGCAATATCAAAAAAATTTGACAATGAGCCACGGAAGGAAATAATAGGACAGGTGATGAAAAGCTTGGTCACAGAGATAGGTTTTAAGGAGCCTCTTAAAGGAAGAGAAAGAGGCAGTGAGGCAGAGAGGTTTGGGGAGGGCATTCCAGAGCTTCATCATCATAGGCAGTCCCTCGAAATCGAGCAAGATGTGCTTCCACTCTAAAAGTGAGTTCTCAGGTGGCTCTCCAGGTGGGACAGACAGTCGTTGAAGGAAAAGGTGGGTGGGGAGTCTGGTTTGCCGCACGCTCCTTCTGCTGCCTGCGCTTGTTTTTTGCATGCTCTTGGCGACAAGACTCGAGGTGCTCAGCGCCCTCCCAGATGCTCTTCTTCCACTTGGGCCAGGGATTCTCAGGTATCGGTGGGGATGTTGCACTTTATCAAGGAGGCTTTGAGGCTTGCCTTGAAACATTTCCTCTGCCCACCTGGGGCTCGCTTGCCGTGTGGGAGTTCCGAGTAGAGCGCTTGCTTTGGGAGTCTTGTGTCGGGCATGTGGACAATGTGGCCCGCCCAGCGGAGCTGGTCGAGCGTGGTCAGTGCTTCAATGCTGGGGATGTTGGCCTGAGCAAGAACACTGACGTTGGTTCATCTATCCTCCCAGTGGATTTTCAGGATCTTGCGGAGGCTGCGCTGATGGTACTTCTCCAGCGCTTTGAGATGTCTTCTATATATAGTCCACACCTCTGAGCCATATAGGAGCTTAGGGCTTAGGCAGCTAAAGGCATGGCCATCAATGGTGGAGCGATTGAAATCAGGAATGCTCGAGAGGCCAGAATTAGAGGAGCGCAGATATCTCGGAGAGTTGTAAACATACAAGAGCTCAGTCATAGTCCATGATCAAGAGGCCAAAATAATACATTGTGCGACATTTGATCTAATACCATGTCATTATAAGACAGGGAAACACTGAATTTACTGTGAGCAGCACCATAGGAAATGCACTAATAATGTATTAGAAATGATGTGTCTAGACATTCACTCTTCAGATGTCTCAATACATCACACTTCATTCAGATATCAAACATCAAATCTTTAATGTCGCAAAACAATCTTAAGATATTTCTTGATATCCATTTTTGCAATGGCATAAATCCTTGACTTTCCTCTGCTTCTTATTGTGACATTGCAAGGCAAAGTGATGAAGAATGTTGCAATTCCTGTCTAGTTGATTGTATGCTGCATCTTTTTTTTCATTGTTGCTTCTTCTGCCCACTGAACATGTAATGTATTTGCTTCATGGGTTCTTTGCTTAAGAATTCATGGCAACACATTGCTATTAAGAACTAGTTGGTTTATTAACAAAGGTTCAACAATCACACTACACATTACCAGTTCATCCAATAGGCTCACAACTGCATGCCTCATCGTGGATGACCGAGAGCCAACTGACTGGGGTTTTATTGAGTCTTGTGAGCATCACGTGACTGGCAAAGCCACTCACAATGCAAATAGCTCTGCAAACTTGTGAGCATGCTCACAGGTACATACATTACAGAACACATATTACTGCACTGGTATTGGTGGGAACTGTTGTACGACTTAGAGTATCTCATTCTGTTGGGCTGCCATATCATCTTCTGCTTTAGAAAGTGGACTATGACTGAGCACTCTGTAAGGATTTGGCAAAAACATCGACAGCAAAAGCATAAACTTGTGGACTCTAAGTTTTGGATTTTGCTTTTGGATGCATTTGCTGTTACTGCAGAAGGGCAGACAGCATGACTTGGGACAGGTCCAAACATGTTCCGCAGGAATACACCTCAGGTGGGCAGGGATGGGTCGATGGCTGAATGCAGGAAAGCATCGCAGGAAGGAACCTAATGGAGGACCCTTTGTCATGTAATGGAAACCCATCAGGAAGATTGGTCGGTGCTCAAGACACAAAGGAAGCTTTTCGGCCTCCCAGATCTGTTGGAGCCTTATCCCCAGGAACAGCCAGTTGACAAAGACACCGGCCGAAAAGGTGTTTCATTTGCTTTTTAATTGTACTGCCTCAGGCAAAAGACTAACTTTTGCCGCAAAAGAAGCATTTTTGCAGGTATGAGAGGCAGTTTTGGCTGCCATCGCTCTCTCTCTCTCTCTCTCTCCTCTTCTATGCTTGCTTGTTTTGTTCAACGCACTCAAAGACTGAGCACTCCATCTGGGATGGAGAGAAGAAACACCATCTACGAGCAAAGAAAGCCTTGTTCATCAGGAGAAGCAGCGAGTAAGCCAGGGGGTAACTGGTGAGCATTATCCCAGCCCACGCATTCTTTAAGACCACCGCATAGTGTGAAGGGGTGTCGTGTGTCCCAACCAAGCCTCAGGGGTTTAGTGGGGAGGTTTCTGCACGGCTCATAAGTGTACGCACATTCTGTTGGACAGATTCGGTGATGCCCTATCGAACCAAGCAGGGCTGTTTTAGTCATGGGTACTACGCGGTAGGGGCCTGTTCAGACGGGCCAGGGTTGTGTGTTGTACTGTGTTTGTTTGTTTTACATCACCAGGGTGTGTTTCACTGGGTGCAGGTGTGTGCTGTAACTTGAATAAAAGCATTGTGATGGTTGAGACCAAAAGATCTGGCTATAACTGTGTATTTCTCTTCACTACCATAATTCCGGTGCAAGGGGTTGCTTCGAAACCACCAAGGGAAAAACCACTTACAACTCCTACACTGCAAGCGAGCCCCAGGTGGGCAGAGGAAACATTTCAAGGACACCCTCAAAGCCTCCTTAATAAAATGCAACATTCCCCACCGACACCTGGGAGTCTCTGGCCAAGGATTGCCCTAAGTGGAGGAAGAGCATCCGGGAGGCCCTGAGCATCTCAAGTCTCGTCGCCGAGAGCATGCAGAAACCAAGCGCAGACAGCCAAAGGAGCGTGCGGCAAACCAGACGCCCCACCCACCCTTTCATTCAACCACTCTCTATCCCACCTGTGACAGAGGCTGTAATTCCAGTATTGGACTGTACAGTCACCTGAGAACTCATTTTTAGATTGGAAACAAGTCATCCTCTATTTTGAGGGACTGTCTATGACAGTGGTGTCAAACATACGGCCCACGGGCGTGACCTGGCCCCTGAAGCCCCTTCCTCTGGCCCGCCATGCAAGGGACCAAGTCGGGGCCTAGCTTGGGAGCGAGTCGGGGCCGAGCGAGGGAGTGATTCGGAGAGGGAGCAAGTCGGTGAGGGAGCGAGTCGGGGCCTAGCGAGGGAGCATGTTGGAGGGAGCGAGTCGGGGCCTAGCGAGGGAGCGAGTCGGGTAGGGAGCGAGTCAGGGAGGGAGTGAGTCGGTGAGGGAGCGAGTCAGGGCCTAGCGAGGGAGTGAGTCAGCGAGGGAGCGAGTCGGGGCCTAGTGAGGGAGCGAGTCAGCGAGAGAGTGAGTCGGGGCCGAGCGAGGGAGCCAGTCGACAAGGGAGTGAGTTGGAGTCGGCGAGTCCTGGCGGGGGGGGAGGGGGCAGTGGGGAGAAAGTCGGGGCCCTGCGAGTCCTGGGGGGGGCGGAGGGAACAAGTCGGCGAGTCCTGGGCCCAACTGTGTGACCCGTGGAAGGGGCATTTGAATCCAAACCGGCCCGCTATCCGATTGAGTTTGACACCCCTGGCCTATGATGATGATGACCTGTATTTCTACAACTCTTGGAGATATCTACGCTCCTGTAATTCTGGATCTTGAGCATCCCTAATTTTAATCGCTCCACCATTGGTGGCCGTGCCTTCAGTTACCTAGGCCCTAAGCTCTGGAATTCCTTCCCTAAACCTCTCCATCTCTCTACTTCTATTTCCTCCTTTAAGCCGATCCTTAAAATCTACCTCATCTGCCCTAATATCTCTTTATCGGTGTCAAATTTTGATAATGCTCCTGTGAAGCGCCTTGGGTCATTTTACTATGTTAAAGATGCTATATAAATGCAAATTGTTGTTGTGTTCTTTCAAGAGCTCTGTTGTTCTGCACCTTTGAACATTTGACCAAATCTATGTCTGTTTTATGATGGAGTCCCTCCTCAACTGAAAATTCAAACTGGTCCTATCTCTGAGTTTAACATGACATGTTGAATTCAGTGATATGCTTCTCCCATGGCTGTCTACCATTTTGGTTAAAGGTTAAACTTCTGTAGTGGGCAATTGTCTCATTTTTGCTGGGCGGTAATGCTCATCAAATGCTCACAGTATCTCTGCCAGGGTATGAAATAAACTGCTGAGGAATGTCCAACTGTCAGACCTGAGTGCCTAACAGATACAAGAACATTTCAACTCTAATTTTATCATCAGTCAGTCATTGCAAGTTCTTTATATGACTACAATTGCTCTTTCCAATGTTTCCAGAGCTGTAACAAATCCTACGTCTTGATTTCTAACTTTTCTGTCAATAACCTCATTGCTGCAGACTCCTGGTAGTTTTATTTTACGCTTACCTCAAATGGTTCTTTTCTTTCTTACTTCTGCTAAACTTCTATAGCCCGCAGTGGTTAAGAAATTAGTTCCAAGAATGATTTTCAGCACTTTTTGTAGCTGAGAGAATACGCGGTTGAGAGATCGGAATTATCAACCTTCAAGATAATTTACTGTTGGGTTCTATTTGCTTCAGCTAGGACCCAGTAGGAACATAGGAACATATATGGGCTAGACTTTCCATTATGTTCGCCGATATGTCCAGCCTTAGTGCTTTTTTATTTTTCAGGAGCGCTGGAATATCACCCATTTTAAAAACTGCTAGTTTCGCCTTTTTAATTTAGGTGATAGCCTTAGCGATGTGAAATGGGCCTTAGCGGTGTATTCAGTCACGCAAGGCTAACGTCCATAGCAACGGCCGTTCTGCGTATACGCATTTTTTTTTTCAGGCAAATAAGTTTTCCCACGGGGGTTGACAGAGAGAACAGGGGACCTTGTCCCCATCAATAACATTGTAGAACCTTTCTTTTATTCTAGCCCCTGTTGCTTTATAAAATAAAATCTATCAGCCAACTGAGGTGAACTCCATTTCCTTTCTCATGGGATGACATACCCTAATTCTGATTCGACTTGTACTGTGGACCAGAGGGAGAAAATATCCATGATTAATATTCTTCTTCTTCTTAGGCAGTCCCCCGGAGTCGAGGATGACGTGCTTCCACACTAAAATGAGTTCTAAGGTGACTGATGAGACCAATGCAGGCCAGGTCCCGAACTTCATTTTAAAGGGTGGAAGATGCCTGTGCGTGAATTCTTTTAACGTGAGGTGGCCGTTGCACACCAGCCACCACACGGGCTTTACAGAGCACAGTCTTGGTCCAATGGCAAGGGCATCCAAGTCTATTGGAGACCAGACTCTGCTGCATGGGCTCAACGCACACATATTCCTACTAACCCCCTCCCTCCCTTCATCTCTCAGGTCCTCCCTCCCTGTTTTTCAGTTTGTGTATTTGTCCATAGAATACTGACACTGTACCTCGGCCCCCCCCCCCCCCCCCAGCTCCAGCCCCCGTACGCTGCTCTCCATGCGCAGGCTCTGCTGCGTTTTTCCACGCTCTCTCCAGCCACTCACACTTTGGTGGTTGGTTACCACATGTATACTGGCCTCGTGTCTCGAACTTGCTGATGGCCTCTTAGCGCAATTACTGCTATCCTGACTTGCGATCAGCGAACTCAACATAGACTAGGTATTGTACCTCCGACCTTTCTAGTCTGCGTGATCCACCAACTTAGCCATCAGGGGAAGCTCCTTATTTCTATATTTAACCCATGAAAACATCATTGCAAGTTGGCACCATTTACTGGTGCCCCTCGCCATCCCACCATTTACTGGTGCCCCTCCCCTGTCCCCCATTTACTGGTGCCCCTCCCCATCCCCCCATTTACTGGCGCCTTTCCTCAAAATTAAAGCAATGGTCAGTTTAGACAATAAATCTAATTAAAAGACACTCCCGTGCTTTAATTTATTGGTAACAAGTTCTGCAGAAGGAAACATCTGAGACTACAAAATCACCACTTCCACAATCAGCAGCTCGTTGGAAGGATGAAAATATTGACCCGGAAGTTGCAGTCAGCAGCGAAGCGAAGGCATTCGCCACTGGCCCCGAAGTAACTTCCCACAAAGATCTTTGGGTTTTCCGAAGTGTAGTTCAAATCAACGGAGCATTGCTCCAAAGCAAGAAGGGGTTGAAAGTGGTCTAAGTGAGTCCTATCCACGGACCTCAGTGACAGAGCAAACTACCGGAGACAGAGGAGAAAAATATAAATTTATCTACAGAAATGATCTGGACTGAGGAATTGAGGGAATAGTCTTTAAATTTGCTGATGACACCAAATTGGACAGTATGGTAAATTACAGCATGGATTATGAAACACTGCAAGAGAGCATGGGCAAGCAGATAAGGGCAGTTGCAATTCAACGTGAAACAATGTACTGGTCAGGTGGGCAGAACAATGGCAAATGGAATTCAATCGGATAAGTATGAGGTGATGCATTTGGGGAGGTCTAACAAGGCAAGGGAATACACATTAAATGGTACGACAATGAAAAGTGTAGACGAACAAAGGGACATTGGAGTGCAAGTCCACAGATCCCTGAAGGTAGCAGGCCAGGTAGATAAGGTGGTTAAGAAGGAATATGGAATACTTGCCTTTATTAGTTGAGTCATGGAACACAAGAGCAGGGAGGTTATGTAATACGGGTCAGAGAAATGTAACATTTGGTATCATAATATCTGTGCAAAGATTTACTTATTCATGTAAATTGATATGTGTGGGCAACAAAACATATTGATCGATCTGTTTTGGGCTAGAAAAAGACTAAAGGGCAGAAATGCAAAGCCCTGCTACTGGCACAGTGCCTTGTTAGCCTGAATCTCATGGTGCAGAGTGAAGGCGATAATGTCGTTACCCTATTTCTGACCGGTCGCCACATTTATCAAGGCTCTGGGTCAGCAACAGGGCAATTCCTGCCGTTATTTTCATAAACTAATCAAGATGCACTTATGTGACACTCTTTGAACAGAACTCTTACAAATGTCTTTCAAAATCCTTTCAATGGAGATGTGCACCCCTTCCCCACCCCCGCACAGCATCACCTCCTTGCTAAAGCATGATCTCCGACTTGACATGAGCCAGGCCCTAGGCCAGAGATCCACTCTTCGGGCGTAAATTTTACTTCCCAAGTTCCAATAGATTCGGAACCCAATTGAACAGCCAAACTGCTATGATGTTATATAGCGTACAACGATTAAATTCCATTAGTAGTGATGTTGGGGAGGGCATCAAACATGAAATTAGGGGTGCGTGCAATAAAGGTGCAGCAGTTATAATGGGTGACTTTAATATGCACATAGATTGGGTTAACCAAACTGGAAGCAATACGGTAGAGGAGGATTTCCTGGAGTGCATAAGGGATGGTTTTTTAGACCAATATGTCGAGGAACCAACTAGGGGGGAGGCCATCTTAGACTGGGTGTTGTGTAATGAGAGAGGATTAATTAGCAATCTCGTTGTGCGAGGCCCCTTGGGGAAGAGTGACCATAATATGGTGGAATTCTGCATTAGGATGGAGAATGAAACAGTTAATTCAGAGACCATGGTCCAGAACTTAAAGAAGGCTAACTTTGAAGGTATGAGGCGTGAATTGGCTAGGATAGATTGGCGAATGATACTGAAGGGGTTGACTGTGGATGGGCAATGACAGACATTTAGAGACCACATGGATGAACTACAACAATTGTACATTCCTGTCTGTCGTAAAAATAAAAAAGGGAAGGTGGCTCAACCGTGGCTATCAAGGGAAATCAGGGATAGCATTAAAGCCAAGGAAGTGGCATACAAATTGGCCAGAAATAGCAGAGAACCCGGGGACTGGGAGAAATTTAGAACTCAGCAGAGGAGGACAAAGGGTTTGATTAGGGCAGGGAAAATGGAGTACGAGAAGAAGCTTGCAGGGAACATTAAGACGGATTGCAAAAGTTTCCACAGATATGTAAAGAGAAAAAGGTTAGTAAAGACAAACGTAGGTCCCCTGCAGTCAGAATCAGGGGAAGTCATAACGGGGAACAAAGAAATGGCGGACCAATTGAACAAGTACTTTGGTTCGGTATTCACTGAGGAGGACACAAACAACCTTCCGGATATAAAAGGGGTCGGAGGGTCTAGTAAGGAGGAGGAACTGAGGGAAATCCTTATTAGTCGGGAAATTGTGTTGGGGAAATTGATGGGATTGAAGGCCGATAAATCCCCAGGGCCTGATGGACTGCATCCCAGAGTACTTAAGGAGGTGGCCTTGGAAATAGTGGATGCATTGACAGTCATTTTCCAACATTCCATTGACTCTGGATCAGTTCCTATGGAGTGGAGGGTAGCCAATGTAACCCCACTTTTTAAAAAAGGAGGGAGAGAGAAAACAGGGAATTACAGACCGGTCAGCCTGACATCGGTAGTGGGTAAAATGATGGAATCAATTATTAAGGATGTCATCGCAGTGCATTTGGAAAGAGGTAATATGATAGGTCCAAGTCAGCATGGATTTGTGAAAGGGAAATCATGCTTGACAAATCTTCTGGAATTTTTTGAGGATGTTTCCAGTAGAGTGGACAAGGGAGAACCAGTTGATGTGGTATATTTGGACTTTCAGAAGGCTTTCGACAAGGTCCCACACAAGAGATTAATGTGCAAAGTTAAAGCACATGGGATTGGGGGTAGTGTGCTGACATGGATTGAGAACTGGTTGTCAGACAGGAAGCAAAGAGTAGGAGTAAATGGGGACTTTTCAGAATGGCAGGCAGTGACTAGTGGGGTACCGCAAGGTTCTGTGCTGGGGCCCCAGCTGTTTACACTGTACATTAATGATTTAGACGAGGGGATTAAATGTAGTATCTCCAAATTTGCGGATGACACTAAGTTGGGTGGCAGTGTGAGCTGCAAGGAGGATTCTATGAGGCTGCAGAGCGACTTGGATAGGTTAGGTGAGTGGGCAAATGCATGGCAGATGAAGTATAATGTGGATAAATGTGAGGTTATCCACTTTGGTGGTAAAAACAGAGAGACAGACTATTATCTGAATGGTGACAGATTAGGAAAAGGGCAGGTGCAAAGAGACCTGGGTGTCATGGTACATCAGTCATTGAAGGTTGGCATGCAGGTACAGCAGGCGGTTAAGAAAGCAAATGGCATGTTGGCCTTCATAGCGAGGGGATTTGAGTACAAGGGCAGGGAGGTGTTGCTACAATTGTACAGGGCCTTGGTGAGGCCACACCTGGAGTATTGTGTACAGTTTTGGTCTCCTAACCTGAGGAAGGACATTCTTGTTATTGAGGGAGTGCAGCGAAGGTTCACCAGACTGATTCCCGGGATGGCGGGACTGACCTATCAAGAAAGACTGGATCAACTGGGCTTGTATTCACTGGAGTTCAGAAGAATGAGAGGGGACCTCATAGAAACGTTTAAAATTCTGACGGGGTTAGACAGGTTAGATGCAGGAAGAATGTTCCCAATGTTGGGGAAGTCCAGAACCAGGGGACACAGTCTAAGGATAAGGGGGAAGCCATTTAGGACCGAGATGAGGAGGAATTTCTTCACCCAGAGAGTGGTGAACCTGTGGAATTCTCTACCACAGAAAGTTGTTGAGGCCAATTCACTAAATATATTCAAAAAGGAGTTAGATGAAGTCCTTACTACTAGGGGAATCAAGGGGTATGGTGAGAAAGCAGGAATGGGGTACTGAAGTTGCATGTTCAGCCATGAACTCATTGAATGGCGGTGCAGGCTAGAAGGGCCGAATGGCCTACTCCTGCACCTATTTTCTATGTTTCTATGTTTCTAATTCTTTATCATCGGTTATTTTTCTTTGTTCTTGGGCAGTGGTCAACACTAGTAAACCAGTGTTTATTGTCCATTCCTAGTTGCCCTGAGGGCATTAATATTAACCCTGACATTATAGCAACGTACTTGTATGTAACTTATTTCATTTTATTCTCCCATCTCTATTCTGCAGCATGTGATTAGTGATCAATACTGGTTGAGAAATTACAGCCCCACCCCCCTCCCATCACTATAAATCATGATAAATGCCCATAATTTGTCCTCAACAAATACAAAGTGATTAGATGATTGGCAAGAGTCAAAAAGGCCCTTAAAATCACTCACAAATTGATTCTCCTGAGCCTTTTACTACAGATCGTCCCCATAGTGCCGAGTACTGCCAAGTTATTGTAGCTTTTCTTCAGCCTATTTTTGAGCCAGCGATCATTTGGGCAAATTGTGGGTGAAATGCCGAAAGTAGTGCTCGGCGATAATCTGGGCCATAATCGGGCGTAAGTTTCCATTATGAGCACGATTACCGGCCTTGCACAAGGACGACGTCATTTTTTTTTAAAGTAGGCCGGGCGATGCAGCTCATTCAGCACTGCCGAAAGTTGGGTCGGCGATAAATGGGCTATAATCAGTCGCTAGCTTCCACTTTTCAGCAAATGTGGGCGATAGCCTGCATCTCAGCTCTTATATGGGCGCTAAATGGGCTATAAATAGGTGATGATGTGCCAAAAATCTAGCCCTATATAGGAACAGCAGGAGGCCATTTAACCCCTCGAGCCTGTTCCGCCATTCAATGAGATCATGGCTGACCTGTGACCTAACTCCATATACCTGCCTTTGGCCCATACCCCTTAATACCATTAATTAACAAAAATTTATCAATCTCAGATTTAAAATTAACAATGGACCTAATGTCAATTGCCATTTGCAGAATGCTGTTCCAAATTTCTATCCCCCTTTGTGTGTAGAAGTGTTTCCTCCTAAACTTCACTCCTAAAAGACCTGGCTCTAATTTTTAGGCTATGTTCCCAGACTCCCCAACCAGCAAAAATAATTTATCTCTATCTATCCTATCAATTCCCCTTTATGGGCCCAAGTTTCCACACACGCCTAGAACGGTGCAGTCCCGACCTGGACGCCCGTTTTTCGCGCCACAAAGTGCGCCTAAAAAAATCCTCGGTATTCTCCACCTACTTGCAGGTCCTCTGGCCCTCGGCGCAGCCAGCACGAGCAGGGACCTCTGCACATGCGCGCTACAGTGGGCGCACAAGTGCAGTAGCTCCAGGCGCCGAACTGTGCGGGAGGGGCCTGAAGCACGCAGCCCCTAGCCCTGGCTGAATGGCCTCACTGGGGCTGCGTGAATAAGGCTCCTCCCACGGCCAGCTCCTGCTCCCCCCCCCCCCCGGACCAGACCCGACACTCGCTCCCTGCCCCCCCTGCCTCCGGACCAGACCCGACACCCGCGCCCCCCCCTCCGACTGACCCGACCCGCACTCCTGTTCCCGCCTCCCCGACTCGACCCGACCCGCGCTCCTGTTCCTGCTCCCCGCCCCCCCGACTGGACCCAACCCGATCCGCGCTCCCGTCCCCGACCCGACCCCTCCCCCCACTGGACCCGACCCGACCCCCGCTCCCGGACTGGATCCGACCTGACCTCCCTTCTCTCTCTCTCTCTCTCTCTCTCTCTCTCTCTCTCTCTCTTCCCCTCTCTCCCCGCCCCTTCTCCCTCCCCCCCTCTCTCCCTCCCCCCCCCCCCCCCCCCCCGACCCGAACCGAACCGAACCTCCCCAACCCGACCCAACCCAACGCCACCTACCTGTAAATCTGGTGCTGGGGACGGGCCCTGCCCGAAGTCTCGGGCCGGCCCGTTCAGCCTTCGGTCCCGAAAGGCCTGCCTGAAGCACTTTCACACAGGTAGAAAGATGGTTTATTTAATCTTTTCTTTGCTTATAAATGTTTATTCAGGTTGGATTTATTTGTATAATATTTGTATAAGTATAAATAAAGATTTATTATATAATTTAATGACTTCCCTTCCCCCCCCCCCACCTCGTTCTGGACGCCTAATTTGTAACCTGCGCCTGATTTTTTAATGTGTAGAACAGGTTTTTTCAGTTCTCCAAAAATCTTCACTTGCTCCATTCTACTTTAGTTTGGAGTACGTTTTCACTGTGGAAACTTTCAAATCAGACGTCAGTGGCCGGACACGCTCCCTTTTGAAGAAAAAATTCTGTTCCAAAGTAGAACTGTTCTACCTGACTAGAACTGCAGAAAAGAAAATGTGGAGAATTGCGATTTCTAAGATAGTCCGTTCTCCACCAGTTGCTCCTAAAAATCAGGCGCAAATCAAGTGGAAACTTGGGCCCAATATCTTGAAAAGTGACTTGCAATTTTGCTTCTTTCAATCCTTTCTCTTTTTCCGTGACAGTGCACAGTGCCAGATTATGCACAATCTCGCTGGTTCTTTATATCAATGTTAAGAGGCTGTATTTCTGATGGTGATAATATTTTGAAGAGCTTTGCTGTCTCAGGCAGCAGGAGATGCTGAGGGCTTGTGAAAGCAACAAATCAAGCATGCGCACTTAGCAAAACCTACCAATAAAAGAAAGGGAATTAGTCAAATCTCTCCAAATATTTTTAGAAAAGCTTTTTGACTGCACTTTTGATTTATCCATTGAGCTGAGATTTACTAATGGAAAAACTGGAAGTTTGTAACACAGCAAAGGTATATAAAATAACAAAATTGTGAAGATGATGAAACATACCTATACAGTAGTATTATCTGTGTGTGAAAAGCAACAATGTTTTCCATCTGAGGCCTATGCTTCTCTGAGAAGCCTGCAACTTGAGTTGATGGATTCCCCACAGATATCACCGTCAGTTGAACAGAGTCAGGCTATAACTTCCAAGAATTCCATTTATGGTTGACAACAAAAACTGGCCATCATGGTGTTGTGGAGTATGACAAAGACATTCAACACAGGCCTGTTATGGAGAAAAGAATTGTTTAATTGCTTGATCAAGGGAGACACGGTCTACACCAGTTCCTTTACTGGATGCCTTCCCAACCGTTCTCGTCGCACACTTTAGGAGCTGCTTCTTTTATACAGAATTCTTTGCAAAGTCATCATTTACATTATCATTGGTCAGTCTTTCTACTGCGTGACAATTTTTTTCTACTTTGTTACAGATTGTTTAATTTCAACTTTGTTAATTGTTTCACATCTGCTTTGGGTATGAACATATGTATCCTGCATCCTGCCTCCTGCCATTAACAGGAATTTATTTCTAAGTTCTGAATACAACAGGAAGCCACTTCCTAGGCTCTGTAGTCAGGCGTTTGGAAAATGTATTTGGTAGCGCCTGGCGCTGAGACCGGCAAGGGAATGCAGTCGGTCCAGTGACGATCCCGGGACGATACCATCCGGAGTGCAAGGTAAGTGATGAAATTTCAGTTTTTCAGCATCTACTTATTTGGTGCAGTGGTGGGGAAATGTGGGTGAAGCTTATGGAAATTTTCACAAGGAATTTTATTTCATCTTTCGGCATCCTAGCGGCAAAAAAAATGAGTAGGACTCGTGCACGATCGCTCCGCTAGCACCCAAAGAGGAGTGTGGAACGCTTCTCTTAGCGTTCCACTCTGCTCTTGGGGCGATACAACTGAATATCACACTTTGAGGTGGTAGACTCCGCTTGGTGCTAAAGGTAACGTTCGGCACCATCACCACCTCAAAACGGGCAATACCGAATTTCCAGCCCTAGATTTATCGGTCATCAGTATTAAACCCACGCAGACTTGGGACAGCCGGACCGTCTGATTTTGTAGATTATGAGGCCCTTTTTGAAAGGAAATATAATTTGTATTATCTCTGCTCAGAAAATTACATTTCATTCCTTTAACCATGAAGGAGATATAGAAAGAATTGTACGGCAAAATGTTAATGTTTAAAGCTGCGTTTAGAAAAATAAAACTGTTGGCTTAAAAAAAGAAAGGAAGCTGTAATCTGCTTTAGTTTATGTAATATGGGTCAGAGAAATGTAACATATGGTGTCATAATATCTGTGCAGAGATTTATTTACTCATGTAAATTGATATGTGTGGGCAACAAAACTTATTGATCGATCTGTTTTGGGCAAGAAAAAGACTAAAGGGCAGAAATGTAAAGCTCTGTTACTGGCACAGTGCCTTGTTAGCCTGGATCTCATGGTGCAGAGTGAAGGTGATAACGTCGGTGCTCTATTTCTGACCGGCTGCCACATTTATCAAGGTTCTCGATCAGCAACAGGGCAATTCCTGCCGTTATTTGCATAACCTAATCAAGATGCACTTGTGTTACACTCTTTGAACAGAACTCTTACAAATACCTTTCAAAATCCTTTCAGTGGAGATGTGCATCCCTTCCCCACCCCCACATAGCATCACCCCCTTGCTAAAGCATGATCTCCGACTTGACATGAGCAAGGCCCTGGGCCAGAGATCCACTAGTGCAGTGCAAAGATGATTCCCTCTTAGGGCGTAAATTTTACTTCCCAAATTCCAATAGATTCAGAACCCAATTGAACAGCCAAACTGCTATAGAAACATAGAAACATAGAAAATAGGTGCAGGAGCAGGCCATTCAGCCCTTCTAGCCTGCACTGCCATTCAATGAGTTCATGGCTGAACATGAAACTTCAGTACCCACTTCCTGCTTTCACGCCATACCCCTTGATCCCCCGAGTAGTAAGGACTTCATCTAACTCCCTTTTGAATATATTTAGTGAATTGGCCTCAACTACTTCCTGTGGTAGAGAATTCCACAGGTTCACCACTCTCTGGGTGAAGAAGTTTCTCCTTATCTCGGTCCTAAATGGCTTACCCCTTATCCTTAGACTGTGACCCCTGGTTCTGGACTTCCCCAACATTGGGAACATTCTTCCTGCATCCAACCTGTCCAAACCCGTCAGAATTTTAAACGTTTCTATGAGGTCCCCTCTCACTCTTCTGAACTCCAGTGAATACAAGCCCAGTTGATCCAGTCTTTCTTGATAGGTCAGTCCCACCATCCCGGGAATCAGTCTGGTGAATCTTCGCTGCACTCCCTCAATAGCAAGTATGTCCTTCCTCAAGTTAGGAGACCAAAACTGTACACAATACTCAAGGTGTGGCCTCACCAAGGCCCTGTACAACTGTAGCAACACCTCCCTGCCCCTGTACTCAAATCCCCTCGCTATGAAGGCCAACATGCCATTTGCTTTCTTAACCGCCTGCTGTACCTGCATGCCAACCTTCAATGACTGATGTACCATGACACACAGGTCTCGTTGCACCTTCCCTTTTCCTAATCTGTCACCATTCAGATAATAGTCTGTCTCTCTGTTTTTACCACCAAAGTGGATAACCTCACATTTATCCACATTATACTTCATCTGCCACGCATTTGCCCACTCACCTAACCTATCCAAGTCACTCTGTAGCCTCATAGCATCCTCCTCGCAGCTCACACTGCCACCCAACTTAGTGTCATCCGCAAATTTGGAGATACTACATTTAATCCCCTCGTCTAAATCATTAATGTACAATGTAAACAGCTGGGGCCCCAGCACAGAACCCTGCGGTACCCCACTAGTCACTGCCTGCCATTCCGAAAAGTACCCATTTACTCCTACTCTTTGCTTCCTGTCTGACAACCAGTTCTCAATCCACGTCAGCACACTACCCCCAATCCCATGTGCTTTAACTTTGCACATTAATCTTATGCCATTTCCTTGGCTTTAATACTATCCCTGATTTCCCTAGATAGCCACGGTTGAGCCACCTTCCCTTTTTTATTTTTACGCCAGACAGGAATGTACAATTGTTGTAATTCATCCATGCGTTCTCTAAATGTCTGCCATTGCCCATCCACAGTCAACCCCTTAAGTATCATTAGCCAATCTATCTTAGCCAATTCATGCCTCATACCTTCAGAGTTACCCTTCTTTAAGTTCTGGACCATGGTCTCTGAATTAACTGTTGCATTCTCCATCCTAATGCAGAATTCCACCATATTATGGTCACTCTTCCCCAAGGGGCCTCGCACAATGAGATTGCTAATTAATCCTCTCTCATTACACAACACCCAGTCTAAGATGGCCTCCCCCCTAGTTGGTTCCTCGACATATTGGTCTAGAAAACCATCCCTTATGCATTCCAGGAAATCCTCCTCCACCGTATTGCTTCCAGTTTGGCTAGCCCAATCTATGTGCATATTAAAGTCACCCATTATAACTGCTGCACCTTTATTGCATGCACTCCTAATTTGATGCCCTCCCCAACATCACTACTACTGTTTGGAGGTCTGTACACAACTCCCACTAACGATTTTTGCCCTTTAGTGTTCTGCAGCTCTACCCATATAGATTCCACATCATCCAAGCTAATGTCTTTCCTAACTATTGCATTAATCTCCTCTTTAACCAGCAATGCTACCCCACCTCCTTTTCCTTTTATTCTATCCTTCCTGAATGTTGAATACCCCTGGATGTTGAGTTCCCAGCCCTGATCATCCTGGAGCCACGTCTCCGTAATCGAAATCACATCATATTTGTTAACATCTATTTGCACAGTTAATTCATCCACCTTATTGCGGATACTCCTTGCATTAAGACACAAAGCCTTCAGGCTTGCTTTTTTAACACCCTTTGTCCTTTTAGAATTTTGCTGTACAGTGGCCCTTTTTGTTCTTTGCCTTGGGTTTCTCTGCCCTCCACTTTTCCTCATCTCCTTTCTGTCTTTTGCTTTTGCCTCCTTTTTGTCTCCCTCTGTCTCCCTGTATAGGTTCCCATCCCCCTGCAATATTAGTTTAACTCCTCCCCAACAGCACTAGCAAACACTCCCCCTAGGACATTGGTTCCGGACCTGCCCAGGTGCAGACCGTCCGGTTTGTACTGGTCCCACCTCTCCCAGAACCGGTTCCAATGCCCCAAGAATTTGAATCCCTCCCTGCTGCACCACTGCTCAAGCCATGTATTCATCTGCGCTATCCTGCGATTCCTACTCTGACTCGCACGTGGCACTGGTAGCAATCCCGAGATTACTACTTTTGAGGTCCTACTTTTTAAATTTAGCTCCTAGCTCCTTAAATTCTTTTCGTAGGACCTCATCCCTTTTTTTACCTATGTCGTTGGTACCAATGTGCACCACGACAACTGGCTGTTCTCCCTTCCATTTCAGAATGTCCTGCACCCGCTCCGAGACATCCTTGATCCTTGCACCAGGGAGGCAACATACCATCCTGGAGTCTCGGTTGCGTCCGCAGAAACGCCTATCTATTCCCCTCACCATCGAATCCCCTATCACTATCGCGCTCCCACTCTTTTTCCTGCCCTCCTTTGCAGCAGAGCCACCCAGGGTGCCATGAACTTGGCTGCTGCTGCCCTCCCCTGATGAGTCATCCTCCCCAACAGTACTCAAAGCAGCGTATCTGTTTTGCAGGGGGATGACCACAGGGGACCCCTGCACTATCTTTCTTGCACTGCTCTTCCTGCTGGTCTTCCATTCCCTATCTGGCTGTGGACCCTTCTCCTGCGGTAAGACCAACTCACTACACGTGATACTCACGTCATTCTCAGCATCGTGGATGCTCCAGAGTGAATCCACCCTCAGCTCCAATTCTGCAACGCGGACCGTCAAGAGCTCGAGGCGGATACACTTCCTACACACGTAGCGCCCAGGGACACCGGAAGTGTCCCCGAGTTCCCACATGGTACAGGAGGAGCATATCACATGGCCGAGCTCTCCTGCCATGTCTTAACCTTAGATACCCTTAACTTGGTAATAACAATGTTACAGTTCACTTACTGATATAAAAAAGAAAAGAAAAGCTACTCACCAATCACCAGCCAATCACTTACCCCATTGGCTGTGACGTCACTTTTTGATTACTTTCTACTTCTATTTTGCTTTCTCTCCCGCTGTAGCTGCACCGGTATGCTGGCTCTCGATCTCCCGCTGGGCTTTTGACAGGTCGCTCCCCTCTCACCAACTGCCGCTGGCTCTCGATCTTCCGCTGGGCTTTTGACAGGTCGCTCCCCTCTCACCAACTGCCGCTGGCTCTCGATCTCCCGCTGGGCTTTTGACAGGTCGCTCCCCTCTCACCAACTGCCGCTGGCTCTCGATCTCCCGCTGGGCTTTTGACAGGTCGCTCCCCTCTCACCAACTGCCGCTGGCTCTCGATCTCCCGAGTGATGTTATATAGAGTACAACGATTAAATTCCATTAATTCATTATCATCGGTTATTTTTCTTTGTTCTTGAGCGGTGGGCAACACTGGTAAACCAGTGTTTTATTGTCCATTCCTAGTTGCCCTGAGGACATTAAGATCCATCCATGTAGTATGACTGGAATTACATGTAGGACAGACTGGGTAACATAGAAACATAGAAAATAGGAGCAGTAGTAGGCCATTCGGCCCTTCGAGTCTGCACCACCATTTCATATGATCATGGCTGATCCTATCTCAACACTAGGGTGGGAGGACCCCTTTTGAAAGACATTAGCAAATCAGTTGGGTTTTTACAATCGATCACCTAGTGGTATTCAAAAACAACTTGCCATAGTGACATTTGAACTTGCATTGCCAGTTGTCAGATGTGGCTCAGTGGATAGCACTCCCAGCTCTGTGTCAAAAGCTTGTGGGGTTCAAGTCCCATCACAGAGATTGGAACACATAATCTGGGCTGGCAATACTGAGGGAGTGCTGCACTGTTGGAGGTGCTGTCTTTCTAGGAGAGGACATTAAACCAAGGCCCTATGTGCTCTCTTATGTGGATGTAAAAGATCCCATGTACTATTACGATAAAGAACAGGGAGATTTTCCCCAGTGTCCAGGCCAATATTTATCCCTCAGCTGACACCTAAAACAGATTATCTAGAAATGTATCGCATTGCTGTTTGTGGGACTGTGCTGTCACAATTGGCTGCCACCTTTCCATACATTACAACTGTGACTACACTTCAAAAGTATTTCATTTGATGTAAAGTGCTTTGGGACATAGAGGTTGTGAAAGGCGCTATATAAAAGCAAGTCTGTCTTTCTCATGATCTCTGGATTAAGAGTCTATAATCACTAGGCAACCATACCTATTCACATGACACTAGTTCCTATTTCATTAAAAGCAAAGTGAAATGTTTGGATTTTATTTAAATATATGCTTGCATTGATTGTATAAACGTTGGTCCAGATTTTGCATTCAGCAGCGAAGTGACGGTACGCGCTGTTGACCTCGAAGAAAGCTGCCCACAAAGATTTAGCGATCTCTGTGACATGGAGTTCTCCTCTTCCGACATTAATTTGATTCTGGCGCCAGTCTAGGGGATCTCCAGCATCCAGCACCAGTGATATCACAAGCTGGCTATGCAGCCAATCATATTGAAGAATTCTCACAGACAGCAAACCAGGAAGTAAAATGCACTGATTATCTTTCGCTTTTTAAATCATTTTAAGGAGAGAGAAATAAAGATTGGGACATACACATGAGATTAGGTACAAGATGAAATATCATTAAAAAAATTTAAACATTGTTTAAGTATTATATTAAAAAAACATGAATTTTTTATTATAATGGAAACATTTGACATTCCACAAATATAAAATTGTTTTTCAGGGCCTGAACAGTTGTTGAGCAGTAGTTATGACTCAGTACACCATTAAAAACCCAGTTACATCTCACTGAATAAAGCTTAACTTTTTCAGGTGATTTTAACAGTGATATTCCAGCATAAAATCTCTCGTCAGTTCATTGATTTCAATTGCCTGCAGCGAGTTCACAGGGTGCCATCTGAAGGGGAAGGGAATGACTGACAGGAACTTCTGGATTTCCACGTTTAACTGCGTATGTGCAGCCACCGGAGTTTCTGTCAGATTCAGAGTTATAACGACCGTGAGCGCTGACAGTTTTGCTGTCAGTACAACTGCAGATTCCGAGCCATTCCAGTAGATGCATTTAGTGCGTCTCCTACTTAACCACATCCCAATTGTCATGTATGTAGACCATGTATACTAACTGTATGGTCACATAAGGTGTGCCACCAGAGGGCACTGCGGTGGGAGACCCGAGGGTCACCTGCATAGGTGTGCAGGGCCCAGTATAAAAGGCTGCCCACCATGCTTGTGCCTCACTCTGGAGTTACAATAAATGGGACTCAGGTCACAACAGCTCAAGTACAATACTAGACCTCGTGGAGTCATTCATAAGAGTATTAAAGACGTAACACCAATGATCTAATCTTGAGTAACTCCCACATCATCAATAAGGTTTGAAATCAGGAGACGAGTTTAATATTCATTCACGTTAAGTTGCTAATTGCCTACTGCCATTCATTTAGAAGAACAATAATATAAGTAATTTAACAGCCATCAGGTACATGTAATGGATTGCTAAATGTATGAAAGAGACATTCCCACTCTGCATAAAGCTCCCGCCCCCACCGAACAGGACCATTGCTTTTTTCCTTCTCGTTGGCAGATGAGTCACTCCCACTTTTCAACTTTGTTTCAATATGTAGTTCTGAATGCATTTTAAGCTACTTTTAAGACACTTATATAATAGAAAGAACTTGAATTTATATAGCAAAGACATGCACACACATTCCCTTATTAATTCTGTCTTTTTTGTGTAAATTTACTTCACCTCTCTGTCCACCACAACCAAACTATCTCTTTGCCCTGTCACTTCATAGTGTCCAAAAACCTCAGCGACCTCTTTTTAAAGACCTGCTATTTTACCCGCAGTACACCTATTCCTTTCTTTTTCTTCCTATGGCTTGAATGTACTGCTTTTAAATTCAGGTCAAAAGAGGACTAATGCTGCTTTCTTTCTTTAAGTTATACTGAGGAACAGGAGTGGACCATTCAGCCCCTCGAGCCTGTTAGATCATGCAATTAGATCATGGCGGATCAGTATCTTAACTCCATCTACCCGCCTTGGGTTCATAACCTTTAATACCCTCGCCAAACAAAAATCTATTAATCTCAGTTTTTAAACTTTCCATTCACCTAGCAAAACGGCTTTTTTGAGAGAGGGTTTCCAGATTTCCACTACCCTTTGTCTGAAGAAGTGCTTTCTGACATCACTCCGGAATGGCCTAGCTCTAATTTTAAGGTTATGTCGTCTTGTTCTGGACTCCTCTACCAGAAGAAATGGTTTCACACAAGAGATTAGTGTGCAAAATTAAAGCACACGGTATTGGGGGTAATGTATTGATGTGAATAGAGAACTGGTTGGCAGACAGGAAGCAAAGAGTAGGAATAAACGGCTCCTTTTCAGAATGGCAGGCAGTGACTAGTGGGGTGCCGCAGGGTTCAATGCTGGGACCCCAGCTATTTACAATATAAATTAATGATTTAGACACAGGAATTGAATGTAATATCTCCAAGTTTGCAGATGACACTAAGCTGGGTGGCAGTGTGAGTTGTGAGGAGGATGCTAAGAGGCTGCAAGGTTACTTGGACAGGTTAGATGAGTGGGCAAATGCATGGCAGATGCAGTATAATGTGGATAAATGTGAGGTTATCCACTTTGGTGGCAAAAACAGGGAGGCAGAATAGTATCTGAATGGCGGCAGATTAGGAAAAGGGGAGGTGCAACAAGACCTGGGTGTCATGGTATATCAATCATTGAAAATTGGCATGCAGGTACAGCAGGCAGTGAAGAAGACAAATGGCATGTTGGCCTTCATAGCGAGAGGATTTGAGTATAGGAGCAGGGAGGTCTTACTGCAGTTGTACAGGGCCTTGGTGAGGCCACACCTTGAATATTGTGTACAGTTTTGGTCTCTTAATTTGAGGAAGGACATTCTTGCTATTGAGGGAGTGCAGCGAAGGTTCACCAGACTGATTCCCGAGATGGCAGGACTGACATATGAAGAAAGACTGGATCGACTAGGTTTATATTCACTGGAATTTAGATGAATGAGAGGGGATCTCATAGAAACATAAAATTCTGATGGGATTGGACAGGTTAGATGCAGGAAGAATGTTCCCGATGTTGGGGAAGTCCAGAACCAGGGGTCACAGCCTAAGGATAAGAGGTAAGCCATTTAGGATCGAGATGAGGGGAAACCTCTTCACTCAGAGCGTTGTGAACCTGTGGAATTCTCTACCACCAAAATTGTTGAGGCCAGTTCGTTAGATAAATTCAAAAGGGAGTTAGATGTGGCCCTTATGGCTAAAGGGATCAAGAAGTATGGCGAGAAAGCAGGAATGGGATACTGAAGCTGCATGATCAGCCATGATCATATTGTATGGTGGTGCAGGCTTGAAGGGCCGAATGGCCTACTCCAGCACCTATTTTCTATGTTTCTGTCTATCCTATCAAATCATTTAATCATCAAGGCTTTTATGGAGCATAAACACCAGCACAGACCTGTTGGACCGAATGGCCTGTTTCTGTGCTATAAGTACTGTGTAAAGTCAGTGGTTGGGCCAATTGAAAAATTGAGCAGAGTCGCATAACCCCGCGTCACAGTTTCCCATGGCTGGGGAATGCTGGCATTGGAATCACCTCCCTCAAACAGGTAGATGCTAAATTTATTCACTTGAAGATGAGGAAATCCTGTATATTATTTCTTCATGATTCATCTCCAAGATGACCATTCATATTGAAGAACACTTTGATATTAAGATAATTATATTTCAGTCATTTCATAATCTTTTCTTTTGCTGGAGGTGCTGTGCCAATTGCTTTCATTTTTTATGCTCCAGTTTGATTACTGACACCAATGGGTTGCTCAATGGGAATCCCCTGTCGGATGTGTTTGTAAGAGGAAGGGGAGAGAGAATCACGGAATGCCAGGCAGCTTATGCTACGTAAGAGGAGCTCTATACCCACTCGTCAGTGCCTGCATGCTTGCGTCTTCAATCACTTTTTTTTTTTAAGCTGTGCGAACATGGAACATAAGCATTGTACGTTCCTGCTATCAGTTGACAAAAAAAAACAATGCAATGCATCAGCCCTCACATTGTGCCATCATTTCTCAATTAGCAGTTTACTAATATTCAATTTGCATATATCTGTGGTCTCGCCCCTCCCTATCTTTGTAACCTCCTCCATTCCTACAATCCTCCGAGATATCTGCGTTCCTCCAATTCTGGCCTCTTGAACTTTCCTGATTTTAATTGCCTCGCCACTGGCAGCTGTGCCTTCAACTGCCTGGGCCCTAAGCTTTGGAATTCCCTCCCTAAACCTCTCTGCCTTTCTTTCCTCTTCTAAGAGGTTCCTTAAAACCTATCATCGTAGGCAGTCCCTCGGAATCGAGGAAGACTTGCTTCCACTCTTAAAATGAGTTCTTAGGTGGCTGAACAGTCCAATACGAGAGCCACAGTCCCTGTCACAGGTGGGACAGATAGTCATTGAGGGAAGGGGTGGGTGGGACTGGATTGATGCACGCTCCTTCCACTGCCTGCGCTTGATTTCTGCATGCTCTCGGCGGCGACACTCGAGGTGCTCAGCGCCCTCCCGGGTGCACTTCCTCCACTTAGGGTGGTCTTTGGCCAGGGATTCCCAGGTGTCAGTGGGGATGTTGCACTTTATCAGGGAGGCGTTGAAAGTGTCCTTGTCACGTTTCCACTGCCCACCTTTGGCTCACTTGCCGTGAAGGAGTACCGAATAGAGCGCTTGCTTTGGGAGTCTCGTGTCTGGCATGCAAACCATGTAGCCTGCCCAGCAGAGTTGATCAAATGTGGTCAGTGCTTCAATGCTGGGGATGTTGTCCTGGTCGACGATGCTAATGTTGGTGCGCCTGTCCTCCCAGGGGATTTGTAGGATCTTGTGGAGACATCATTGATGGTATTTCTCCAGTGACTTGAGATTTCTACTGTACATGGTCCATGTCTCTGAGCTATACAGGAGGGCGGGTATTACTACAACCATATAGACCATGAGCTTGGTGGCAGCTTTGAGGGCCTGGTCTTCAACTACTCTTTTCCTCAGGCGGCCGAAGGCTGCACTGGCACACTGGTGGCGGTGTTGAATCTCGTTGTCAATATCTGCTTGTTGATAAGAAGCTCCCGAGGTATGGGAAATGTCCACATTGTCCTTGGCCACACCGTGGATCTTGATGACTGGGGAGCAGTGCTGTGCGGCGAGGACAGGCTGGTGGAGGACCTTTGTCTTACGGATGTTTAGTGTAAGGCCCATGCTTTCGTACGCCTCAGTAAATACGTCAGCTATGTCCTGGAGTTCAGCCTTGTATGTGCGCAGACCAGGCATAATCTGCCCTAATATCCCCTTTTGTGGCTCGGTGTCAAATTTTGTTTGATAATCGCTCCTGTGAAGTGACTTGGGATGTTTTACTACATTAAAGGGGTTATATAAATGCAAGTTGATATTGCATGGTAATAAGAAAGTATAAAAATTCAAAGATTGTGGGGGTTTTGGCCAAAGGATGAAAATAGGCACTAAATGAGTGCTGGGCTAATGTGTGAAAGTCTGCATTTAGCACATTATTTTGGTCCTAATTGCTGATTACCATTAATTAAATTGCCTGGAGGTGCTAAACCAGACATCTGCAGGTTTAGCAATCAAATGCTGATTAGATGCAATTTGTGGAGCATTGTAAGTCGGGCTCTTTGCACCCACTTCCACTGAAGGTGGGGAGTGATCTGGCTGGCACACAGCGGCACCTTGCAGGATGGCTCAGGGCCTGAGGGGGAGGGAACCCAGTATCTCGGAGGCAGCTCTGGAGATCCTGAGAGGAGGTCCAGAGGAGGAGTGATGTCCTGTACCCGTGGGGGAGAAGGACACCACCTCACCCTCCTGCCACTTTCTCCTGCAGCAGCTGGTGCCGCTGTCAGGACTCATCTCCCATTTCTCGTCCACCAAGGAGGCGCCTAGGAAGATGCCCGTGACCAAGCACTCCCTTTCGCCAGGTGACTCCTATATAGTGTCCAATAAGGTGGAATAGAACAGCACTTACTCTTTTTGGATGAAGTCCTCAGAGAATTACCCGCATAAATGTTGGTGAAGTGTGCCAGAAAGTCTCCAAACGTCCTCTTCTCAGCTCCAGCTGCAAGTGAACATGAAATGCTGAGTATCCATTTAAGTAGCTCTTGAAATCTATATCAAGGCTGTGTTTGCTCCCAAACAGCTGGTCGCTGTTAGGAGAAGGCATTAAGACAAGCACTAAAGCACTAGCCACCAAAATGCCACGCAGCCTCCTTAATGAGTGCTAGCAGGCAATTTGATTGTCACTCAGCCCCTTATCGAACCTACGGGCGGTCGTTCCTTGTGGGTGCTTCAACTTCTTTACCAAGATGGCGTCTTGTTCTAAACTTGGACTCTCGTCGCCCGTCGAATCTCACCACCTGTCAACACTCATCAGCTACTGACACTCATCGCCCACCGACACTCACTGCCTGCCGACATACAAACAACTACATGGGCGAAGTAACGGAGGAATAGTCCCTATGGAACTGTTCGACAAAAATGAATTGTTGCCTTCAGCATGAGAAGGGAGGATAAAAAAAATTGGTGGAGAAAAACTGGCAACAAAACTATGAATGAGGCAAATTGGGTGCCTTGGTGTAATTCTTTGTACAGTTCGTGCTTTTAGAAACATAGAAACATAGAAAATAGGTGCAGGAGTAGGCCATTCTAGCCTGCACCGCCATTCAATGAGTTCATGGCTGAACATGCAACTTCAGTACCCCATTCCTGCTTTCTCACCATACCCCTTGATCCCCCTAGTAGTAAGGACTTCATCTAACTCCTTTTTGAATATATTTAGTGAATTGGCCTCAACAACTTTCTGTGGTAGAGAATTCCACAGGTTCACCACTCTCTGGGTGAAGAAATTCCTCCTCATCTCGGTCCTAAATGGCTTCCCCCTTATCCTTAGACTGTGTCCCCTGGTTCTGGACTTCCCCAACATTGGGAACATTCTTCCTGCATCTAACCTGTCTAACCCCGTCAGAATTTTAAACGTTTCTATGAGGTCCCCTCTCATTCTTCTGAACTCCAGTGAATACAAGCCCAGTTGATCCAGTCTTTCTTGATAGGTCAGTCCCGCCATCCCGGGAATCAGTCTGGTGAACCTTCGCTGTACTCCCTCAATAGCAAGAATGTCCTTCCTCAGGTTAGGAGACCAAAACTGTACACAATACTCCAGGTGTGGCCTCACCAAGGCCCTGTACAATTGTAGCAATACCTCCCTGCCCTTGTACTCAAATCCCCTCGCTATGAAGGCCAACATGCCATTTGCTTTCTTAACCGCCTGCTGAACCTGCATGCCAACCTTCAATGACTGATGTACCATGACATCCAGGTCTCTTTGCACCTGCCCTTTTCCTAATCTGTCACCATTCAGATAATAGTCTGTCTCTCTGTTTTTACCACCAAAGTGGATAACCTCACATTTATCCACATTATACTTCATCTGCCATGCATTTGCCCACTCACCTAACCTATCCAAGTCGCTCTGCAGCCTCATAGAATCCTCCTTGCAGCTCACACTGCCACCCAACTTAGTGTCATCCGCAAATTTGGAGATACTACATTTAATCCCCTCGTCTAAATCATTAATGTACAGTGTAAACAGCTGGGGCCCCAGCACAGAACCTTGCGGTACCCCACTAGTCACTGCCTGCCATTCTGAAAAGTCCCCATTTACTCCTACTCTTTGCTTCCTGTCTGACAACCAGTTCTCAATCCATGTCAGCACACTACCCCCAATCCCATGTGCTTTAACTTTGCATATTAATCTCTTGTGTGGGACCTTGTCGAAAGCCTTCTGAAAGTCCAAATATACCACATCAACTGGTTCTCCCTTGTCCACTCTACTGGAAACATCCTCAAAAAATTCCAGAAGATTTGTCAAGCATGATTTCCCTTTCACAAACCTATGCTGACTTGGACCTATCATATTACCTCTTTCCAAATGCACTGCGATGACATCCTTAATAATTGATTCCATCATTTTACCCACTACCGATGTCAGGCTGACCGGTCTGTAATTCCCTGTTTTCTCTCTCCCTCCTTTTTTAAAAAGTGGGGTTACATTGGCTACCCTCCACTCCATAGAAACTGATCCAGAGTCAATGGAATGTTGGAAAATGACTGTCAATGCATCCACTATTTCCAAGGCCACCTCCTTAAGTACTCTGGGATGCAGTCCATCAGGCCCTGGGGATTTATCGGCCTTCAATCCCATCAATTTCCCCAACACAATTTCCCGACTAATAAGGATTTCCCTCAGTTCCTCCTCCATACTAGACCCTCCGACCCCTTTTATATCCGGAAGGTTGTTTGTGTCCTCCTCAGTGAATACCGAACCAAAGTACTTGTTCAATTGGTCCGCCATTTCTTTGTTCCCCGTTATGACTTCCCCTGATTCTGACTGCAGGGGACCTACGTTTGTCTTTACTAACCTTTTTCTCTTTACATATCTATATTTTGTTCCAGACTATTATGAATTTTTATAATTCCATGAGTGAACCTTTGCAGAATCTTTTCTGTGAGTTCTTTGCAAATTTACTTTTGCTTCTAGTGTTTTTTTAAAGATCTTCAAGTAACTGTACTCACTTTATCTCATTGTTCATTCATGCACATTTGAAAGATGAGCTTGCAAAGTGACCTTCCTGGATATTCATTCCATTCAACTTTACACAGTGAAATTCCTCAGAAGAAAAATAGTCTCTATTCAAAAGTGGGGAATCCCTTGTAGTAACATTTTGCACTTTAAAAGATGTCAGCAGCTTGATAAATAATACATTGTTGAACTGCTTGCATTTCTCAATTAATGAGACAGTATATGACATCAAATACAATGGCTGTGGCTTTGAGTAAAAATATTTTTTTATTAATGAAGCAATGATGGACACAGTAGAAGTATAGTCATGGGGTTTATTAAAGTTAAGCTGTTAATTGAAGGACAAGACCATATGTTGTAACTCGCATCAAACAACCTAGGCTTAGTTCCAGAATATTATACAACTTCAAATTTCCTATTGCTGGTCAGTTATCTGGGAGTTGGGGAGAACACTTACACCAAGACTCTCCGTTACCCACAACCCAAGCTCACATCCATTAACCCTCCATCAATCGCCAATCATTTCATCTCTGAAGCTCCAATTGTAACTGCCCCACCTGGCGGGAACTGAGCGGAGCGGCAGTAAAAATAAGATGTATCACTTACCCCATCAAATTCTGCTGCCTTTCCGTCATATCCCGATATTAACCAGCTCTTTTATGTCGGCAAGCACGACACCAGCAGGAAGGGAGCGAGGTCTTAATTTAAATGTGTAGCTAGAGTCTGATGAGATCATACATACAAAATTCTTACAGGGCTTGACAGGGTCGATGCTGGGAGGATGTTTCCCCTGGCTGGGGAGTCTAGAACCAGGGGTCACAGTCTCAGAATAAAGGGTCGGCCATTTAGGACTGAGATGAGGAGAAACTTCTTCAGAGGGTGGTGAATCTTTGGAATTCACTATCCCAGAGGGCTGTGGAGGCTCAGGCTTTGAGTCTATTCAAGAGAGGGATTGATAGATTTTTGGATATTAAGGGAATCAAGGGATATGGGGATAGTGCAGGAAAGTTGAGTTGAGGTAGAAGATCAGCCATGATCTTATTGAATGGTGGAGCAGGCTCGAGGGGCCGAATGGCCTACTACTGCTCCTAATTCTTCTGTTATTATTAGGAGCCGATCCACATGATCAACTTGAGGCCTGGCCAGGGGTGGGGAGCAGTGAAGGACTCCCTCATCAGGCAAACCTCTCGGCAATGGATCCTGGGCCAGAAGAGGGGCCTTCTCTTCCACGGGCTTGCCATGTTCGTCCCCAGATACTGGGCTTCCCCCCAGCCTTCCTGCTCCCCTCTCCCATGAAAATCGAGGTCCCTGTTTCTGGATTGTCACAGATCAGCCTCTATCGTGTAAAAATGTTTTACAATTGCTTTTGTTTGTAAGCCACTTACTTTTAATCCTATAAACAGATATTCCTGCTGTGGTGACAGAAAACTAGCAGAGAGATGCTAAAATAGGGTTATTTGGCATGTGTATACACTACCAGTACTTTTTTTTTTTAAATGGGACAAATCACCCAAGCTTGAAAGTCCAAAATTAGCCAAATTTGGGTCTGTACAAATAACCGAGATAGTCTAACTGGGATGCCAGTTGGTGTCTGTGCCCATACTTTGGGCCCAAGTTTCAGGCCGTGCCTAAAACGGCGCAGCCCAGACCTGGACGCCCGTTTTTCACGCCACAAAGTGCGCCTAAAAAAAACTCACCTATTCTCCGGCTCCCTGCAGGTCCTCTGGAGCTGGGCACGGCGCAGCACAAGCTGTGGGGGAGGAGCCAGGTCCCTGCGCTGAAAACAGTGCCGGGACCTCTGCACATGCGTGCTACAGCGTGTGCAGTAGCTCCAGGCGCCCAAAACTGTGGGAGGAGCCTGAAGCACGCAGCCCCTAGCCCTGGCCGAATGGCCACACTGGGGCTGCGTGGATAAGGCAGGCTCCTCCTACCCGACCGAACCCAACCCGACCCCCGCTCTCCCGCTCCCACCCCCCCCCACGCGACCTGACCCGACCTCCGCGCCCCCCCCCCCCCGGGACCTCCACGACTATCTCTTCCCCCCCGGACCTCCGCGACTCCCCCCCCCCCCACCCGGACCTCCGCGACCCCCACCTCCACGACCCCCCAGAGATCCGACGCCACCTACCTGTAAATCCAGCCTGAAGTCTTGGGCCCTCCCTCCTCCCCCCTCCCCCCTCCCCTCCCCTCCCCTCCCCTCGCTGTCAGAAACACAGACACTGACAGACAGAGTGAGAGACACACACACAGACAGACAGACAGATAGAGACACTGACAGAGACACACTGGGGGGCATCCCAGCACGCTGTTGGAGGACTCCCGGTGCTGCAGTGGGTAAGTAGAAAATGTTTTATTTATTGATTTTTAAATTTGTTTTATTTTTTATAAATTTTTTTTGATTGATTTATTGGTTGATTTATTGATGTATTTATCATTTATTATTGATGATGGCTCTTTATTTGTAAAACTGAAGTGTTTCATGTTTGTAAACTTCCCTTTAAACCCCCCCCCCTCCCATTCCCTACGCCTAATTTGTAACCTACGCTTGATTGTCTACACTTTAGACAAGGTTTTTTTCGAAAGTACAAAAGTCTTCACTTACTCCATTCTAAGTTAGTTTGGAGTAAGTTTTCACTGCCTAAACTTTGAAAACAGGCGTAAGTGGCCAGACACACCCCCTTTTGAAAAAATAATTCTGTTCCAAAGTGAAACTGTTCTAACTGACTAGAACTGGAGCAAACCAAATGCCGAGAATTCAAATTTCTAAGATACTCCATTCTAAACCAGTAGCTCCAAAAAAACAGGAGCAACTCAGGCCGAAACTTGGCCCCTTTGATTCTACCACTTAACAATGATGCTCTTAACTTGGTATAGGCAATAGTGCAATAGAATGAAACAGCCCCAGAAAATGATCAAAAATTGACAAAAGACTTCAAATAGATATTTCAAAATGATGATACAAATTAGCAGAGGACCAATTTCAGTTCCACATGTAGCAGGAGTGGGATGGAAGGATTATCCCAGATACTCTGTGCATTAATTGTTGTGGAGAGTACGAATATACTAGCTTTGGTCATCAAAACTGCATCCTAACTACTGAGCACCCATACCTTGCCAACAAAACAAAAAGAGTTTGGTGTAATCATACATGTCCAGCCCAAGAATGGTGAGTTATATAATATTTGAATAATTCTATAAAAATACTCACATGGTACAGATAGATACAGGTGAGGAAAGTCTTCTGACCCAGTGCTGCAATGTATTTCCTTTATGGGAACTTTGCTTAAAAATTCATAGCAACACATTGCTTTTACAAATTAGTTGGTTTATTAACAAAGGATTAACAATCACACTGCACATTACCAGTTCATGTGCTCACAACTGCATATCTCATCATGGATGGCCTAGACTCAATTGACTGGGGTTTTATTGAGTCTTGTGAACATCACATGACTGACTAAGCCACTCACAATGTAACAACTCAACAAACCTGTGAGCAAACATTTAAAGATCACATGGATGAACTTCAGCAATTGTACATCCCTGTCTGGAGTAAAAATAAAACGGGGAAGATGGCTCAACCATGGCTAACAAGGGAAATTCAGGATAATGTTAAAGCCAAGGAAGAGGCATATAATTTGGCTAGAAAAAGCAACAAACCTGAGGACTGGGAGAAATTTAGAATTCAGCAGAGGAAGACTAAGGGTTTAATTAAGAGGGGGAAAATAGAGTACGAAAGGAAGCTTGCAGGGAACATAAAAACTGACTGCAAAAGCTTCTATAAATATGTGAAGAGAAAAAGATTAGTGAAGAGAAACTTAGGTCCCTTGCTGTCGGATTCAGGTGAATTTATAATGGGGAACAAAGAAATGGCAGACCAATTGAATAAATACTTTAGTTCTGTCTTCATGAAGGAAGACACAAATAACCTTCCAAATGTACTAGGGGACAGTAGGTCTAGTGAGAAGGAGGAACTGAAGGATATCCTTATCAGGCGGGGTTGTGTTCGGGAAATTGATGGGATTGAAGGCCGATAAATCCCCAGGGCCTGATCGTCTGCATCCCAGAGTACTTAAGGAAGTGGCCCCAGAAATAGTGGAGGCATTGGTGATCATTATCCAAAAGACTATTGACTCTGGATCAGTTCCTATGAACTGGAGGCTGGCTAATGTAACACCACTTTTTAAAAGAGGAGGGAGAGAGAAAGCGGGTAATTATAGACCGGTTAGCCTGACATCAGTAGTGGGGAAAATGTTGGAATCAATCATTAAGAATGAAATAGCAGCGCATTTGGAAAGCAGTGGCAGGATTGGACCAAGTCAGCATGGATTTATGAATGGGAAATCATGCTTGACGAATCTTCTGGAATTTTTTCAGGATGTAACTAGCAGTGTGGACAAGGGAGAACCAGTGGATGTGTTGTATTTGGACGTTCAAAAGGCTTTTGACAAGGTCCTGCACAAGATATTGGTGTGCAAAATCAAAGCACATGGTATTGGGGGTAATGTACTGATGTGGATAGAGAACTGATTGGCAGACAGGAAGCAGAGAGTCAGGATAAACTGGTCCTTTTCAGAATGGTAGGCAGTGACTAGTGGAATGCCGCAGGGCTCAGTGCTAGGACCTCAGCTCTTTACAATATACATTAATGATTTAGATGAAGGAATTGAGTGTAATATCTCCAAGTTTGCGAATGACATTAAACTAGGTGGCAGTGTGAGCTGTGAGGAGGACGCTAAGAGGCTGCAGGGTGACTTGGACAGGTTAGGTGAGTGGGCAAATGCATGGCAGATGCAGTATAATGTGGATAAATGTGAGGTTATCCATTTTGGGGGCAAAAACACAAAGGCAGAATATTATCTGGATGGCGGCAGATTAGGAAAAGGAGAGGTGCAACGAGACCTGGGTGTCATGGTACATCAGTCACTGAAAGTGGGCACGCAGGTACAGCAGGCGGTGAAGAAGGCAAATGATATGTTGGCCTTCATAGCTAGGGGATTTGAGTATAGGAGCAGGGGGGTCTTACTGCAGTTGTTCAGGACCTTAGTGAGGCCTCACCTGGAATATTGTGTTCAGTTTTGGTCTCCTAATCTGAGGAAGGATGTTCTTGCTATTGAGGGAGTGCAGCGAAGGTTCACCAGACTGATTCCAGGGATGGCTAGGCTGTCATATGAGGAGAGACTGGATCAACTGGGCCTTTATTCACTGGAGTTTAGAAGGATGAGAGGGGATCTCATAGAAATCTATAAGATTCTGACGGGGCTGGACAGGTTAGATGCGGGAAAAATGTTGCCGATGTTGGGGAAGTCCAGAACCAGGGGACATAGTCTTAGGATAAGGGGTAGGCCATTTAGGACTGAGATGAGGAGAAATTTCTTCACTCAGAGAGTTGTTAACCTGTGGAATTCCCTGCCGCAGAGAGTTGTTGATGCCAGTTCATTGGATATATTCAAGAGGGAGTTAGATGTGGCCCTTACGGCTAAAGGGATCAAGGGGTATGGAGAGAAAGCAGGAAAGGGGTACTGAGGGAATGATCAGCCATGATCTTATTGAATGGTGATGCAGGCTCGAAGGGCCGAATGGCGTACTCCTGCACCTATTTTCTATGGTTCTATACAGTGCAAGTGCCAGCTCGGTTCCCCCATCTCAAAGGGGCTTACAATATAATAGCTAAATAGGGGGCATAATCAGAAAGGGGAGGAGGTTAGGAAAAGAGGCCAAAGTTTCTCAACCGATAAGGAAATAAGGGATTATGGGGAGTGGGCAGTGAAGTGGACCTGAGTCCATGATCGGATCAGCCATGATCATATTAAATGGCAGAGCAGGCTCGAGGGGCCGTATGACCTACTCCTGCTCCTATTTCTTATGCTCTTATGCCACAATCACCTTCCTGATATCTTGAAATCTCAGAGGAATAGAAGGTAACAACAACAACTTGTATTTATATAGCACCTTTATCATAGTAAAATGATCCAAGACACTTTAGAGGGGCGTTACAAGACAACAAAATTGTCACCGAACTACATAAGGAACAATTGGGGCAGATGACCAACAGCTTGGTCAAAGAGATAGGTTTTAAGGAGCATCTTAAAGGAGGAAAAAGAGGTAGAGAAGTAGAAAGGTTTAAGCAGGGAATTACTGGAGCTTAAGGCCCAGGCAGCTGAAGGTACGGCCACCAATAATTGAGCAATTATAATCAGAGATGTTCACGAGGCCAGAATTAGAGGTGTGCAGATATCTTGGTTGTTGTGGGGCTGGAGGAGAATACAGAGATAGGGAGAGGATAACGTAAATAGAAAGCTTTTTAAAATTCGTTCCTGGGATGTAGGTGTCGCTGGCAAGGCCATCATTTATTGCCCATCCCTAATTGCCCTTGAGAAGGTGTTGGTTAGCCATCTTCTTGAAACGCTGCAGTCCATGTGGTGGACATACTCCCTTAGTGCTGTTAGAGAGGGAGTTCCAGGATTTTGACCCAGCAACGATGAAGGAACGGAGATATATTTCCAAGTCAGGATGGTGTGTGACTTGGAGGGGAACGTGAAGGTGATGGTGCTCCTATGCACCTGCTGCCCTTGTCCTTCTAGTTTGTAGAATTTGCGGGTTTGGGAGGTGCTGCCGAAGACATGCATTTGAGTAACAGAGACTTCATAAAATCATAAGGGGGGGTGGGGGATTTGAACCCTCAAAACCGGCAGGTTTGGGTCAGGTGGAATGTTAAAATGTTTGAAATCTGAACTCCGATCCCAAACTTGCGGTTTTAATGGAGGAGGGATGGGTGCGGGCAAACAACACACTCCCAGGAGACAGGTTGGTAATTTAAATATTATAATAAGGCTCCGTGCCTCATATTTAACCACCAATTTAAATTTAACCCTGGCTGGCTGAGTTTTACGGGCTTTGGAAAATCCAGCAATTAAAGGGAGACGAGGACTGCTGGATCCAGGCGGTAAGTGCCTTTCCACTTACCTGCTGGATGAAGGTGCGGTGAATGAGGGTACAGGGCCCAGAAGAGTTGAGGGCCCAGGGGCAGCATGGCCCAGCCCACACTGCGATATGTGTGCACACTGGGTTCGTGCAGCAGAGCTGGTCTCCAGTCGTACTGGTTAACCCTTGCCACTGAATAAAGGCCTGTCAAGCCCATGTGGTGGCTGATGTGCAACGGTCACCACACGTTAAAAAAAATCCACGCACAGGCATCTTCCACCCCTGGAGCCCAGGACTGTACCATCGCATCCTTCATTGAAACATCTGTGAACTCTTGTGGAAGCAAGTCATCCTCGTTCGAGAGACCGCCTATGGTGATGAGATCCAGTTTATCTGCTTCACCCATCCCCCGCGATCAGATATCCCTCTGACCCTTCCGATCTTCGCCACAAGGCCTCTGATCTCCCCCACCCCTGTTCCGGCCCTCCGAACTTCCCTCTGGCCTCCGATCACCTCCACCACCTGCTGCCCCCCCCCCCCCCCCAGGTCTTTCTGATTCCTCTCTCCCTCCTCTCCGCTCTCCAATCCCTAGCTGCGGCCTGGTGCTGCAGGTCTAGCCGCCTGACAGCCAGCCAGGCCGGAAAACAAGTTTAAGTTCGGCAGGACCTGAGGGAAACCCGGTCTTCTGGGTTTCCTGACCTCAAAGCAGCCCCGACCCTCCCCGCTCTCTCCCCACCTCTGAGTTAATATCCAGCCCATAGAATCTTACAGCATAGAAGGAGGCCATTCAGCCCACCGCGCCTGAGTCAGCTCATTAAAAGCGCTAACCAATTGGTCCGAATCTCTTGCTTTTTCCTCATAGCCCTGCAATTTTCTTCCCTTCAAGCATATATCCAATTACCTTTTGAAAGTTCCTACTGAATCTGCTTCCACCACCCTTTCAGGCAGTGCATTCCAGATCATAATAACTCATTTTATAAAAAAAGCAAATTCTCCTCATCTCCCCTCTGGCTATTTTTCAGCTATCTTAAATCCATCTCCTCTGATTACCGACCCTTCTGCCAGTGAAAACAGTTTCTCCTTATTTACTCAAGTAAAACCCTTCAGGATTTTGAATGCCTCAATTAAATCTCCCCTTAACCCTCTCTGCTCTAAGGGAAACAATCCCAGCTTGTGATTATGTTATGGGGAAATAAAAATTCACTGGAATTCATTACAAATTAGTGTCAATATGGTTTTGAGCTTTGGGAGGGATTTGTTGAAAAAATAATTCTTAAAATAAGCTAAGATACGTACCTTTAATTCTTGAATGGGAGACAGTTAACTTTCTATTCCCCGGCTGTCCCTTAGCTATGCACCGCTCTTTTTAAACAGAGCCTTATTTTCCAGCACATTAATTGTCTTTACGTTGTGAATAACACAATAAAGACTGTTCCAAGTGTTGGCAGCGCTCTCGGATCCAATTTATTTCTCTGGTCTTCTGCCCAGTTGTTCAATAGGAAATTGTCATACTTGGCACCGTACAGGCAATTAAAATAAACAACATTCAAAGCTTAAATAAGCCCGCTCTGTGAAAAGAAACAATGGCAAGATGAAGCACTTACAGGCGGGACTTATGGCAGGTTTCTCTCTCATTGAAAGTTATGAGGCGAGCTATACTATGCCTGCACTTTGGCAATTCCATTGTTTGCCTGTTGAAGTGAGTGCATGCATGTGTTATAATTGCTGAAATTACTGTACCTGTGTACAGGTTTCCAAGAACCTTTGTGTGACTGATCTATTGCCTGAATAAAAAAATACAGCAGGATCATTTTCCTCTTCGTTTTAATCCAGTGGCCGATCATCATTATGTTGTTGGCATTCCATTGTTAGCATTTGTTTCAAATACAAATATAAATACTTCACAGAGGTTTTGGGTTAAGTAATTGCAGCAGTTTCACAATGAATTATGTTACAGCAACACTGAATATTGAATTCTTTTCCTTCTTTTGTGCTCTGTTATTTCAGCAAGGTTTCATGGGTTACAAAAGTATTGCACAGGAAAAAAAACTTGTGGCAACTTATGTCTATTGCCCCCTATTATAAAATGTATGGAAAATTATTGCTACCCTGCTTCCTAAGAACAGCCCTGCACACAGCCCTGCAATGCTGTATGACTATGCTGTGTATGATGCCGCACAACTTCAGCTGCTGCGTTACGATCAAACTTCACTATTTAGTGTCAGCAACGCCACTAAAACAGACAATCTGGTCAATTATTTGATTGTTGTTCGTGGGATCTTTCTGTGCACAAATTGACTGCCGCATTTCCTACATTATAACAGTGGCTACACTTCCGAAGGACTTCATTGGATGTGAAACACTTTGGGATGTCGTGAAGTTATGAAGGAGCTATATAAATACAAGTTCTTGCTTCCTCCCTCTGTTTCTTGCCACTCCGCTCAGTATATTTACCATCTGATAGCTGGCAAGAATCAAATAACTTTAATTACTGCATCATCGATTCTGTAAATAACATATGCAATAAGAAATATTTGGCAGTGATGTACCGCTACAACTTAATCTCAATGCCATGTTGCTGTTGATAAACCACTTCAGTTTTTCTCGCAGCCTTCTTTCTTCTTTCGTATGGTAGTAGCAACACAAATCAAATGTTAATATCTAAGTTGGATATCCAGGCCAAAGCTTCCGTTGTAACAGCGTGGATATCTTGTAGGCTGCCTGCAAATTTCCTCTGAGGGCAATGCTCAATGATGTGCTCCAGGGTCTGATTAAGAGCTCCACAGTTGCATGCTGGGGATGCTTTAATCTTCCACCGATAGAGAAGGTGGCAGTATCTACCATGACTGGTTCTGAGGCAGTTGATGGTTGTCCACTGTTTGTGACAACAGTTTGATCCTTCAGGTTGTACTGTGGGGTCCTCTGTAAGGAATCCATTCTGCATGTCACAGTTCCTACAAGTATAACTTTCTCACAGTGTATATAGATCAGGCAAAATGTGTCTTGTAACTTGGTATTCTACCACTTCGGTTTGTATTTAAATGTATGGTGCGAATTGTTCCGTTAATAATGTCATGATAGTTGTAACAAAAATCCATTGCAGGGTACGGTTTGTCTTGGGTGGTAATGTAAAATGGGTGGGTTCGAATCGGTCAGATGTTATCCACCCCACCTCATATTCAGGTCTGTTGAAATATTCAACGTTGCTTGTTTTGCACTACCCCGAGCCGTACAATTGCTATACCGTGAGTTTTTGAGAGAAGTTCCTTAAACACAACAGCTGGAACTCTCCGAGGTCCTGAAACACCACAGCGCGAGGCTTACCATAAAAATGCAGGTGTATTGCCCACAATTATCCTCCCATTAATTTCAGATGAGATGTTAAACCGTCTGCATTCTCTGGCGGACATAAAAGATCCTATGGAACTATTTCGAAGAAGAGCAAGGGCGTTATCCCCGGTGTCCTGGCCAATATTTATCCCTCAATCAACATAACATAAACAGATTACCTGGTCATTGTCACATTGCTGTTTGTGGGAGCTTGCTGTGTGCAAATTGTTTGCCGCGTTTCCTACATTACAACAGTGACTACACATTGTACTTCATTAGCTGTAAAGTGGGCTGAGACATCCGGGGGTCGTGATCGTCGCAGTATAAATCCAAGTCTTTCTTTTTTCTTTTCAATGGATAGAAAACACCAGTAAAGCACCTGCAATTTCCCGATAAGCTGCCCGCTGCAGGCAAGGCCCTGTTGGTGGTGTGGACCATGAAAGTTCAGCCCAAATAAATCCTACGTGTTAAAGTGTAGGCCACAATTTTTATTCCACAACAAAACTGATCATATTACTGCCTGTGATTCTGGCTTGCTTCAATAACAATTTACACTTATGTAGCTAGTGACGCAATAACAATGTCCCATTTCATGTTTACAGAAAGCAGATTGAACACCAAACAAGGAAAGGAGAGGAGGTTAGGAAAAGAGGCCAAAGATGTGAATGGAGAGACAGATTTGGGAGAGCCTATTGAAAGTGGGGAGACACACAGCAAGGTGCAGTGGTTTTGGATGAGAATTCCAAAGTGTACGACCGTGTTGACTGAGGGTGGTGTCACTGATGATGGAGTGAAGAAAGAGAAGGCACACGTAGTAATTCAGATTCAGAAAAGCACAGGGTGCGAGTGGTTCTAGTGGGGTTTGCAGAGATAGGGTGTCAGGCAATGGAAAGATTTGTAAATGATGAGGAGTATTGTGTACAGTTTTGGTCTCCTTACCTAAGAAAGGATATACTCGCAATAGAGAGAGTGCAATGAAGGTTCACAAGACTGATTCCTGGGGCGGTGCAGAGTGTGCAGTGGCCCTCCCTTTAATCGAAGGGGAAGGACGTTGAAGCGCATCAGTGCTACGCGGGGCATCAGTATAGCGTTTCCTTCAATGCCCCAGTAGCACCCCGGTTACATTCCCCAAAGGAAGTGGAGCGCGCGAGATTGCACTCCGCTTCCTTTGAGGGGCGGTAATGGCAATTCTGCGGCGGGGCGAGTCTTCCGCAATGGGAGCTAAAAGTCTCGGCCTCAGAAGGTTACTGCCCCCAATCAGGGCATAGGGTGATTTCACCCCCTGAGTTTCCCAAATGCCTGTTGAAATGATGTGTTACGGAGATAAATGTACATTGGGCCAAAAATGGGGAAGATCTAAAAGAGAAATAAAATCAAATGCATCTGTCTTTGCAGATATATTATATAATACCTGTGCCATCTAGATACTAAATCAGACTGCTCAACTGCTTATTCCTTTGTAATAATTACATACAATGGGTAACCTAGGAAACCTAGATCAAGATTAATTTAATATAGTTGAAGTTAACACTGTTAATTTTTTGTAGTAGATTTTTTTATCAACATTTATTGCCTATTTCAATATAAAATAACAAACCCTGTTACTTATCAATCTGATTTGCTAAGAGCCAATTTATTTTTCTTACTTCCTGTAGCGTGTTCTAATACCATAGAATAATCTGATAGGGACAGAAAAATATTATGAACATTTCTAGACAAAAATCTACAACTATCAGTGCTATCTACTGTAAGCTGCCTGGTTTTAACTGCCACCTGCACACACTTGAGGTCAATAAGCCTTGGCTGTTTGAAGCTCGGTAGGTTTATTTTTATTCATTCACAGATTGTGGATTTCACTGGCAATTTATTGCCCATCCCTAATTGCGCTTTGATACAACTGAGTGGCTTGCTGGGCCATTTCAGAGGGCAGTTAAGAGTCAACCACATTGCTGTGGGTCTGGAGCAACATATAGGCCAGACCAGGTAAAGACAGCAGATTTTGTTCCCAAAAGGACATTAGTAAACCAGACTGGTTTTTACTACAATTTGGTAGTTTCATGTTCACCATTACTGATACTCGGGCGGAGAAATTCGGTAGAGCCTCGTTTGAGGCACTAACTTTTTAAATTTTGAACATTTAGCGCCAGGTGCAAAGGATTCTGAACTTCTTCTAAATTGGGCTTTAGTGCTCCAGGAAGGGTGCGATAAATCAAGCGCTAATGACCTCAATGGTGTGCTACAGGGTGTTACCACCAGAGCACTACTGAATTTCAGGTGACTTACAGTCAGTAGTCATTCTTCAATCCTGCACAATGGCTCATTCCAGCTCTTAAAGGGGAGGTTGTATCAATCTGCAGCTGTTCATTTTCAGCATTCCTGCAACTGAGATCGATCTGAGAACAACTCATGGCTATGGCTGCTCCCAATCCAAATCTAAGTTTGTCGGTTCAATGACACCGCATTGCAGGCATTGGTGGCAGCAGTGGAACAAAGGAGGAAAGCAAGTGGAGTGAGGCCATTGTCTCAGGTCTTCAGGGCAATGTGGAGGGAAGTGCAACAGAAGTCTCAGCCAGTGTGGTGGAACGCAGCCTGACACAGAGCCGTAGAAAATTCAACGGCCTCGGTCAGGTGGTCAACCTGAGTACGTGCTTTAAAATGTCATACATACCAACATCTGATCCTCTGTCTGTGCACACTGTGTAATGCACCATTCACCCACCAAGCATCTGCACCTACACAAACTCACATCCTCATCTCATGCCTTGCCTACATTTTCAGCTATTCAACAACAGCAGGCATAGCAGGAAATTGAGCGCGATGGTGACCTTAACTGTTGCTGAGAGCGCCGTCCTCACCTTGGTCTGAGGCTCGAGGTCTTGTTGCAAGAGGTGGTACAGCTCTGTGACCATGACCTTACTGAAGTGCAGCCTTTGAACACATTGTTCCTTGGTGAAACTGATGTGGGAGAACTGCTGCTGGAATACCTGGGAGGGTAAGGCCTTCAGTTGAGAGTCCTGTTTGCCCTCTTCCCTCTGCTCCTGTTTTCTGTTTGGTAGCTGTAATGTTTTTGCTTCATGGGTTCTTTGCTTAAGAATTCATGTCAACATACTGCTATTAAGAACTAGTTGGTTTATTAGTAAAGGTTTAACAATCACACTACACATTACCAGTTCATCCACTAGGCTCACAACTGCATACCTCATCGTGGGTGACCTGGACCCAAATGACTGGGGTTTTATTGAGTTTTGTGAACATCACGTGACTAGCTAAGCCATTCACAATGCAACAACTCTACAAGCCTGTGAGCATACTCACAGGTGCATTACAATAGCCATCTTTCAATCTATTCTGTTACTGGCCTCAGATTCCATATGCCCTGACCTTTGTTTTGGGCTCTTATGTGGCACCTTATGGAAGACCTCCTGAAAGTTTACGTTTACACATTTGCGCAACCAACTGGTTAATTTTAAATGTTAGAAGAGCAAAGGTAGAAGCACCCATTCCTTCCGAAAGCAAAAAGATACGAAACAACAACGTTCGTTAAAATGGTGCCTTTTAACATAGTAAACGTCCCAAGATGCTTCACAGGGGCCTTACCAAACAAAATTTGACATGAAGTCAGGTAGGGAGATATTAGGACAGATGACCAAAAGCTTGGTCAGAGGGAAGTTTTAAGAATCATCTTAAAAGAGGAGAGCTAGAGAGATGGCAAGGCTTAGAGGGGCATTCCAGAGCTGAGGGCCCAGGCAACATGAAGGCACTGCCGCCAATGGTGGAGCGATTAAAATCAGGGATGAGGCTAGAGTTGGAAAAAGTAAGATTATAGCATTTGTCGATGTCTTTTATGCAGCATGGGTCCTTTTAAAACATGGCTTTGTTCCAGATAGGAGTTAAACTACCTCTCTCTCTGAATGGTCATTGACCCGAAACGTTAATTCTGCTTTCTGACCCACTGAAATTTCCAGCATTTTCTGTTTTTATTCCAGATTCCAGCATCTGCAGTATTTTGCTTTTGTTGTAGGAGTTATACTTCATCAGGCCTTGAAGTTATACTGCGGGATATTAGCATATGAATGAATTAACACCTCTCTTAAAATAACTGAGTGAGAGAAATTGTGTTAAATGTTTGTGAGCTGTATCCTTTGGTGTAATTTGAATATCCTATTGTGAAGCACAAGGAGTGGGAGAAGACCTCCAAAAGATATTCACATAACATCATCATCATCATCATCATAGGCAGTCCCTCAAAATCGAGGAAGACTTGCTTCCACTCTAAAACTGAGTTCTTAGGTGACTGAATAGTCCAATTCGGGAATTACAGTCTCTGTCACAGGTGGGACAGACAGTCATTGAGGGAAGGGGTGAGTGGGACTGGTTTGTCGCACACTCCTTCCGCTGCCTGCACTTGTTTTCTGCATGCTCTCGGTGATGAGACTCAAGGTGCTCAGCGTCCTCCCGGATGCACTTCCTCCACTTAGGGCGGTCTTTTGCCAGGGACTCTCAGGTGTTGATGGGGATGTTGCATTTTATCAAGGAGGCTTTGAGGGTGTCTTTGAAACATTTCCTCTGCCCACCTTGGGCTCGCTTGCCGTGTAAGAGTTCCGAGTAGGGCGCTTGCTTTGGGAGTCTTGTGTCAGGCATGCGAACTGTGTGGCCCGCCCAACTGAGCTGATCAAGTGTGGTCAGTGGCTTCAATGCTGGGGATGTTGGCCTGATCGAGGACATTAAAGTTGGTGCGTTTGTTATTTGCAGGATATTGCGGAGATATTGTTGGTGGTATTTCTCCAGCGATTTGAGGTGTCTACTGTATATGGTCCATGTCTCTGAGCCATAAAGGAGGGTGGGTATCATTACAGCCCTGTAGATCATGGTGACAGATTTGAGGGCCTGATCTTTTCCTCAGGTGGCCGAAGGCTGTGCTGGAGCACTGGAGTCAGTGTTGAACCTCGTTGTCGATGTCTGCCCTTGCTGATAATAGGCTCCCGAGTATGGAAAGTGGTCCACGTTGTCCAGAGCCACGCCATGGATCTTGATGACTGGGGGGCAGTGCTGTGTGGCGGGGTCAGGTTGGTGGAGGACCTTTGTCTTACAGATGTTTAGTGTAAGGCTCATGCTTTTGTACGCCTCGGTGAAGATGTTGACTGTGACTTAAGAGTTCAGTCTCTGAATATGCGCAGACACAAGCGTCATCCACATACTGTAGTTCAATCACCTTCTCTACTCTCAACACAGAAATGATGGTGTAATGACACTAATAATAACTGATAACACAATTCCAGCTCCTTCATTAAGGATTTCCTGAATATAGACTACCTGTGTAAACCAGAATGTCTCATCTTTCTCGACCTACTAGCCATCAATGCTGGGTCCCCAGTGAGCCTCAAGAGTGGGAACTCTAGATCAGGTAGCCCCTGCTCCTTCTCTGCACTACCAGCCCATCATCTGCCTTATAAGGAACAGATAGACATTCTGCTCCTTACAAGGATACCAGGAAACTCCCAGAAACAGCAGAGAGCAAAAATAGCTGAGGGTTCTGTCATCTCCCATGTAATTTGCGGTCCCTGTCTGCCAACGATTAATATAACGTTTCGAGAACTTGTTCCTTGCAAAGTCTGATAAGCAACAGGGCGTTTGAATTAAATAAATACAATGTTGTGCATGGACATTGCAAATTCCAATTCCTCCCTTATGTTCACGGTCCTTGTCAGAACTAAAGCTGAGCAATTAGTGTTGTAATTTGATGCCGTAGGGGTTGTTCATGTTAAACCCATTTCTGAGATAACAACATACTGAGTGTTTAACAGATCTCACACCTTGTGGGATGTATTGTTAATAAATATTTGCCACTCTCTCACCACATTTTCCTTATTGCCTCATCAGTCAAAGAGATAGGAATCATCTGTTCCATTGTCTGTCGATTGCATATGTTAAAATGCCTTGATAAAATGCAACATCCCTACCGACACCTCGGAGTCCCTGGCCAAAGACCGCCCCTAAGTGGAGGAAGTGCATCCGGGAGGGCGCTGAGCACTAAGGCACTGAAACAAACAAAGAAATTCCCATGTATGATAGCTGCTTCCCGTTGATTATTCTGACAATGCCTGATTACAGACAACTAATTATATGTATTGGCCACCATGACCACAGAACAGTAGGATCCTCTCAGGAACATGGCCAATTGATGCTATTTCTCAAAATTAAATGAACCTCAAATATAAGTCATCATACAAAATAAAATTTAAAAAATGACCTAGAATTTCAGGTCAAGAATGTTAGCGATAGCACTAAAGCCAGTGTCGCACAACTGAATTTGTCCGCCGGAGCCGAGATTTGCGAGCGGAAAAAAAAAATTGGATCTTCTGCGCATGCGCAATTTTTTTTTTGTTGCCATTTTTATTCTTCTTCCCGCACTTCTGGTCAGCTGTCAGGGAGCGCCTGCGCATGTGCAGTAAACCCAGGGCTGAATCAGCCATTTTTAAATTTAATTCATGATGGAAGGAGAAGGGAGCAGGCAGAGAGCAATTAAGTTCAGCAGTGAGGCAAATGAGGTCCTTGTCACTCTTGTGGAAAGGAGATGGGCAGAATTAAACAGGAGGGGAGCAAGTAGACCCCTCCCAGTGGTTTTTCATCACATTTGGACCAACATATCTGAGAAGGTCTCTTATCGTGACGCCATCCGAAAGATCCACACATAGTGCTTCAAGAGGTTTATTGACCTTTGCAAGGTAATTAGAGTAAGTAGTATTTTTATTGATGCTTAAATTATAGATCTGAAAGATGTTGGTATCGGTAGGCTTAGTGTTGCACCTTAATGATCTTTACACATTATTAAGATTGCTTTCTGAGATCTTAAAAGATGTTTCTGCACTTTGATGTCTTCCTCATTAACCACATGCAACATCCAGGGCCATTAAACAGAGGACTGTATTAAATGCACACAGAATGGTATAAGTGCTTTGGTGGCTATCTGTGTGTGCCACAAGAGCAGAAGGGCCCTCTGGTAACCATTCCCATCGTTGTCTTTGCAGGGAAAGTTCTCCCACCATCACCGGGAGCAGCAGCGGATAGGCAGCGGTCCACTCAGAACAATGCCTTTGACAGAGCTGGAGGAACGAGTGGCTGGTCTGATTGGTGCCTCAGGGAGGGCAACTGCCTGTGGGGGTGCTGACCCCCCCCCATTGTGAGAGTAAGTCCTGCACACTCCCCAGGCTGGGTTGCGGCAATGTGATGCAGTGTCTGTGGACTAGATGTAATGGAGTAGCGGCTGTCCTTCAAATGAGCCTGTGCTATGTGACCTTACTCATGTCACCTTGCCCCCTTCCCTTCTGCTAACCACTCATCTGTTGTTTTCTATTTCCAGATGAGGAGTTGCATGCGCCAAATCCTTCAATGGAAGCCTCCATCTCAGGTCATCATGTGAGGGTGGAGGAGGGCGAGGGTGAGGAACTTGAAGGAGAGGAGCGGACAGAGCAGCCTACTCCGGGGCGATGCACTCGACACCTCGTTTTCTTCTGGACAGCACCTTGTCCGAGGAAGAAACATTCTCAGGCTTTCATCCATCGGAGGCCCCGAATACAAGAGGTGTGCAGCAACGCACTCCCAGGGTTGAATCCCGTATGCCGTCTCTCCGGAAGGTGAGTCGGCAAATCATTATCATAGGCAGTCCCTCGAAATCAAGGAAGACTTGCTTCCACTCTAAACGTGAGTTCTCAGGTGACTGTACAGCCCAATACGGGAATTACAGTCTTTGTCACAGGTGGGAGAGACAGTGGTTGAAGGAAAGGGTGGGTGGGGAGTCTGGTTTGCCGCACGCTCCTTCCGCTGTCTGCGCTTGGTGTCTGCATGCTCTCGGCGACGAGACTCGAGGTGCTCAGCAAAGTCAGAGTCGGCAAAGCCGGTCTGCTGACAGACAGGCGGACACACACCTGGACATGGTGGGACTGTCCAGGGAGAGCGTGCAGCTCACCCGACAGCTCCTAGAGATACTGGGTAGGATTACCGCAAGCATCGCAACACTATCTGTGAACATGATGGAGGTCAGGTCGCAGACTGTCCGTGCGAGCCGCGAAACCACCGAGGCTGTCAATGCCCACGCGCAATTGATGGCCCCCATCTTTGACACTGCAGTCCCCGGTGTCACACCCAGAACCACTTCACCTGTGAGTGGCGAGGCCGAGTACGATGCTTGCCACTCAGAAGCCGGGCCTTCCATACCCCGGAGCTTCTCCAGTGGATCCAAACATGGCGTCTCCACTGTCTCTCCCCCCAATACAGCAGGACTCTGGCCGCCGTGCTGCGCGACGTCTTGGTGCCAACTTGGTTAGGGTCATGACGCGAGGGAGAGGGTTAGGGTGAGGGGGGGAGGAGCTGGAGGTAAGAGACGTTCGGTGTAGAGGTTGTTGTTTTGTTGTTGATCTGTTGTTATTTTATAAAAGTTTAAAAAGTTTACAAATTCTGTTCAAGTTCAAATTTTAGTTCAGTTTCAAAATTAGGTTTAACAAGTTCACAATGTTTATTTCATTCTTGTGTAATGTCTCATTTGCAGAATAAGAGTGTGAATAGTCAACAAGGTGGGATAGAGTGGCCAGGCAATTGGTTGTTCACTCTTCAAGCAAAGCACAGTGGGGGAGAGGGTTCAGGTGAGCAGAAACCTAAAAGTTCAAAGAACAAGGTGAAGGCAATGAGCAGGGTAGCATTGGGGGAAATAAAAACCAGAGCATGACAGGAAGGGACAGAATCCATAAACATAAGAGTGTATCAGAAACTGGGGCCATAGCAGGAGAAAATGGCAAGAAAACACATTTAAAAGCTCTTTATCTGAATGCACACAGCATTCGTAACAAATTAGATGAGCTGTCGGCACAAATAGTTATAAATGAGTATGATCTGGTAGCCATAACAGAGACGTGGTTGCAAGGTGACCAAGACTGGGAACTAAACATTCAGGGGTACTTGACAATTTGGAAGGACAGACAGAAAGGAAAAGGAGGTGGGGTAGCTCTGTTGATAAAGGATGGAATCACTGCAATAGTGAGAAACAATATTGGCTCAAATGATCAGGATGTTGAAACAGTTTGGGTGGAGATAAGGAATAATAAGGGGAAAAAGTCACTGGTGGGCATAGTCTATAGGCCCCCTAACAGCAACAACTCTGTTGGTCGGAGTTTAAATCAAGAAATAGTGGTGGCTTGGAAAAAGGGAACAGCAATAATCATGGGTGATTTTAACCTCCATATTGATTGGACACATCAAATTGGTCAGGGTAGCCTTGAGGAAAAGTTCATAGAGTACATAAGGGACTGGTTCCTTGAGCAGTTTGTAACGGAACCAACCAGGGGACAGGCTATCTTAGATCTGGTCCTGTGTAATGAGACAGGATTAATAAACAATCTCCTAGTAAAAGATCCCCTTGGAATGAGTGACTATAGTATGGCTGAATTTCAAATTCAGATGGAGGGTGAGAAAATTGCATCTCAAGCCAGTATACTAAACTTAAATAAAGGAGACGACAAAGGTATGAGGGCAGAGTTGGCTAAAGTGGACTGGGAAATAGATTCAAGTGCGGGATGGTTGATGAGCAGTGGCGTACATTTAAGGAGATATTTCATAACTCACAAGAAAAATATATTCCAGTGAGGAGGAAAGGGTGTAAAAGAAAAGATAGCCATCTGTGGCTAACTAAAGAAATAAAGGATGGTATCCAATTAAAAACAAGGGCATACAAAGTGGCCAAAACTAGGCTTCCTCGCCAGCTCCTTGTAATCGTCCTCGTCCTCCTCCTCCTCCTCCCCTCTCTCCTGAGGTGGTTCTGCAATCACCAGTGGCAAATCCTGTCCCCACATGATGGCTAAGTTGTGTTGCATGCAGCACACCACAGTGAACTCAGAGACCTACTGAGGGGTGTATTGCAGGCAGCCTCCAGAGTGGTCCAGGCATCGGAAGCGCTGCTTGAGCACTCCAATTGTCTGTTCGACGATGTTGCGTGTGGCTATATGGCTCTCATTACTGCGATGCTCGGCTTCTGTCTGAGGTTTCCAGAGGGGTGTCATGAGCCAGGTGGCGAGGCTGTAACCTTTGTCCCCCAGCATCCAGCTCTGGCCTTGTGGTTGACGCTTGAACAGGCATGGGACACTGTTCTCACACAAGAGGAAAGCATCATGGATGCTCCCTGGAAATTGGGCATTTACTACCATGATGCGCTGAGTATGGTCGCAGACGATCTGTACGTTCATGGAGTAGGATCCCTTTTGGTTTCGGTAAACCTCTGGATTGAATAAAGCTGCTCACAAGGCGATGTGCGTACAGTCAAAGGCACCCTGAACTCTGGAGAAGCCAGCAACTCATCCAAAATCTACAACCTTCTAATTCTGGGCCTCCTTGGTCATTGGCAATTTTATGAAGTCCAGTTGTCACCTGGCGAATGCAGCAATGTGTAGCGTGCTGCGAGATGGAGCCTATGTCCCCTGCTGAAGCCTGAAAGGAGCTGGAGGCATAGAAGGCAACTGCCAAGTCACCTTCGCCTCGACGGGCAGTGCAGTCCTGTTGCCGCTGGTAGACTGTAGGTCTGCCTTTATGAGCTGGCATATCTCTGTGACCACCTCTTTTCAGAAGCGCAGCCTTCTAATGCACTGTGCCTCAGAGAGCTGCAGGTATGAGCGCTGTTGCCTGTAAACTCGTGGGGGATAAGGCCTCCTCACCATATGCTCAAAATGCTCATCAATAAGCCTGCTTCCAGCTTGACGCTGCATAGAAAAAGCAGGAATAATGGCTGACATAGTATAGCCCATTTTTTTAAATGCCCTTAGATATCCTGTAAAACGAACTATAAACTCACATAAAACTTCACTGTGTAAAACGCAGCTTTCATCCCTAAATCCTTTTATGCACTGAACTTCTGTTCTATTTTCAAGATGGCACCAGGTGCACCCTGGGTCCGACCGGCTTTTGCTGGCGGGTTCCCGGGCGGACGGTAAATCAGGCGATATCGACGAATTTTCCGCCTGGGGCAATAGCGCAGTGTTGCATGCCGATTGACGTTATCGAAACGGTGAAAACATCATGCGGGCGCTAAATTTTAGCGCCGCCGCAAAACCACTGTCAAAATTTCCGCTCGGGCGCAAAATGTTGTGTGACTTGTTTAGTGCCAAAAGAGTCATCTTTGAGCTTCGCCCAGGCGAAAAACCGGACTCGAACCTGTCAAAAATCCAGCCTAATGCTCTCTATTTATTACCCAGGAGTCAGGTTGCTTGGGGTGGAATGTTATATATTCACTAATCTATCAATCACCAAGGACTAACATGCGCAATGAACAGGTTGACAATGGGTTAAATTTGCCAACCCTTCACCCTATCCTCAGTATAACCAAGCTAAGTGTGAAGTCCATTATTCTTATACAATTACATTTGAGCAAATATTTTTATGCCATTTCACAGCTGAGATGTCTTGCTCTAAGGCTTTTAGTTCTGCCATTCAACCATGCTGGTAGGAGGTGTGCAAAGTACATTGGGATGATTTGACTTCCAAGCACCAATGGACTATGCCAGCCTAAGCTAAAGACAAATGTGCATATATGAGATCAAAGTACCCTCATTAAATTCAACAGAACTCAGTTCAGCATTCAGCATCTGAGCAGATCAGTTTCAGCTATTCATTCAGGTGTGATTAAATTAAATAGTAATGGCCTCATATGCATATTGCCTTGGCAGAATGAGCATAAAATAAATCAGTGAAAAATTAGGCTGAACGAGTGAATATACAAGAAGTACATTCAATTAAAACCTAAAAGCAATAAAAAAGTGCGATGTTTAAAAATGTTTAACGCACTAACCAATCACTCAGCTATTTATATATTCCTTTACGTGCCCGGATTTGAATCCATTACAACGTCGTAACTTCACTGTCATCAAGGGATTCTCCATTGATCTCAACTGTCTTCTCCCAAAAGGTGGGATTTCTCCCTGCAAATCAGCTATCAGAAATTCACTCAATTTAGGTTTGATTACATTTTAGATCTCTCAAAGGTGCCCAAAAATCAATTTAATCCTGTAAAGAGAAATGATTTATTTGGCTAGTTAACCCATTACAAATGTGATGGCAATTGTTTTAGGCTCCTTTAACAAAGATAATTTCTGAAAAGAATAGCATCATATTTACTTGTAAGTTGAACCATTTAAACTACATTTGCACTTACACAAAAGGATGCATAGCAAATATACTCACTGCCAAATATGGCAGGTAATTATAATTTCACAGAATTGTTACAATTATCGTCCATTTTTTATTCCAAGAATAAACTTGTCACAGTACAGCAAATTTCATTTGTTGCAAATTCAAGTTTAAAAATGTCAGGAAAAAAATTCAAAAGATACATTTCAAAATGTTTAACCATAGAAAGCCTCAGGACATCCCAAAGCGCTTTACAGTCAATAAAGTGCTCTTTAAGCGTAGTCACTGTTGTAATGTAGGAAACGTGACAGCCAATTTGCACACAGTGAACCATAAACAGCAATGAAATAAATGACCAGATCTTTTGTTTTAGTGATGTTGGTTGAGGGATAAATATTGGCCATGATACTGTGGAGGACGCCCCTGCTCTTCTTCGAAAAAGTGCCATAGGATCTTTTACATTCACCTGAGAGGGAAGATGTGACCTCGGTTTAACGTCCCATCTGAAAGACAGCACCTCCGACAGTGCAGTTCTGCCTCAATACTGCACTGCAGTGTCATAGAATCATAGAAATTTACAGCATGGAAGGAGGCCATTTCGGCCCATCGTGTCCATGTCGTGTCAGCCTAGGCTTTGTGCTCAAGTCTCTGGAGTAGGAATTGTGCCCACAACCTTCTAACTCAGAGATAAAATTGCTACCACTGAGCCACGGCTGACACCTATAAATACAAAGAATATATTTAATACACTGGAGTAATGGGGGTGGATTTTAACCTGGAGCGTGTTTTGGGGGCAAGGGTGAGAGGAGTGTGAGATGTGCCCAGTGTCACAAATTTCAGGCCCAGGATACTTTAACTCCTGAGCCTCATTAACATTTGATTGGCAAGCTTCCCACCCAATTGTTTCAGGAATGGGCAGCCCGCCCACTTTCTGTGTGTAATTACATTTTTGAGCACATTGGGTAACCCCTTAGCGAGGCCACACTTCATTAATTCATTCAGTTCTGGTCACCATGCCTTCGAAAAGCAACTGGTGCAATGGAGAACAACAAGGATGATTTCTGGACTCAAATCTGGAATAAACACATCAGAAAAAGAGGCATGAAGGCTGTAATATTCTGCTTTAAGAATAAATAAAATGTTTGAATTTATATCAACTTATCCTGCTGTTGTTGTGTCTCTCAAAGTTCTACTCACATCAAATTACTATTCATGACAAGTAGATAAATGGATGTTGAAAATTAGCATCAAATGAGACTAACGATGAGCTGAAACATTTTTTTAATTCATTTCATGGGCTCACTGAGAAGGCCAACATTTATTGCCCATCCCTAACAGGGTGGGCGGTGAGCCGCCTTGTTGAACCTCTGTAGTCTGCGAGGTGAAGGAACAAAGTAAACTGGGTTAATAAGAATGTTTTTCACACACCGAGTGCAGTTAATAGAAAGATGTCAAATTCAATCAATTTTTCATTAAAAAGAACCTGTCATATCTCTGACACAGGAAAGTATCGCTGGAAATGGTTTTAAATACTGCGAAAGGATAGCAGAGCACTTTTGGGTTTAGTCTCCATGGAATAGGCTTATGGTGTTGTTAAAGCATTTCCAAATTCTCAGGGTAAGCTTGATGGATTTAACGTTACACTTGTTACACCAAAAAACCTGTTTGTCTTTGAATGTACAAATGGTTAGTCTCGCCTCTCTGCTGAAATAATATTCACTGAACCACATGAAAATATTGCTTTACATTTTATTTTCTCTGTTTTCTTGACTATTCTGCAGTGAACGATAAATACTAGGCTTGGCTAGGCTAAGCCAGTGCTGAGCAAAGCTAAATGCAAAAATACAAATCAATCTGAATCAATCTAATACGGCAGAAATTAATGGGAAAAAAAACATAATGAATAACTTTAAGAATAAATACGGGCTGAATGCTCCAATGATATTGCGTATTGATTTCTTGTTCATGAGGCATCAAAGAACAAAGATGAAAAATACACCAATGGAAGGCAAGTTAATCAACACAGCGATAGATGGATGTTTGTGGGAAATATGTATTACACTGTGGGGAAAATAATTCTTCTAATTCTTAGTCTTGCTTGAGGCTTTGGTTCTGTAATCCAAGTGAACATTTTAATCATATCTGCATTATCCATCCCTCTCAGCATTTCAAAGACCTGGATCATGTCGTGGCTGTATTATGAAAGCCCGATAGCATTTACATTGTTGCAAACACCATTCTGTTGTCTCCAGCTCCTTGCACAATAATATACTGATTACATTTAGTTCTTATGTGTTGCTTAAATAAATGGATTTTGTTAAATAACTTAACCTGCGCTTAACTAAACGCCTCCTCTTCTTGATGGACTCTCTCAACATTTGATTGTTAATATATTGGTAGCCAAAGAACAGTTGAAGGTGGGCACAATGGGTGGATGTGAAGTGGGAAGATACACTTCTGTCCACCATGACATCCCAGTGCTGACCCCACTCGAAGTAGCGAGGCCAGGTAATGCGCATATGGAAAATAATACCGGCTGTTCAAATCCAGCTGGCAACGCCCAAGATATACTTTTCTTTTGGGGTGGGGGTGGAGGAGGTGAAAATCTCCAGCAGAGCTGGAAGTTGGGCCTAGAAAGTGCCCTGAATGGCTGGCAAAAGGGGATGGAATTAAGCCAGAGAGATAGGGGCCTTATATAGAACTTGAGGATACAGGTAATGTGGCAGAGAGATATGGCAGCCGGACAGAAAAACAAGTGACAAACTTCAGGGAGGTACAAATCAGGAGGAATGGGCTGTTTAAATTGGAGTGCAGCAGAATGATGAAGAAATTTGTCCATATGCTGTGGTGCGTGATGGTTGTGACAATGATTGCTTTGCAGCACAGCAAAATTTATCAATCTCAATATTGAATATAGTCAGTGACTGAGCATCCACAATTGTCTGGGGTAGAGAATTCCAAAGATTCACAACCCTCTGAGTGAAGAAATGTCTTCTCATCTCAATTCTAAACAACCTCAACAGAGTAGCCATGGTGAGCTATCTGCTTCCCTGGCCCCTTCATGCAGTCCCTTCACTCATTACCCTCACAGTTCTGTGGAATGGTGATCTGTACCACTGATCCCTTCTCTCGTCTTGTTTTTCCTCTAAGGCACCCTCCTTAATCGTGCGCTAGAGCCTCTCTAATTTACAACACATAAGAACATAAGAACTAGAACATAAGAAATAGGAGCAGGAGTAGGCCATTTGGCCCCTCGAGCCTGCTCTGCCATTCAATAAGATCATGGCTGATCTGATCTTGGCCTCAATTTCCCCACCTGCTCCCCATATCCCTTGATGCCCTTATCATTCAAAAATCTGTCTATCTCCACCTTAAATATATTCAATGACCCAGCCTCCACAGCTCTCTGGCGTAGAGAATTCCAAAGAGTCAAGTCCCTCTGAGAGAAGAAGTTCCTCCTCATTTCTGTTTTAAATGCGCGACCCCTTATTCTGAAACTATGCTCCCTAATTCAAGATTCCCCCGTGAAGGGAACATCCTCTGCATCTACCCCATCAAGACCCTTCAGAATTTTATACCTTTCCTTTCTCACACTTGTTATAAACTTATGGATCAAACTGTTCCAAGAATCTCCCCGTCCTTCACTGTTATATTCATGTTTGGTCTTGCTATTTTTCACCACTGCTGCACGTTATGCTAATGGATTGAGAGTGTTCTCCACTAAAAGCCTCAATTTCCTCTCCTGTTCCATTTCTTGGAGACTCTTCCCATTTAGTTTGCACTCCAACTGTTTGTTTCCCATTGCCCGCTTCCTGACTTTGCATCGTCTACACTGAAAATTATCTCCCACTTTCTGACCCAATACTCTAACCTGTCCAGATACATCCAGAATCAGGGGTCACAGTCTTAGGATAAGGGGTAAGCCATTTAGGACTGAGATGAGGAGAAACTTCTTCACTCAGAGAGTTGTTAACCTGTGGAATTCTCTACTGCAAAGAGTTGTTGATGCCAGTTCATTGGATATATTCAAGAGGGAGTTAGATATGGCCCTTACGGCTAAAGGGATCAAGGGGTATGGAGAGAAAGCAAGAAAGGGGTACTGGAGTGAATGATCAGCCATGATCTTATTGAATGGTGGTGCAGGCTCGTAGGGCCGAATGGCCTACTCCTGCACCTATTTTCTATGTTTCTATGTTTCTATGTTAACCCTAGTTTTAAAACCCCTTCTGACTGTTTATTATGGGTAAACATGGAAAGGCTTGTTGAAGCTCGCTGCTCCAAACAATCAATTTACATTTGAAACAATAAAGGCCCCAGAACTGACCCTGTGCTATCCATGAGTCACCTCTTACCATGTTGATGCTGCTTCCGAATATTTTACCAATTACCAATGTTAAGCTCACAGGTCTATTGTTCCATAATAACTACCCTGGGCATCCTCTGACTCAACCAATTAGTTACTCATTTAAAAGGCTTCCTCTGCTTTCAGTGCCTTTTTACCTTGTAAAGCAATCTCCCATGTGATATTTGTCAAATCCTTTGCTCAAATCGAAGAGTTGGTTCTGCAGGAATCGCACTTCATGTTTTCCATTCCGCTATTTTATGGTTGGGGGTAGGCCTTTCGCTGGACCTTCCACCTGCCCCACACCCCACCCCAGCACATAAAGTGGGGATGGCTTGGAAGTTGCACCCTGCTACCGAAACTGACATATCCTTTATCTTTATTGCCATTGTGCCCTTCCCAGTCAACCCTTCCAACCTCAGACCAGTGCCATGCCACTCTGATTTTCCTGGAAACATATTGGGTAGGTGCTGCTGATGAACCCTTACCTGACTGGTCCTCCCACCTTGCGTATGCTAATGTCCCCGTAACGTCGGGCAGGGTCTGGGCCTAGCCGCTCAGTGGACTCAGGCTCACTTGCCTCTACTTCACCAGTAGAGCTGCCCGACTGGAATTTTGGAGCCCAGGCATATTGAAAAGACTGGGGGAAAAATTGCGGTCGGAGGCTTCTTTCGGGCAAACGCCTCCGACCTGAAAGGAATTTATGAAAATACCTGGTGGTCCTGGAGGAACGTGGAATTGCGGTCGGAGGCCTAGTTTCGCAGTCCAGCATATGGGAACACGTCTTCCAGGTACATATTCGTATCCTGAGATCACATGGGCCTGGACCCCCAATGAACATCCAGTATTCTGATTGATAATAATGAGAACTCTCTTTGTACAAGCTCCCGTTATTATCAATGAGAATAACCCACTAAAACAAGAAACAACACAATATATTAAAAAATTGTCAGATATTTAAAATTCATTGCAATTGAAGGTTTTAAAAAAATATTGATTTTTTTTATTTTTTTAAATTATGTTTTAATAGGGTTAAAAATAAACTTATCTTAATGGACAGGGTTTTTATAATATAAAAATTAGTGATTATGTTTAATTTTTCTATGTTTTAAAACTCTTATCAGGCGTAAGAGTTTGAAGGACATTCGCTGGGCAAGAGTTGTGCAAATAGCCCAAATCTCTGCCCCACGGATGTCCTTCTCCCACGGATGTATGTGAACATTTACAAGGCCATTTACAAGGCCTCTTCAGGTATGTGTGTACATCGTATGCACCCGGAGAGGCTGCAATTATCGGCCCACTAAATTCCCTTTACCAATTTTTTTTCTTATTCGTTCATGGGATGTGTACGTCGCTGGCAAGACCAACATTTATTGCCCATCCCTAATTGCCCTTGAGAAGGTGGTGGTGAGCCACCTTCTTGAAACGCTGCAGTCCGTGTGGTAAAGATTCTCCCACAGTGCTGTTAGGGAAGGAGTTCGATGCAGGGTGGTCCATCCGATTTTATTCTTATTGTTTTTTGTCGCGATATTTTACAACTAAGTGGCTTGCTAGGCCATTTCAGAGGGCAGTTAAGATTCAACCGCATTGCTGTGGGTCTGTTAAGGACAGCAGACTTCCTTCCTTAAAGGACAGTAGTGAACCAGATGGGTTCTTATGACAATCCGATAGTTTCATGGTCACCATTACTGATACTAGCTTTTTATTCCAGATTTATTTAATTAACTGAATTTAAATTCCCCAGCTATCATGGTGGGATTTGAACTTGTGTCTCTGGATTAGTAGTCCAGTAACATAACCACTATGCTACCGTTCCCATAATTAAATGCATCAATACCCTCTAGTTTCAAGCAAAATCTACCACAGGTACAGTCTGCAGTCCCACACTTCAAGCATACTTGCTGATAGTGTGGGATTGCAGGATTTGCTCTGCCATACCGATTTTGCTGATTCCTTGCTATTTTCTCTTTCGGAATGCTTTGTGTTATTTTACCAACTACTGATATTAAGTTCACAGGTTTCAACATTCCCTCGGTTATTCTCCAAGCCTTTTTCAACATTGACACCACATTCATCTCTCTCCAGTTCCTTGGTATAACTCCGGCATTCAGTGATTCAACATTTCCATCGGGATGTGACCGATTTCTTTTTGCTTCTTTCTTCATTGCTGTATTGCGAACTCTGGCAGAGCTGGGTGCCTTTCAGTGTCTTATTCTGTCTAACTGCAGTTTGTTGGTGATATCATTGGGCTGAATGCAGGAGGATGCTGGCATATTTTACAACTGCAGAAATGGGTGAAATATGTTGTTTTGAATATAGAACTTTACTCTAGTCCATCTCACTTTGGTGTTGATAAAGATGAAAGGGAGGCTAGGACACTCATCACTGTTGGAGTGATCATCTGCCTCCTATTCTTTGCGTGAATTCGTTTGAAAGATATACAAAAGGTATACAAGATAATAAACTTTTATAGTCACAGTTACGGACTACATCTGCCGCACGCTAAGCAATTATGGTTGTTCCCCCAGTGTATCTGAGGTTGCATCAGTTGCATTTCATTACTCTCAGTTCTAACCTCTATTTGCTTTGGCTAATGATAATTGCTAATACAACCATCAGCACTTAGTTGAAAAAAACTCTCAAGTTAAGCAGAGGTTGTGATATTTGCACAGAACTGTTATCCCATACATCTCCCATGAATAAACTACAGATGAATTAATCAGTTACAATTAAAATGTCTAACGAAGATGCAAATATAACATGCCAGGAGTGCCCTGCCTAAAACAAACAGGCATTGATGTAACTGATTGAAACAAATTCAACTTTAACAAAAGCAATTAGTCAATGTATATTTAATAAATCCATTCAGTTGCATTCCCATCAAGAGTCCATCCACCACTCAGAGTGTATTTATATTGGCCAGCAGTAACTCCGTAACACTGCCAAGCTCACACTGGATTTCTGCTCAGGACAGAGCACTGCTGAGGGCACCCCTCTCCAAAAACTGAAATCAACTTTGGGCAAGTTTATATTGTTTTTATGCATTCTCGGGGTGTGGGCATCGCTGGCAAGGCCAGCATTTATTGCCCATCCCTAATTGCCCTTAAGAAGGTGGTGGTGAGCCGCCTTCTTGAACTGCCGCAGTCCATGATGTGAAGGTACTCCCAAGGTGCTGTTAGGGAGGGAGTTACAGGATTTTGACCCAGTGACGATGAAGGACCGGCGATATATTTCCAAGTTAGGATGGTGTGTAACTTGGAGGGGAACTTGGAGATGATGGTGTTCCCATGCACCTGCTCATTTTGGAGGTGTATATAGAGAAGCTCCTGAGCACTTTATAAACAAGGTTTAACATCAGCTGGGGTTACACTTCATTCATTGTCAAACCCAACAGACTTGTGACTGCCTTGTCCAGGGGACCTTACAATGTCCCCTTCCCGAATCAGATCACTGCCCAACTCCAAATGTTATAATTGGAAATCACTCGCAGTGTAAATACATGCTCAAAGATTAACACCCTTGTAATTCTGAATCTTCGGTCATCCCTTCTTATTCTTACATGTTACAAGTAGCAATTTTATTTCTATCACATTACAGTGTATGTTGATATTCTTGGGGCTGGATTTTCGGTCTTCTGCTGCCCCTGTTAGCGCCCCGGAGGGGCGGCACTCGTGTCGGTAAGCACTTCCAGGCAGGCAGCCAGTTTCCAATGCCCCACCGGGACATTCGTTGCTGGTCTCGGTGGGGCACGAAGCATTACCGCCCAGAAGTGGCGAGCCGGTGTGCAACGCCCCTGGTTGTGATATTGGCTCGCTATTTGGATTGCACCCGACCTGTAGCGCTCCGTAGAGCGCCCTGGTGGGAACGCCTGTGAAAGCTGGCATTCTAAGCTGTAGTGGCCACAGTGAGATAAGTAATGTCGACCCAAGGAAAGTGATTGATTTTTTTTTTTGCGATTTATGTTAGGTGACGTGAGTTATTTATTGGGAATATTTTTGGTGTTTTTTTTCAGATTTTCTTTTCCCCCAAGGCCTCTCTTAGAGCACTCCGGGTCTGGCTGTTTAGCTCGGGATTTTCACTTGCTCAGCCGGCCTAGTGCCCTAAAAGAGGTGTGCAACGCCTCCTTTAGCGTTCTGCTCCAAACTCAGAGACCACTTGATGAATTTTGTGGCAGCAGATGCAAACCATTTGCCGGCAAAAAATTTACCGCTCCGTTCAGGACACCACCCCAACTGAGGCAAAACCGAGTTTCTCTCTCATGGTGTTCAAAGAGGCCAAGTTCATAATTTCCCCCAATGACCTAGTAGACTTGACAGAGTGTTTGTAATATGTGCCAATTTTCTATTCTGATTGACATATATTCCAGTCACATTGGGGTTTTCACTTGATATCCTGAGTCCATGGGGACAATTTTAACCTTACATGCTCAACAAAAACCGGAGGGTTGGAGGGAAGGCGGGTTGGTGAGGCATGAGTCCGGGGTCGGAGACCTATAAAAGGCCACGAGAGGCGTCGGGAGTTCGTTGGTGAGGCGTGAGTCCGGGGTCGGAGGCCTATAAAAGGCCGCGAGAGGCGTCGGGAGTTCGTTGGTGAGGCGTGAGTCCGGGGTCGGAGGCCTATAAAAGGCCGCGAGAGGCGTCGGGAGTTCGTTGGAGAGGCGTGGCTTGTGCAGCTACAAGGAGAAGGCAAAAAAGAAGTAGAAAGAAACAGAAAGGTGACGTCACAGCCGAGGGGGTAAGTGATTGGCTGGTGATTGGTGAGTTGTTTTTCTTTTTCTTTTTATATTAGTCAGTAACTTTTAACATTGTTGTTGCCAATTTAAGTGTATCTAAGGGTTAAGTCATGGCAGGAGAGCTCGGTCGGGTGTTATGCTCCTCCTGTACCATGTGGGAACTCAGGGACACTTCCGGTGTCCCTGGCGACTACGTGTGTGGGAAGTGTATCCGCCTCGAGCTCCTGACGGTCCGCGTTGCGGAATTGGAGCTGAGGGTGGATTCACTCTGGAGCATCCACGATGCTGAGAATGACGTGAGTATCACGTGTAGTGAGTTGGTCTTACCGCAGGAGAAGGGTCCACAGCCAGATAGGGAATGGAAGACCAGCAGGAAGAGTAATGCAAGGAAGGTAGTGCAGGGGTCCCCTGTGGTCATCCCCCTGCAAAACAGATACACCGCTTTGAGTACTGTTGGGGGGGATGACTCATCAGGGGAGGGCACCAGCAGCCAAGTTCATGGCACCGTGGCTGGCTCTGCTGCACAGGAGGGCAGGAAAAAGAGTGGGAGCGCAATAGTGATAGGGGATTCAATGGTGAGGGGAATAGATAGGCGTATCTGCGGCCGCAACCGAGACTCCAGGATGGTATGTTGCCTCCCTGGTGCAAGAGTCAAGGATGTCTCGGAGCGGGTGCAGGACATTCTGAAATGGGAGGGAGAACAGCCAGTTGTCGTGGTGCACATTGGTACCAACGACATAGGTAAAAAAAAGGGATGAGGTCCTACGAAATGAATTTAAGGAGCTAGGAGCTAAATTAAAAAGTAGGACCTCAAAAGTAGTAATCTCAGGATTGCTACCAGTGCCACGTGCTAGTCAGAGTAGGAATCGCAGGATAGCTCAGATGAATACGTGGCTTGAGCAGTGGTGCAGCAGGGAGGGATTCAAATTCCTGGGGCTTGGAACCGGTTCTGGGGGAGGTGGGACCAGTACAAACTGGACGGTCTGCACCTGGGCAGGACCGGAACCAATGTCCTAGGGGGAGTTTTTGCTAGTGCTGTTGGGGAGGAGTTAAACTAATATGGCAGGGGGATGGGAACCAATGCGGGGAGAGAGAGGGAGACAAAAAGGAGGCAAAAGCAAAAGACAGAAAGGAGATGAGGAAAAGTGGAGGGCAGAGAAACCTAAGGCAAAGAACAAAAAGGGCCACTGTACAGCAAAATTCTAAAAGGACAAAGGGTGTTAAAAAAACAAGCCTGAAGGCTTTGTGTGTTAATGCAAGGAGTATCCGCAATAAGGTGGATGAATTAACTGTGCAAATACACGTTAACAAATATGATGTGATTGGGATTACGGAGACGTGGCTCCAGGATGATCAGGGCTGGGAACTCAACATCCAGGGGTATTCAACATTCAGGAAGGATAGAATAAAAGGAAAAGGAGGTGGGGTAGCATTGCTGGTTAAAGAGGAGATTAATGCAATAGTTAGGAAAGACATTAGCTTGGATGATGTGGAATCTATATGGGTAGAGCTGCAGAACACCAAAGGGCAAAAAACGTTAGTGGGAGTTGTGTACAGACCTCCAAACAGTAGTAGTGATGTTGGAGAGGGCATCAAACAGGAAATTAGGGGTGCATGCAATAAAGGTGTAGCAGTTATAATGGGTGACTTTAATATGCACATAGATTGGGTTAACCAAACTGGAAGCAATATGGTGGAGGAGGATTTCCTGGAGTGCATAAGGGATGGTTTTCTAGACCAATATGTCAAGGAACCAACTAGGGGGGAGGCCATCTTAGACTGGGTGTTGTGTAATGAGAGAGGATTAATTAGCAATCTCGTTGTGCGAGGCCCCTTGGGGAAGAGTGACCATAATATGGTGGAATTCTGCATTAGGATGGAGAATGAAACAGTTAATTCAGAGACCATGGTCCAGAACTTAAAGAAGGCTACCTTTGAAGGTATGAGGCGTGAATTGGCTAGGATAGATTGGCGAATGATACTTAAGGGGTTGACTGTGGATGGGCAATGGCAGACATTTAGAGACCACATGGATGAATTACAACAATTGTACATTCCTGTCTGGCGTAAAAATAAAAAAGGGAAGGTGGCTCAACCGTGGCTATCTAGGGAAATCAGGGATAGTATTAAAGCCAAGGAAGTGGCATACAAATTGGCCAGAAATAGCAGCGAACCCGGGGACTGGGAGAAATTTAGAACTCAGCAGAGGAGGACAAAGGGTTTGATTAGGGCAGGGAAAATGGAGTACGAGAAGAAGCTTGCAGGGAACATTAAGACGGATTGCAAAAGTTTCTATAGGTATGTAAAGAGAAAAAGGTTAGTAATGACAAACGTAGGTCCCCTGCAGTCAGAATCAGGGGAAGTCATAACTGGGAACAAAGAAATGGCAGACCAATTGAACAAGTACTTTGGTTCGGTATTCACTAAGGAGGACACAAACAACCTTCCGGATATAAAAGTGGTCAGAGGGTCTCGTAAGGAGGAGGAACTGAGGGAAATCTTTATTAGTCGGGAAATTGTGTTGGGGAAATTGATGGGATTGAAGGCCGATAAATCCCCAGGGCCTGATGGACTGCATCCCAGAGTACTTAAGGAAGTGGCCTTGGAAATAGCGGATGCATTGACAGTCATTTTCCAACATTCCATTGACTCTGGATCAGTTCCTATCGAGTGGAGGGTAGCCAGTGTAACCCCACTTTTTAAAAAAGGAGGGAGAGAGAAAACAGGGAATTATAGACCGGTCAGCCTGACCTCAGTAGTGGGTAAAATGATGGAATCAATTCTTAAGGATGTCATAGCAGCGCATTTGGAAAATGGTGACATGATAGGTCCAAGTCAACATGGATTTGTGAAAGGGAAATCATGCTTGACAAATCTTCTGGAATTTTTTGAGGATCTTTCCAGTAAAGTGGACAAAGGAGAACCAGTTGATGTGGTGTATTTGGACTTTCAGAAGGCTTTCGACAAGGTCCCATACAAGAGATTAATGTGCAAAGTTAAAGCACATGGGATTGGGGGTAGTGTGCTGACGTGGATTGAGAACTGGTTGTCAGACAGGAAGCAAAGAGTAGGAGTAAATGGGTACTTTTCAGAATGGCAGGCAGTGACTAGTGGGGTACCGCAAGGTTCTGTGCTGGGGCCCCAGCTGTTTGTACATTAATGATTTAGACGAGGGGATTAAACGTAGTATCTCCAAATTTGCGGATGACACTAAGTTGGGTGGCAGTGTGAGCTGCGAGGAGGATGCTATGAGGATGCAGAGTGACTTGGATGGGTTAGGTGAGTGGGCAAATGCATGGCAGATGAAGTATAATGTGGATAAATGTGAGGTTATCCACTTTGGTGGTAAAAACAGAGAGACAGACTATTATCTGAATGGTGACAGATTAGGAAAAGGGAAGGTGCAATGAGACCTGGGTGTCATGGTACATCAGTCATTGAAGGTTGGCATTCAGGTACAGCAGGCGGTTAAGAAAGCAAATGGCATGTTGGCCTTCATAGCGAGGGGATTTGAGTACAGGGGCAGGGAGGTGTTGCTACAGTTGTACAGGGCCTTGGTGAGGCCACACCTGGAGTATTGTGTACAGTTTTGGTCTCCTAACTTGAGGAAGGACATTCTTGCTATTGAGGGAGTGCAGCGAAGATTCACCAGACTGATTCCCGGGTTGGTGGGACTGACCTGTCAAGAAAGACTAGATCAACTGGGCTTGTATTCACTGGAGTTCAGAAGAATGAGAGGGGACCTCATAGAAACGTTTAAAATTCTGATGGGTTTAGACAGGTTAGATGCAGGAAGAATGTTCCCAATGTTGGGGAAGTCCAGAACCAGGGGTCACAGTCTAAGGATAAGGGGTAAGCCATTTAGGACGAGATGAGGAGAAACTTCTTCACCCAGAGAGTGGTGAACCTGTGGATTCTCTACCACAGAAAGTAGTTGAGGCCAATTCACTAAATATATTCAAAAGGGAGTTAGATGAAGTCCTTACTACTCGGGGGAATCAAGGGGTATGGCGAGAAAGCAGGAAGGGGGTACTGAAGTTTCATGTTCAGCCATGAACTCATTGAATGGCGGTGCAGGGTGGAAGGGCTGAATGGCCTGCTCCTGTACCTATTTTCTATGTTTCTATGAAAGGCAAGCTGTTAAAATCGCTCAGGTTACTCATCCATCGGAAAGCTGCCAGGATCCCACTATCCAAGATTTCAAAATTGCTCTCATGATAAGGTGTCAATTACTCCCACCCAAAGCAGGTGGGGTCCTTCTTTACATACGCATGTTGGATCCCGATGAAGTCATCAGAACCTGAGTGTAAGGTACCAAGGCTGCCCATCCAACCAAAATCCGCTCATAGTTAAAATTGGGGCCCACATTACAGGAGGACACATTCTATTTATTTTAAGCACATATTTTACCATTTGATGGAATCAATCAATGGGTTCAATTTTAGCAGGAGTCTCCCGATTGTCTGTCATAAACTTTCCAGAAGAGCCACAGAAACCCCAAGAAATGGCATATAAAGTGTTTTTTCAGAGTTTCTGCCAAAGTTATGGTGGATGATTGGGAGGATCCCTACAGAAATTCAACTCCATGTTCTCGGCTACATCTCCACATTGTGCACCATTTTACAAAAAATGAAAGGCCAAGCATTCACTCAGACCTGCCCCGCTGGAAATGCAACAGCGCGCGTGTAAAATGGGTTTCCGTCTCACTTCCGATGAAGTTACAGAGGTGAGTGTGTCAGCAGCTGCAGTGAAATTTGGGCCAAGACATTCCCAACTGAATATCACACTCAAAATAACAGGTCTATTGGTCTGGAATCTGTACCTGTGATTTCCCAATTGGAGGTCACTTATGCTGGCCTGTTAAACTACTTTTTTCCATTACCTAGAGGTTCAAACCCTCATACTTTCTGCGACTTTCACAGTAGCTCTTGATGACTCGTGTGCGGATATTAAAGTTGGTGTTTGGAATTAGAAAGATAGAGTTGCTATGACGAATAAAACTGGCTGGGTGTATTGAATAGCCAATTCCTGCTTCTATTTCCTAACTGTCGTGAGTTTGAATACTTGTCGATCATTACTGTGCTCTGATGAAAATGTTAAATGATCCTCACACATTCTAGCACCAGGTTGAAATAAAACTTAATTTAACTTGTTTGATTCTGCTTGAACAAAATCAGTCATTCGAAATTGTTTCTCAGTAATTGCATCTAATAAGATTCTTGATACATTCACTGCATGTAAAGTATTGAACCAGATCCCTAGTTTTATTGCAATAATACTCTATCATCACACCACCAGCCTACGTTCATAACTACATTTTTAAATTTATTCTTCTATTGCAATAGATTTCATATATATATATATATATATATACACATTAAAATAGTGCCATACTTAATATCAAAATCAATTCTTATCTATTGGCCCAATAAATGCAGTCTCTACAGGCGTGTACGATGTGTGCATGCACCCATAGATGCCCCACAAGTGCCAGTTCTCGGCCCACGCACCGAAATCCTGCACTTGCGAACTGTCAAAAGACATTCCAATGCCTCCCCGGGAGAAGGGCCTTCAAAGGCGGAGATTTGGGCTATTTGCCCAACTCTTGCTCAGCAAATGTCCTTCAAACTCTTTTGAGTGACTGGTGTTCAAGCATTCTTTTCCTCAGGCGGCCGAAGGCTGCACTGGCGCACTGGAGGCGGTGTTGGATCTCGTCGTCAATGCCTGCTCTTGTTAATAGGAGGCTCCCGAGATAGGGGAAATGGTCCACGTTGTCCAGGGCCACGCCGTGGATCTTGATGACTGGGGGCAGTGCTGTGCGGCGAGGACAGGCTGGTGGAGTACCTTTGTCTTACTAATGTTTAGTGTAAGAGTTTTAAAAGATAGAAAAATAAAATGTTATCAATAATTTTTATATTAAAACCCTGTCCATTAAGGTAAGTTATTTTACTCCTATTAAAACATTTTTAAAAATTCAAAACTATAAAGCACATTTAATTAAATCCAATTTCAATTCATTTTAAATATGTGAAGTGGTTTTCTTATTTATAGGTATCCCCATTCATAGAAATGGTGATCTCCGTACAAAGCGAACTCACCATTACTGTGAATGGGGATACGCCATTTTCATTGGTTGGTCCGGCCCACGTGATCCCAGGATGCACATACGCTCCTGGAATATGTGGGCCCCTACGCTGGACTGTGCAGCGAGTCCTCGGACCGCAAGTCTACGTTCCTCCGGGACCACCAGGTACATTCGTAATTATTTTTGTGGTCAGAGGCATCCTCCATTATTTTACATTTATATAGCAAAACCCTCTGACATTAAAACCTTTCACTTACCATCCCCTTCCTTCACTACTTGTGACAGAAAGTTCTCTCTTTATTGGACCTCTTTTCTCCTTGTTCTTTCCTGAATGGGATGCCCTTTAACACAGTACCTACTGCAGACGCTGCCTGCTTTCAGATAAGATACACTCAACCCCTCTTCTGCGCTACTAATTGTATCCGTCTTTTCTGGTTGTGCTATTTCCAGTTGTGCGGGCTCTCACAGAAACACTGCTGCAGTATCAGCTCATGTGCACTCTTCCAGCACTGGAGAGCTGTGCCAGCAGGCACTTACAATGCAATTAACATCTCCTCATTATTCAGCCATAGCATCACTAGCAGGATTCCCAGGATTATCTGATGGGGAACCGGATCTAATTTAATTTTTTTTTTTTGGATTTTGTCTAATATCCCTTCCTGTAAGGCCCTCAGGGAGGAGGACTAACACAGTATGTTGATAGTATTTACCTTGTTCTCTTTATATTGCTAAGCATATGCAACCAGCATTATACAAACCATCCCAATATCTGCAGTACATCATTTTAGCAACACAAGTAAGTACATCTTACAGCATTCTACACATTTAAAAGGACTGGTGATAATCAGCATGAATGAAACTTCGTTTTTACATGCTACCATAAATGAATATTTGTAATAACAAAATCCAAATAAAGACTTATTTCGCTCCTTAAATTCAAATATAAATTCCTTTGAAGTTTTTGTTAATCCCCCTAATATAAAAACACCACAGCTACAGAAGGCCCCCAAGAAATTCGGATGTTAAATGGGCGTGATGTAAGCAGTGTGCCCGCTTTCAGGTTCGGGCCTCATTAACAATTTCTTGGCACGTTGCGGGCATTAAATGGGCACGCTGCTACAGGTGGTGGTTTAGACGGGAGGAAAGTCAGTAGCCGGCTGGCAGGTAAGGCCTGTTAGGGGATGACAGAGGGTGATTTTCAGAGGGGGTTGGCAGCATAAGAACCGGTTCTGGCCCCCACCAAATGTTAATTTTGGGAGAGGCCCCGGCGGTTGCTTTAAGAACCATTCCTTAGAGCTATCAATGCTTGGAGAAATGGGACTGACATGCGCCATTCACGCCTCGCCAAATTCCCCTTGAAAGATGCAATTTGGGCCCTGGAAAAGATGTAGGACCCCTATTTGAATATCTGAACAGTCTACCATTTGGTGTTGTTGGGAGCGCTGGTCGGCCATTTAAAAATCTGCATGAAAATTGATTCATGCGGGGAAATGGGTGCACAAGGTCACCCATTTTCAGCTGAAAAATGGGTTAGAATTCGCCACCACGATCCAAATAAAGTGCATTAGATGCCTGGACCACTCAGGAGGCGAGCTCCAATACCACCCTGAGCAGGTAGCTTAAATTGTGGTGGTGTGCTCCATGCTGCACAACTTGGCTATTAGGAAGGGACAAGAATTGCTTGATGAGTCTGACAGTCCGCCTCACCAGAGAAAAGAAGAGGAGGAAGAGGAGGTGGACGCTGACATTGGCCCAGACAATCAGGCTGATGCTGAAGCTATGCCCCTGCCCCCCTGTAGACTGCATGAAAGGGCCCGTGGTGGCATGATAGCTGCAAGACTCTTATGTCAGGAGCTCATCAATGAGCGCTTTGCCTAAAAGAACGTTGGTGGTATTTACAAGGCTGACACACTGCTGGGTGTGTAGGTCATACATCAATGGTGGGCATCACCTTGGTGACAGTTAAAGTCTAAGTTGATTGAATTTAAGTGTAATTATACCCTTTGATGTTAAGGAATCACCAGCGTGTAACGGTGCAGCTATCTGAACCAATGCGCAACAAGGTTTTGTTAAATAAAAAACATTTAAACCGAACAATTGTCTGAAATCATAAGTATTTCTGTAAAACCCAACCCTTCCCTCCCACCCCCCGCTCCCTCAATTCTCCTCCCCACCTCTACCTCTTCCCCTCCTGACTCCAAGTCCTGGCCAAGGAGCTCCTCAGGCAATGCTTCATTGGGGGGGATGACGGCCGAACCGCTGCTTGGACGGATACGGGAGAGGACGTTCCCGAGATGGGAATGTGCTCCGAGCCAGAAGCAAGATGTTTCTCCTAACTCTCATGTGTTGTTGGTAATGGGGGTGCGACACCTTGGGGTGCAGTGCCGCGCTCCGGGACCACTGGGAGCCCTCTGCCACCAGTGTTCCTGGCTACCAGCTCCAGGGCCTCCTTCATCCCTTCCATGTTATATTTATTTATGGGACAAAAACTCAGTGCCAACTATGTTCTTGGTGCTTAGTAGGCTATTTTCTGCTGGTGAATCTCCCTCGTGCCTCCCACAACAGCCAAACAAGCACACATCGCAGCCACACACGCTTTAGTCCCTCTCTGCTCCCTCTCTCTCTGTCTCCTCTTCTGCGCATGTCATGATGACTCCTGACCTCCTGAATCGTGGGAGACGAGCATTGCCATGCTGTTGCTAAGTACGGCGACACTTTACGGCAGTAGGTCAGAGAGATTTAACGCTATCGCCCATTTCATATCGCTCGTGGTAATGCCCAATTTCAAAATGGAGACTAAGGGCTTTGAGAATGGGTGACAAGCCGGCGATCTGAAAACCCATTTTTACTGCCCACACCGGAAATAACGCTCATTTTTGGGTGATCTGCACAAAAGTGTAAAATCTAGCCCATGAAACCAAAGTAAGTGAATTGTGATAAGATATAGATCAGCCAAGATCTAATTGAATTGTGGAACAGGCTCCAGGGGCTGAATAGCCTACTCCTGTACCTATGTTGAACTTATCATTCACTCAATCAGTTACATCATTGTTGACGCAACTAAAGTCTGCAGGTCTTTAGAACATAAGGGAATTGATCTTGTAATTCCTGACAAGGAGTTGGGTAGAGGACTTGAGGGCACAACTGACCATTACAGTCAGTGCTAACCCTTTGGTGCAGATTAGGTGCAGTTCTCCCTGCAGCAGATGGTAGAACTCTATAATTGGCTATCTGCTGACCTGGAGTTAATGTAGCCAGTTCCATGTGGTCATTGTCAGGTGATGTCTGTACATAGGATTACATCGGATATACGGCACGGAAATAGGCCATTCGGCCCAACCAGTCCATGTCGGCATTTATGCTCCACTCGAGCCCCCTCCCATCTTTCCTCATCTAACTCTATCAGCATAACCCTCTATTCCTTTCTCCCTCATATGCTTGTCAAGCCTCCCATTAAATGCATCGATACTATTCATTTCAATGACTCTCTGTGGTAGCGAGTTCCACATTCTCACCACTCTTTGGGTAAAGAATTTTCTTCTGAATTCCCTATTAGATTTCTTGGTAACTATCTTATCTTGATGGCCTCTAGTTATGCTCTTCCCCACAAGTGGAAACATTCTCTCTGTATCCGCTCTATCAACATCGTTCATAATTTTAAAAAGACCTCTATTAGGTCACCCCTCAGCCTTCTTTTTTCAATAGAAAAGAGACCCACCAGCCTGTTCACCCATTCCTGATATGTATAACCTTGCATTTCTGGTATCATCCTTGTAAATCTTCTCTGCACCCTCTCCAGTGCCTCTATATCCTTTTTATAATATGGCGACCAGAACTGTATGCAGTACTCTAAGTGTGGTCTAATCAAGGTTCGTCAATTCTATACCTCTAGAAATAATCCCTAGTGCTTGCTTTGCTTTTTTTATGGCCTTGCTGACCTGTGTTGCAACTTTTAGTGATATGTGTATTTGTACTCCGAGATCCCTTTGTTCCTCTACCTCATCTAGACTCACACGCTCCAACTAATAAGTGATCTCCCTGTTCTTCCTACCAAAATGTAAGACCTCACATTTATCCGTGTTGAACTTTATTTGCCAATTATATGCCCATTCTTCAAGTTTATTTATGTCCTCCTGTAATTTGTTGCAGTCCTCCTCAGTATTGACTATCGCCCCCAATTAGGTGTCATCCGCAAATTTAGAAATTGTGTTTTTGATTCCAAAGTCTAAGTCATTAATATAAATTGTGAACAACAGTGGTCCCAGTACTGATCCTTGGGGAACACCACTCCCACCTCCTGCCACTGTGAATAGCTACATTTTATCCCTACTCTCTGCTTTCTGTCTTGAAGCCAGCTAGCTATCCATTCTGCTACTTGTCCCCTGACTCCATATTCCCTGACCTTGTTCATCAGTCTATTATGGGATATCTTATCAAAGGCCTTTTGAAAATCTAGATAAATTACATCTACTGCATTACCATTGTCTACTCTCTCTGTTATCTCTTCAAAAATTCAATGAAGTTGGTCAAGAAAGACTTTCCCTTTTGAAATCCATGCTGACTATTCATTATTATATTTTTGGTTTCTAGATGTTCTTATATTTTCTCCTTTAGTAGGGATTCCATTATTTTTCCTATTACCGATGTTAAACTGACTGGTCTATAATTCCCTGGATATGTTCTATCCCCCTTCTTAAATATAGGTATTACGTTAGATCTCCACTAGTCCACCGGCACTGCACCTTTTTCTAATGAATTATTAAATGTATGTAGTAAGGCCTCTGCTATGTCTTCCCTAGATTCTTTTACAATGTGTGGATACAATCATTGAGTGTGATTGGTTTATTTAACATATCCCCTCTTTTTATTTTAAATGCACTTATGTCATTATTAATTTCATCATATCCACCTGTTCTATCTTCATGGTAAATACTGAAGCAAAATAATTATTTAATATTTTTGCCATCTCTCTATCATTACCTGTACCCATCCCAGCCTTCCTTTATTTACTGATGTGCCTATAAACTATTTTATTATTTTGTTTTAGGTTCCTTGATAATTTAATTTCATAGTTCTTTTTTGCCTTCCTAATTGTTTTTTTGACTTTTTTCCTAATCTCTTCATATTCTCTCTTATCATGCACTCCCCTGCTGTCTATGTGCTTAACGTATGCCTCTTTCCTTACACTCAATTCTTTCCTTATGGCTTTATTCATCCATGGAGTCTCAATAGTGTTTAGTTTGTTCTTTCCTTTCAGCGGAATATATTGTTCCTGTAAACATGGGATAATCTCAATATAAGTAAACAACAACTAGTACTCTTATTAGGTGTCATTAAAATTGCTATATTTTAGAAATCTGATATAATGGACCTTTGCCTATTTTTCTGATGGTTACTCCCACGATACACCCAACAATCAAATGGAACCAATTAGAAAATCTATGATAACTCAGCTGATGTATTACTTTCAATTGAGGAACCCAAGTTAAGTGTCAAACCAAAAGTGCAGAAGATCACTGAGATTGAAAAGACTTAAAAGAAGGACTCGCCTTTACTGGTCCCTAATCAGACATATCAGAAACATTCCAGATGCTTTACAGAATGAACTACTTTTTGCAGTACAGTGAATTTTGTTAGATAGAAAAATGTAGCAACTATTTGTCACACAGTGAGAACCCATAAACAGCGAACAGAGGAGTGACCAACTAATCTTATGTTTGAGTGGTATTATATGATGGACAAGTGATGACCAGGTTATTGGGAGAGCTCTCTGCTCATCCTCAAATAATTTTCCGTGGGATCTTTAATGTCCACCTCAGCCATGGCAATCGGAGCCTCGGTTTAACGATGTCATCACCGACAATGCAGTAGTCCCTCGGTATTGCACTAGAGTATCAGCATAGATTATGTGCTCAAATCTTCAAATGGAGTAGGAGCAAAGATGAGGTAAATCAGCAGGTTGTGGCTGTGAATATATGACTATAACTGAGTTGTGATAAAGTTAATGTTGTATTATTTGGTAAAAAATAAACTCTGAATCGAAGCCAGTTCATTATTTGAAATTTATACAGAAAATAATTGAGGCCATAGAAATAGCTGAGTTAATTTACAGCATCCTGCATCTACCATATAATCTTTTCCATAACCAGGCAGCATGCAGCTTAAAATGTGCTCCTCAGTCTTTTTATGTCAATAGATTTAATAAATGAGTATCTCACAAATTATTGATAACATTATAGAGTAGATAGATGTCATAAACATTTCTCCACATAAGCAGAAGATTTAATTGGAAGGTGCATTTTTTATTAGCCTTGGGCAAACTCCATTCAATTTAATTACAATGCTCAACTCCTCTATTTAAATACCCCAATACTATCTGATGTAATGTGTTTGCTAAGATCGATCTCCGCAGGGCGGAAAGTACATTGCTCATTTTTAGGATTAACAAAATGAACTTCACTTCAGAAATACCACTTCCTACCTTTTGCTAATCTGAGTAACTATCTTTAACCCCTACTCTCTATTTATTGTTTAATAGCCAGCTTGCCATCCACTCTGCTACTTGTCCCCTGACTCCACATGCTCTGACCTTAGTCGTGAGTCTATTATGTGGTACCTTATTGAAGGCCTTTTGAAAATCCAAATATATTGCGTCCAGTACGTTATCATTATCTAACCTTTCTGTCACTTCTTCAAAGAATTCAATAAGGTTGGTCAAGCATGACCTTTCCTTTTGAAATTCCTGCTGGCTATTCTTTATTATATTTTCAGTTTCTAGATACTTTTCTATTATATCTTTGAGTAAAGATTCCATTATCTACCATATCACCACAGTTAAGCTGTTTAGTTCATAGTTGCCTGGACTTATTCAATTTCCCTTTTGAAATATAGAAATCATATTAGCTGTCCGGCAGTCTTCTGGCACTATTTCTTTTTCTTATTAATCTTTATTTCTATGTAATAGTGCCTATGCTATCTCCTTCCTAATGTCTTTTAATATGCATGGATGCAATCTGGACCAAGACTTTTATCATCTATTAATTATCTCCCACATTCTATCTTAAATCTCATGATATATTTTTTGATCTCTTCTTCTAATGTCTTGTCCACCATGTTAGCCTCCCTGGTAAATACCGAGGCAAAGTAATTATTTAATATTTCACTTTATCTGCAAGTTTATCGTGTCTATCCCTTAGTGACCCTATCCCTATTCTAATTATTCTTTTATTATTCATGTATTTCTTTTTATATTCCTTAATAATTGAATTTTTTAGTTTCTCTTTGTCTTCCTAATTGTTTTTTTAACTTCTTTCCTAATCTTTTTGTATTTGCTTTTGTCATCCTTGCATGTGTTGTCTATGCACTTAATGTAGGCTTTTTTCTTTAGTTTCAATTTAGCTCTTATTTCTTTATTGATCCATGGTGTATATCATTACTGTCTAGTTTGTTCTTGCTTTTAGTGGGATATATTTCTCCTGAACTCTATCGTTCACTGTTTGAAATGTTTCCCACTGCTGTTCTATTCCTTTGTTTGTCAGCAAATGTTTCCACTTTACTTTCCCTTGTTGCATTCTTATCCCCTTAAAATCAGCTGTTTTCCAATGTATTACTTTGTCTTACTTAAGTCCTTCTCAATCATTATCTTAACCTTATGATCGCTATTGCCTAGATGTTCCCCTATGCTTACTTCGCTGATCTGTTCTGGTTCATTTCCCATTACTAGATCCAGCAGTGCTCCCTCCCTTGTTGGGCTTTGTATATACTGGGCAAGAAAGGAATCCTTCACACGTTGTAAAACCTCCATTCCCTATACCCCTTTTGCTACCTCTTCTTGCCAGTTTATTTTGGGGTAGTTAAAATCATTTATAATTATTATTCTATGTCCTTTACTCATTTCACATATTTGCTTACATATTTCTTCCTACACCAAGTACACCCATCATTCCTTCTTATCTTTTTATTTCAATCCATATGGATTCTGCTTCTAACCTTCAGTTAGTTATGTCCCTTTTTTATACTGCCATTAAGTTAACAAAAAAAAATTATGGAATGCTTCATGAGTATTTTTGTCATACAAGTGATATTTTTTAAAGTCAGACAATAGGTTAATGTTTTAATGGATATGCATTGCTGCCATTTCAACAAACCTTCTGAAGCTTGAACTCCATTCAACCTGAGTGAATTGGTTGTCAAAACTGAAAGGTTGGGTCTTAGTCAATTTTAAACAATTCCAAAATATTCAGCTGAAATATTTTTCAATTGTTTAAAATTGACTAAAAAACAACCTTTTATTTTTGAGGTTATATTAGCTTGACACTAAGACTGACCTGGTACTCCATGGTATAAAATGGTTTGTTGGATTAGAGAGAAGGGCTGATGTTTGTCGGAAAAATAGCGGGCCAGATTTGAAGACTGGGAAAGGGAGATATCGCGACAGATGGATTATCCACATTCGCTTGCTAACCCCTTGAATCAGAGAATATTTACAGACTTTCCCTCAAGAGATTTAATGTGTAGGGTACAGTCATGGCATGTTGTCAAAAGGATAGGCACCCGTCCATAGGATTTTACACCTAGGGAGATTATCCATGGTTTGCAGTGGAAGATAAAATCTTTTGCATTTACATATGTGAACGTTCTGTTCTGCAGACATTTCTCTGTGGAAATATTGACAGCACTGCTTGCAGGGTGTTGACTGAACAGTATATTTTATATGCAGCCTCTGGTTATTAAGAGATAGCATAAAAGAAAACATGAATCCTGCAAATATGGTCAGCATCTTGCATGCAGATACTGGGCCCGAAATTGATCAAATTACCGCCCACTGGTTCCTACTGCCACCAACATTCCTCTGCAAGATCCACCCAGTGCCACTTTCGATTTGGGCTGGAACGGGTGGGAGGGAAAAACCGCCGGGAAGCGCCCGCTGACGTCTTTGGCCAAGTGACGCAGCTGAGCTCCCACCCGCCGAGCTCCCATATTCATGTGGGTGGGGATCGGCGCCAGAACCGGGGTGGACCACTGGCTGGAGGCTGGTCGGTCCCCGACGGTAAGTCTGAAGATCCCGAGAAAAAGGTCAGTGAACATTTTTTTTTCCAAGCTGGATGGGGGTCTCCTGAAGGTATTGCTATAGTTTTTTTTTTCCTGATGATTTTTATTTTCAGCTGCTCGACCCTCCATGCGCCCGACTCCATCCTCGACGGTACTTGGACAGCAAGCGTCTTTGCCGCCGAGAATTGGAACTCCCACTGGCTGCCGCCCTTATTGGCAATGTTAAATTCTTCATTTGCTGCCCGCCGACCTTCGAGTGACCTTGTTGATGAATATCCCTCCCAAAGAACCGTCAGATACTTTGGCGGCCATCGGCAGTCCTTTGGGCGGCACTTGGGCAGGCAGGGACTTTCACCAATTTCGGGTGTGTTAATGCGCAAACCGACCAGCAAATTCAGGGGATTAAGGGACATGCCGTGAGTTGCGAATCTCCAGAACTTGCTGGTCGATTTACGCCGCTCTGCCTTTTGCTTCGCACCAATGGCATCTCTCCCTCAACCTCCGAATTATTTTATCACACTTGCTAGATTTGCACATTAATTGTCCATTAAACTTCGCCGCAGTTTAGGGCTTATGATTAAAAGTATACATACCTTTTTAACGACATGATAATTGTCAATACAATGCCAATTGCGCTCTCTGCCCCAGAAAGAGAACAATTTAAACTGTTCAATCTTATTCCTGCATGTTACAAATTCTTCTCAGAGATTTTTTAAATGTCAAATTTTTATTTTGTGTCTCTTTTTTTTCTTTCTTATTTCAATCTATCTGTCTCTTCCTGTACCTGATTTGACTCTAATTCACCCTTTTCTCTGTTTCTTTCTCAATCTTCAAATCTCATTGGTTAAGGAGATACTTCTTCTTCATAGGTAGTCTCCCAGAGTTGAGGATAACTTGCTTCCACACTAAAATGAGTTCTAAGGTGACTGATGAGACCAATGCGCGATCTACAGTCTCTGTCACAGGTGGGTGGGGTGCTTGATTTGTCGTACGCTCCTTCCGCTGTTTGTACTTGGCTTCCGCATGCTCCCGGCGAAGAGACTCAAGTGTTCAGCGCTTTCTTGGATGCTTCTCCTCCACTTTGAGCAGTGTTGGACCAGGGATTCCCAAGAGTCGGTGAGGATGTTGTATTTTGTCATGGAGGCTCTGAGATTAAGGAGATACACTGTTGATCCCACCAATTATTTTTTTGTGGGTGCGTGGACCCTTTAACGGGCTGTGGGTCCATTCACATTTTGGCACATGTGTGTTTTCCATTTAAAAACCGGTGAACCTCCGGACCACTGTGCACCATGTAGCTGCACATTTTAATGGGAGCATTAGTTTCTGCCATTCACTAAGGTCCAAGATGTCCCGTTGCCCTCACCAGGCCATTATCAGCTCGCACCTCCAGCAAGCTACACCGCAAACAATTTTCGAGTGGCAGGAAAATGTCTTACTAATGGGGTACACCGCAGGATGTCCCATTCCAGCAAGATCCGGCCGCTGTGTAATGAGACAGGATTAATAAATGATCTCCTAGTAAAGGATCCTCTAGGCAAGAGTGATCATAGCATGGTTGAATTTCAAATTCAGTTGGAGGGCAAAAAAGTTGGATCTCAAACCAGTGTCCTAAGCTTAAATAAAGGAGACTACAAAGGTATGAAGGCAGAGTTGGCTAAAGTGGACAAGGAAAATAGATTAAAATGTAAGACAGTTGATGAACAGTGGTGGACATTTAAAGAGATATTTCATTACACTCAACAAAAATATATTTCAATGAGAAGGAAGGAATTTAAAAATAGGGATAACCATCTGTGGATAACTAAGGAAATAAAGGATGGTGCCAAATTGAAAACAATGGTATACAAAGTGGCTAAGAGGATTGGGAAATGTTTAAAAACCAGCAAAGAATGACTTAAAAATAATAAAGAGAGGGAACATAGATTATGAAAGTAAACTAAATATAAAAAAGATAGTAATAGTTTCTACAGGTATATAAGAACATAAGAACATAAGAAACAGGAGCAGGTGTAGGCCATATGGCCCCTTGAGCCTGCTCCGCCATTTAATACGATCATGGCTGTTCTGATCATAGACTCAGCTCCGCTTCCCCACACGCTCACCCATAACCCCTTATCCCCTTATTGTTTAAGAAACTGTCTATTCCTGTCTTAAATGTATTCAATGTCCCAGCTTCCACAGCTCTCTGAGGCAGTGAATTCCATAGATTTACAACCCTCTGAGAGAAGAAATTTCTCCTCATCTCTGTTTTAAATGGGCAGCCCCATATTCTAAGATCATGCCCTCTAGTTCTAGTCTCCCCCATCAGTGGAAACATCCTCTCTGCATCCATCTTGTCAAGCCCCCTCATAATCTTATACGTTTCGATAAGATCACCTCTCATTCTTCTGAATTCCAATGAGTATAGGCCCAACCTACTCAACCTTTCCTCATAAGTCAACCCCATCATCCCCGGAATCAATCTAGTGAACCTTTTCTGAACTGCCTCCAAAGCAAGTGTATCCTTTCGTAAATATGGAAACCAAAACTGCACGCAGTATTCCAGGTGTGGCCTCACCAATATCTTATATAGCTGTAGCAAGACTTCCCTGCTTTTATACTCCATTCCCTTTGCAATAAAGGCCAAGATACCATTGGCCTTCCTGATCACTTGCTGTACCTGCATACTATCCTTTTGTGTTTCATGCACAAGTACCCCCAGGTCCCGCTGTACTGCACTATTTTGCAATCTTTCTCCATTTAAATAATAACTTGCTCTTTGATTATTTTCTGCCAAAGTGCATGACCCCACACTTAGCAACATTATACTCCATCTGCCAAATTTTTGCCCACTCACTTAGCCTGTCTATGTCCTTTTGCAGATTTTTTGTGTGCTCCTCACACATTGCTATCCCATCTATCTTTGTATCATCAGCAAATTTGGCTACGTTATACTTGGTCCCTTCTTCCAAGTCGTTTATATAGATTGTAAATAGTTGGGGTCCCAGCACTGATCCCTGCGGCACCCCACTAGTTACTGGTTGCCAACCAGAGAATGAACTATTTATCCTGACTCTCTGTTTTCTGTTAGTTAGCCAATCCTCTATCCATGCTAATATATTACCCCCAACCCCGTGAAATTTTATCTTGTGCAGTAACCTTTTATGTAGCGCCTGGTCAAATGCCTTCGGGAAGTCCAAATACACCACATACATTGGTTCCCCTTTATCCACCCTGTTCGTTACATCCTCAAAGAACTCCAAAAAATTTGTCAAACATTACTTCCACTTCATGGCCCCAAGTTTCCACATGATTTGCTCCTGATTTTTAGGAGCAACTGGTGGAGAACGGAGTACCTTAGAAATCGGAATTCTCCACATTTAAGTTTTCTGCAGTTCTAGTCAGGTAGAACAGTTTCACTTTTGAACAGAATTTTTTTTCAAAAGGGGGCGTGTCCGCCCACTGACGCCTGATTTGAAAGTTTCCACAGTGAAAATGTACTCCAAACTAACTTAGAATGGAGCAAGTGAAGATTTTTGTAGGCTTGAAAAAACCTTGTCTGCACATTAAAAAATCAGGCGCAGGTTACAAATTAGGCGTCGGGAACGAGATGGGGGGGGGGGGAGGGGGGGGGAAGGGAAGTCATTACATTCTTAGTTATCCTTAGTTATACTTATACAAATATTATACAAATAAATCCAACCTGAATAAAAATTTATAAGCAAAGAAAAGATTAAATAAACCATGTTCGTACCTGTGTGAAAGTGCTTCAGGGACCGACCGATGGCAGGGGGAGGCAGGGAGAAGGCTGCAGGAAGCCTCATTACTTGAGGCAGCCGTTGGCCGTCGGGCCTGACGGACGGCAAGGGGAGAAAGCTGCAAGAAGCCTCGGTGCTGATCATGGAAGGGCAATGTGGTTTTGTTAAAAAATGTTAAAAATTGAACAGCTACAAAGAATTTGAATAGTCTCAAACAAATGCATGTGTCCCGTTTATCACAGTGTATCTTTAATTACAGAATGCACTCCCTCACCCTCACACACAGAAATATCAAGAAAATTAAACTACAAGCCTTTGCAAGGGTTCAATAAACAAATTTTCACTTTTTCTGCAGCACTTTTTAAAATGGTCGAATGCCAATGTTTCCTTCAGACTGCGCGAATGCTCCAACGGGCACGCGCAGGGTTGCCGGCACGAAAAAAACTCATTTAAATTGTACCCGTCCCCTCCTACTTACAAAATCGGCGCGAGTGGTAGGCTCCGCCCCCTGGGCGCCGCGCCAAGCAGACATCGAGCTGAAAAGCGCTCAAGAATAGCGCGTTTCTTTTCAGGCGCCGTTTTCGGCGTGAAAAATGGGCGCCCAGCTCGGAGGGGCGCCTGTTTTGCCGCGTGTGGAAACTTGGGGCCCATAAATCCAGGCTGACTGCTTGACCGAATTTTGCTTTTCCAAATGTCCTGCTACTGCTTCTTTAATAATGGACTCCAATATTTTCCCAACCACAGATGTTAGGCTAACTGGTCTATAGTTGCCTGCTTTTTGTCTGCCTCCTTTTTTAAATAGGGGCGTTACATTTGCAGTTCTCCAGTCTGCTGGGACCTCCCCAGAATCCAGGCATTTTTGGTAAATTACAACCAATGCATCCACAAAGGAAGAGAGTGGCTAAAGTAAATGTTGGTCCCTTGCAGGAAGAGACTGGGGAATTAATAATGGGGAACAGGGAAATGGCAGAGACTGTGAACAAATACTTCACGGTAGAAGACACTAAAAACATCCCAATAATGGTTAATCAAGGGGCTATAGGGAGGGAGGAACTTAAAACAATTACTATTACTGAAGAAGTACTTGGTATAATAATGGGACTAAAGGTGGACAAGTCCCCTGAACCTGATGGCTTGCATCCTAGGGTCGTAAAAGAAGTGGCTGCAGGGAGAGTGGATTCATTGGTTGTAATCTACCAAAATTCTCTGGATTCTGAGGAGGTCCCAGAAGATTGGAAAACTGCAAATGTAACTACCTTATTCAAAAAAGGAGGAAGACAAAAAGCAGTAAACTATAGACCAGTTAGCCTAACATCTGTTGTTGGGAAAATGCTGGAGTCCATTATTGAGGAAGCAGTAGCAGGCCATTTGGAAAAGCATCATTCAGTCAAGCAGAGTCAGCATGGTTTTATGGAAGGGAAATCATGTTTGACAAATTTGCTGGAGTTCTTTGAGGATGTAACGAGCAGGGTAGATAAGGGGGAACCAGTGGATGTTGTGTATTTGGATTTCCAGAAGTCATTCGTTAAGGTGCCACATAAAAGGTTACTGTACAAGTTCACGGGGTTGGGGGTAATATATTAGCATGGATAGAGGATTGGCTAACTAACAAAACAGAGAGTAGGGCTAAATGGGTCATTTTCCGGTTGGCAAACTGTAACTAGTGGGTGCCACAGGGATCGGTGCTGGGGCCTCAAATATTTACAATCTATATTAATGATTTGGATGAAGGGACCGAGTGTAATGTTGCCAAGTTTGCTGATGATACAAAGATGGGTAGGAAAACAAGTTGTGAGGAGGACAGAAAAAATCTGCAAAGGGATATAGACAGGCTAAGTGAGTGGGCAAAAATTTGACAGGTGGAGAATAATGTGGTAATCTACTTTGGCAGAAAAAATAAAAAAGCAAATTATTATTTAAATGGAGAAAAATTACAAAAAGCTGCAGTACAGAGGGACCTGGGGGTCCTTGTGCATGAAACACAAAACGTTAGTATGCAGGTACAACAAGTAATCAGGAAGGCAACTGGAATGTTGGCCTTTATTGCAAGGGGGATAGATAGAGTATAAAAGCAGAGAAGTCCTGCTACAATTGTACAGGGTATTGATGAGGCCACACCAAGAGTACTGCATCTCCTTATTTAAGAAATGCTTGCAATGGAGACAGTTCAGAGAAGGTGATACCTGAAATGAAGGGGTGACTTATGAAGAAAGGTTGAGCAGGTTGGGCCTTTACTCATTGCAGTTCAGAAGAATGAGAGGTGATATTATTAAAACATAGAACATAATGAGGAGGCTCAACAAGGTAGATGCAGAGAGGATTTTTTCACTCATTGGGGAATCTAGAACTAGGGGGCATAGTTTCAGACTAAGGGGTCGCCAATTTAAAACTGAGATGCAAAGGTATTTCTTCTCTCAGAGGGTTGTCAATCTGTGGAATTCTCTGCCCCAGAGACTTGTGGAGGCTGGGTCACTGAATATATTTAAGGCGGAGATAGACAGATTTTTGAGCGATAAGGGAATAAAGGGTTATGGGGACTGGGCAAAGAAGTGGAGCTGACCCCATGGTCAGATCAGCCATGATTTTATCGAATGGCGGAACAGGCTCGAGGGGCCAAATGGCCGACTCCTGCTCCTATTTCTTATGTTCTTATGCTATGATGTCGACATAACACTGCCACAATTATTCTGAAATTTACAAGATTCATTGGCCATTCATTCAATGTGAAGCTCAACTTATTTAATATTCTGTTCAGGTGTGTTTGCAGCTAATGTTACTGCTCAGTTGGTTCCTTAAAGCATGCAGAAGAAATCACTAAAAAAAACGATCTCAAACTTATTTAAATCAATGGGAAACAGAATGTTAGTGTGCTGAAGGTATGCTAGTAACAGTAATATAGCAGATGTCTGATATTAAGAATGACTTTTTGCAATTACTATAATTCAGTATCTGCAAATTACCTATCATTTAACAGCTATATGGATACATTCTGCAAGTTTCTGCTGATGTTGTTATGAAGTAGAGTGCGAGATGCAATGGTTCTTATGCCCTTTGGTAACACTGATTTAAATTCTAGCAGTAGATCTCTTAGCCGAGAAACTAGTGCTTAAGGACAAAGACTATTTTTACGCAACAATGCAGGGATGATGAGAAATAATATCAATATCTAACTGAACTTGATTCTGATGCACTTGATTCATCACTTTCGCTTTTCAGTATTTTTGTACAAGGCTTGAGAGAACACAATATACAGTTTGACATGGAGTTTAACAGCCAGCGGGCTTTTGGCAGGAAACCACAGGTTTCAATTAGATTAATGTCCTCCCGCAGCAGAATGCCATGGCGATTTTAACTGCTGGGCTGCATTGGCATGCTGCCCCGGATCAGGTGGGAAGCAGCGTGTTAAAATTTGGTCTGTCCTTGGCCAGCTCGCGGGTAAGTGTGGTCTCAAGGTAGGGGTAGGGGAAGTCTAAAGTTTCCTTGTGGGGCCCGGAGGAGCACTCATGCTCCTCTTGGCCCAGAAAGGACATTTTAAAAACTTATCTTGAATGGCCTCTTATGGCATCCGAACCCTTTCTGGCCAGAGTTCAACCCGGCAAAAAAAAACGCAGCCCCTTCCTAACTTAGGTCAGAGTTAAAATGGCCGCCGGGCCCGGTGACTTCAGCAAACCCTGATCTGTATATTTAACGTAGAGCCCCACCAGCTTCAGGTCGGCTCCTTTGCCACCAGCTCAGAAAAGCAGATTAAGATTGAAGACAGCAGGACATCGATGGTTAAGTCACCCGGTCGGTTTGCATTCCTACTCGCTCGATTTCCTCCCAGCCGAGCAGGGTTACAATTGACTGCAAAAGTTTTTTTTAATTACTGAAGTTTTTTCAATTATGACACAAACATTGTGAACTAAAAATAGGTACATTTACCGATTTCAGTGTGGATGAGAGTCCATTTCCATTCAATGTTAATTGGTCTTTCTCCTCTATGGATTGTATTGATATATGTGGGTGGGATTGGATGGTTGGTGGTAATGTATGCGTTTGTGGAGTTGTTGCATGGATGAGAGGGCAGTGTCTGGCAAGGTGACCAGGGTCAGGGACCTGCTCGATGGCGGAGGAGTGGGCTGGATGGCGCCAGACGAGCTTGCACGGCGTCTATGCTGGGCCGACGTCCAGCGCGCGGCCAATGCCATCGAGTCGCTAAAAATAGCACTGGGCCCTGACTCAGTTAGGTGTGACGAGGATGCTCCAGCACGAGGGGCGATCCTGTCCGAACTGACCCCCATCCGGACGGAATTCCTCATCAGCGCCAAGCCCCGAAACCTCCCTCGGGAGCTGGTGCCTCACAACTTGCGCCTCCTCTGGGAAATCCCCTCCATGCCTTTCAGTTCTGCGTGGAGGGGATTCCTGTACGGGCTGATCTTGCACTCGCTCCACCTTGCCATCCCCGTCTGCCGTCCGGACACACCATGGCGCACCATCTTGCTGTCCAGAGATGGCGGGGGTCCCCAGTAGAGTGCTCTCTACGCAGGAGTCCTCCCTCTATTTATTGGGGACTTGGTGTAGAGGGTGTTGCATGGAGCAGTCCCGTGCAATAAGTTTTTAAGTCGGTTCATGGGCTTCCAGGCCGCCTGTAATTTCTGCGGTCTAGAGGAGTCCGTGTTCCATGTATATGTGGAATGTGTGAGGTTGCAGCACCTCTTCCAATATTTGAAGGGGCTGCTCCTCAATTCTGGTTGCACTTCAGTCCCACACTCCTGATCTTTAGGCACCCTGTGCGGAGGGGAGCGGGAAGGTCAAAGGCCGCCTCGTAGGAATGCTCCTGGGAATGGCCAAAGTGTCCAGTAACCGCTCCAGGCAGCAGGCAGTCGAGGGGGTCGTTCAGCCCAACTGCCTGCCTCTCTTCTGCGGTTACATCTGAGCCAGGGTGTCCTTGGAGATGGAGCACGCGGTGTCCACTGGTACGCTCGCGGCCTTCCGCAAGAGGTGGGCGTCGGAGGACTGGAATGCATCATCACCCCCAGCAACCAAATTTTAATTTGACCATTTAATGTTTAAAGTCTAATTTGTTTAATTATCAGTTTTAGTGCCCCCACCGTTTTAATTAAGGGGCACTTGATTTAATGTTTTATTGATTTACAGATTTACGGATGCAACAAAATAGTTGTAGAGCTGTTGCCCAGACGAGAAGGCTGTGTCTGGCAAGGTGACCAGGGTCAGGGACCTGCTCAATGGCAGAGGAGCAGGTTGGATGACGCCAGAGGAGCTGGCACGGCGCTTATCCTGGGCCGACGTCCGGCGCGTGGCCAATGCCATCGAGTTGCTAAATACAGCACTGGGCCCTGACTCCATTACGTGTGTCAAGGATGCTCTCAAGCACGTGGCATGATTCAGTCCGAACTGACCCCCATCCAGACGCAATTCTTCATCAGCGCCAAACCCCAAAATCTCCCTCGGAAGCCGGTGCCTCACAGCTTGAGCCTCCTCCAGGAAATCCCCTCCGTGCCTTTCAGGTTTGCGTGGAGGGGATTCCTGTACGGGCTGCTCTTGCACACTCTCCACGTTGCCATCCTTGTCTGCTGTCCGACATGCCATGGCGCATCATCTTGCCGTCCGGAGGAGGTGGGGGTCTCCAATGGAGTGCTCTCTATGCAGGAGTCCTCCCTCTATTTATTGGGGACTTGGCCTGGAGGGTATTGCATGGAGCTGTCCCATGCAATAAGTTTTTAAGTCGGTTCACGGGCTCCCAGGCCGCCTGTAATTTCTGCGGTCTGGAGGAGTCCATGTTTCAGGTTGCAGTCCCTCCTCTAATATTTGAAGGGGCTGCTCCTCAAATTCTGGTCGCACTTCAGTCCCACTCCTGATCTTTGGGCACCCTTTGCAGAGGGGAGCGGGCAGGTCGGAAGGCCTCCTCGTAGGACTGCATCTGGGCATGGCCAAGGTGGCCATCAGTTGGTCCAGGCAGAGGGCAGTCGAGGGAGTCATTTAGCCTGACTGCCTGCCTCTCTTCCATGGTTACATCCGAGCCAGGGTGTCCCTGTAGATGGAGCATGCGGTGTCCACTGGTACGCTCATGACCTTCTGAAGGAGGTGGGCGCCGGAGGGACTGGAGTGCATCATTACCCCCGGCAACCAAATTTTGATTTGACTTAAATTTACTGCCAAAAGTTAATTTGTTGATTGTGTCGGTTTTATTGACCCCATTTAATCAGGGGGCACTTGTATTAATGTTGCATCATAATAGTTATAGAGCTGGTGTATTGTGAGTGGCTTAGCCAAACACGTGATGTTCACAAGACTCAATAAAACCCCAGACATTTGGGTCTTGGTCATCCACAATGAGGTATGCAGTTGTGAGCCTAGTGGATGAACTAGTAATATGTCGTTTGATTGTGAAATCTTTGTTAATAAATCAACTAGTTCTTAATAGCAACATGTTGCTATGAATTCATGAGCAAGAAGTCATGAAGCAAATACATCACAGATGGGAATACAACCAAATGGATTTATTAAATATACATTGACTATTTGCTTTCTTTAAAGTTTAATTTGGTTCTATCATTTACATCAATGCCTGTTTGTTTTAGGCAGAGCACTCCTGGCATGTTAAATTCACATCCTCGCTAGACATTTTAACTGTAACTGATTAATTTGTCTGTAGTTTATTCATAATGGACAACTGGACAACAGTTACGTGCAAATATCACAAATGTGTTGCTATCAATTCTTAAGCAAAGAACCAATGAAGCAAATACATGACATTGGTATGCACCACTTTTGACTGGGACACCTCCAGCACTGAGACTACGTGCTTGAAGGAGCGGAGAATTTGCATGTTATTCCACTTTTAGTTTATGTAGTCTGAGTTCCAATTCTAAAGGGCTGAAATTAGCCAGTTGAGGAGAAATGAAGAAAAAACTCCGGGTTTAGGCTGTATCCATCAGGAATAGACGATGGGAAAGCCAACTGAAGATTTTACATAGGACTTAATTTGTACTTGCCAGTATGCAGGCATTCCTCAAATCAGTTGGGAAATTCTGTTTTTTTTCTTCTGTTAAATTAGACTACCAACCTTTAGGGCTCAAGTCCATGGGCTCAATTTTGCCCAAGCTCATTTTCTGGCCTATTATCAGAGTTACACCCGGTTTTCTAGGCCAGAAATGCACCAGAAATATTTTGCCAAAGTTTCCTCGATGTATAATTTAAATTTGGCGCCGCGCAGCGTGTCCAGTCATCTCGGGGGGGGGGGGGCGGGGGCGGTGGAGCTTGCTGTCTGCACAAAAAAAACAACGTTGCACCTTCTGCGCATGTGCGACAAAAAAAGTGACGTTTCTGTTGCTATTTCAATGGACGCGCATGCGCAGTACAGCTCCGGGTTGGCAATCAGCCATTTTTAAAGAGCCAGTTGTGAGGTGTGTGAGAAGGAGTGCTGTGTGAGAGCTTTGGAAAAATCGGATATGCAGCAAAACAAGATGCAACGTGGTGCAAGGACCAAGAATTTCTAACAGGATGAAGTGGAGGCACTAGTTATTGTGATTGAGAACAGATGGCAGGAGCTGGACACCAGCAGAGGTCACATAAAAGTTCCACCCAAAGAAACGAAGTAACGCTGGAATCAAGTTGCAGAAGATTACTGTGCAATGGTGACCACCACGAAATCTGGAGGCCAGTGTAAAAAGAAGTGGCAGCACCTTGGTCAAGTAGTTAGAGTAAGTAATATTTTCATTTATTCAATGGAATTGCAATTGTAAATGTGACCAGCTGTATATGTCCCACCCAGCAGAAAGACACCCTCTTGAAAAAGTTGCAGTTTCATCTTTGCAAAGGAAGGTGGCACATAATAAATGGGAAAGAACTCGAACAGGAGGAGGCCCGGCAAATCTGCAGCCAGTGATACCATTGGAAGAGAGGGTCACTGCTTTGATGGATCCTGCTTGGTGAAAAGCAACCACCACTGCACAAGCTGGGCCCACACTCGAGGGAGAGGGTAAGTCCTGCAAATTCCACAGTCTGACTTAGCTAAATGCTAAGTACTGCACGGGCTAGCCATGCTTCTGTTTATGGGGATGTCTCTGTCAGCTACACTTCGGTTGATGCAATGTGCTATCATTCATTGTGGTCCGTCAAATCAGCCTGTTGCCTGCGCTGTGTGAGCCTACTCATACCACCCACCCTCCCGCATCCTCTGCTGCTAACCATTTGTCTGTGTTCTGTTATATTTTGTAGAACGTGAGGCCGACCCTGATGCAGCAGAAGATTCAGACAAGGGCGAGCCTGAAGAGGAGAATATCTTCCAATCCCATCCTCCAGATCAAGAGCATGGGGGTGAGGGGGAGGGGAAGGGGGAGGGGATGGAGATGGATGAAGCCCCCACTGTTTTGCTGACTTTGATGGAGGTGCAGGTGCTACCCATTGAAATGCCAGCCCCTTCCGTGACTAGTGGTTTGCGTGTTGGTGGGACATTCCATAGTTTCCTAATGTCCGAGGCTGCTGGTCCCAGTGGTGTGGTGCAGTGAGGCACACCCAGGGCCCCACCTTCTGAGGCTGTGGGTTCCTGTGATGTGTTGCAGCGAGGCACAGCCAGAGCGCCATTTTCCGAGGCTGCAGGTTCCAGTGGTGGGGTGCAACCACACCCGTGGGGAGGAGGGGAAGGAGAGCTCGACGGTGCTCTCCTGAGGTGCAGGATCTAACAGATGTGGTTTAGATGATGGCAATGAGTGGGGAGAGCATTGACCTTACCCCATCACTCCTGGACACCATCAGTGGAGTGGCTGATGAGATAGCGGGACTGTCGGGAGAAGTAACAGAAATCTCACGAGAAATGGCTACGATGTCCAGGACCACAAGTGAGGGCATATCTCAATCAGCTGAAACCATTGCAGTGACCATGAGGGAGGGAGTATCACAGGTAGCTCATATAGCGTAGGACCATCATGAGCCAGGTGGCGAGGCTGTACCCTTTGTCTTCCAGCAGCCAGCTCTGCCCTTCTGGCTGCTGCTGAAACATGGCAGATATAATGCTCTCGCATAGGATGAACGCATCATGGGTGCTCCCAGGGTATCTTGCATCCACTGACATGATGCGATGCATGTTGTCACACGTGAACTGTACATTAATGGAGTGGAAGTCTTTTCTGCTCTTGTACATCTCGGAATCCTCCAAAGGTGCTTGCAATGTGATGTGGATACAATCAATGCAGCCCTGTAGCTTTGGGAAGCCAGAAATCCTGGAGAAGCCCACAGCCCAGTCACACATTGCTTGGGCAGTCATGGGGAACGTTATGTATTCATTCCTCCGGGCATATACTGCAGCTGTCTCCTGCCGAATGCAGACATGTGTTGAGAGATGGCACACACATCTCCAGTTGTACCTTGAAACGATCTGGGGGCATAGAATGAAAGTGTAGCTGTAACCTTCACTTCAACTGACAAAGCAACCCTCCTGACACTTCTAGGTTGCAGGTCTACTTTCACCAACTCACAGATCTCAGTTACAACTTCTTCGTGGAAACGTAGTTTTCTGACAGTCTGCCTCACTCAGGTGCTGGTACGAACACCTGTCTCGATATACCCGATGAGGGTAAGGCCTCCTGCCCAGCACCGTACGGGCTCTGATGTTCCTCATGCGATGACGTCGAATCAATTGTATCCTACGTAGCACCATCGTGCAGAAGACTCGCACAAGGTATGGCATTGTCAGTATTGCCCCCGTAGTTAAGTTTTACCTTTGCAAGAAGCTTAAAATGGCAGGAAGGCAGGCAGGGCAGGTTCTTTGTTCTCTCTCCCCAAAGTCTGTATGGATGGACCACATCCAGGTCTTGTGACTTCTCCTCTCCTCCCCTCTTCTCCCAAACTCATTGCAGTTTTATGACTTCTCCCCTTTTTCCCCCTCTCCCAAACTCATCGCAATCTTGTGCCTAGTGCAGCAGCCTTCCGATTGCCACCTCCCTCCTCGGCCTCAGTGCAGAAGCCTTCTGATCAACACCTCTCCCATCCCCCCAACCCCAACCCCCACCCCCGGGCTTGTTTTCCAGCCGAGCCCCAAGCCCCTGTGTACGGGTACGGGGCCGATTCTGACAGCCGACGCTACAACCCCCCTCCAGCCCTGCTTGAAGATGTTCGGTGGTGGTGTGTGAGTAAAAAAAAAATGAAAACTTCAGAAATCCAACAAACTTCCATGTTGTAAGGGGGATAAAAGTACACTTGAGTAAGAAGCATAAGGGAATTAGGAGGTTCTGAGGAATCGGGAGTTCCTCTGTCTTGCGGTATGGATTGTAATATTGACCGATTACGTAAAACTCGTTTATGTATGTAAAGCTTGCTTATACACTCGCTTACATTGGGTTAAGAAGAGGGAGGCAGCAATGCCTGATGGTTAAAGAACCATCTGAACTCGCTAACACTGCATTGACCCTTAGCACAGAAAATACACTCAGTACTGAAACACAAGGGCAGTGGAGAATCAACAGCCTAGAAAGATAGCATACCCTGGGAAGCAAGGTCAATCAACACGTCATGAGAAACTGGGGCAAAGTTGAACACATTCCAGAAGGGTGACACCATGGGAGATAGACATGTGGGGGAGAGCCAATCTGAACTGTAGACCAATCAGTGGTTTTGTAGGAGGGTTACACAAATCGAAAAATCTTATAAGTATGCTTGTAGAACTCTTGTACTTTGAAGTGTTCATCGGAACATTTCCGGAGCATGTTCGAATAATAAAACCGGTAAACCGAAGTTTTGTTTGTTTGACTCTGTGGTCGCTATACAGAGGACAGGTGTCGATTCGTTATATCAGGGAGTTCACCTTTAAGGAGAGAAATCTTCCTTTTACCCCAACACATGTGCTCTGTTCAAAGGTAAAAAAAAGTTGAACTTTATTATGGATATTTCAAGTGTTAGAGACTCCCTCCAAAAACTTTGATGAAAAACAATGGCGTCTTTCCGTGCCGATTTTTCAATGTGTGCTGCTTTCTGTTAACTCACCAGAAGGCTTTTCGGGAGTGGCCAGATACGCCAACTGAGGATAAAACATTTTTGGGCAACTGCAAAAAATGTTGAAAACTGGCGCAGCCCCCTATGATGTCTCAAAACCTTATGTAGATAAATCGTAACTAAAGCAGTTACGCTGGCGCAGATTCCAGGGGTAAACCTTGAATTAAATAATTACGCCAGAAAAAACAATGCGTGCTAAAAAAACAGCACAAATGACCTGGGAAAATTGAGCCCAATAACAGGTATTGCAATGGAGTTGGAATCACGATCTACCTTTTGGTACTGCCAGTGAATACTGCTCCAGGATCCGTGATTTGGAAGTTGATTGATTTTGTGTGTGTGGTCCAATAGTGTCTGTCAGCTATGTGGCATCAGTCAATGCTTCCTTTACAAGCTGCTTGAATACAGATGCTAAGAGGCATTTGCACAGTTGGAACAGACCATATGTTTGGTTTGTCTCAACCTAGTGAATTTGCTTCAGTCTTGGTTTCTCTTCATTGAGTACTGGTAGCAGCAAGCTGTCCAATGGCTGCGGCTCCCACCAGAGGTTTCTCAGCCCTCACAGAGAGAAGTGGTACATCGGCCTGTAAGTACAGTTTTCCCTTCCATGTATTCACCATCTGCTACTTTTCTCTCTTAGTCTCTCCTCTTTGGCCCTAATGGTGATATCAAGGGCATCTTTATTCTGCTCGCATATCTTGCTGGCTGCCTACTTTATTTCATGCTTGTTTTCAAAAGGTGGCACTCGTACAAATAAAAAGCGAAATACTGCCAATGCTCGAAATCTGAAAGGGAAACAGAAAATTCTGAAAACTCGCTATACTTGTGATTCCCTTTCCAGTAAAACTATTGCAGGCAGTGTTCGTCCGACACACCACACGTGAGAAACAACATCTAGCCCAAGACACATCTGCGAGTGTTATGTTTTCGGTACGACCTCACAAACACACAAGCTCTAAGATGGCTGATAACTTCAGGAAGCCAGTCAGGTGACTCCCTCTTTATTGTAAACAGCAATGGCTGCAATGCCACAGTAGTCCAATACAGTGAGTTCAAAGTGTAGGTCACAAAGGAAACTTGAGGAAAGATAAAGTTTCCTGTGGTGTATGTAGCACACAAATCACTGACTCCACACGGTCTGGTGTAAATCTAACTGCTGTGACCTTCGTCCTTTATTGTTCAGCTCCAGAGTACCTCTCAGCTGTGGTAGTCAGCCTTTTATAGTGCCTGTTGCAGGTACTTCCAGGTTTCCCACCACAGCGCCCTCTGTGGTGTAGCATTGTGCTTACATTATATTTAAGGTACCAGGACGATACACACATCAATACATAACATCTCACTTCCCCCCCACCAGGACGCGGGACAACGATACACACATCAATACATAACATCTCACTTGTCCAACAGAAGGCAGGTAGGCATAGACATGCGTTAGTATAGTACATGTTATCTGGAACATTAACTAGTTATTGACTGGTAATGGATCCCTGATTTCCTTGTTAGCCCTTATCATTAATTGTACTTCATATCCATTATTTTACACAAATACAGTGGCCATTCAGCATTAAAAAATTAATTCTTCTTATAAATTCGCCATCTCACATTAACATAGCACATTTTAGACTCGCTCTGCCTTACAGAAGTCCTTTGTGGGGACCACCACATGGTAAGGCCCTTTTAAGACTCCCGGGTGCATTTCTTTTTTAAGGCGCCAACTTTGATGCAGGAGGATTCCACGAGGCTGCTCCTTGGGCGCCGCCATCTTTGATGCTCTGGACCGAGGCCGCCGCCATCTTGCTCTCCGCCGCTCTGGATGCCCTCCGCCGACGCAGCCTCCGCTCCCCTCCGCTGCCACCTGACTTGCCGCCTCTCCTGCAGCCGTCGTCGTCGCTTCTCCGGCGGCCACCGTAGCTGCCTCCCCTGCGGCCGTCGTGGCCTCTCCAGCTGCCGCACTTGCCGCCTCCTGACTCTCCCTCTGCGTGGGCCCCTCCGATCCGCCGGCCATCCTGGATCCCTCGCACCCCGCCAGCTCACCCCCCTCCCCACTAGGCACCTCTCTGCAGGGCTGCTTGCCTGTGGGGGCTGGGGCTGCAGGGTCTCGGTGTGAGGTCCGGGCCTGGGGCTTGCCTGTGGATGGATTGAGGCTGCAGCTCCAGCTCGGTCGGCGCTGCTCTCTGGGGATCCGGGGCATGACAGCACCCCGGGGAGCAGCAGCCTGGGGAGTGGTGAAGTCTTCTCAGCTCCCACGGACCGTCCCCATCCACCTCTGGCCGAGGAGTGTCGGCCCATCGCCTGCAACGACCCACAAAGGTAAACCATGCATCTCGTCCCCGTGGGACACCTGCACCATCGCTCTGCGAAGAACAGGTATTAGTTCCCTGGTGTAGGTACGCAGCTTCGCCGTGACCGGGACCAGCTTGGGTCGTGCAGCTGGGTTAATCCAGTTTATCAAAAGTTCTCCGACTCATCAACGACAGACCCGAGCCCGTGTCCACTTCCATACTCACAGGGACTCCATTGATTTTTACTTCCCTTATCACTGGGGGCGAATCATCGGTACATGTGTACAGTCCCAACACCTCATCATCTTCTGCCTGCTCCTCGCTGGATGGTGGATCATCCCCCATCTCCTCAGCCACATGGTGAGTCCCATTTCTTTTACACATACGCTGAAGGTGACCTTTCGTGTGGCAGGTATTGCACGTGTACTCCGCAAACCTGCACTGGTGAGCCCCATGGCTTCCTCCACAGCGCCAGCATGGTGCTGCTTGATTGGCCCCCCTCAGCGGACTCTGAGTTCCAGGACCGCGAGGTCCGTGCTCTCTGCCCCGGGCAGAGCCACGTTCTGCAGTTTTGTCCGTGGTGGGCGCTATCCTGTGGACAGTGCCTGCCGGGTTCGAGTCTGTGTGGATTATTTGCTTGGTGCTGCAAGTCGAGGTCATATATGCCCAGCTGATGGTGATGGCCTTTGTCAGAGTGACTGTGGGTTCCGTGGCCTAATGAAAAAATCCCGTAATGCCTCGTCAAGGTGTGCGCCAAAATCAAACGGCGCCGCGAGTCTCCTGAGGTCCGCAGCATATTTGGTGACATCCTGGCCCTCGGGTCTGCAGTGATGGTAAAATTTGTATCTGGCCGTGAGGATGCTCTCCTTCGGTTTCAACTGGTCACGAATGAGTTCAGTCAGCTCCTCGTATGACTTGTCCCTGGCGCTCCCGGGTGCCAGCAAATCCCTGACGTGACAGTAAACCTCATCTCCACAACTGGAGAGCAATATCGCCTTACGCTTCTCTCTCATTGCGTCCATGTCCTCCGTCAGGTCATTTGCTGTGAAGTAGTGCTCGAGCCTTTCCGTGAAGGCCTCCCAATCATTGCCCACGGTAAAATCCTTTAGCGAGCCCAGAGTAGCCATGGTTGCGTGGAGTTCGTCCGCTTCCTTGTCGCCAATGTGGTGTATGTAGCACACAAATCACTGACTCCACACGATCTGGTGTAAATCTAACAGCTGTGACCTTCGTCCTTTATTGTTCAGCTCCAGAGTGCCTCTCAGGTGTTGTGGTCAGCTTTATATAGTGCCTGTTGCAGGTACTTCCAGGTTTCCCACCACAGCGCCCTCTGTCGTGTAGCATTGTGCTTACATTACATTTAAGGTATCAGGACAATACACACATCAATACATAACATTTCCTTTTTATCAAGAGCATGTGTGAAATTGCTAAAGCCCTCGTTCCAAGGCAGGTGTCTGCTTCTCAGGCTGAAAATTACTTTTCACGCCAGGTGATATTGATTTGAGGGTAAGAAAATGAGTTTGCCACCGAATCCTGCCAATTAGCAAACGTCACATGAGCTCAGTGTGGCTAGCAGTAGAAGTGCAGACATCTCACTTATTACAGTATTTAATAAAACACATCCGGGGTCTGAGCTGCAATGACATTCTGAATGGTCATTATATGTAGGTGCTTGTCGAACATGCCTAACACGCATGAAATAAAGTCGGCAGCCAGCAAGAAATGCGAGCTTTAACCTTTTCAGCAACGAATACAAGAGTCTTGCAGAGTTTGGTATTTTCTTTTAGCTAGCTTAATATTCAATAGAACTTAATATTTAATTGGTAAATATTACAAGCCAGAATGACCCAATTTCTAGATGAAGTCATTGGGCTAGAAATTCGATTGCTTAGCACCACCCGTTAGCGCCCAGGACGGGTGCTAAAAGGCCGCTAAGCGTTTACCGCCCGAGCACCGCACTGTTACTGCCTGCCATGATCTTCGTGGGGTTTAGCGGCAACGCTATCAGTCAGTGCTGTGCACTCCAGCACCACCCACTTGGTGACGTCATGAGTGTGCGACGCCACGTTAGCACTGCGATTCCGAACTTCACTCCTTTCGCCTGCCGTAGCGCCCGGCACCATCACCGACAGGGAGAGCAGACGTTCCGGGGAAGCTCCTGGGGCGATGTTATAAAACAGGAGCAGGTGGGTGTTCAGTGTAAAATCTTTTACCATCGCTGTGATTCTGTGAGCTCTGACACACTGCTGCTGATGTTTCCAACGCTTCCTTCAACTTTCTCTCATTTTTCGGGTGGTCCAGCTGACCTCCCCTTTAGGCGCTAGGCTGCCGGTTTCCTCGTGCCAGAACTTCATTATCCCCACAGCGCTCCACTCCCCTCTCGGGGCACTAATAGTGAATATCACGGTTGCAGGTGGTAAACATCGGCCAGCACTAAAGTTAGTGACCAGGCGGTGTCACCGCCTCAAACCGAGCTATAACGAATTTTTAGGCCATTGTGTTACATTGGGCCATAATTTGCGGCCCCTATGGGTATGTATGAGGTGCGCATGTGCCAATTCTCTTGACAGATCAAATGCATCCTCGGGAAAAGGGCCTCCGTGGGCAGAGACTTGGGCTATTTGCCCAAATTCTGCCCTGCAAATGCCCATGAAATTCTTAAGCCAAAGGGCTAGAAATTGGTCTTTTGGCAATAGCGGTATTTTTTTCAGCATTTTTGCGCAAAAAATACCATTACAAATACCGCTATTTTTTAAAGGGGTAAAATTGGCAACAAAATGCGCCCGGCGGTAAAAATTGGTGTTGCATGAGGATTCGCAATGGAAACCGTGGTCCCCGCCAACTTTAGTCTGAGGCAGATTACCGCTAAAAAGACAGGCCCTGGGAGGGGGGGAAACACGCACAATAAAAAAAATTGCAAAAACAAAAAGTCAAAAATTACAAAACATTTACAAGACCCTTAACTAAGTAATCGCTGCAAAAGAATAAAAAAATAAAAAATGTAACTTACCTTTTTTGCAGGTCTTCATACTGACCGCTGTTTCTGGCGCTACAATGGCCGCTTTTTTCAATCAATTTTTTTCGCGCAGAATACGGGTGCGCCGAACGGCCAATTTAAATCAAAATCGCTTTTTTTTTGCCGTTGCATGACTGCAGTCCACTTTTCAGCGGTATTTCAAAACCGTGGCACACAACTTTTGCCAATTTAGTTAAAAAAAGGCGAAATATCGCCAAAAAACGGAAACAACGCTGACCAATTTCTAGCCCAAAGAGTTTGAGAAAATGGATATTAAAATTTTATCAATAATTTATACATTAAAAACTCTGTGCAATAAGGTAAGTTTATTTTTAGCCCAGCTAAAACAATAAAAATATTTTAAAAATGTAATTAAAATGTTGTTTTAAATATTTAATTAAATGCCATTTAAATTAATTAAAAATTATATTGTTTTTTTTATTTATTTGCTATGTGGAAGCATTTTTTACATGATTCTCATTCATACTTATAGGTGTTCCGTACGTACAGAGTTCCCATAAGTATGAATGGGGATTCCCTTCTTTGATTGGTTGGGGAAGCCCATGTGATCCCAGGGGCGCTTGCGAACCGCATGCACCCCCTGGGATATGTGGGCCTCCAAGCAGGCCTACACCTAGAGGCCCAGGGGCACGTGTCTGAGCCTCCGGGACCAGCAGTTAAGTTTGTCGATCTTATGCTGGTCGGAGGCATCCGCTCGAGGGAAGCCTCTGACCGCAAATTCAGCCCCATTATTTCAAATCTGATTTTCCTTACTTGTGTTCTTCTCCTCTTGTCATAAATGATTCCTTGCGCTGCAATCTGTTTCTCCCCAATTTTCATCATCACTTGCCTCTGCTATCTCCTTAATGATTATTGTCACCGTTTCTGAATCCTGTTATCATCTCCTCTATAGTTACAGCTGTTGTCACTTCAGCTGTCTTTTTCAGACCCTTGAATACTTCACTAGTCATTCAATTTTACATGTTTATGTGGCTATATTTTCTTTCTGTAGAAACTATTATTCAGGTTTTCATGTTTCTGCTTCTAAGTATTACCCGTCCATCAAACTATCAGTTACATTTCTGCTTCCTCCATTCAGATTCCTGCTTGCAAACCTTATTAATCTCAGCCAACAGAAACCAGTCAATCAGCGCATACCTGTACCAATGGTTGCATTGTTCACATGCCTGAGACAAGACTCCTAAGGCAAGCGCGCTACTCGGAACTCCTTCACGGCAAACGAGCCAAAGGTGGGCAGAGAAAATGTTACAAGGACACCCTCAAAGCCTTCCTGATAAAGTGCTACATCCCCACTGACACCTGGAAGTCCCTGGCCAAAGACCGCCCTAAGTGGAGGAAGAGCATCCGGGAGGGCGCTGAGCACCTCGAGTCTCGTCGCCGAGAGCATGCAGAAAACAGGTGCAAGCAGCGGAAAAAGCGTGCGCCAAATCAGTCCCACCCACCCCTTCCCTCAACAACTCTCTGACCCACCTGTGACAGAGTCTGTGGTTCTCGTATTGGACTGTTCAGCCACCTAAGAACTAATTTTAAGATTGGAAGCAAGTCCTCCTCGATTCCGAGGGACTACCTACGATAATGATGATGTACCGATGGTTGTTTCGATACTTCTCAAGCAGTTAGCAAACTATTTAAAGAAATAACTTGCATTTACGAAGCATCTTTCATGACCTCAGAATGTCCAAAAATGCTTCAGAACAGCGAATTGCTTTCTGAAGTGTAGACACTGTTGTTAAGCAGACAAATGTCCCAGTCGATTTGCACACAAATATGTCCCACAAACAGCAATGAAATGAATGTCCAGTTAATCTGTTGGTGGTGGTGCTGGTTGATAAATGAGTTTTGGCCAGGACATCAGAAGTGCTCCATGCTCTTCTCTGTGCCTACTTGAACTGGCAGACAGGATCTTGATTTGACATCTCATCTGAATGATGGAACTGTTGAAATGCAGCACTCCCTTAGTATTGAACTGAAGTGTTGAACCCACAACCTACTGACTCAGAGGTGAGAATGGTATCACTGAGCCAAGCTGATGCACAACTCACTTAAAGCGTGACCCTTTCTGAATGGATTATAGATTCAACTGTGGAGTGAGGAAATCAGAATGCTCAGGTACCAAGTGTTGGTCCTGTTGTGAAACTCTGGCTTTCTGACTCTGATCTCACTGTCCTTCTTGACAGACTCGAGGTAAAGCAGAGAGTGGCCTCATGGCTAAATTCAGGTCCATCCTGCCCACAGGGTTGACAATGTGAATACACAACTGGATTCTCGGGTATCCTTCTCAAGCAAAGTCACCCCATTAACTCAAGCACAGGGCCTGTCTGGCACTGATGAAGAGACTTCAGTGGTAGTTGTCACTCCAATGAGAAGAAAAACCCACTCTCAGGAGCATTCATCAACTTCTGGCCCCACATTTAGAGGATTGTATAAATCACGGCCACAGACACCAATACCTAGAAGTGCACAACTCACAGATGGTAGCACATAAAGTAAAAAAACACAGTGAGGGCGTAACACATATAGGACACATCTCCATACACACTATCATATACAGAGGTCAGTTGATAATGACCAAGCTGTCTTTGGTTTTGTTGCTACTGGTCCATACTAAACTGAATTATTGGTATTCCTTTTCATATCCTCATGAGTCAAACAGTCCTCTGCCTAGTGGCTATTTCTAGTCAAGTCTCAAATGGATGCCTGGAAAATGTGGGATGCATAGTTATTCAGAACAGTTTTTACTTTAACTTCCATCAACAGTGCTCTAGTGATCTTGGCCGCAGATTATCCTTCTCCAAGTAGAACAACTATTGGGAGTTTCTTTACTCAGCCTTATTAAACGGTACCACTTTGGCAGCTCCAAGTAACTGCACGCTGTATGGAAATCTTGGTTTGGGATGGTTGGATGGTATAGTAGTGAGCCTTCAATTAGAGCAAGCATAGGAAGAGCAACATCTGTGTCCTTAATGCTTCCTTTCTGCACCTTGTCATAGTCCACAATAAATGCTATACCCATTATGTTGCTGCTGAATAGGCACAGTACCTTATCCAGAAAACCCTTAGCTAGACCTGTCAAATACTATTCATTATAATTATGTGTAGCAAACTGCGTAAGGTACCAAATATATCCCACTGCCCAAATGAGATCATGATTGAGATCTTTACATTTTATTGTGTGCATTGCTGTAAGAATATAAGTTTCTGCTGCTGTTTTGTTGAAACACTCCAACATAGAAGCTTCATTTACTCCAATGTATAGGTACTTGTTTCACAAAAATTGTCATTAAAAGTTCAAAATAGAGTTTTGCTTCCAAAGCAAGAATGTGTCTCATGAACCTCTAAGAGCCAAGGTTCCGAAAAACCTTGTGCCTTTGATCCTGCCGTAAGTGCTGGGATTGTTCTACCAATAACCCCTCCCCCACTGACCCACCCCGAGTATCTGAGTCAGGGCGAGATTCCCTGAGTACCTACACCACTGGATATGCAGCTCATGGAGGGTGGGTATTGATGCACTGGGCACTTTTTCATGTATGCCTGTGCCACAACATAAAGAAAAGCTTCTCGGGAATATTGACCCTGTGCAAGGGGTTGGAATTGCTCACAAAGGTGTTGCCTTTTCCTCAGGGCTCCTGGCCTAGACATCCAGGTCTGATCTGCTGCTGGCAAAGCCCATATGCTTTCTTTATCTCAACACATCAGCCACTCAGTGGAAGACAGGCTAGGCTCGGAGAAACTCCCAGCTTAGGAGTTCACTCCCTCCCTGACCACTCCTCCTTTAACATGGGAAACCATATTTGGGGTAGGTTGAAATTCTCTCGCAATGTCCCACAGATCCAATTACAAGAGCAACAGAGCATCAGTTGGAAGGGAGCAAGTAAACATGTGAACATTTCCAACGAAAATTGGACTGGGAGTAAGAGAAATTGAAGTAATTGGCAAAGAACACATCTTGAGGATGATGGGAGAGGTATCAGGAATTATTGAACCACAGTTATTCACAGCACAGAAGGAAGCCATTCAGACTAACACTTTGCTAGAGAAATCCACTGCTCTGCTCTCTCCCCATAGCACTGCATCTTCCTCTGCTTCAAATATTTAGCTGATCTTCCCTTAAAAGATGCAATGATCTCTGGCTCAACCATTCCTTATGGCAAAGCATCCCATGCACCAACAACCCTTTGCATAAAGAAATGTCTCCAACCTCTCTCCTCAATCTCTTAGTGACAGTTTTAAGTTTAACTCCCCAATTTATTTTTCCTTATACACTTTACTAAAGCCATCCATAATTTTTAAAACCTCTTTAAATCTGCTCTTAGACTTCTCTGCTCCAGTGGAAATAACCTCAGTATCTTCTCATTGCTGCACTTTCTCATCCTTGGCATCACCTTGGTCAAGCTATGCTGTACATTCTCTGTGACCTTAATGCCCTTTCTATAATGGGGCACCCTAAACTGCAAATATTACTCTAACTGTGGCCTAACCAATGTTTTCTACAAATGTATCACTACTTCTTTACTCTTGTACTCTATTTCCCTATGACCAAAAATCTTCGAGGAAGCGAATAAATGGAACATCTAACAATTGTTGAAGGGGCCGAACTTGGCTTCAGATATAATAGGTTGAAATGGAACAAAGAAGGGAGATTTTTAACAAAGACCAGTGAAATTGGATACTGAAGCAAAAGTAAAGCTTTTTTATCAATAATATATCAAAAGCAAAATACTGCGGATGCCTGGAACGTGAAATAAAAACGTTAAATGCTGGAAATCTCAGCAGGTCAGGCAGCTTCTGTGGAGAGAAACAGTGAACATTTCGGGTCTGCGACCCTTCGTCAGAACTGAAAGTTTGAGATGTAACAGATTCTTAAGGAATTGCAGGGGCAGTGAAAGGGGGAGAGGAGTGAAGAACAAAAGGGAGGCCTGTGATAGGGTGGAAGGCAGGAGAGATTCGAGAGACAAAAGGAATGATGGGCAAATTGAGATGGTAATGGAATAAGTTGAGTGTAGATGGGGTGTGAATGGTGGAATTGTCACCAGCTGCAATGGGAAAGAGAAAAAAAAAGGAGCTTTGTTAAAAAAAAGGAAGAAAGGGGAAAAGAATCGGTGATTATTTGTACTAATGCTTTTCTGTTCCTTTTGCGCCTGCGTCCTCTGGACTCTGCCCCCCACCCCCCCCCCCCGCCCAAAACCGGAACGGACGTGGAGCCTCGCAATTGAACACGCAGTTTCTCTGATCTAGCGAGTGGCAGCGGCGTGGGGGGGGGGGGGAGAGAGAGAGAGAGAGAGAGCCTGGGAGTGGGGCAGGGTAGAGAGAGAAAGCCTGGGGTGAGGTGGAGAGAGAGAGAGCCTGGGCAGGGCGGAGAGAGAGAGAGCCTGGGGCAGGGGTGAGAGAGAGAGAGAGCCTGGGCAGGGCGGAGAGAGAGAGAGCCTGGGCAGGGCGGAGAGAGAGAGAGCCTGGGGAGGAGGAGAGAGAGAGAGCCTAGAGGGGTGGGGGGGGGGGGAGGGGCATGGAGACAGAGAGCCTTGGGGGATAGGGGGTAGAGAGAGAGAACCTGGGGCAGGGGTGAGAGAGAGAGAGAGCCTGGGGAGGAGGAGAGAGAGAGAGTGAGAGAAATCTGGGGGAGGGGGAGGGAGAGAGAGAGCTGGGGGGTGGGGGAGAGATAAATAGCTTGGTGGGGGAGAGAGAAAGCCAGGGATGGGGGGGAGAGAGAGAGAGACCCGGGAGTTGGGGGGTGGGGGGAGAGAGAGAAAAAGTGTGGGGGGAGGGAGAGTTAGAGAGAAAGAGCCTGGGGAAGGAGAGCGAGAGAGCCCAGGGGTGGGGGAGAGAGTGAGAGTGACATGCGGGGGTGATCGGAGGGGAGAGAGGGAACTCAAGGAAGATGGATCACATTATTCCAATCCTTTTTACACCCGCACTCGATTTCTCGGAAAGTTCGGTGCGTGTGTTACAAGGGACTTCGTTGGAGTGGATGAAATCCAGAAGTCACAGCAATTCACTATTCACTTCATACCCAATAAACCTGTTAACAATCTGCACACAATGCCCCATCTATGGGGGAGGCAACACTTGCGCTGGGGTAAGGGACTTCGACTGGAACTTGCGAGGCTTTTGCTCGGTTGTTTGAGATCTGTCCTCTATAGCTTCAGACGTCAGAATGGATCAAATTACAATTTCCAAAGTCACTCAGAACTTGGGCTGGGTGTTTCCATTTACACATTCCAGAGAAAATTCAGGGTGTGGTTTATCCTCCAATCAGCAATAGGTCTTGTGATAATGGAGAGCCAATCAGAGACACGGCGACCATTTTATTAGTACAAATAGTTGTGTCCAAAAAAAAATGGGCAGAGGTTATGGTCTAAAATTGTTGAACTCGATGTTGAGTCCAGAAGGTTGTAAAGTGCCTAAATGAAGGATGAGGTGCTGTTCCTCGAGCTTGCATTGAGCTTCATTGGAATAATGCAGGAGGCCGAGGGCAGAGAGGCCGGAGTGGGAATGGAGCGGAGAATTAAAGTGACAGACGACTAGAAGCTCAGGGTCACGTGTATGGACTGAACGAAGGTGTTCTGCAAAGTCGTCACCCAATCTACATTTGGTTTCCCCAATTTGGAGGAGACCACATCATGTGCAGCGAATACAGTGTACTAAATTGAAAGAAGTACAAGTAAATGGCTAGCTTTTTGTTTGGGAGAGCTAGCTACAGTAGTGTCAGGACAGAAGAGGTATGTAAAGGAGGATTCACAAGATAGCTTTGTCAAGGAGTGGTTGCTGAAAGTATAGGAATATAGCAGCTGATGATAATTTTCAATAAAATTGCACTTGGCACTTTTAATGGTGGATTTACAGATGATTTGGGCCGAGATAAGGTTGGACAAAGGATGCTCTGGATTGAACAAGGTACCAGGTGCCATCGAGTTTCTGTAATGGACAGCATGAGGAATGAAACCTTTTATGGCATCCAAAATAACAACAGTTACTTCATTTGGAACAGGTAAAAGCAGAAGTATGAAAACAGGGTAAAGCAGCAAAGAATTCTCAAAGACCAATCCCAGATGGCAGATTTAAAAGGGGTAATAATGCAAGGCTCCACTCCTGACAAGGAGCTTTGCTAGATAGCAGCATAGCTTGCAGAATTAGCACTATAGTGTTATAGCCTTATCTTTGATTCACACTCCTGTCTAGCGAGACTCCATCCTGGGAGCAGAACCTCATACACTTATCCTTATAATGCCAAACCAGGTGAGCCTGCTGGATTATGGTGGAGGAGTCTACAACAAGACAGGACTATCGGGAAACTTGCCTTAGATTGGATTGAAGGAGAAGGCAAACTGTTAAGTATCCTGCAACTTGTAAACAATACATTTATTTGTCATGTTTCCTCCGTGGCTAATAAATAAATGCACCCTGCGGTGTCGTGCTCTGCAATACAAGCAATGAATGCTTTTATTGTTGCTGAAATGTAACCCATACAGTGTTCAAGTACAGAATTAGGGACTGATTATATAATTGTGCTTCTGGTAGGCAAGCACCAGGGAAATCAAGGATGTAGTCCCCATAACTTGTTACTTGCCCTTAACCAGGGTGTAATTTAACTTCACCGCATGGGTGACAAATTAGCAGAGTGGATCACCAGTCCGTTGTAGAACCTGCCTGATTTCTATTTCGAAGCAATAAAGATGAAATGATCCCCAATATGCGTGTACTCTTCTGACCCCTGCAACATTAATAGAGCAAATAACCACAACATTCATTTTCAATGGGATCAAAATCGATCAGAATTTAAAATGGATGGGAAATAAACTTCAATGAAGGTAAAAAATTAACTCCTCCAATCCACGATTTTTCATCCAAGCTCAGAAAAATTGCACGCAGGAGGTATACAGTTTCCCAATATGTGTTCCGGGCACAAAACTCTCTCCTCATATTCCTCAATATATTCGCTCTCCAGAAATGCTTCTAATTGCATTTTGATTGCATTTATAATATTTACTTCAACAAACTTCCTTAGGAACACATTACTCTTTGGAGAAAGCATTCTGATGCCTTCTTTTCTCTTACTCTTAAACTTATTGTTTACTTGTGCCCCCTGATAACGAATACCATGTGGGAAATTTGTTTGGCTTAGTTTTGCCACTTCCCTTCATAAACCTGGAAACCTCACACTGCTCACCTTAGAGTGGCAGGTTTAAGAACTCTGGGGTCATTTTAACCTAACTCGCCCATGGGAAACTGACAGGATCGGATTGGGGACCCATTTTACACCTGCCCAAATTTATCTTCCATTGACTTCAAATTAAAATTGGGCGGAGTGTAAAATAGGGTTCCTGTCAGATTCCCGCCAAGCAGGTTCAGGTAAAATGATCCCAGGTCGTGTTAGCTAAGATAGTGCTGCAAAATACCTTTAAGTATATCTGAGTGAGACTGCCTAATTTTGGAAGGCTTTGATGAGAAACTTACACCTGCTAGGAATTATTTCACCATGGACCCTTGCTGGCTGTCAGGCTGATGGAGGAGACTTTCACCTCATGTACCTGAAACTGGATTTGAAGCCAGCTCCTGAAGGTGAAAAATGAAAGGATAATGTCCTAACACCTTGCCTTGTCTAATCTCCGTACATTGACTTTTCTAAGATAAATTCCATACTTCTGAGGCAATCAATAACTGCTTAATTAAACCTGAAGAATGTGATTGTTAATTTGTAATTAAAAATGAAAAAAATTATGTAGAAATAACATGACTCACAACAATATTTGCTCAATATGAATAACAGCAGTGTTTAATGTTCAAAGAGCCTTCTCTGTATCTGCTTAACATTTGAAAATTCCATTATTTTGTCATTATTAGGAACATTAACACCGAGAATAAGGACACATGATGTTCATGTAAAGAGCAAATGTAAAAAGCACAACAAGGATTTGAGAGTTATGGGTGTTTATACCTGAGGATGATTATCTCTATTTACTGCTCAATAGTGAGGTGTCTAATGTACAGACTTAATATTAGCCCAAAAAGCCTCCTGCACCAACAGTATTCATAGCATCTCACTGATTCAGTGATGTGCTAAAATATGCATTTGTTTTTTTATCAGAAAGCATCTACAAAAATGTAATTCCATCAGCTCTGATATGTTGTAATGGCATATCATTGTGGCACTAAACTAGCAACCCAGAGTTGGTGAGTTAAAATCCCAACATGGCAAGTTGTGAAATTGAACTCAGAAAACCAAATAATTCATGATAATGAAAGCTGCCAGATTGTCATAAAACCCAATTGTTTGACTAATGTCCTTCCATGAGCAGAATCTAGTCTGGCCTATCTGTGACTCCAGTCTCAGACAATGTGGTTGACTCTTAATGGCCTCTGGGCATCTAAAGATGCACAATAAATACTATCTTGCTCATGTTGTCCATATCCTTGAGCTGACATTATTGACCTGGTGAGAGATCGCTCTTCGCTGACAGCTCTACCTTCTGACATCTTTTTGTCCTCAGTATATTCAAGTACTTCCTTCTTACCCAACAGGACCAGTTCATGTTTCTGGCGATGCTTCTCAAACTCCAGGCAGTGTCAGTCCCGCTGGAGCTAGTCTCCTTAATCCCAAAGAAATTCCTATAGAGAAATCCCACTCTATAGCTCATGGTCATCCTCAAGTCAACATACTTCACCAAAAGCCTGAGGAAAACCTCAGAGATCATATTGGGCTATTATATAACAGGAGTCAGATATCAGGGTCAAGAGCAATTTGGTGTCAAGTCCTGACAGCAACTGCATACATTAAAATGTGGGAAGAACAATTCAAACTCATAAACAAAACATACCACATGCCACAAAAGTGCCATCAATGGCAAGTGCTGTGGTGGCTGCAGACTGATGGACAGACTGATACATACCTTCTGCTCCTGTTCCCAAATCCAACTAATCTATATGATAGCACAGAACATCACAAAGACTGTGAGTAACATTCTGATCCCAAGGGCTCACATGATGAGCAAACAGAACTTTAACTACCAGCAGAAAGAAAATATAGTCTGCTGCTAAAAGATCTGGACTAGATATTTGTGAGACATATGTGGCCAGAATTTGCTCTAAAAATAACGGTGAGGCTAATGGCATTCAGCGTTATTTAGGCAAAAAATGGTACAGCAAGTGGCAGATTTGCAGTTAAATGCAGAAATCCAAAAGTTGCTGTCCATGTTACAATGATTGGCGAATGATACTTAGGGGGTTGACTGTGGATGGGCAATGGCAGACATTTAGAGACCGCATGGATGAATTACAACAATTGTACATTCCTGTCTGGCGTAAAAATAAAAAAGGGAAGGTGGCTCAACTGTGGCTATCTAGGGAAATCAGGGATAGTATTAAAGCCAAGGAAGTGGCATACAAATTGGCCAGAAATAGCAGCGAACCTGGGGACTGGGAGAAATTTAGAACTCAGCAGAGGAGGACAAAGGGTTTGATTAGGGCAGGGAAAATGGAGTATGAGAAGAAGCTTGCAGGGAACATTAAGGCGGATTGCAAAAGTTTCTATAGGTATGTAAAGAGAAAAAGGTTGGTGAAGACAAACGTAGGTCCCCTGCAGTCAGAATCAGGGGAAGTCATAACGGGGAACAAAGAAATGGCAGACCAATTGAACAAGTACTTTGGTTCGGTATTCACTAAGGAGGATACAAACAACCTTCCGGATATAAAAGGGGTCAGAGGGTCTCGTAAGGAGGGGGAACTGAGGGAAATCTTTATTAGTCGGGAAATTGTGTTGGGGAAATTGATGGGATTGAAGGCCGATAAATCCCCAGGGCCTGATGGACTGCATCCTAGAGTACTTAAGGAGATGGCCTTGGAAATAGCGGATGCATTGACAGTCATTTTCCAACATTCCATTGACTCTGGATCAGTTCCTATGGAGTGGAGGGTAGCCAATGTAACCCCACTTTTTAAAAAAGGAGGGAGAGAGAAAACAGGGAATTATAGACCGGTCAGCCTGACCTCAGTAGTGGGTAAAATGATGGAATCAATTATTAAGGATGTCATAGCAGTGCATCTGGAAAATGGTGACATGATAGGTCCAAGTCAGCATGGATTTGTGAAAGGGAAATCGTGCTTGACAAATCTTCTGGAATTTTTTGAGGATGTTTCCAGTAAAGTGGACAAAGGAGAACCAGTTGATGTGGTATATTTGGACTTTCAGAAGGCTTTCGACAAGGTCCCACACAAGAGATTAATGTGCAAAGTTAAAGCACATGGGATTGGGGGTAGTGTGCTGACGTGGATTGAGAACTGGTTGTCAGACAGGAAGCAAAGAGTAGGAGTAAACGGGTACTTTTCAGAATGGCAGGCAGTGACTAGTGGAGTGCCGCAAGGTTCTGTGCTGGGGCCCCAGCTGTTTACATTGTACATTAATGATTTAGATGAGGGGATTAAATGCAGTATCTCCAAATTTGCGGATGACACTAAGTTGGGTGGCAGTGTGAGCTGCGAGGAGGATGCTATTAGGCTGCAGAGTGACTTGGATAGGTTAGGTGAGTGGGCAAATGCATGGCAGATGAAGTATAATGTGGATAAATGTGAGGTTATCCACTTTGGTGGTAAAAACAGAGAGACAGACTATTATCTGAATGGTGACAGATTAGGAAAAGGGAAGGTGCAACGAGACCTGGGTGTCATGGTACATCAGTCATTGAAGGTGAGCATGCAGGTACAGCAGGCGGTTAAGAAAGCAAATGGCATGTTGGCCTTCATAGCGAGGGGATTTGAATACAGGGGCAGGGAGGTGTTGCTACAGTTGTACAGGACCTTGGTGAGGCCACACCTGGAGTATTGTGTACAGTTTTGGTCTCCTAACTTGAGGAAGGACATTCTTGCTATTGAGGGAGTGCAGCGAGTGACCGGGATGGCGGGACTGACCTATCAAGAAAGATTGGATCAACTGGGCTTGTATTCACTGGAGTTCAGAAGAATGAGAGGGGACCTCATAGAAACGTTTAAAATTCTGACGGGTTTAGACAGGTTAGATGCAGAAAGAATGTTCCCAATGTTGGGGAAGTCCAGAACCAGGGGTCTAAGGATAAGGGGTAAGCCATTTAGGACCGAGATGAGGAGAAACTTCTTCACCCAGAGAGTGGTGAACCTGTGGAATTCTCTACCACAGAAAGTAGTTGAGGCCAATTCACTAAATATATTCAAACGGGAGTTAGATGAAGTCCTTACTACTCGGGGGATCAAGGGTTATGGCGAGAAAGCAGGAAGGGGGTACTGAAGTTTCATGTTCAGCCATGAACTCATTGAATGGCGGTGCAGGCTAGAAGGGCTGAATGGCCTGCTCCTGCACCTATTTTCTATGTTTCTATGTTTCTATGTTTCATGAAAACGTCATCTGCCTCACCATTGAAATGCATTGAACGGGGTGAGGTCGCTGCATTTGCACGGAAGATGCAAACTAAACTCGCCACACAAAGTTAAGTCTTTTCATTTTGTGTCTAAGTACCCTATTAAATGCTAATTACTGTCAATTAGCTGCTCTGGCACTCAAAATTAACTATTACATGTGAGGATTCTCAGTCCTTCAGGTATTGATTTTTAAAATGTCAAATTTTAAGTGTTTTAACATTCCTTTCTTTCTCTTTTTCTGCCCTCTCTTTTAATCCAATCTTTATTTTTCTCTCTGTACCTAATCTGACATTGAATTCACCCACTCTAATTTACACTTCCTTCTCAGTCTTTACGCTGGTTATTTCACAATCCTTCAATCCGATTGGTTATGGAGATACACAGTTGCTTTCCCTGTTCACTCAGGTCCCAGATGCTCGGTTTCTCTCGCTGTGATGTCAGCAGCTCGCACTTTCAGCAACCTGCCATGCAAAAAACAAAAACAGATGGTATCATGAAAAGTTTGGAATGCCTGGCGCACTGTAATGTTGAATGTTTTCTCAGAACCACACCTTGTCTGCCACTTCCCTTTAATTGTCCCCATCTCTTTAAATGTCACCGATATTACAGTTTTCACTCCCACCACTGATATGCTCCCTGTACCTGTGCAAATCTGCACTTGAACTTAAGCTAATAAACTGACCTCGGAAAATTGGGTGCAAACAGTTCACTCACACCTAGACCTATTGTATCCTGCAGGCACCACATTAGAAAATCAAACAAGTGCACCACATAAACCAGTGTAAAACTCTAAAAAAATAAGGAGGGCTTCTGAATCAATTTAGAAATGTAATGTTCTTCTCCAATTCAATCCTTCAAATGTATGACTTTTGTAAAGGAATCTGATGCATGCCCCAGGATTTTGTTTCAATCAGAATTTCTCAAAAATGCCTGATATTGGGCTGTGGAAGAGGCTTATCAGAATTTCTCAAAAATGCCTGATATTGGGCTGTGGAAGAGGCTTATTTAATGCATTGACCATGGTAATTAGTGAACATTATATGCTCTGATCAGGAATTTGGGGCCATGGAAGTAAACTGTAATTGGTTTTGTACGTTGGAATTCTGTGCAGGGATAGCAGGATGCTATTTGGATCGGTAGTGCATTAACCTGCTGAATCGACTGTTGTTTTATAAGATGCAGAATTGCAACTGAGGTCTTTGTAAGGTTAATAGTAATGTGTTGTGATAATAGAGTTAATCAACCTATTAACATGAACATTTAAAATGTTCTGAGAAAGTACAGGCATTAAAACCAACTTCACCACATAAAATTACATTCCAGGGAGGCTGTTAATTTCAACAGAAATATGCAAAGCACGTGGCGTATGTCATTATGCCTGACCTTTAACCCCGGAACCAACAGGAGGATGGATCTGCAAATATTAGGAATATAAACGCCTCAAAACCGTCTAATCTAAGCTCATTAATGATTACATTATTAATACAGGACTGGGACACAATATATCACATTCATTCAAACTATAATCTGCCAAGTGGATCAGTAATGTATTAACTATTGTTTTATAAGATGCAGGATTGCTACTGAGGTCCTTGAAGGTTTAATAGTGAAGTGTTGTGATAATAGAGTTAATCAAGCTATTAATATCAATCTAATTGGAGGCAGTATCAGCGGCAGTAGAACCTTCAACGATTTCCAAAGAAACAAGGTCAGCAGGTAGGTGATTGGTTGGTGATTAAGGTTTTTTCTCTCTCTTTGCTCTCTAACCTAGGATAGTGGTTTAAACTAGGCGTGGGAAACTATAAAGTACTGCATTAAATGTTTAGCTTAACTAGTTAAACTAATTAATATAACTATAAATAATCATTGAATAAAGACTTTAATTAATTAAATAAATAAAATAAGGCTAGACTAAGATATGGCAGTGCATGGTTGTGTGTCTGGACTGCAGTATGTGGGAGTTTGTGGACAGCGAGATTGTCCCGAGCGAACATGTCTATAGGAGATGTCTCCATTTCGAATCTCTCTGGTTCAGAGTCACTGAGCTGGAGTGCAAGTTGGAGACACTCCGACACATAAGGGAGGGTGAGGAATTTTTGGACAGTTTTATCCAGCACCCCAGAGGAAAGCACAGGTTCAGGAAAGGGAGGGTGTGACTGTGAGGGAGCCGGGTAGCGGGGATTTAGGAGAGGTTGAGAAGCAGGTCCCACAGACAGTGGTCCTGTCCAACTGATACGATGTACTCGCTATCTGTGAGGACAAGGAGAAAGACTGCAGGGAGGACAGACACAATGCAGACCAAGGCACCGTGGCTCAGAAGGCTATCAAAGGTGAGGAAGAGCAGAATAGAAATGTGGTAGTGATCGATGACTCTATAATTAGGGGGATAGATAGCGTCCTCTGCAGCCAAGAACGAGAATCCCAAAGAATGTGTTGCCTACCAGGGTAAGGGATATCTCATGGCGGCTGGAGAGGAACTTGGAAAGGGAGGGGGTAAATCCAGTTGTCATGGTCCATGTTGGAACAAACTACATAGGTAGGAACAGGGAGATGGTCCTGCTGAAAGAATATCAGGAATTAGGCTCTAAATTAAAAAGCAGGAGCTCAAGGATAATAATCTCCAGATTATTGCCCCAGCCATGTGTAAATTGGCATAAAAGCAGACAGATCAGGAGAATTAACACGTGGCTAAAGGGCTGGTATGGGAAAGAGAGGTTCCTTTTCATGGGACACTGGCATCAGTTCTGGGACAGGAAAGAGCTGTTTCAATGGGACAGGCTGCACCTGAACCGGGATGGGATGCGTATCCTAGCGGAAAGGGTAATAGGGAGGCGGCGAAGGCTTTAAACTAATAAGATGGGGGGAGGGATCTACAAGAAATGTAACAAGACTAAATATAAACAAAACAGAAAAAAAGAGAGCACAGGAAAGAATATAGTAAGGGAGAATATTGATGGCAAGGGAATAAATAGAGTTATAGACCAGGAGCCTTAATTTGATCACCTTACCGCCCACTGCTGCCGACTGCCGCACATTGCCGCCGACATTCCTCATGAAGGTCGGCCCAGTGCCATTTTTGAGGTGGGCTGGAGTGGGCGGGAGGGGAGAGCAGCCGGGAACAGGTCTGAAAAAGCTTCTTTACCCAATGAATGGTGGTAATGTGGAACTCGCTACCACAGTGGGTGTTTGAAATGAATAGTATCGATGCATTTAAGGAGAGGCTAGACATGCACATGAGGGAGAAGGGAATAGAGGGTTATGTGGATAGATTTAGATAAGGAAAGACGGGAGGAGGCTCGAGTGGAACATAAACACTGGTTGGGCCGAATGGCCTGTTTCTGTGTCATATATCCTATGTAATCCTATGTAATCCTATGTTTCCCTCCAGGAATTTGTGTCTGACTATTTGGTTCTATTAACATGAATAAATAAATAAATAAATAAATAGATAAATAAATAAATAAATAAATACAGCATTTCCGAAGTTACATATGATTTTGATATAAGTGTTAATGTTTGGGTGGATTTTTAAAAAAAATTTTAAACCAGTAAAGACGCCAGTTCTCTAATTACGTTCAGTACACATTTTCAGCCCTCATTAAAGTTTAATGGTCGTGTTTACTGTTGGAATCGTTAGCAGTGAATTAGCTGCATAATCCTTAACTTCATCAGGGACAGAATAACTAAAAAGTCCAGCTAACAATTCCAATTCTAAGTTCCAGTCTTAAATACGTGTTTGCATTCAGTCCAATTTGAAATTAGACTCGTGGCAACTTGGAATCAATTAAATAAATTTAAGTCGCAAATGGACAATAGTAAGCTGGGTCAGAGAAAGTAGCAAGATTGATCCAGAGAAATATTATGATTCGACGTTTCAAAGGTCAGGAATGCATTATTTGGAGACAATAAAAGAAAGAAAGACTTGCATCTATATAGCACCTTTCACGACCACCGGATGTCTCCAAGTGCTTTACAGCCAATGAAGTATTTTTGAAGTGTAGTCACTGTTGTAAAGTCAGAATTGCGGCAGCCAAAATGTGCACAGCCAGCTCCTACAAACAGCAATGTGATATTGACCAGGTAATCTGTTTTTGTTATGTTAATTGAGTGATAAATATTAGCCAGGACACTGGGGATAACTCCCCTGCTCTTCTTCAAAATAGTGCCATGGGATCTTTTACATCCACCTGAGAGAGCAGACGGGGCCTCAGTTTAATGTCTCATCTGAACGATGACACCACCGGCATTGCACAGGAGAGGGAATATTAAGAGTTTAGTGCTTACCATCATTGGGTTTCAAAGAGGTAAGCGGTTGCTGCAGAAGCTCCAGCTGGTGATGTCACCATTCAATGTCCTGATCAAGATGATGGTACCAATGTACTGACACATTTTATTGTGAGTTATTTATGAGTTCTTGATATCTAATCTTCATCTAAGGAAGGCAACAGCCAACATGTCTGATGATCAACTGATGGATATCTTTTTTGGAAGAAATAAGTTGGGTCTATTTGGGATTAAGGTGGTTCCTTGATGATAAAGTCAATGATAAAAGATTGCAATCAAATCCACTTTCTGTGGCAAAATCAGCAGTCCAATACATGAGGCAAGCTGCAGTATTCCAGAGCATTAATGATTGACCAGCCAACCTGGCTCATTATAGGACTTTGAGAGATCGACCTATCAATGGCACGTGATTCTTCCCACTAGATGTTACATAGGATATATACACAGAAACAGTCCATTCGGCCCAACCCATCCATGCTAGCGTTTATGCTCCACTCGAGCTTCCTCCCATCTTTCCTCATCTAAGTACATTAGCATAATCCTCTATTCCCTTCCCCCTCCATTTTCTTTATATTCTCTAATAATCTTGAGTGTTTTAATGCTTGGCCTGCATGTATATGTAACGAAGGGCAGTGGTGAACCAGATCAATATCATTTAGGGCTATAATCCCCTCACACATGCAAAAGCATGAAAAAGAGTGGGAGAGCGATAGTGATAGGGGATTCAATTGTAAGGGGAATAGATAGGCGTTTCTGTGGCCGCAACCAAGACTCCAGGATGGTATGTTGCCTCCCTGGTGCAAGGGTCAAGGATGTCTCGGAGCGGGTGCAGGACATTCTAAAAAGGGAGGGAGAACAGCCAGTTGTCGTGGTGCACATTGGTACCAACGACATAGGTAAAAAAAGGGATGAGGTCCTACGAAACGAATTTAAGGAGCTAGGATCTAAATTAAAAAGTAGGACCTCAAAAGTAGTAATCTTGTGATTGCTACCAGTGCCACATGTTAGTCAGAGGAGGAATCGCAGGATAGCGCAGATGAATACGTGGCTTGAGCAGGGAGGGATTCAAATTCCTGGTACTGGGGGAGGTGGGACCAGTACAAACCAGATGGTCTGCACCTGGGCAGGACCGGAACCAATGTCCTAGGGGGAGTGTTTGCTAGTGCTTTTGGGGAAGATTTAAACTAATATGGCAGGGGGATGGGAACCAATGCAGGGAGACAGAGGGAAACAAAAAGGTGACAAAAGCAAAAGACAGAAAGGACATGAGGAAAAGTGGAGGGCAGAGAAACACAAGGCAAAGAACAAAAAGGGCCACTGTACAGCAAAATTCTAAAAGGACAAAGGGTGTTAAAAAAACAAGCCTGAAGGCTTTGTGTCTTAATGCAAGGAGTATCCGCAATAAGGTGGATGAATTAACTGTGCAAATAGATGTTAACAAATATGATGTGATTGGGATTACAGAGACGTGGCTCCAGGATGATCAGGGCTGGGAACCCAACATCCAGGGGTATTCAACATTCAGGAAGGATAGACTAAAAGGAAAAGGAGGTGGGGTAGCATTGCTGGTTAAGGAGGAGATTAATGCAATAGTTAGGAAGGACATTAGCTTGGATGATGTGGAATCTATATGGGTAGAGCTGCAGAACACCAAAGGGCAAAAAACGTTAGTGGGAGTTGTGTACAGACCTCCAAACAGTAGTAGTGATGTTGGGGAGGGCATCAAACAGGAAATTAGGGGTGCATGCAATAAAGGTGCAGCAGTTATAATGGGTGACTTTAATATGCACATAGATTGGGCTAACCAAACTGGAAGCAATACGGTGGAGGAGGATTTCCTGGAGTGCATAAGGGATGGTTTTCTAGACCAATATGTCGAGGAACCAACGAGGGGGGAGGCCATCTTAGACTGGGTGTTGTGTAATGAGAGAGGATTAATTAGCAATCTCGTTGTGCGAGGCCCCTTGGGGAAGAGTGACCATAATATGGTGGAATTCTGCATTAGGATGGAGAATGAAACAGTTAATTCAGAGACCATGGTCCAGAACTTAAAGAAAGCTAACTTTGAAGGTATGAGGCGAGAATTGGCTAGGATAGATTGGCGAATGATACTTAAGGGGCTGACTGTGGATGGGCAATGGCAGACATTTAGAGAGCGCATGGATGAACTACAACAATTGTACATTCCTGTCTGGCGTAAAAATAAAAAAGGGAAGGTGGCTCAACCGTGGCTATCAAGGGAAATCTGGGATAGTATTAAAGCCAAGGAAGTGGCATACAAATTGGCCAGAAATAGCAGCGAACCCGGGGACTGGGAGAAATTTAGAACTCAGCAGAGGAGGACAAAGGGTTTGATTAGGGCAGGGAAAATGGGGTACGAGAAGAAGCTTGCAGGGAACATTAAGACGGATTGCAAAAGTTTCTATGGATATGTAAAGAGAAAAAGGTTAGTAAAGACAAACGTAGGTCCCCTGCAGTCAGAATCAGGGGAAGTCATAACGGGGAACAAAGAAATGGCGGACCAATTGAACAAGTACTTTGGTTCGGTATTCACTAAGGAGGACACTAACAACCTTCCGGATATAAAAGGGTCAGAGGGTCTAGTAAGGAGGAGGAACTGAGGGAAATCCTTATTAGTCGGGAAATTGTGTTGGGGAAATTGATGGAATTGAAGGCCGATAAATCCCCAGGGCCTGATGGACTGCATCCCAGAGTACTTAAGGAGGTGGCCTTGGAAATAGCGGATGCATTGACAGTCATTTTCCAACATTCCATAGACTCTGGATCAGTTCCTATCGAGTGGAGGGTAGCCAATGTAACCCCACTTTTTAAAAAAGGAGAGAGAGAGAAAACAGGGAATTATAGACCGGTCAGCCTGACATCGGTAGTGGGCAAAATGATGGAATCAATTATTAAGGATGTCATTTGGAAAGAGGTTATATGATAGATCCAAGTCAGCATGGATTTGTGAAAGGGAAATCATGCTTGAGAAATCTTCTGGAATTTTTTGAGGATGTTTCCAGTAGAGTGGACAAGGGAGAACCAGTTGATGTGGTATATTTAGACTTTCAGAAGGCTTTCGACAAGGTCCCACACAAGAGATTAATGTGCAAAGTTAAAGCACATGGGATTGGGGGTAGTGTGCTGACATGGATTGAGAACTGGTTGTCAGACAGGAAGCAAAGAGTAGGAGTAAATGGGGACTTTTCAGAATGGCAGGCAGTGACTAGTGGGGTACCGCAAGGTTCTGTGCTGGGGCCCCAGCTGTTTACACTGTACGTTAATGATTTAGACGAGGGGATTAAATGATGACACTAAGTTGGGTGGCAGTGTGAGCTGCAAGGAGGATGCTATGAGGCTGCAGAGCGACTTGGATAGGTTAGGTGAGTGGGCAAATGCATGGCAGATGAAGTATAATATGGATAAATGTGAGGTTATCTACTTTGGTGGTAAAAACAGAGAGATAGACTATTATCTGAATGGTGACAGATTAGGAAAAGGGGAGGTGCAAAGAGACCTGGGTGTCATGGTACATCAGTCATTGAAGGTTGGCATGCAGGTACAGCAGGCGGTTAAGAAAGCAAATGGCATGTTGGCCTTCATAGCGAGGGGATTTGAGTACAGGGGCAGGGAGGTGTTGCTACAGTTGTACAGGGCTTTGGTGAGGCTACACCTGGAGTATTGTGTACAGTTTTGTTCTCCTAACCTGAGGAAGGACATTCTTGCTATTGAGGGAGTGCAGCGAAGGTTCACCAGACTGATTCCCGGGATGGCGGGACTGACCTATCAAGAAAGACTGGATCAACTGGGCTTGTATTCACTGGAGTTCAGAAGAATGAGAGGGGACCTCATAGAAACGTTTAAAATTCTGACGGGGTTAGACAGGTTAGATGCAGGAAGAATGTTCCCAATGTTGGGGAAGTCCAGAACCAGGGGACACAGTCTAAGGATAACGGGTAAGCCATTTAGGACCGAGATGAGGAGGAACTTTTTCACCCAGAGAGTGGTGAACCTGTGGAATTCTCTACCACAGAAAGTTGTTGAGGCCAATTCACTAAATATATTCAAAAAGGAGTTAGATGAAGTCCTTACTACTAGGGGGATCAAGGGGTATGACGAGAAAGCAGGAATGGGGTACTGAAGTTGCATGTTCAGCCATGAACTCATTGAATGGCGGTGCAGGCTAGAAGGGCCGAATGGCCTACTCCTGCACCTATTTTCTATGTTTCTAAAAGAACTGGTTCACCAACCTCAGGAGCATAAGAACATAAGAAATAGGAGCAGGAGTAGGCCACACGGCCCCCCGAGCCTGTTCCACCACCCAATATGATCATGGCCGATCCGAGCATTGTCTCGGAGGTTTTCTATTGCCCCCCGCCCATTCCAAAAACCTCACCAAACAATTGGCTCACCTCCACCTCGACAATGCCCAATGAGGATGCCCAATAGGCTCTAAAGAACCTCCAAGTCAATGCTCTAATGTGTAGGGTGCTCCTCGCTAGACAAGCAGTGGGAAGTTCATGCTGGTAAGCTGGATAGTTTAACTGGTTATTTTAGAACTACCACTGTGCGCTCGTTGGGTATTCCTGTGCCTTGGCTATTGTACTTACCAATTTAAGTAAGATAGTACATCCTTATGGGGGAAGAGAGCGCAGTCCATGTTGAACAGTCAGAAACTGCCTGTGTGAATTTTTCACTGGCTTGGTTTGGAGACTCGAGTGTAATGATGGGTTCCCACATGGTAGATATCAACCTAACCAAAAGCAAGAAAAGGTGACAGATTGGCTTGAACTTTTAAGGAGGGTCAGGAAATGACAAATGTATGAAATAAAGCAGTTCTCATGAATGAAGATTACTGATAAATTCAATAATTTTGTCACAGGAAACATTTAACACATATAATGATCAGTAAAGTAAGTATTGCAATGAAAGATAATGATTAAGTGGGCCAAGTAGCATATTCTCAGAAACCTCAAAGACATGGATTAGACTTTAGGAGCTGTAACTGAAGCCTGGAAGATCATGAATTTTAGGTTGCCATTCAATAAAAAGAATGATATATGAATCTGGAAACTATAGACCAGTTAACCTCACATCAAGAGCAAGGAAAATGCATTTTATGGGTCACATCAGTTTTCAAACATATTCATTCATAAGAACTAATATATTTTAATCGCACAGAAGCCATAAGAAGTGATCGGTATGTTTTTATTAAGCAATATATGGATCATGCCTCACAAACCAACCAGAATTACTTGAGGTGAGGTGTTAAATATATTAATGGAAACGAGCTTTCTCGGGTATTTACTTCAGAAGTATGCTTGAAACTTATAAAGAAGATTAAAACTCATGACAAATTAGCCAGCCAGATTGAAAACTGGTTTAACCACAGAAAGCAGATGATAAATGAAAACTCTTTTGTCTGGCTATCAGCTTGGTTCAGTCAGACAATGCTTATGCCTCGAAGTCAGAAGGTCATGGGTTAAATCTACACTCCGAAAGTTGTGCATACAATTTAGGCGACACGTAAAAACAGCCTTGAGGACATAATATGTTGTCACAGGTACTGTCTTTTGGAAGAGATCTTTAATTGAGACTCTATCTGACTTTTTAGTTGGACGTAAAAGATCCTGTGGCATTTTGGAGATCCCATGTTGTCCCAGTTACCATTTATCCCTCAGTCAACACCACCAAAAACTGGTCATTTATCTCATTTGCTGTTTGTGGGACCTTGCTGTGTGCAAATTGGCTGCTTCGTTTAACTACAATATAATAATGACCATACTTCAAGATAATTCTCAGTTGTGGAGCGTTTGGGACATCCTGAGGATGTAAAGGATCTATACGACTGCAAGCTCTTTCTTTCGGGTGACTAGTGGAATTCTGAAGCCGATTAGGTATCCTGCAAACTCCCCTCCAAATCACACAACATCCATATATCGCCGTTCCTTCATCGTCACTGAGTCAAAATCCTGGAATTCCCTCTCCCTTCACCTCACGGACTGCAGCGGTTCAAGAAAGCAACCCACCACCACCTTATCAAGGGCAATTAGGGATGGGCAATAAATACTTGTCTTGCCAGCAATGCCCACATCCCATGAATGAATAAAAAAACTCATATTGTTGATACCACAATGCAGTGGATGATATTTATTGTAATATAAAATATGCTTAGGGCACCAAACTGTGCAACTGAGTTACTATCATTCTTTTGGTGAAATTAAATAGTTGCACTAACGCATGCTGGTTCATTACAACAAGAAATATAAGACAATGGTAACGACTCAATATGTATTCATTAGAACAGATGGGAAATGAAAGGGATTTGAGCATGGCTTTTGACTATTCATGAAGAGTACCCTGTCAATTTTAAGCTATCAACAAGACAAATCAAAGCAAAAGCATTTAATTGCAAGCCCAAACAGATGAGTTTAACCTTGTATAATTCATCGATAAGTTCACATTTAGAATGCGTGCCTTGCTCAGAAAAAGATTGAGCCTTTTGTACTTTCACTACAATGTTCCAGAGCCATGGTCTTGATTGTTGGAATAGTTAAGCTTGACAGCTGAAAGTTGGCCTAATTCGTTGATGATTTGGAAGATGCTGGAGAAGGAAACAATGAGTTTGTTGACATAGAGCAGGATATGCTGCACTTAGTGGGCTTGTGCTCCACTGCACTGGCCTGTATTCCCCAGAGGCAGGACTTGATTTGAATGGTGCAGCTAGGTGTTCCACGGTCAGGAGCAAGGGCGGGGGGAAGATACTGAAAGCGGTGTCGAGTGCCATCAGTTTTCATTGAGGAATGGGAGTAAAGTATTTTGTTCCATTGTCTGAACATATCTCTAAAGGCCATCTGCTAAAATATGGAGTGCAAGAGACTCCAGTTTACCTGATCAAAACCCTTTCCTACATCCAAGATGGGTATTTAAATTGAACAGTTGCCTGGGGTTTATATGCTGAGAGCTGTCCTTGAATGAAACTGATTTGATCACTCCAAGACTGACTGAAAACAATCTGTAGCCAGGATTTGGGTAGTACTTTATACACTTAAGAAGGCTATGCACCCTAAGGACATACTGGCATTGAGACTGTAGCCCTTTTGGAGTGACCATTGACTGACCTCTGAAGAGGCAAAACGCAGCATCCTGCTCAAATCAAGAAAAGGACCTCATTGATAGTATTGACTCAGTCACTGAGCTCCTCTTATGCAGCTTCCCCCTGAATTTTTACTGAGGGTTGTCGCTAGCCCAAATAGGGTCACTCTCCTTCGACACATCTCCTACAACAGCACTTCAAACTCAACAGCATCATAAGGAACAGTTTTGCCCAATTTATCCTTTATGCCATTCTGAACAGTGAGTTTATCTACCAGCACTAGAAACTCCTTTAACTGGCCATTTAAAGCCCTTTAAGAGCTGATGATGCCTGAATGTGTTTTGCAAACACATCCCCCAGCCATCTGTGCCTCTCTGGGCATTGTGACATGTGTCGGGACCCTATTCAAATTAAGATGAGGAAGTAGCATTTCAAATTTTAGTCAGGCCAGCCCTCTGAGAAATTATCATCTAAGAACTAGTGACTTTGATTCAAAAGTTGGTGGCTGAGGAGGAATAGGTTCAGCAGACATGTTCTGCCTGACATGAGAGGAATTTGAGTGATTTGCAACCTCAATCTATAATTTGCCCTGCCTTGCAGACGATTATGATGGTCACAGGATCTATTCACTCCCATGGTACAGACTACTTCTAGACACTTTCTAAGGATTGACCACAGATCAGTCCGGCAACCATGACACATTGTATACGACTGGTCAAAGATGCCATGCTTAAGAGAGTACATTATTGCATAGGCTGGGTCATCAAGAGTGCTGAATGCGGTTGCTTGCAAACATGTTGAGATCAATCCACAAATTGTTGGCATGCTTTAAATGACAAAGCGTTAAATACATAAATAATCAGGTGACAAAACTTACTCCAGGATTTCCTCAGTGGTTCTCACTATCAGCCACCATTACTTTGACAAAGAATAGGCGGAGACCCCATTTACGTGGTGCATCGAGTTCATGCTGATCTTCTGCCAAATTATATTAGCTCTAGTAACAGTTCCCTTATTCCCTCTTGTCCTGAATGTTTGAGATAGGTGGAAGTCAATGTTTCCTTATGAGTAACAGTGGACATAGTCCCAGATTTGGATTTCCCTATGAGCACAGATGTAAGCAAGTGGCCAAATTTATTCATGTTTGTAGAAAATACACGAATGTCTTGAACGTTGGGGGTGTTGTTCCATATGTTATTGAAAAAAGTGTGCAAATGCTGTGCAGTATGCACACAATGTTGCCATTAAACTTGCCATTACAGTGGAAATTTCAGGGGTGCTACTGCATACTTTGACTGCGGAAGCCTATAGTCAGAGGTAAAGGGGCTACCACCGGCAAGGCAGTGAAAGACTATGGTCCCGATATTGGCAGTGTAATGTATTTGCTTCATGGGTTCTTTGCTTAAGAATTAATAGCAACACATTGCTATTAAGAATTAGTTAGTTTATTAACAAAGGTTTAACAATCACATAGAAACATAGAAAAATAGTGCAGGAGTAGGCCATTCGGCCCTTTGAGCCTGCACCGCCATTCAATGAGTTCATGGCTGAACATGCAATTTCAGTACCCCATTCCTGCTTTCTCGCCTTACCCCTTAGTAGCAAGGACTACATCTAACTCCTTTTTGAATATATTTAGTGAATTGGCCTCAACAACTTTCTGTGGTAGAGAATTCCACAGGTTCACCACTCTCTGTGTGAAGAAGTTTCTCCTCATCTCGGTCCTAAATGGCTTACCCCTTATCCTTAGACTGTGACCCCTGGTTCTGGACTTCCCTAACATTGGGAACATTCTTCCTGCATCTAACCTGTCTAAACCTGTCAGAATTTTAAACGTTTCTATAAGATCCCCTCTCATTCTTCTGAACTCCAGTGAATACAAGTCCAGTTGATCCAGTCTTTCTTGATATGTCAGTCCACACGACAGTTCATCCACTAGGCTCACAACTGCATACCTCATCGTGGATGACTTAGACTCAACTGACTGGGGTTTTATTGAGTCTTGCAAAAATCACGTGACTGGCTAAGCCACTCACAATGCAGCTCTACAAACCTGTGAGCATACTCACAGGTGCATACATTATAGGCGGGGAGGGTGCGAGGGAGCCCGATCCTGAGCGATGAACCCGGCAATGTCGGGGACGTGAAGTCCTGCCGATCGTAACAGCAGGGCCTCATTTGAATCAAAGAAAGCAGAGTCCTGCACCAAAACCGACCAGGTTGACAGCCTGGCCAGGGGGCGGAAGCAGAAATTTGTCACAGGCTCACATGTGAATGGTCCTCAGCAGTTATTGGGGATCTGATGACAATCAGGAGGTGTGGCTACGATGGGGGGTAGGGGGCGTGGCAGTGGGGAGTAGCCCAGTGCAAGGGGAACCCAAGGATTCTGCCAGGTGGGGGCAGTTAAAATCGGGACCTATATTTCCAATAATAATAAGGGTTCAGAACAGTCAGTCCATATGGCACAAATACTCCTGGATGAAGATATTGAAATCAATAAATTTGTAATAGACAGTCACAATACATACAGGTGACATTACAAGCCTCAAGTTGACCCTTGCTTATATTAATAAGATACATTACTTCAGCAAGATCTTAAAACCCATCCAAAGATCCTTACAGGGTTGTGTGAACAATGCACAATCAACACTCCTATCAAAAATTGGAATTATACGCATTCCCAAAAGAAAAAAGAGAGACTTGCATTTATATAGCGCCTTTCACTATATAGATGTCTGGCCACCGGACATCCCAAAGCGCTTTACAGCCAATGTTGTACTTTTTGAACTGCAGTCACTGTTAGAATGCTATAACATTGAATAAAAGTCAGCATTTTCAGGAACTAATTCCAAAGCACCCTGTTCATTTCTTATTAACCATCAAGGTGAATGCAGTCTTTATTTCCAATAACAAAAAGGGTTCAGAACAGTTAGTCCTGGGGTTCACGTGGCACAAAATAATCCTGGATGAAGATACTGAAAATCAATAAATGTGCAATGGACAAACACAATACATAAAGGCGTCCATACCAGCCTTAAGTTGACCCTTGCATATTCCACATTTTAACATGCTAGCCTAGACAGTGTCTTGAATTCCACTCTTGCCAGTTTACACCGTTCCATGCAGTTTAACTGTACCATCTACACAGCAATTGGGAAACTTGCTAATAGAGTCTGCAAAGCACACCTTGCATATTCCCTACATTCATCTGAACTGTCTGCACTCGAACTCCTGCAGCTTCAAAATGTTCTTTGTAGATGCAGAAGCCATTAGCTAATCAATTTTTTATTTGCTTCAGGCTTCTGCATATGTTTCCCTGCGGATGTTCTGAGCCTGATTTCTCCCCCTGCTGTGACTAGCTGAGCAAAAACTCCATCTTATGATGTGTTTGCAAGCGGCAGAGAATTCTGAGCTTGTTACCCAACTGTAGGCGCAGTGTTGCTATCAATTTGTGTGGCTGCTTGGTCTGCTATTTGAGTGAGTTCAGAAGTTTTTAGCCTATCTCCACGGATGGAAAAGGGAACAATAAACAGAGTCATGTGGATTGAGTAAAGCTGTTTTTCAAAAGAACTCCTGGGGAAAAAAAATGATGGTTACAGCATTAATGTAGGATTGTGAAATGAGGCATTTTTCAGAGATGATGAGGGGTGGGGACATTTTGGAGTCATTTTCACTTAATTGCCACTGGGCTGACAACATCCCATTTTTGGCTTTCTTGAATTTCAGACTGATGTTGTTAGAAACTTAAACCATCAGAGACCAGGATTTTGCCATAGTTAAGCAACTAAATAATATGCAAATAAAGCCTTGACCCAGACAACAAAAACACTAATTATATTAATGAAGAGGAAGGAAATAACTTGTTTATATAACGCTTTTCATGTCCTCTGGGAATCCAAAAGCACTTCATAACTAACAAATTCATTTTTCGAAGTGCAACCAGTTTATGCACAAGATCTCATCAAAGAGCAGAGGAGAAGTTAATGCGAGACTTTCCACTTCATATCGCTGGGCTAGTGCCCATATATCGCCCAAAAATGGAAAGTTGGGACACATCGCCGAGCTTATCGCCGACACATCGCCTGGCCAACTTTCGGCTCACACTGCCGAGGTGATCACTGAGGTGATCGCCCACACATCGTCCAGCCCAACTTTCGGCACATCGCCGGGCTGATCGCTCGGCGAGAACATCGCTGGAGGATAGTTGCTATTGCCTGGCCTTCCTCACAGAACTGGGCACTACGGACACCATTTTGAACGTCGGAGGAAGTCAGGAGGCCTCTTAAACAGGGGCTTAGATAGTTCGTGAATTATTTAAGGGCCTTTTAAAGATAGATACATTCACAATTAGACATTTTCTTATAAGTGACGTTTCATACTTACTTGGTCCGGCCTGGACATTGTTTAACAACAGTTGCACTAATGTTCTATTTTAACTTACGTTATTAGAAGACACTACACAACAATTGTAAAGTGAAATAAAATGGTTTCAATAAAATGACATCTTTTGAACGTAATTTTTCAATTACAAACACCCTCCCAACCCCCACCCCCCTACCCACACCCCAACAGTGAAATGACAACGCCAACAATAACTGTGAACAATAGGAACAATATTAAAAAGAGTGCACCCCCCTCCCTACCTGCAGCCACATTTCCCTCCAGATCCTGCACCCCCCCCCGGTGTCGTTGCCTCACCCACCCGTTTTGGTCCCCGGGTACTGCTGCGAAGCCGGCGTGCGGTGGGTGATGGCAAGACTTCCTGCCCTGGTGGGGGACATGCTGGGACGGTCACCTGTTTGGGGGCTGTTGATGGGGAAGACAAAACAGGGGGATCACCTTCAGGGTCAGGAGGTGGTGCATCCTCCTGACCTGCCTGTGTGCCAGTGCTTGTGGTCACGGGAGCTCGGGGTGCAGCACCGTGTACCGTCAGGAACTCATGCCGCATGTCATGGTTGGAGGCGGAGATTCCACGCAACTTCAGGATCATCTGCTGCGTTGCCTCCGCTTGGCGAGCAGACACCCAGGAGAATTCTTGCATGAACCCCTCAAACACCTGGAGCTGCTCGCGCTGGATCACGACAGACTCCTCGCACAGTCATGCCAGGCGCTCCATGCGGTGGTGCGGGGTAGGCCTTTGCTCAAGCCGCTGACCCAGCCGCCGTGTGGTCTGTGACAGCACCAATGTGCGGCTTGGCGTCGCCAACTGTATGCCGCTTGGTTCTGGTACCTCCTCAATTGGGATCCCCATCGTGGCTGCAGGTTCCCCAGACAGAGGGATGCAAGGGGCATCCTCCTCTGTCTCCAGGTATTCCTCCTCCTCCTCCTTGACCTCGGTGGTCTCCTCCTCTTCACCACCCGTGGTGAATGACACATGCAGTGGGTCAGGTCCATGTGAGCATCAGTCCTCCTGTTGCGCCTCTGGAGCTGGTAAAACTGCAAAACACAATTGAGATTATTAGAGCAGAAAGCATTGTTGCACCACGCTGACATACGTAGGAGGAGCAGCACTAAATGTGAGAGAGAAACACTACATATTAATGCAGCATATGGTGGTATCAATGGCAGTACATCTATGTGGAAATGACTGCACCAGAGAGCTATGGAGGCTGGCTCAGTCGCAGATAGACCGAATGATAAGGGAGCGAGGGTTTATGGGGTGCGGACAGAGAAGGGGACAATGGCCAGATGGACTGCTCTTATGTTCTTATGTTGTCGACCTGAGCATGGCAGAGAGTCACACAAAGGCTGCATGCATAACGTGACATCATTCGTCTATGATATGAGAATGAAATTATGTCACATAGCTCTTACACTGCTTGACACATTACTCGCATGGTGCATGCGATGGTCCAGCAATACCATGGGTGGTGACCACTCGACTGTGGGCCCCTACTAGTGCTGCAGCACGTTCCTCCAGGTCGGTGAGGATCTGTATTACAGCAGGGCCTCCCCCGGTGCACCTTTGCTGAGCCTGATTATGAGATATCTTCCTCTGTGAGCATGAATAGAGCATGGCATAAGCTACTTGACTAGGTTATGTCATTTATACACAACAGTTTCAAACGTTATATTCTAATAGGGGTTGTGTCCACAATTCAATGACAGTAGCTGGTGTCCAAAAGTGTCCCAGGCCAGGCAGTGAGCAAAGGCAGCTTTCCCCCAGTCCATGCTGGGTCCCTGTGTAAGTGACAGCAGCCAGAGACTTAAAACGGGCACCAGTTCATGGCCCTGTCCAGTTCTTAGCGGGGATGATATATGTTATATAAGTTAGAATAATAAGCTTACATTCAATCCAGGAGAATTACCATTATAATGATTATTATACTTAGAATGTGCATCATTAAAATATAAAGTCATACTTACTCTTGCTGAAGCAATGAGGCTGTTCCAGCATTTGCTACTGGGCTCGTGGGACGCAGACGAGACGACCGTGGCTATCTCGCATCATAACCTGCGGTACGCCCGTGATGCTGGTTTCCCACCATGCTCCCGCCCCCGCCCCCGGTCAATTGGGTCCAGTGGGAGTGCTCCTCCGCCACGAGGGCTTCGTGGCCTCCTCGGAGAAGGGTTGGCCCTCATCCTCCCTGTCTCCACATTTCTCCCACTTTCATTGCTGTCAGACATATTTCTCTGTCTTTCTTTCGCTTTCTCTCTCTTTTCTCTCACCTCTCTGTCTCTGCCTTCCTCCTCTCTCTCTATCTTTCTCTCTCTCTCTCTCTCTCCTCTCTCGATCGCTCTCCCCCTTCTGCGCATGTGTGGATGACCCCTGACCTCCCGAAACACGGGAAAACATGGCCAACCCAAAAAAAAATTGCGTACCCTTCGCCATCGTTGGGCTATCGCTGGGCAATGTGACATCACTGGGCTACCGCTTCGCCTATTTCACATCACTGGGCTATCGCCGAGCCGAAAATCGCGATCCAATAAATGAGCAATGTTCCAGCGATCATGAAGGCTGCAACATCGCTAAGGCTGGAACAGCGCCCATTTTTTGGGCCCTAGCGAACAAAGTGGAAAGTCAAGCCCAATCTGTTTTGGTTGAGGTGGAAATATTCGGCAGGACAGCAAGAAAACTCCCTGCACTTTTTAAAAGGAATATTTTACATCCACCTAAATAGGCAGATCGGGTCTCAGTCTGAGATACAGCAATGCTGACAATGCAACATTCTCTCAGTACTGCGCCGACATGTCGGGCTAGATTATATGCTCAAGTCCTGTGTGTGGGACTCCAACCAACAACCTTACTATTCAGAAATAAGGATGCTACTACTGCACCAGGCTGACGCGCACTAATGTTAGACCGTGAATCTAACTAAAGCAAGCCAATTTGCACATTGCTGGAATGCTCTTGTGTGCTAAATGTTTGCTCTATAAGCTACATCTGAATTTGGAGATGTTTGTTCACACATTTGCATGCAAAACTGCTCTGATTCCCAGAATTATTCAAATGTATTATTGTCAACTAGGATACAATGAGAGAGGAATTTTGCAATTTCTACGGAATATCGGTTCTTCAGAACCTAACCACGTATTATTGAATTTGGTGAAGGGACAACAACCAGTTTAATGATTTAACTTACACATTTTTGTTTTTACAATACTTCACTTATATAAAGCTCAGCTTCATTCTTTGGAGTGCTCTGGCAAAATTGCAATGCTTTACTCTCTGGGCATTCATTCTCTTACTATATGAATATTGCGAGTTGGTTATTTTATGTCAGGTGACGACCTAGTCTTGAGGAAATTGTACTGAGTTCCAAAAATGCTATTCTAATGCTGAGTTTCCTCCCTGAGAAATTCCCTATTTATAATGGTCAGTGGCTCATTCCTGACTCCTAAATAGGCCATAAAGTTGCTGCATAATGACAACTAGTATCTCAACTTCTTCCATTGCAGGTAAATGCAATTAATTGACACATGCAGACTCCATGGTCAAGTCATTCAGTGGATAGTATCTGTGGTTACTTGCATACCTTTTGTGGATGTTTAGGATTGAAATAGAATACTGAGTACAGCTATGGCTGTTCTTATGTTTTTGGTTTAACAATTAGTGACCCTTATGGGAAATGGACCCTTCTGGTCATATAGAGGATTGACAACCCAATAAACCAGTGACATAATGGCCACATCTCACTAATGCTGTAAGGTATATATTTGACAGAGTAGCCCATCCTCATCAAATCCACTAATATGTGTGGCTTTGGACTGTGCACAGTGTTTAAACCCACTTCAGTTGTTTCATGCAATACTTTATAAACTAGATTGGTGAAGGGCAATTGGCTTAAATTAGTCAGATCAACCCCCAATAATTTATTCATCTGGCATCATAGTCTTTAGGTGCTAATTTGTAGAAATTCAGAGCTTGTGATGATGTTAAGAAACGTAGCGTTAAAATAAAATATTTCAGACAGGATAATTCCACCCACTGCATCTTGGATAGGCACTGAAATTTGATTTGTGGAAGTCAATGGAAAGTAAAACAGGGCGGGGCCATGTAATGGATGGCCAATCCGATGAGACCCCCGCGCGGAAGTTGAAAGTTCCGCCCAGTGTCTCTATAAAATAATGTTGATTACAAAATTTGTGCTTTAGTTTTGGAAATCTCAACCAAATTAAATCTGCTGGATATCACACATTGACAGAGCAGACTATTTAGAGATTACTCTTGGTGATATTAGCAGAGCAATGCTTAACACTCTCATATGACATCCCTCTGTCTGTTATTGGAAGCCATTTGTCTCAAAGAGTTAACGCTAAAGCCGTGTAAAGGCATTGAGCGCTTGTCTGCTGATATCGACAACATTAATTTCTTGACTGATAAAACAGTGGAGCAGTTTAAAGTTTGGACTGGTATATCAGACATCATCATCATAGGCGGTCCCTCAAACGAGGATGACTTGCTTCCACATCAAAAGGGATGAGTTCATAGATGTTACAATAAAGGACCCGATATTCCAGTCCTGAACTCCAGGGGTGGAAGATGCCTAACGTGTGGTGACCGTTGCACAATAGCCACCACACGGGCTTGCAATAGATGACAGCAGTAGATGGGAATAGTCATTAACTGATGAGGCTTAATGAGCTGGGCAAGAGATCATTAAATTCATCCTATAAATACTTCATAATCTGTTAATGACTTTACAGGGACAACAGAAAACTGTAAAATATATATTTAGGGGACATGCTTATTTGTACTGCAAAAATGGCCACCATGCTCCACCCTTTGACTTTGATTGGTCCCCTTGGAGGATAAGCCACACCCTGAAGTTTCACAGGAATGTGTAACTGGAGCCATCCCAAGGTCTCACTGACTTTGCAAATTGTAACTTCCTGAGGCCACAGAAGACAGAGCTCAACAGAAGACAGCAAGGGCCAGCCGAAATGCCTTACCCCAGTCCAAGTACATCCCTCCCCCAGCCGAAGTGCCTTACCCCAGCGCAAGTGCATGCCGCCCCCAGCCGAAGTACCTTAGCCCAGCGCAAGTGCATGCCTCCCCCAGCCGAAGTGCCTTACCCCAGCACAAGTGCATGACTCCCCCAGCCGAAGTACCTTACCCCAGTGCAAGTGCATGCCTCCCCCAGCCGAAGTGCCTTACCCCAGCGCAAGTGCATGCCTCCCCCAGCCGAAGTGCCTTACCCCAGTCCAAGAACATCTTTGCCCCAGCGACGGAAAAGAGCCAGGGCCTCAGCGGAGTCTCGGGCCTCAGGTCCTGCTTCTCGGCACCATGTGGAGGGAATGATTCGGGGCCGGGAGGAGACCAGGGGCGGAGCTTGACAGGGGGTGGGGCTTGTTGTATGTCTGTCAAAAAAGTGCAGTATGGGCATGGGGGGGCGCATGCTGGCTGGCTGGCTGCCGGGGAAACAAGCAGCAGGAAGTCACAGCCGGGCACCATTGGGGTTGGTGCTCAGCAATCGAGAGTGGAGAGGGGCGAAAGATCAAGGCTTGACCGGGGGTGGGTGGGGAAGGGAGATAGGTCATTGCAGGAGGAAGGGATGGAGAGATCAGAGCTTCAGGTCGGGGGTGGTCAACCATCACGGGAGGAAAGGAGCACTAGATTGGGACTTGGAATAAGGGGAGGTCGGCCATCGCGGTGGGCGTGGATGGGGGGGAGATGGGGGCGGGGAGAGAGAGATCACAATCGGAAGAGCGGTAGCCAAAGACTTCCTTGAGGGGCTGGGGAGAGTGCTCCTGCTCCTACTGGCCCACAAGGAGCCATTACCTTCTGGAGCCGGTGGTTCCGGCCTCCCTTTCGCTGCCAGGTTTCCAGAGGCCCGGAAAATCCGCACGGTAACTCTTAAGTTTAAATCAGGCTCCCAATTACACTATGGAAGCCTGGTTAACGAAATTTCCCAACTCTCCAAGGCTGGACACTCGCACAACATAAAACCGGCGGCTGTAAAAATGGCAACGGGCGCATTTGCATTTTTACCCACCTCCGCTTGCCCCTGACCCTCTCTTGCTCGATGTGGGGGATTAATTTCAAGCCCTATGTCTCAGGAAAGAATGATCCTTTCACATAAAAAAACAATATTGCAATAAAATAGTTCTGAATTAATCATTAAATGGATGAAATAAAAACAGAAAATGCTGGAAATACTCAGCAGGTCAGGCAGCATCTGTGCAGGGAGAAACAGAGCAAACATTTCAGGTCGGTGACCCTTCGTCAGAACTGGCAAAGGGTTATCGACCTGAAATGTTAACTCTGTTTCTTCCTGCACAGGTGCTGCCTGACCTGCTGAGTATTTCCAGCATTTTCTGTTATTATTTCAGATTCCAGCATCCGCAGTATTATGATTTTGTATTTGATGGATGAAGTTAGCACCGACCATCTTAAATTTAGTTCAGTCTTGTTAGAGCACATGTACAAATGGGAGCTGAGTCTGAAACATGTCAACTTAAAAAGCCAGTGTGTGTTTGTTCATGCTATCTAGCCTAAAGTTTGCTATCCTATTTTAAGGATAACAATTATGTTTCTATAAGCAGAATGAGCAAAATGAGCCCTTCAGAAATTCAGGTGATAAACGACTTCATGCTCTTTACAACTATAGATTGATGTGAGACATGAACCACAGGAGTTATACAATGATTTTCTTTGATGAAACGAAGCAATGGACTATCTGAATGGCAGCTTTATACATATATGAATTATCTATTAGAATTGCCACTCAATGTCATGATCATATATCAGAGCCTTTGGATAACTGGCTGGATTGTGTATTGATGGCAGCAAAGAGTATAACATTCTAATGATGTATCTGAAGGTTACCCAACTCTTTTAATTAGTGACTTTCCCTGACATTCATGTTAAGTCAATTGACAGCAAAGGGTAATGCTGGCAATGTAGTAGACAGACGATAAAGCTGAATGTCAATGGTTGTCAGTTTCATTTGCCCAAACTTTGACCATGGCAGACACCCAAGGAATAATGTAGCTTCACAAAGGACTGGATGAATTTAGTAGAGTGATATTCTTGGCTAACATGATCACTAATACTCTTTCTGTGAAGTAAGTGGGATGTGTGGGACATGACCTCAAGCTTGTAACTAAATTTAATCGTTGATGGAACATCAAACAAGTGCACTTCAAGAATATTAACATAAGAACATAAGAATTAGGAACAGGAGTAGGCCATCTAGCCCCTCGAGCCTGCGCCGCCATTCAACAAGATCATGGCTGATCTGGCCGTGGACTCAGCTCCACTTACCCGCCCACTCCCTGTAACCCTTAATTCCCTTATTGGTGAAAAATCTATCTATCTGTGATTTGAATACATTCAATGAGCTAGCCTTAACTGCTTCCTTGGGCAGAGAATTCCACAGATTCACAACCCTCTGGGAGAAGAAATTCCTTCTCAACTCGGTTTTAAATTGGCTCCCCCATATTTTGAGGCTGTGCCCCCTAGTTCTTGTCTCCCCGACCAGCGGAAACAACCTCACTGCCTCTATCTTGTCTATCCTTTCATTATTTTAAATGTTTCTATAAGATCAACCCTCATTCTTCTGAACTCCAATGAGTAAAGACCCAGTCTACTCAATCTATCATCATAAGGTAACCTCTTCATCTCCGGAATCAGCCGAGTGAATGGTCTCTGTACCCCCTCCAAAGCTAGTATATCCTTCCTTAAGAAAGGTGACAAAAACTGCACGCAGTACTCCAGGTGCGGCCTCACCAATACCCTATACAGTTGCAGAAGGACCTCCCTGCTTTTGTACTCCATCCCTCTCGCAATGAAGGCCAACATTCCATTCGCCTTCCTGATTACCTGCTGCACCTGCAAACTAACTTTTTTTTGGGATTCATGCACAAGGATTCTGCCAACGTCCGCCACGCGGCCGATGCCATCGAGTCGCTAAAAACAGCTCTGGGCCCTGACTCCGTTAGGTGCATCGAGGAGGCTCAAGCACGTGGGGAGATCCCGTCCGAACTGACCCCCGTCCGGACGGAATTCCTCATCGGCGCCAAACCCCGGAACCTCCCTCGGGGGCCGGCGCCTCACAACTTGAGCCGCCTCGGGGAAATCCCCTCCGTGCCTTTCAGTTCCGCGCGGAGGGGTTTCCTGTACGGGCTGCTCCTGCACACCCTCAACTTTGCCATCCTCGCCGGCCGTCCGGACACGCCATGGCGTACCATCTTGCCGTCCGGAGGAGGCGGGGGTCCCCGATGGAGGGCACTCTACGCAGGGGTCCTCCCACTATTCATCGGGGACTTGGCCTGGAGGGTGGTGCATGGAGCAGTGCCGTGCAACAAATTTTTAAGCCGGTTCATGGACTCCCAGGCCGCCTGCAATTTCTGCGGTCTGGAAGAGTCCGTGTTCCATGTTTTTATGGAATGCACAAGGTTGCAGCCCCTGTTTTATTATTTGAAGGGGCTGCTCCTGAAATTCTGGCTGCACTTCAGTCCCACTCTCCTGATCTTTGGGCACCCTGTGCGGAGGGGAGCGGGTAGGTCCGAAGGCCTCCTCGTAGGACTGCTCCTGGGCACGGCCAAGGGTGCCATCAGCCGGTCCAGGCAGCGGGCGGTCGAGGGGGTCGTTCAACCTGACTGCCTGCCTCTCTTCCGCTCTTACATCCGGTCTAGGGTGTCCTTGGAGATGGAGCACGCGGTGTCCACCGGTACGCTCGCGGCCTTCCGCGAGAGGTGGGCACCGGAGGGACTGGAGTGCATCATCACGCCCGGCAACCAAATTTTAATTTGATTTTACGTTTTTATGTTTAATTTGTTTTAATTGCCGGTGCTTTTAGTGTCCCCCTTCCCTTTTATAGGGGGCACTGGGGAAAATTGTGATTTTAGTGCCCAAAAAAAAAACAAAAAAAGAAAAACACAAAAAAAAACAAAAAAAAGGGGGAAAAAAAAAGGGCCTTGTAAATGTCTGGAGTGTCACCCAGGTCGGGTGGCACCGTTTAATGTTTTATGTTTTTGCAGGTGAACTCCAAAAAGAGTTTCATGCACAAGGACCCCCAGGTCCCTCTGCACCACAGCATGTTGTAATTTCTCCCCATTCAAATAATATTCCCTTTTACTGTTTTTTTTTCCAAGGTGGATGACCTCACATTTTCCGACATTGTATTCCATCTGCCAAACCTTAGCCCATTCGCTTAACCTATCTAAATCTCTTTGCAGCCTCTCTGTGTCCTCTACACAACCCGCTTTCCCACTAATCTTTGTGTCATCGGCAAATTTTGTCACACTACACTCTGTCCCCTCTTCCAGGTCATCTATGTATATTGTAAACAGTTGTGGTCCCAGCACCGATCCCTGTGGCACACCACTAACCACCGATTTCCAATCCGAAAAGGACCCATTTATCCCGACTCTCTGCTTTCTGTTAGCTAGCCAATTCTTTATCCATGCTAATACATTTCCTCTGACTCCGCGTACCTTTATCTTCTGCAGTAACCTTTTGTGTGGCACCTGATCGAATGCCTTTTGGAAATCTAAATACACCACATCCATCGGTACACCTCTATCCACCATGCTCGTTATATCCTCAAAGAATTCCAGTAAATTAGTTAAACATGATTTCCCCTTCATGAATCCATGCTGCGTCTACCTGATTGCACTATTCCTATCTAGATGTCCCGCTATTTCTTCCTTAATGATAGTTTCAAACATTTTCCCCACTACAGATGTTAAACTAACCGGCCTATAGTTACCTGCATTTTGTCCGCCCCCTTTTTTAAACAGAGGCGTTACATTAGCTGCTTTCTAATCCGCTGGTACCTCCCCAGAGTCCAGAGAATTTTGGTAGATTATAACGAATGCATCTGCCATCTCTTTTAATAACCTAGGATGCATTTCATCAGCACCAGGCGACTTGTCTACCTTGAGTCCCATTAGCCTGTCCAGCACTACCCCCCTAGTGATAGTGATTATCTCAAGGTCCTCCCTTCCCACATTCCCGTGACCAGCAATTTTTGGCATGGTTTTTGTGTCTTCCACTGTGAAGACCGAAGCAAAATAATTGTTTTAGGTCTTAGCCATTTCCACATTTCCCATTATTAAATCCCCCTTCGCATCTTCTAAGGGACCAACATTTACTTTAGTCACTCTTTTCCATTTTATATATCGGTAAAAGCTTTTACTATCTGTTTTTATGTTTTGCGAAAATTTACTTTCGTAATCTATCTTTCCTTTCTTTATTGCTTTCTTAGTCATTCTTTGCTGTCGTTTAAAATTTTCCCAATCTTCTAGTTTCCCACTAACCTTGGCCACCTTATACGCATTGGTTTTTAATTTGATACTCTCCTTTATTTCCTTGGTTATCCACGGCTGGTTATCCATTCTCTACCGCCCTTCTTTTTCACTGGAATATATTTTTGTTGAACACTATGAAGGAGCTCCTTAAAAGTCCTCCACTGTTCCTCAATTGTGCCACCATTTAGTCTGTGTTTCCAGTCTACTTTCGCCAACTCTGCCCTCATCCCATTGTAGTCCCCTTTGTTTAAGCATAGTATGCTCGTTTGAGACACTACTTCCTCACCCACAATCTGTATTACAAATTCAACCATACTGTGATCACTCATTCCGAGAGGATCATTTACTAGGAGATCGTTTATTATTCCTGTCTCATTACACAGGACCAGATCTAAGATAGCTTGCTCCCTTGTAGGTTCTGTAACATACTGTTCTAAGAAACAATTCCGTATGCATTCTATGAATTCCTCCTCAAGGCTACCCCGTGCGATTTGATTTGACCAATCGATATGTAGGTTAAAATCCCCCATGATTACTGCTGTTCCTTTTTCACATGCCTCCATTATTCCCTTGATTATTGCCTGCCCCACCATGAAGTTATTATTTGGGGGCCTATAAACTACGCCCACCAGTGACTTTTTCCCCTTACTATCTCTAATCTCCACCCACAATGATTCAACATTTTGTTCATTAGAGCCAATATCATCTCTCACAACTGCCCTGATATCATCCTTTATTAACAGAGCTACCCCACCTCCTTTCCCTTCTTGTCTATCTTTCCGAATTGTCAGATACCCCTGTATGTTTAATTCCCAGTCTTGGCCACCCTGCAACCACGTTTCTGTAATGGCCACCAAATCATACCCATTTGTAATGATTTGTGCCGTCAACTCATTTACTTTGTTTCGAATGCTGCGTGCGTTTAGGTAGAGTGTTTTAATACTAGTTTTTAAACCATGATTTTTAGTTTTGACCTCTCCTGCAGTCCCTTTATATTCATACATATTGTCCCTTCCTATCACCATGTGGTTTACACTTACCCCAGTGCTACTCTGCTCCGTTGCCTCCTGCCTTTTGCATTCTTTCTTGACTCTATTCTGTGAGTAACCTAACCGTGTAATGTGAGAATCCTTCCCTCGATGAAATTCTGAACTAGCCCAAGCTGGTTTAGTATAGCTCCACAGAAACTAGGTTTGGCCAGGAGTCTATAAGCAGTCAACTTCCTTACGCTAAAAACTGACCTTCTCAACTATGAGAAGAAAATATGAAATACAAATACAAAAAACCCAATCAGATAAGACTGTTACATAGCATATTTTTTTTATTGAGGAACCTAGATGAAGGATCAAGGCTGCTAGTAGAACACCACGGAGGCTAAAATGAGTCAGGCCGAAGATCAGTCCGCTCAGCAAACTGCTGAACACCCAACTTTCTTTCCTGGCCCCATGTTAGCTGATATTGTTAACGGTTCCCTCTCCTCAAGTACTGTCTCCCTCCCCTTCAAATCTGCCATCATATCCCCCTGCTCAAAAAACCCACCCTTGGCCCCTCTGTCCTTCCAAACTACCACCCCATCTCCAATCTCACTCTCCTCAACAAAGCCCTTGCAACTCCCAAATGCGGGCACATCTTTCCCATAATTGCACATTTGAACCCGTCCAATCAGGTTTCTGCCCCTGCCACAGCACAGAAATGGCATCATCCTGTGTGACTGTGCCAGTAGTAAACTTTCCCGCCTCATCCTTCTTGACCTGTCTGCATCCGTTGACGTAGTTAAAGACACCATCCTCTTCTAACACCTCTCCTCCGGCGACCAGCTGGATGGGACTGCACTTGCATGGCTCCATTCATAACTATCAAGTCATAGCCAGAGGATGACCTGCAATGGCTTCTCTTCCCACTCCTGCACCGTTTCCTCTGGTGTCCCCCAAAGATCTATCCTTGGCCCCAATGTTCCCATTTAGCTGCATGGTCGAAACTCCCGCACAGGCTGCTTGCTGATTTCTCAATGGAAAAACCACGCAGTGGCAGAATTTTGATTGGGCCGTGCAGTCCCTTAAAGCGGCTGCACACCCAAAAATAATTACGGGGAATATTGCTTAGCCCCCTCCTATTTCTCATCTATATGCTGCCCCTTGGCGACATCATCCATAAATACAACATCAATGTACGCTGACAATACCCAGCTCTATCTCACCACTCCCTCGGATATGTCACACTGCTTGTCAGACAGCAGACTTTCCAACAACTAAACATTGGGAAGACAGAAGCCACCTAGCCACTGACTCCATCCCTCTCCCTGGTCAATGTCTGAGGCTGAACCAGACCATTCGCAACCTTGCCGTCCTATTTGACCATGAGATGAGCTTCCGACCACATATCCACTCCTTCACCAAGGCCGTCTGTTTCCACCTCCATAACATCACCTTTCTCCTTCCCTGTCCTCCTTTAAAACGCTTCTTAAAACCCACCTCACACCTGGCCTAATAGCTGCTTATGTGGCTCAGTGTCAAATCCTGTTTGATAATGCTCCTGTGAATGGCCTTGGGACATTTTAATACATTTTGTTGTCGATCTGGTTAGATGCCATTAAACGTAGCTTTCAAAAGCCTGCAGGTTATAGAAAGAAAGAGAGACTAAGGGAGCCAAGGAGATCCTTAGTTTTGAGGTAAAAAGTAAAACATGAGGCTGATAATGTGATCAAGAAGCAGGTGCCAGTGAGACAAATGCACTGTGGGGCTAATTGTGAGTCTGGGAAGGGAATTATCATTGTGCCCCTGATGACTCTGACTTCACAGGCATGACCGGGTGAGCAAATCACCTGCCTTGTTGAATGAGATGATGCAAGCTTGTCTGGGTAGCATTGCCGATCTTATCACCCAGTTGGGCACAGCTCTGAAGCAAGGCGCCTCCGTTCTGCCGACTGCCACCAAGCAGCACACAGCATCGGCAGCAGCTGCGGAAGAGACAGTCGGTGTAGTTAGAGCATCTGTTATTGACTCTGCCTGGAAACACACCAGGGGCAGCCATCAAAGAGGGATTCAGAAAGCTCACAGCCGTGTAATGGTCTCTGTTCTCAGAAACCGGTGCCGCCTGCAAGACTCAGACTCCAGCAGCAGCTTAATTGCAGACGCACAGGAACTGGCGGGTGGATGCCTCGGCCCTTGCCAGCTCACACCTCTGGGAAAGTGACAGAGAAACACCAAAGTATACAGGCCAGCATAGCCAGAATAGGACAGCTTTACTCCTGGCACACTGAACTAGGTATCCAGCAGAATCACGAGCAGGTGCACAGGGGATCCCGCAGGAATTGTCCACAATTACTCCATCTAACGGGGCATCACGTAGGAGTTGCACATTAGAGGACAGCAAAGCCGCACACTATATTCATGCATTCTTGCATTAATAAGAACAATTGCTCATCCAACTGATGCAGTCATTAGTTATTGATTTTTTTTAAAGTTGTTTTGTGCATAACACTGGGAAAAAAATGCTTAGCCTGTTGCCAAATACCAAAACCAAAAAAACTGATGCGAAGAAAGGTAACTTTAGTTACAATATGCATGCAACATTTTGCATTCCATTTGGCAAAAGAACCGTATACAGGCCTCAGGGGTAAAAACTATTGATCAGTGCCTGAGCTGTTACTTCAGGCACTGGCTGGTGCTGCTGTGAGCAAGTGTGTACCTCCTTCATTTGCAGTGGTGTGTAACATGCCACACACTTGCCTGAATGAGTGCCGCTCCAACAACACTCAAGAAGCTTGACATCATCCAGGACAAAACAGCCCGCTCGATTGGCACCCCATCCACCACCAAAAACATTCACTTCCTCCACCACTGGTGCACCGCGGCTGCAGTGTGTACCATCTACAAGATGCACTGCAGCAACTCGCCAAGGCTTCTTCAGCAGCACCTCCCAAACCCGCGACCTCTACCGCCTAGCAGGACAAGGGCAGAAAGTGTCATGTATTCAACCAGCATTGTAACCCATGTATAATCTGACCTAAATTGTACACTGTGAGAACAATGACCACTAGGTGGTGAACTTGTGGGAGACCTAGACCTTCAGATATAAAAGGGCAAGCTCCACCCACTTCCAGCACTTGAGTGCTATGAAATAAAGGACAGGTCACAGAATGACCTTCTCTCAAGCATGGGCCTCTTGTGCATTTATACTGTATAGTAAGGACGTATCAATGGCGACGAGGATGTGATTTAAACCACGCGAGCATGGCCACTAGCAATAACAGGGGCAGTCAGGGATGATCGACTGGCAAGGGACCTTTTGTTTCAAACAGAAGCTCATGCTGGAGGTGTGGAGGCACACACTCAGCCGGAGTTTGCAGAGGTGAGCAAAATACCTGCAGAAATTGCAGAAATGAACGCTGGGGGAAATCGCTGGAAGCTGAAGTTCAGCGAGTTCATGTGGAGCACGTATACAGTTCATACACCAGGACGCCACCGATAATGATGAAAGTGCTCCTCAATGGCATCCCAGTATCAATGGAGCTAGACACGGGGGCCAGCCAGTCCCTGATGGGTATCAAACAGTTCGAAAAGTTGTGGGCGTCCAAGGCCAGGAGGTCAAAATTATCGCCGATTGACGCACAGCTATGGACTTACACAAAGCAGATCATTCCGGTGCTAGGCAGCGCCACGGTAGTCGTGACCCACAAAGATTCGGAGAACAAACTGCCACTCTGGATTGTCCCAGGGGACAGTCCCACACCACTGGGGAGGAGTTGGCTTGCTGTCATGAACTGGAAATGGAGTGATGTCAATGCAATTTCCTCTGTGGAGCAAGTATCATGCTCACAGATCCTGGACAAATTTGACTCATTATTTCAACCCGGCATTGGCACTTTCATGGGGGCCAAGGTAGTGATTCACATAAACCCAGACGCCAGGCCAGTACACCACAAGGCCAGAGCGGTGCCGTACGTGATGCGGGAAAAGATAGAAGGCAAATTGGACCGCCTGCTGAGGGAAGGCATCATCTCGCCAATCGAATTCAGTGACTGGGCGAGCCCGATTGTGCCGGTGCTCAAGGCGGATGGGTCAGGATATGTGGCGATTACAAGGCCACCATCAATCGGGTGTCACTCCAAGACCAGTACTGGCTACCGAGAGCGGAGGACCTCTTTGTGACGCTATCCGGTGGCAAACTTTTTTCAAAATTGGACCGGACCTCAGCTTACATGACCCAGGAGCTGGCGAGTGAGTCGAAGAAGCTGACCACCATCACGACACACAAGGGGTTGTTTGAGTACAACAGATGTCCGTTCGGGATTCGCTCGGCCGCCGCGATCTTCCAACGAATATGGAAAGCCTCCTCAAGTCGATTCCAGGGACGGTGGTTTTTCAGGACGACATCCTCATCACGGGTCGCGATACTGAAGAACACCTCCACAACCTGGAGGAGGTGCTACGCAGACTGGACTGGGTAGGGCTGCGACTGAAAAAGGCGAAGTGCGTCTTCCTAGCTCCAGAGGTAGAATTCCTGGGGATGAGGGAAGCAGCAGATGGGATCAGCCCTACTGCGTCCAAGACGGAAGCGATCCAGAGAGTACCCAGACCCCGTAACACGACAGAGCTGCGTTCATTCCTGGGGCTCCTGAACTATTTTGGTAACTTTCTTCCCAAATTGAGCACGCTGCTAGAGCTGCTACATGTGCTCCTACGCAAAGGTCGCGAATGGGTCTGGGGGGACAGCCAGGAAAGGGCTTTTAATAGAGCACGCAAATTGTTATGTTCCAACAATCTGTTAACGCTATATGACCTATGTAAGAAACTTGTGTTAACGTGCGATGCGTCGTCCTATGGTGTTGGGTGTGTGTTGCAGCATGTCAATGCCAAGGGTCAGTTACAGCCGGTAGCTTATGCCTCCAGGAGTCTGTCCCAGGCAGAAAGGGGCTACGGGATGGTAGAAAAGGAGGCGCTCGCATGTGTATATGTGGTAAAGAAAATGCACCAGTACCTGTTTGGCAGGAAATTTGAGCTGGAGGCAGATCACAAACCCCTAACGTCCCTTTTGGCAGACAACAAGGTCATAAATGCAAACGCATCGGCCTGCATACAGAGGTGGGTACTCACGTTAGCCGCTTATGACTACACAATTCGGCACAGACCGGGCACCAAAAACTGCGCCGATGCACTCAGCAGGCTCCCACTAGCCACCACTGAGGGGGCTACCGAGCATGCTGCTGAGATGGTCATGGCTGTTGAAGCTTTCGGAAGCGAAGGCTCACCTGTGACAGCCCATCAGATTAAAGTCTGGACAAATAGAGACCCGCTATTGTCTCTAGTCAAGAAATGTGTCCTGAATGGGGACTGGGCAGCCACATACAGGGCATGCCCTGAGAAATTTAAACCATTTCACAGGCGCAGGGATGAACTCTCGATTCAGGCCGATTGCCTACTGTGGGGAAACCACGTAGTCATGCCCCAGATGGGCAGAGAGGTGTTCATCAGAGAACTCTACAATGGGCACCCGGGCATTGTCACGATGAAGGCAATTGCCAGGTCACACGTTTGGTGGCCAGGGATAGATGCAGATCTGGAGCTTTGTGTTCGCAGGTGCAACACGTGTGCCCAGCTGGGCAATGTGCCCAGGGAAGCCGTCCTTAGCCCCTGGCCATGGCCCGCCAAGCCTTGGTCACGCATCCATGTGGACTACGCAGGTCCTTTCATGGGGAAAATGTTTTTGGTTGTAGTAGATGCCTACTCCAAATGGATCGAGTGTGACATTTTAAATTCAAGCACATCCTCTGCCACGGTAGAAAGTCTACGGGCAATGTTCGCCACCCACGGTCTACCGGACATCTTAGTCAGCGACAATGGCCCGTGCTTCACTGAATTCCAGGACTTCATGGCAGGCAATGGAATTAACCATGTTAGAACGGCACCGTTCAAGCCGGCCTCAAACAGCCAGGCAGAACGAGCAGTGCAGATAATCAAACAGAGGATGCTCAGAATTCAAGGGGGTTCCCTACAATGCCGGTTATCATGCCTCCTGTTGGCCTATAGATCCCGACCACACTCGCTCACAGGGGTTCCACCCGCAGAGCTGCTAATGAAAAGGACGCTCAAAACCCGGTTATCCCTTATGCACCCCACCATGAAAGAAATTGTCGAGAGCAGGCGCCAGTCACAATATGACCACCATGACAGGAATGCGAGGGCGCGATGTATTGATGTAAATGACCCTGTTTTTGTCCTCAACTACGCTGCAGGGCCCAAATGGCTCGCAGGCACTGTGGTTGCCAAAGAGGGAAATAGGATTCTGGTAGTTAAACTTACCAATGGACAAATCTGTCGCAAACACGTGGATCAAACAAAAAGGAGGTTCAGCAACCCCATAGAAGAAGCAGAGGAAGAACACAATGTAGAGTTCACTCCATCACAGGTGACCGAACACAGGAACCAAAGGGAGGAGAGCCCAGTCACTGTGGGCAGTCCGGACAGGCCTGAGGCATCGCAAACAGCAGACACTCAGGCCAGCATCCAACAACCGGAGCCGCAACTCAGGCGCTCTACAAGGGAGCGTAAACCACCAGAGAGACTTAACCTGTGATCCCAATAAGACTTTGGGGGGGAAGGTGATGTCATGTATTCAACCAGCATTGTAACTCATGTATAATCTGACCTAAGTTGTGCACTGTGAGAACAATGACCACTAGGTGGTGAACTTGTGGGAGACACTCCTAACCTAGACCTTCAGATATAAAAGGGCAAGCTCCACCCACTTCCAGCACTTGAGTGCTATGGAATAAAGGACAGGTCACAGACTGACCTTCTCTCAAGCATGGGCCTCGTGTGCATTTATACTGTATAGTAAGGACGAATCAGAAAGTTCATGTGAATGCCATCACCTGCAACTTCCCATCCAAGTCTCACATCACCCTGACTTGGAAATATATGGCCATTCCTTCATCGTTGCTGGCTCAAAATCCTGGAACTCCTTCCCTAACAGCACTGTGGGAGTTCCTTCAGCACAAGAATTGCAGCAGTTCAAGAAGGTGGCTCAGCTTCTCAAGGGCAATTAACAATGAGCAATAAATGATGGCCTTGCCAGCAATGCCCACATCCCAGGAACAAAAAAAACACGATAATCTTGCTCCTGAAGGCACCAGAAAAAGTCAACTACTTTCTGCTTCTTGACTGTACACTGTTCTGGGCACCGCACTTTAGGAAGGATGTGAAGGCCTTAGAGAGGGTGCAGAAAAGATTTACTAGAATGGTTCCAGGGATAATGGACTCAGTTACATGGATAGACTGGAGAGGCTGGGGTTGCTCTCCTTAGAGCAGAGAAGATTGAGCAGAAATTTGATAGCGGTGTTCAAACTCATGAGGGGTCTAGACAGAGTAGATAGAAGTTGTTCCCATTGGCGGAATGGCCGAGATCCAGAGGGCACAGATTTTAAGAACCAAAGGCGACATGAGGGGTAACTTTTTTACCCCGCGAGTGGTGAGGATCTGGAATACACTGACTGAAAGGGTGGTGGAGGCAGATTCAATTGTAGCTTTCAAAAGGAAATTGGATAAGTACCTGAAGGAAAACAAATTACGGAGCTACGGGAAAAGGGCGGGGTCGTGGGACTAGCTGAAGTGCTCTTGCAGAGAGCCAGCATGGACTCGATGGGCTGAATGGCCACCTCTGTGCTGTAACCATTCTAAGATTCTATGTTGTAATCACTTTCTGTTGGGATCTGGGGGTACTTCAGTCATGTTTGTGTCACACGAGCCAATCTTGTATTCTGACTTCTCTCAAGCAATTCTGGAACCCTTCAGTCCCTCAAGCTGAGTGCATTCTGAACAGGCCCAGAAAATAAGCATTAACTTGCATAACATTGAATGTTATTGTTGATAAACACTCCTACAGGAACATGAATAGTGATGAGTGCAATCAATGGAGGCTTGTAATTATATGCGAATGCCACAAATGTGAAATAAACCGTTTCTGTTTTTCCAGCCTATGCTGCATGTTACTGTGCAGGTGGTTCAGAAAGATGGCATCTGTTCTGTTTGATGAAGCAATGAACTGCGCACTGGCTGATCTGAATTATGTCTCTTGCTACTGCCTGGAAGAACCAATGGCCTGGAAACTTGGTGCTGAGGTAAACCTCCGCTGTGAGTCCCGTCTGGAAGGCCCTGCTTCACTGCAGATCTGCTTCCATGAACTGACACAGACCCGAGGCTGAATGTCTGTCAAAGCACAGCCTCCGTACACCCTGTCCCTCAGCTTCCATACACTCTGTCCCTCAGCCTCCGTACACTCTGTCCCTCAGCCTCTGTACACTCTGTCCCTCAGCCTCCGTACACTCTGTCCCTCAGCCTCCGTACACTCTGTCCCTCAGTCTCCGAACACTCTGTCCCTCAGCCTCCGTACACTCTGTCCCTCAGCGTCTGTACACTCAGTCCCTCAGCCTCCGTACACTCTGTCCCTCAGCCTCTGTACACTCTGTCCCTCAGCCTCCGTACACTCTGTCCCTCAGCGTCTGTACACTCTGTCCCTCAGCCTCCGTACACTCTGTCCCTCAGCCTCTGTACACTCTGTCCCTCAGCCTCCGTACACTCTGTCCCTCAGCCTCTGTACACTCTGTCCCTCAGTCTCTGTACACCCTGTCCCTCAGTCTCTGTACACCCTGTTCCTCAGTCTCCCTACACCCCAGTCTCCCTACACCCTGTCCCTCAGTCTCCCTACACTGTCCCTCACTCCCCCTACACCCTGTCCCTCAGTCTCCCTACACCCTGTCCCTCAGTCTCTCTATGCCCTGTCCCTCAGTCTCCCTACATCCTGTCCCTCAGTCTCTCTACACCCTGTCCCTCAGTCTCCCTACACCTTGTCCCTCAGTCTCTCTACACCCTGTCCCTCAGTCTCGCTACACTGTCCCTCACTCCCCCTACACCCTGTCCCTCAGTCTCCCTAAACCCTGTCCCTCAGTCTCTCTACACCCTGTCCCTCAGTCTCCCTACATCCTGTCCCTCAGTCTCTCTACACCCTGTCCCTCAGTTTCCCTACACCTTGTCCCTCAGTCTCTCTACACCCTGTCCCTCAGTCTCCCTACACTGTCCCTCACTCTCCCTACACCCTGTCCCTCAGTCTCCCTACACCCTGTCCCTCAGTCTCTCTATGCCCTGTCCCTCAATCTCCCTACATCCTGTTCCTCAGTCTCTCTACATCCTGTCCCTCAGTCTCTGTACACCCTGTCCCTCAGTCTCTCTACGCCCTGTCCCTCAGTCTCTCTACGCCCTGTCCCTCAGTCTCCCTACACCCTGTCCCTCAGTCTCTCTACACCCTGTCCCTCAGTCTCCCTACATCCTGTCCCTCAGTCTCTCTACGCCCTGTCCCTCAGTCTCCCTACACCCTGTCCCTCAGTCTCTCTACATCCTGTCCCTCAGTCTCTGTACACCCTGTCCCTCAGCCTCCGTACACCCTGTTCCTCAGATAAATAGCAGATCAGGGATACGCTGCATCGGGCAGTAGGAAGCCTTGAAAATCCACCTCCTTCCCCCCCTCAATCCTCATGAGCCACAATCTCCTACAGTTCTTGCTACTCCTCAACTAAAGTTTCTAGCGAAGAGAGACTCATGCCCATAGTGATGTGCTCATCAAAAGATTGATCTTGGACCATTTCTATAAATGGCCTCCTGCGGCAACCTGCACTCAAACTAGGACTTCTTCCTCTGGTGCTTTTATAATCAAAAAAGCTAATGGAATGCTGCACTTTATATCTGGAGGACTAGAGTGCAAGGGGGTAGAAGTTATGCTACAGCTATACAAAGCTCTGGTTAGATCAGACCTGTATTCAGTTCTAGGCACTTCACCTTAGGAAGGGTATATTGGCCTTGGAGGGAGTGCAGCGTAGATTGACCAGAATGATACCTGGATTCCAAGGGTTAGTTTACGAGGAGAGATTACACAAATGAGGTTTGTAGTCCCTGGAATTTAGAAAGTTAAGGGGTGAATTGATCGAAGTTTTCAAGATATTAAGGGGACCGGATAGGGTAGATACAGAGAAACTATTTCCACTGGTTGGAGAGTCTATGACTAGAGGACATAGTCTAAAAATTAAAACCAGGCATTTCAGGAATGATGTTAGGAAACACTTCTAGACACAAAGGGTGGAAGAAGTTTGGAACTCTCTTCCGCAAATGGCAATTGGTGCGAGGTCAATTGTTAATTTTAAGTCTGAGAATGATCGATTTTTGTTAACTAAAAGTATTAAGGGATATGGGGAAAAGCAAGTACCATGGAGTTAGGTCACAAATCAGTCACGATCTCCCTGAATAGCGGAACAGGCTCGAGGGGCTCAATGGCCTACTCCTGTTCCTATGTTCCTATCAACTTCAACGATATAAAACCAACACAATGTGCAAATCAAGAAAATTCTGTCTAAATTGACATATTTCCCATGAATTGCTCCTTCCAAGAACTTAATTAGATAAAAGTCACATTAATGCTGCAACAGTGCATTAACATGCATTACACCTAGTTAATCCTGGGAGCAATTTTTAGAGTGTGGCCTCAAGTTAGCAACCACTTTAATAGCACCAACAAAATGATTCTACTTCAAATGTGCAATTAGCGCATGGACTAGATCGCATGATAATTAAACCCCCCTGTGATTTAATTTACGAGCTGTAGCTTGAGTAATAAGCACAAATTATTAACAACCATAACAGGTCATTCCCAGGCAGTGAACTTTTTGAGGAACTGTATGTAGGTTTACTTCTGATTAACTGTAACATCTCAAGAATAAGAATTAAAAATCCTGTGCCGTACAACTCGGAAACTACAATGAGTGTTTGATCTATTTACCATTTGACTTATCAATAGTTTGACACCGTAGACCTTCTTGACTGTTCTACACAAGTTAAGGTTCATGACTTCAATGCTCAGTGGTCTCTGCGCTGTTGTAGCTGACATCAGTAAGTAGATAAAAGGGAAAACTTGAGATAAAATGGCTGCTCATTCAATCATATTTAGCACTTCAGTCTAACTAAATGGTACAATTATTGAACACATAAACCGACATTCTGTTTTATGTTTGCCTTCAGTCACAAACATGATTGCTCCCAGGAGATTATGATTTGAACTTTCTTCAGCTTTCTGCAAGAACTGTTGGGTTCAGATCTCCACTTAATACTCTTCACATTTTTCATTAATACCCTGGTCCTGTTGAAGTGTTGATTTTGGATGCATAGCCTTAAAATCTGCTTTCATGTTGCGATTGAGTACCCTCTCTCTAAATATACTGGGGCCAAAAGTGTCCCTTTCTGTAAGGCCCGTGGTCGCCTGAAAGCAGCAGTCACGTGCTGGTGCGGACTGGCCGCCGAGTCTCCGTGGAGGGGCCACCATTTTAGATATGCCCTCCTTCAGTTTAGGAGCTGTGTCGGGACCGCCCCGTGCGTTTTCCCACCGCGTCGTGCACGCGCCGACCCTTTCCGACCACCAGCGGCCCCTTTCCGAAATTGCCCCTTTCAAAAATTGCCCCGCCGATCGGTGACACTGACAGCTTTTGCTGTCGGTACCCTTTCTGTGGCTGGGTGGCACGGCAGCCAGCAGGCAGCCTGGCGGGTGCCAGGCCGCTGGGATGGCCAAAACCCTCCCTGGTGGCCCAGTGTTTGCCACTAAAGTGGCTGCAGAGCTTGCAGCGGCCCTCCACTTTAACTGAAGGGGGGGGGGGACGTTGTGACGCGCCAGCGCGATGATGTCATCAGCACGGCGCTGATGACTTGGATCGTCGGCCACTCCGTCCCGCCCCCACTTCCGCCCCGCTAGTGGTGGCTACTCTGACCTGACCGCACTTGCGCCTCAATGCAAAAAAAACAACCAAGACGTGAATTCCTCCAGATTATCTGCCCCATGCATTCGGGCGGACGGAACCCTTTGAAAACGGTAGGTGCGCCCCGTATTGGGCGGAGGACAATTTCGGCCCCTCTGTGTGCTTTTGATATCTGCAGCTCTGCTGCTTCCAGTTTCTTTATTTGCCACCTCTTATGGAATGTTCCTTTACCTGCCATCTCTTTTGGAACCTGTTCAACCTTCGCCAGCTCCAGGCTAGATCCAAGGTCGTTGCATCCTCTGTCATCGAACCACAGTACGTGGACGATGCTTGCAACTGCGCACATTCAGAGACTGAACTCCAAGCCATCGTCAACACCTTCACCGAGGCATACGAAAGCACGGGCCTTACATTAAACATCCGTAAGACAAAGGTCTTCCACCAACCTGACCCCGCCACACAGCACTGCCCTGGTCATCAAAATCCATGGCACAGCCTCGGACAACGTGGACCATATCCATACCACGGGAGCCTACCATCAGCAAGGGCAGGCATCGATGACAAGATCCAACACTGCCTCCAGTGTGCCAGCACAGCCTTCGGTTACCTGAGGACGAGAGTGTTTGAAGACTATGACCTCAAATCTGGCACCAAGCTTATGTTGTACAGGGCAGCAGTGATACCCACCCTCCTATATGGCTCAAAGATGTGGACTATATACCACAGACATCTCATAGCGTTGGAGAAATACCACCAACGCTTCCTCTGCAAGATCCTGCAAATCCACTAGGAGGAAAGACGCACCAACATAAGTGTTCTCACTCAGGCCAACATCACCAGCATTGAAGCACTGACCACGCTCGGCCAGCTGCATTGGGCAGGCCACATCATCCGCATGCCCGACACAAGACTCCCAAAGCAAGCGCTCTACTCAGAGCTCCGACATGACAAGCGAGCCCCAGGTGGGCAGAGGAAACGTTTCAAGGACACCCTCAAAGCCTCCTTGATAAAGTGCAACATCCCCACCGACACCTGGCAATCCCTGGCCCAAGACCACCCAAAGTGGAGGAAGAGCATCCGGGAAGGTGCTGAGCACCTGGACTCTCGTCGCCAAGCGCATGCGGAAATCAAGCTCAGAGAGTGGAAGAAGCATGCGGCAAACCAGGCTCCCCACCCACCCTTTCCTTCAACCACTGTCTGTCCCACATGTGACAGAGACTGTAATTCCTGCACTGGATTGTACAGCCACCTGAGAACTCACTTTTAGAGTGAAGCAAGTCTTCCTCGGTTTCGAGGGACTGCCTATGATGATGATGATGATGATGATGATGAATAGACAGCAGTAGGGCATTGTTTACTCAGCTGATTCAAGATGGTACCATTGGTTATAATGAAACATTTATATAGAGAGTAATTTGGAGACAGATGAACTTCATAAGAACATAAGAACATAAGAAATAGGAGCAGGAATAGGCCATTTGGCCCCTCGAGCCTGCTCCGCCATTCAGTAAGATCATGGCTGATTTGATCATAGACTCAGCTCCACTTTCCTGCCCGCTCCCCATAACCCTTTACTCGCTTATCGCTCAAAAATCTGTCTATCTCCGCCTTAAAAATATTCAATGACCCAGCCTCCACAGCTCTATGGGGCAGAGAATTCCATAGATTTACAATACTCTGAGAGAAGAAATTTCTCCTCATCTCAGTTTTAAATAGGCGGCCCCTTATTCTAAGACTATGTCCCCTAGTTTTAGTTTCCCCTATCAGTGGAAATATCTTCTCTTCATCCACCTTGTCGAGCCCCTTCATTATCTTATAAGTTTCAATAACATTATCTCTCATTCTTCTGAACTCCAATAAATATAGGCCCAACCTACTCAACCTATCTTCATAAGTCAACCCCCTCATCTCCAGAATCAACTGAGTGAACCTTTTCTGAGTGAGCCTCCAATGCAAGTATATCCTTCCTTAAATACCGAGACCAAAACTGTATGCAGTAGTTTAGGTGTGGCTTCACCAATACCCTATACAGTTGCAGCAGGACTTCTCTATGTTTATACTCTATCCTGCTTGCAATAAAGGCCAACATTCCATTTGCCTTCCTGATTTCTTGCTGCATACTCACTTTTTGTGTTTCATGCACAAGGACACCCAGGTCTCTCTGTACTGTAGCATTTTGCAATGTTTCTCCATTTCAATTATAATTTGCTTTTCTATTATTTCTGCCAAAGTGGATAACCTCACATTTTCCCACATTATACTCCATCTGCCAAATGTTTGCCCACTCACTTAGCCTGTCTATATCCCTTTGCAGATTTTTTGAGTCCTCCTCACAATTTGCTTTCCCACCCATCTTTGCATCATCAGCAATCTTGGCTACATTACACTCAGTCCCTTCATCCAAGTCATTAATATAGATTGTAAATAGTTGAGGACCCAGCACCGATCCCTGCGGCACCCCACTAGTTACTGTTTGCCAACCGGAAAATGACCCATATATCCCGACTCTCTGTTTTCTGTTAGTTAGCCAATCCTCTATCTAAGCTAATATATTACCCCTAACCCCGTGAGCTTTTATCTTGTGCTGTGGCGAGATGCTATGTTTATATTTTGAGAGTTACCACGGATAATAGCCGCCATGCGCTGTCATCTGAAATCTAATATTCTACAATATAAAAAAAACATTTGTCTTTCTCTTGGAACTAGAAACTGCAGTGGGAATAATGTGAAACAACACCTTTAATAGGGAATGAATTGAAGGTCAGGATTGATTTGAAGGTGTGATTTACAGTCATCTGCTCACCTCCAGCCGGACTGTGTAAACCTATGATTGAGCGTGTGGAACAATGAGATCTGAGATGCTGCTCTAGTGTATCACCCACTCTCTCTCCGCTTACACTCCTGGCTACATTTTTTAATTGAACACCAGTTCACTGTGGTGTGAAATTTTGTATTAAATGTATTCAATTTAATAAGAGCTTTAGAGAAATGAAAATATGCATTGCATGCGATTAACAGAGAAATGCGAGATTCAGTAAGGATTTATAAATAATGAGATCCCACTGTCACTCTTAATGGTTATTGCATAATGAGGATTAGTGTTAAAAGGCTACAAGGTAAGTCCATTGTTTATGGTCACACTCTACTACAATATAATATAAAGAAAGACTTGCATTTATATAGTACCTTTCACGTCCCCCAGACGTCGCAAAGCGCCTTACAGCCAATTAAGTACGTTTGGAGTGTAGTCATTGTTGTAATGAAGTAAAGTGGCGCTGTTTGAAAAATATTAGCAATATTTGCTTTCTTTGTAAAATGTCTTCCTGTTTGTGGATGAATATGATGAAAAGCTTGCTCCCTGTGACCTCACTGTACACCTTGGAGGTGTGTCGTGGAACAGAGAGACATGGCTTTGCAAGCAGCTTTCCACATACACCAAATTAATTTGAATTACACAGAATTTACAGCACAGAAATAAAAGAAAAAGAAATAAAGACTTGCATTACCTCAGTGCCTTTCATGACCACCAGACATTCTAAAGCGCTTTACAATCAATGAAGTAGTTTTTGAAGTGTAGCCACTGCTGTAATATAGGAAACGCGGCAGCCAATTTGCACACAGCAAGCTCCCACAACCAGCAAGATGATAATGACCAAATAATCTGTTTTTGTTATGATGATTGAGGGATAAATATTGGCCAGGACACCGGGGATAGTGCCATGGGATCTTTTATGTCCACCTGAGAGAGCAGAGGTTTAACGTCTCATCCATAAGACGGCACCGTCAACAGTGCAGCACTCCCTCGGTACTGCTCTGGAGTGACAGCCTAGAGTTTTTGTGCTCAAGTCTCTGGAGTGGGATTAACCCACAACCTTGTGACTCAGAGACGAGGGTGCTACCCACTGAGTGGCTGGCTGTCACTACAGGCCATTCGGCCCAACTGGTCTGTGCCAGTGTTTATGCTCCACACCAGCCTCCTCCCACCCTATTTCATCCAACCCTATTTGCATTTCCTTCTATCCCTTTCTCCCTCATGTACTTATCTAGTTTCCCCTTAAGGGCATCTATGTTAGTCACCTCAGCTACTCCATGTGGTAGCAAGTTCCACATTCTAACCACTCTCCAGGTAAAGAAGTTTCTCCTGAATTCTTTATTAGACTTATTATTGACTACCTTATATGTATATCCCTTAGTTCTGTTGTCCTCCATAAGTGCAACCATCTTCTCTACATCTATACTGTTATATATGGAGGAAGAGTCAGACTGAACACTGTGAGCTTAAAGTAAAGTGTGACCTTAACCTTTTATTGCAGGTCTCCAGAGTGCCTCTCCAACCTGTGAGGCTCCCGTAAATACCTCTGTGGGATCCCTTGGGACTGCAGGGGATGAGCCCTCTGGTGGCTGTACAGAGTATATACAAGTATACCTATATAATATACACTATCAAACCCCTTCATAATTATAAAGACCTCTATGAGTTCACCCCCTCGGCCTTCTCTTTTCTGGAAAAAACCACAGCCTGTTTCTTTCCTGAGTTATAGCCTCTCATCCTTGTAAATCATTTGTTTGCACTTTCTCCAGTGCCTCTATACCCTTTTTTATAATATGGAAACCAGAGAACTGTACACATTACTGTGTGTGATTCCCAGCAGGTGAGAGCATAGAGGCAGAGCATCCCCTACTGAGAGGCAGAGTGAGTGCGTGAGTCAGTCTGGGAATACGTTAGCTACACATCCTTTCCTTCAAGGCCTAAACTGCATAGAATTACATAGAATATCCAGCACAGAAACAGGCCATTCAACCCAACCAATCCATACCAGTGCTTATGCTCCACTCGAGCCTCCTCCCATCGTTCCCTCATCTAACCCTATCAGCAAACCCTCTATTCCCTTCTCCCTCATATGCTTATCTAGCCTCCCCTTAAATGCATCTATACTATTCGCCCCAATTGCTCCCTGTGGTAGCGAGTTCCACATTCTCACCACTTTCTTAAGAGGTTTCTTCTGAATTCCCTATTTGATTTCTTGGTGACTATCTTATATTGATGGCCTCTGGTTTTACTCTCCGCCACAATTCGAAATGCTCTCTCTGTGTCTATTCCATCAAAACCTCTCATAATCTTAAACACTGGGGAGAAAATTAATTTTAAACGGCCAGGAAAAATTATGGTGAAAAATTTTAATAAAAAGGGGATATATTTTCCACATTGTAAACATGCCAGCCTATTCACTTATTCTTAATTGCACAGGAGCCCAGCTCTGACCTTGAGATGCTCAATAATTTCCCAAGATACAAAGTGGAAGATGTTCCATTTTACAGTAGTCTCATCCTTCACCTTAATGGACACCAACAACAGATGCAGTCCGTGCCTAAAAGCATAGCAACGTGTGCCCTGTCACAATGTCCCGATAAATAATGGTAAATATTAGGACAAGAGAGAAACCTGGGGTGTATTTTTAAATTGGTTTTAGCGAGTCAGTGAGTGCTAAAAGGAAATACAAATTTTGTTCTGTCTACTTCAAAACAAACTGCAACTGGAAGGAAACACGTTTCACAGCCTATTAGCAGAAAAAATAAGAATTTTCACAGATGAATGATATAGTAAATCAGAGGTTTGGGATCATGCGAGAACCATAATGGATTGGACAACCATCAGTTTGTTCTCGGGATGAAGTCAGCAAAGTGATTACAAAGTATTTGATATGTGAGGATGAAAATGCAGAACAACAAACACACAACTCATCGACATAAGCTGTTTGAACAAAGTGGCACACTGCAAAATAAATATCAGGACTTGCAAAGGGACAACGGCCACGGCATTCGGTACCTTAGCGCTGGCTGTTAAGGCAGGTTTTGTCAGAAAAATGGTGGCCGCCTGGCTTCCGGTCACTTCCAGCGCGATCGACGGCAACCGCCATTTTGGGCAAGTGGTAGCACGGCCGTTGTCTGCGTTCGGCGGAAAAGTGCTGCTTAGTCAGATCGTGAAGTCATTCAGGGCCCGAAATTCAGTACTGCTGGAAAGCTGGTCCTTCCCCCCCACCTTTCTGGGACCAGTAGCGCCGAAAATGTTTCGTGGCTGGGCCACCCCATATTCAGCTCCAAAAGTGAACAAATGGGTTCCAGCGCTAATGAACCTTTCCAAAGTGGATTTTTCAGCAGTGTGGTTGTCTTAATTTGAACGTTATCGCCACTGAAAAATTCAGCATGCAGGTAAGGGTTTCTAATGAACCAACTGCTTCCTGACCTTTTTAACAAGCCCGGGGGGGGAGGCGGGGGGAGGGAGCGGGGAGGTGGCGATCGGAAGGCACTCGGCATAAGACTGCAATGAGTTGGGGAGGGGGGGGAGAAGGGGAGAAGTCACAAGATCTGGGGGTGATCCATCCATACAGTCCTTGGGGAGAGAGAACAAAGAACCTGTTCTGCCTGTTGTGTTAATAATGGAACAAATAATGAAAATGATTCCGATTCAATGTAAAATATATTTTATTCAAAAGTTTAACAAACAGTTATTTGTTCTTAACTTTAATAAAATTATTCTTGTATCAAACTTTAGTTTTCAGTTAAGATCACTTACAAACTCTGAGACCACTTAAAAACTTTAAGATCACTTACTAACTTTCCAGCTTGTAAATTTACATAACATACAAAAATCTTTTAATTTGAGAACAAGTTACAACAGTAACAATAATAACAACAACAAGAGCAGCAGCAGCAACGAAAGGCTGCACCCATCCCTCCTCCACCTTATTCTAAGACCGCCCGTCACGCTTGTTCTTGGTGACTCCACCACCCCTGCCCATGGGCAGTTGCCCAGTGTTTCTGGGGTTGGTACCAAGCTTATTCTTTCTAAGATATTGGGTAGTGCGCACCTGTTGAGGGGGTGGGGTGGCAGGCGGCAATGTGGAGGGCCCAGGGGGCAATGTGGAGGGCCCAGCGGCAATGTGGAGAGCCTAGGGGGTAATGTGGAGGGCTCAAGGGGCAATGTGGAGGGCCCAGGCAGCAATGTGGAGGGCCCGGCTTGGGGCACTTCAGAGGCTGGTCTGGGGATTGGATTGGGGGTGGCAGTTGATTCTGTCAATGGCCGTGGGACTGGGCGTGTTCCCTTATCGCATCAGCTAATTCCAACATGCAATCCCTCATGCGCCCTGACAGTGTCGCAACGACCTGCAACATTCCCTCCCTCATATTGAGCAAAACTGTCTCAGCTACCTGTGAAATTTCCTCCCTCATGTTCAGTGATAGTGTTTGCACCATGTTTGACATTCCCTCCCTCATGGTCACTGACATCGTTCCCATTTCTCGTGAGATTGCTGTTACTTCTCCCGACAGTCCCGCTACCTCATGAGCCACCCCACTGATGGTGTCCAGGAGTGATCACGTAAGGTCAATGCTCTCCACACTCATTGCCATCATCTGAACCACATCTGTTAGATCCTGCACCTCAGGAGAGCGCAGTCAAGCTCTCCTTTCCCTCCTGCCCACGGGTGTGGCTGGCACCCCACTGGGACCTACAGCTTAGGAAGGTGGGGCCCTGGGTATGCCTCACTGCACCCCACCACTGGAACCCGCAGCCTCGGATGTTAGGAAACCATGGAATGTCCCACCAACACTCAAACCACTGGTCACGGAAGGGGCTGGCCCCTCAATGGGCGGCACCTGCACCTCCACCAAAGTCAATAAAACAGTGGGGCCTTCATCAATCTCCATCCCCTCAACCTTCCATTCCCCCTCACTCCCATGCTCTTGGTCTGGAGTGTGGGATTGGAAGATGTTCTCCTCGTCAGACTCATCCTTGTTTGAATCTTCTTCTGCATCGTCAGGGTTGGCCTCAAGTTCTGCAAAATATAACAGAACACAGACAAATGGTTAGCAGCAGAGGAGGGGCAGGGTGGGTGGCTCACACAGCACAGGCAGCAGGCTGATTTGAAGGGCCACAATGAATGATAGCACATTGCATCAACCAAAGTGTAGCTGATGAAGACATCCCCATGAACCGAAGCATGGCTAGCCCGCGCAGTACTTAGCATTTAGCAAAGTCAGACCGTGGAATTTGCAGGCCTTACCCTCTCCCTCGAGTGTGGGCCCAGCTTGTGCAGTGCTGGTTGCTTTTCACCAGGTAGGACCCATCAAAGCAGCGACCCTCTCTTCCAGTGGTGTCAGTGGCTGCAGATTTGCCAGGCCTCCTCCTGTTCGAGTTCTTTCCCTTTTATTATGTGCTACCTTCCTCTGCAAAGATGAAAATGCAACTTTTTAGAGAGGGTGTCTTTCTGCTGGTTGGGACATATACAGCTGGTCACATTTACAATTGCAATTCCGTTGAATAAATGAAAATATTACTTACACTAACTACTTGACCAAGGTCATGCCATTTCTTTTTAAACACTGGCCTCCAGATCTCGTGGTGGTCACCACTGCGCAGTAATCTTCTGCAACTTGGTTTCAGCGTTTCTTCATTTCTTTGGGCGGAACTTTTCTGTGACCTCTGCTGGTGTCCAGCTCCTGCCATCTGGTCTCAGTCACAGTAACTAGTGCCTCCACTTCATCCTGTAAGAAACTCTTGGTCGTTGCACCGCGTTGCATCTTGTACTACCGCAGATCCAATTTTTCCAATGCTCTCACACAGCATTCCTTCTCACACACACAATTGGCTCTTTAAAAATGGCCGATTGCCAACCTGGAGCTGTACTGCGTATGTGCGTCCATTTAAATAACGTCAAAAACGTCTCTTTTTTTTGTCGCGCATGCGCAGAAGGTGCGGCATCGTTTTTTTGGCGCAGACAGCAGGCTCCACCCCCCCCCCCCAAGGCGACTGGACATGCTGCTGCTGCCAAATTTGAATTATACATCGGGGAAACTTTGGCAAAATATTTCTGGTGTATTTCTGGCCTAGAAAAATGGGCATAACTCTGCCAGAAAACGGGCTTGGGCAAAATTGAGTCCTTGAATATTTTGTGACACCGCTGCTTAACTAAACTGACTGACTTTCTTCACTTGACTGTCCAGTCATTCCTCGGCATTGATTATAGATCATTTTTAATCATCTTTTGCTTAGTGCTGAATATTTCTGCTAGTGGAAATGCAACACATGCATCTTATTGCAGCCAATCACCGCTGAATTTGTTCATGTTTTAAATTAAGTAAATACACATGTAGTATATTAATGATTTATGATCAGCTACAACAAGCAGTATATGGACTGAACCTGGAGCCTTTCTGGCAGTGGAACCACTCTGCTGGTTGGTCCCTGTGCACGGTGTGTACTGAGTGAAAACCAGACGTGGCATTTTTACTGGAAGCATAAACAGACACGGTGGGGGTTTTGAAAAGGTAGCAATGTTAAGCAAGCTTTTCAGACCTAATTGTCCCTTCCAATGTAGCTGAAAGTCAAGCTGATGCAGCACTAGATTGCCAGCCATTGTGGGGGGGATGGGGGAAGAGGGGGTGTAATTAATTAAGCTTTATATAACTGCAATGCCTAATTACTATTTTTGCTTTCTTGCGTTACTGTAATAATTTGCACCATGATTTGAGGCTGTCGATTTGGCTTGTGATACATTACATGGGCAACGCAGCTGTGTATGATGTTTAATGAAGCAGAGAGAGCGAGTAGGCTCTCTTGCTCTCTCTCTCTCTCTCTCTCTCTCCAATCCAGCCTCAGCCTCCTTTTCCAATTCCACAGTGCTAACAATAATTTGGTCGAGAATTGCAAAGGGTTTGAGGTTGAGCCACACAACACAATCAACTCTAAAATCATCATTTTATTTGCTCGACATGGGTAGGTACTTTGTGCAGGTACTGCTGGCTTAACTCTGCTCCAGGCTCGACTGCACATCAATCCTCATATCCAGCACAACCTATTTTTAGACCTGTGCTGTGAAGCGTGCACCACAATCAGAAACACTTTGGGTTGTGTTGGCATGTTGCTGTGCTCTCAGAGTCACAGGATGATTGCGTTTTATTTCTGCACTTTTCCAAAATGTATGTTCAACGGGAGGCAGCTGGCGTGCAAGGTGAAAAAACGGGAAGAAAAGGGAACAAAAAAACCAAATAACTAAAACTTCTCCGAACCACACACAAACTTCCCCACTGTTACAACTGATGAAGACATGCAGAAATAAATAAGCAAAGTTCCCTTGCTCTCTGGGAGATTATGCCAGAGAACCGCCATGTACTCACCAATTTTTCTCGGCTGCAAGAACGGCTGCCGGTATTGCCAACGTTGAAGCCAAATATCGCGACAGCACACTGAATGACATCATCACGTGGGTGGCATTAGAGGGCACAGCATTACCTCTTGGCGCCTCTACCAAAGAGCCCACCAAATTTCTCCAGAGGCGTGAACGCCGCTTAACGCCGATGGTAGACATTTTCCACCCATCGCCAGCGTTCATGGGCGGCGATATAAAGGGAATTTCGAACCCTTAGATTTGTGGATTTTAATAACCCGTGACACAATCCTTTTCCTTCCCTTCCTTCTTCACTGCCAAAAAAACTTGTCCTTATCTCTTTATGTGGGTATTTTGGGGGATAGGGTCTGAACTCTCCCAGGGATTATATTTATTTCATTCTCTGCCTTATAAGTTTTTTGATCGACCTAGGAGAGCCCTAGATCATCTGTGCCAGACAACACTAGAGACTACACTGCTGCCGTGTAGTTGAGAGATTTGCCTGTAGCATTAAGTGTCAGGAGCTGGCATAGGCGCTCCAGGATACACCTGGCAGATTTGGAAGGGATACAATTCTATCCTATGATAGCAGAGTAACTGGAGGGAGCAATTATATAGATTTTGCTTGATTTTGAATAACTGCTTGCAGCAATAGTCTTTGGACTTCCCTCCATAAACCTCTCCACCTCTCCGCCCTTCTCTCTCCTCCTTTAAGATGCTCCTTAAAACCTACCTTTTGACCAAGGTTTTGGACACCTCTACTAATGGCAGTGTCAGCTGTGGCTCAGTGGGTAGCACACGTGCCTCTGAGTCAGAAGATTGTGGCTTCTAGATTGACACTCCAGTGCAGTGCTGAGGGAGCGCTGCACTGTCTTTCGGATAAGACGTTAAACCAAGGCTCCATCTGCTCTCTCAAATGGACGTAAAATATCACATGGCATTATTTCAAAGAAGAGCAGGGAAGTTATCCCCGTTGTCCTAGCCAATATTTATCCCTCAATCAATATAACAAAAACTGATTATCTGGTCATTATCAAACTGTTGTTTGTGGGAGCTTGCTTGTGCGCATATTGGCTGCAAATTCCCAAATTACAACAGTGACTACACTTCCAAAGTACTTCATTTGCTGTAAAGCGTTTTGAGGCGTCCGGTGGTCATGAAAGGCTCTGAAATAATGCAAATCTTTCTTTCATTCTTTATTTCAAAAAGAGCAGAAAAACACCACACATAACACAAAGGTAAAGCAGTGCATTTCCAAGGAACATACCATCATCATAGACGGTCCCTCGAAACGAGGATGACTTGCTTCCACGCCAAAAAAGGATAAGTTCACAGCCACCACACGGGCTTGACAGAGCTAGGTCTTGGTCCAGTGGCAAGGATTACCCAAGACGATTGGAGACCAACTCTGTTGCATGGACCTTGTGCGCACACATATCGCAGTGTGGGCTGGTCCATGCTGCCCCTGGGCTCCTGGCCCCGAACTCGCACCTCCCCTGGACCTCGATCACGTCCCTCCACAGTCTCTTGTCATTCCTTCGCCCCGACCTCGCTGCTCCTGCTGTATCTGCCCACGCTCCAATCACCGACCTGGATCGTGATGACGTCACTCTTCACAACCGTCGCCCTCCTGCACCAGCTCGTGCTTTACCTTGAAGTAGTAATCCTCCATGCTGCCCATGGCCACCACTCGCCACTCCTTTTATGGCCCCGACCTGCCGCTGATGTTCCCTCACAGGTTGGGGCCTCCACGCTCCAAGGAACATACACCATCATACTTAATCAATATTGGCCTGGAACCTGCTCCCAGATCCTCCAGTGGTGAATATACATCACAATTTGCTGGGAAAATGATTAGAATACGCCATAGCAAGCTAGTGGTGGACCAACAACAGCAACAAGTATTTATATAGTGCCTTTAACGCAGTAAAATGTCCCAAGGCGCTTCACAGGAGTAATGCGGAACTGGGGAGTAATGTGGCCAATGGACTGTTAAGAATTAATTTTGCTTTTTGATATCCACAGGAATTTCAACCAAATTTATTTGTGTCTTTATTTATATATGGCAGCAAATTACTGAAAGATAGAGACAAGGAAACATATTCAATAAATATTGGGATAAGAAAAAAGATAGTTACGGAAAATAACAGTTCTTCTGTATCTCTCACACTGCATCACGAGGCAATGGCTGGGAGCTGCACTTCAGACTTGATTGACATCAGAAAGTGATTTCAGATGCAGAGCAGAAAACAGTCACCTCAAGAGACAATTTCACGGTGTTTCGAGAATTTTTCGATTACAGTACCCAGCGGTGCATTCCATTAAACTTTCAAAAATGCAGGCCCTGCTTTGATCAATCTGATCAAGGGAAAATCAGAATTCAGATAGCAACTATAGTATAATGTGCAGATAGTAATGGGCTGGATTTTTGGCTTTCTCCATTTCGGAGTGAAAACGGAGGCAGCGCGGGAAAATTACCGCCCAATTAGCATTACCGACTAATTGCCTAACTTTTGGCATTTGGGGTCTGTGCCAGGGCCGCAGTGCAAAGGGAGGCGTTGAACTATTTTCGGGGTACAAAAAACGGGATCTTCGCCAACTTTAGTGAGGGACCGGGAGCACTCCGAGAGAGGCCTTGGGAGGGGAAAAAAATAAAATTCAAAAAAACATTCAAGGAATATTACCTTACCTAATACTTACCCAACAAATCGCTGCAAAATTAAAAACAAATAAAAACTTTAACTTACCTTTGTTTCAGTTTATCTAACTTACCGCCGCCGGCAGGGCTGGACCACTGTGTTTTCCCTGGCGGTCATCGAGGGGCGGCGTAAGGGCCGGGTGAGTCTCGAAACTCGGACATTGTCGCAATCCAAGTTGTTACACGTCCGGTGGTGCCTCCCCGGTGGTGCCTCCGAGTGCCGCTGCAAAAGCCAAGCTGAGGATCGCGACCGGGCGAGAAACAGCTGAGTGCCTGGCTTTTCACCGCGGAGGGTCAAAATGCGGCGAAAACCCGGTCATAAACCACCCGAAAATCCAGCCGAATGTTGCCTCTTTGAAATATGTTCCTGTTATGGTTGCTGTACACACAGCCCACTAGCTCCATTGCGCAACGATCTAACTGGCAGTGACGATCTCAGTGGCTTCAATGCATTTCCTGGCACTTTTGCACCATAAGTCAGGGACTGCGATGTTGATGCGCCATTACAATGGATTCCAGGAAATTCAGACCATCATCAAGGCTGCTTGATTTGAAGTTTCCATGGAAAAATAATGTTGTAGCACAGTACGTGGGTGCAAGAGAAACAGCTGTAATGTTTGCAAGTATCTTCAGTCAAAATTGCCGCTTGGACAATCCTACTCGGGTTACTCCTAAGGTCATAAATGTCAGCTCCAAACAATCTGGTTCACTCCAGGTGATATTAAAAAGTGGCTGAGTGCACTGGACACAGCAAAAACTATCGGCTCTGACATAATCCCAGCTATGGTGCTGAAGATCTGTACACCAGAGCTAACTGCTCCCCTGGCCAAGCTCTTCCAGTACAATTGTGATACCAGCATTTACCCGAGATTGCCCAGGAAGACCCAATCACAAAAAACAGCCAATTACCACCCTATCTGTCTCTTCCCAACCATCAGCAACATGACGGAAGCAGTCATCAATTGTGTCATTCAGAAGCACCAACTCATCAAGAGCCTGCTCCTTGAGACACACTTCAGTTTCTGCCATAGCCACTCAGCTCCAGATCTCAACACAGCCTTGATCCAGACATGGACACAAGAGCTGAATGTGAGAAGAGGGATGAGAGCAAGTGCCTTCGACATCCAGGTAACATTTGATTGGGTACGCACGAAGGAGCTCCAGCAAGCCTGAGGACAATGAGGTTTATAGAGAAAACCCTCAAATGGTTGGAGCCAAAGCTGACACAAAGTCATGGTTGTCATTCAAGGCATTATATAAAGGAAGTTGCATCCCCAGAACATCACTGCAGGAACTTCTCAGGAAAGCATCCTTAGCCCAAACATCTTTTGCTTAATCACTGACCTCCCTTCCATCATAAGGAGCTTTTCTCTGATGATACTACATGTTTAAGCTCCATTCACAAGTCCTCTGATAAACAGCCTACAGCAGGCTTGGAGTCAAGTAGCAGATAACATTCTCACCACAGAAGTGAAAGGTAATGACCATCTCGAACAAGCGAAAGCACACCAGTCTCTCCCTGGCCTTCAATGGTACCACTGTTACTGATTTTCCTTCCACGAATATCTTGGGGATGACCTCCAGCCAGAAGGTTAACTGGACAAACCACATCAACAGGTTTCCTCATAGTGGAAAATACAAGAATAGGTGCGCACTAGGAATACCATTATTGCTCCTGAGAAGTCCTGACTGTGGTAGGGAGTGAAGGGCTGGAGGGGCTCCAAATATCAGCCTGTGGTCTAACCATGTGAAAAGCCGTCTGAAGCAAGTGCAAGTATCTGTAGGTAGAATGGCAAAAAAAAAATTGCTTCAGAAATCATTTCCTACCTGCAGAAAGCTGAATTTAAAGATCTCTGTTTGAGGAACTCTTCAGTTCTGCTTTGATCTTGACCACTGCTGTGCCTCATTAAAATGTGTTGCCCCCGAGCTCAGCAGGAGGTCCAGATCCAGAAAATCCAGGCTCTCACTTTGATATATCCAAATGAGGTCAGTAATAATCGGGTGGGGCGGATAGCGAAAGAGCTGTAGAATCACGAGGAAACTCGGGAAGCGATTTAAAGGCGGGAATTGGGCTTCCACCCAAATTTCCTCTAAAAAAAAAGGTTTTTATGTCGTTCCCACATGGCAAGTGCACCTGTGAGGAAATTCTCCCATCATGGCTACAAGAGCAGGGCAGCGGTTTGGTGCATTGTGATGAGTGGCTTTACCTCCTGACCCCTCAAAGCCGCTGCACCATCTGCAAAGCTCAAGTATGAGGTGTGGCGACCTATTCAACACTCACATGGATAGCTGCAGCCGCGACAACACTCAAGGAGCTCAAAACATCCAGGACAGAGTAACTGGCTTGATCATCTCCCCTGCCACTAGATTCAATATCCACTACTTCCATCAGCTGTAGTATGTATAATTTAGAAAATGCACTAAAGCAACTCACTATCGTTACTTTAATGACATCTCTGTCGCCTATGATCTTTTTCACTGAGAGGTTAAGAGCAGCAATGCTGAGGGAATACCATCACCTCCAAGTTCTCCTCCAAGCCGCACACCAACCTGACTCAGAAATATATCGCTGTTCCCTCATCGGCTATATCCTGGAAATACCAATCTAACATAATCCTGGGAGTACCATCACCACAAGGACTGCAATGGTTCAAGGAGAAGATCCACCTTCTCAAGGCAACTAGGATGGGCAATTAATGCAGCCTTGCCAACATTGTCCACACCCCAAGAGCAAATCGAAAACAATAGCGACTATGACTCTCAAAATCCAGGAAAATCCCCGAATCCCATAAAATAATCTTGGAAACATCATAAAAAGCTTAATCAGTCACTCTTCACCAATGACCCTGTTTATTATAAAGATCATTTGATAGAGGGTTATGCTGATAGAGTTAGATGAGGAAGGATGGGAGAAGGTTTGAGTGGAGCATAAACTGGTTGGGCTGTACATTCTATGTAATTCTATGCATTTACATTTTTGCTGGAACAAAAGTTTCAGGGGAAAAATTTGAAATACAAACTCCTCAAAAAGTGACTAAAATGATTAATCATTATTAGAAGCCAGAGGAGTGCAGCGCTGAACCTTACTGATCTTTCACACCAAGCCAATTTTAGCACATCATCCAAATGCAATCATTTCCTGAAAAAAAATCAGTAAGATAGACACTTTTATGAAAAGAGACGACACCGAAACTACTCTCAAGACATATCTTGTCAATTTAATGCAGAATGTAGATTTCCTGTGAAAAGGAGACAATTATTTAGCAGACATGGAGGTGGAGGTCCCACTAAATAAGGTGCCGCTCAACTGGCCTGTATCATTTAATCGCTATGTGGGAGGCAAGTTACTCATGCTGCTGAAAAAAAATCACTTGACAGAATGGACTACAGGAAATTATTGCAGTGCAGCAGCAATTTGCAGAGGTGAAGAAAGTGCTACGATGTTATAGAATGAATGTGTGGCAAAAAAACAGCCAAGATTATAGGATCCATAACCACTACCATAGAGGCCTCGATATCCTCTCATGTCTCTTGAGTGCACTGAGGGAGGTAATCAGCCTCCATGTGTCCATGTGTCACTGCCCAGTAAGGTTGCAAATGTTATTGAAATGCCTTCTTAACTTTTACAGGGCACATTCATTGAGGGATTTATTTTCTTTACATCTGATCTGACCAAGGTACAACAGACAATCTTAAATTCTATTTGTTAAATCGAGATTTGCAGATCTGCTCTCGGAGTCCCGCTTATCTCCCAGTTTAGGCAGCCATTGAGATTAGCAGTTACTGTGTTTTTTTGATTGTAGGCTTTGTTAACATTCTTGGCATGTTCTCGTAATCTGACTGTTTCTGAGAAATGTCTGCAACAGTGCCTGCTGATTCTGGTGAAGGGCAAACGGAGCCTAAAAAAGCTAGCCTTGCTTGACCTTGCTCATTATAGAGCTGGCACTTCTCTAATATAATTCCATGGCAGCCTTGAATCCCGGGTCCTCCAGTGTGACATAAACGAGACCAGGGCTTAGAAATTCGTCTCCTTTGCGGCTCCTGTTAGTGCCTCCAGGGGGCGCTACCGGCTTTGCAACCGGGCGTGGCGAGGGTACCAATGCCCGCGAAATTCCCGTCGGGGTTTGCAGTGGCGGGAACCCCTAGTGCCACGATCTCAAGCGCCTGGAGATCATGACAGCATCGCCGGGTGTCAACACCGACAGCTGCAGGAGGCGTTGTTGGGGAGGTCGGGCGCTTCAGGAGCGCTGCTTAAATGGGATGATGGTTGCTTGAAAAAAAACATTCTTAATGCCGAACGTCCAGTTTTCAGGATTTTCTGCGGCCGCGATCGATCAGTCCTGCACTCTGCTGGAGTGCTTGGGGTTGACCGTCGCAGACCACAGCTGCCGTCGCCGAGGAGGGACATCGATTTCATGCAGAGCCTGCAGCGCTGGCCTTTCTCTTTAAGGGAGGGAGGGAACCTCTGTTACCGGCAGCGTTGCCCTCAGCACTGGGAAGCACCTCACCGCCACCGCCCCACTTGCCAGCTTTAGTGCTCCCAGGGAAGTGGTAGCGCTTGATTTAGTACTGCACTTCCTTCCTGGAGCGCTAAACTAGAAGTTCACGTCGGAGTCCCTCGCGTAGAGCCCGGTGATACTTCTGCGCTAAAGTTATTGCCCCAAGCGGGGCGCTACGCAATTTCTTCCCCCAGATTCTTTGGATCTTTAGACCGGGAACCAGAGTTTCACAGTGTCACAGCAATCTATGATTCTCTACAAGTAATAACAGTGCAGGTTACATTTTATTCTGGTGTGGCTTAGCTATGAACAATAACACTTTTATGATGTGGCTGATACGCTCTGGGTATTCCGCCCAATTGACTAATGTGATAAAATGTTGGTGTTCATTATAAACTTAATAATGTCAAGGAAAAGCTATAAAACAGTATAAACTGCTCAATGGTGTGTGATGGTGGAAGCAAATTCCTTCATACAGCAACAATTCCAGGTGGCACATATTCACTTGGCAACACAAGATATTGTATGAACAGTTACTAAGTTTCGGCAGATAGTTTATTCATTTTAATCCCGCTTTACAATAGCCAAATGGTATCACACTGTTGTCATATACATTCTATCACATTTGTTCCAGTAGAAAACTCTGACTTTGGTTCAAGGTGTTTCTGTTTCCTTGTTATTGACTTTAGTTAACCCTAATGTGCTGTCTTAATGAGGCTCGTAGACTCACAACAATATTAGCAGCGTCAGGGAAAAAATGGCAGATGACATCAGCTTGACTATTATCTGTTTTCTCCCTTGAATGCTGTGCACAAATTGGCCAAGCAGTCTACTGTGTATTACAAATGTAAATGCAGAATGTTACTAATGAGATGCTAATTTCAGCAGCTACCTGATCTGCATGAGTCATCTGCACATTTTCTGGAAAACTAGTCCCTTCCAGAGTATCTTCTTTCGCCTCTCTTTGTAGAATCCAACAGACTACACAATAGCAGCTAAAACGAACAATTGCAGCTTGCACAGTGCAAGACAGTACCATTTTTGGAGACAGCAGTTAAACAGGAAAAAAAGAATCATTTCCCATAACTGCATAAACTGTCTAGTAATCCTATCATAAAACAAGATGCAAGTCAAACAAGTAATCAACGTCTGCACAATATTCCACATTTTAGCAGACTGGATCACATACACCAGCTAGGACTATTCATCAGTGTTATGTAACCCTTGGCAACCTGTTTCATACCACCACCAGATGGCCTACCTGTTGGAGTCCCAAGGGATCCCAGCATCCCTTGGGAGCATTGTATATAAGCAGGCCTCCCATGCTGTATCAACACTCTGGAGTTAAATTAAAGGAGCTAAAGTCATACTTACTCATTGCATACAGTACTCAGTTGTATCACTTTATTCTGAGCATAACAATTGGCGACGAGATAATGAACAACCATGCGAAAATGCAAAAAACTGCTGGTATCCTGGAGAAATTTTCAGAAGAGAACGATTGGGAGGCTTTCGGGGAGCGACTCAACCAATACTTCGTGGCCAATGAGCTGGAAGGGACGAGAAAGCTGCCAAACGAAGGGCGATCCTCCTTACCGTGTGGGGCAACAACCTATGGCCTCATGAAGAATCTTCTAGCTCCGGTGAAACCAACAACCAAATCCTATGAAGAACTGTGTACGCTGGTCCGGGAGCACCTAAATCTGAAGTAAAGTGTTTTGATGGCAAGGTCAATGGTCTGAAGGCCAGGAAATGGCGAGCTACGTCGCCGAACTAAGGCGCCTTGCAGGACATTGCGAATTCGATGGATTCCTTGAGCAAAAGCTAAGAGACATTTTTGTGCTTGGCATTGGCCATGAGGTTATCCTTCGCAAATTATTGACTGTTGAAACACCAAATCTGAGCAAAGCCATAACGATAGCCCAGGCACTTTTGTCCACCAGCGATAACACCAAACAAATTTCGCAGCATAAAAAGGTTTCGGCTAGTACTGTACACAAAGTAACGTCGTTTTCAGGCAGGAACGTACAAGTTGGCAGCTGCACGACCTCAGATGACCCAGAGTCCGCCATCAATCGTTAATGTGAGGCAGTTAACACCTTGTTGGTGCTGTGGAGGTGATCATCAAGCCCATCAATGCCGCTTCACACACTATGCGTGCAAAGGCTGTGGAACAAAGGGATACCTCCAGCGAATGTGCAAACGAGCTGCAAACCATGCAAACCACCACGTTGCAGAGGAAGATCGATCCATGCTGAATCAGGCTGAAGAGACTCGAAACAGGGTACACACCTTTGCCACGAAATGTCCACCGATCATGTTAAAAGTTGAACTGAACGGAATTCCAGTATCCATGGAACTGGACACGGATGCGAGTCAGTCTATCATGAGCAAAAAGCCCTTCGACGGGCTGTGGTGCAACAAGGCACACAGGCACAAGCTTAGCCCCAGTCACACCAAGCTAAGAACTTACACCAAAGAGCTGATCCCTGTTATTGGCAGCGCAGAAGTAAAAGTCGCCTATGATGGAGCAGTGCACGAACTCCCACTATGGATTGTGCCAAGAGATGGTCGCACACTGTTCGGCAGAAGCTGACCGGGAAAATTCCGCTGGAACTGAGACGACATCCGAGTGCTTTCGTCCGTCGACAACGCCTCATGTGCCTAGCTTCTGAGCGGGTTCCCATCGTTGTTTGAGTCAGGCATTGGAAGTTTCTCAGGGGCAAAGGTGCAGATCCACTTGGGTCCCGGTACATGGCCCATCCACCACAAGGCATGGGTAGTGCCATATATGATGCGAGAGAAAGTGGAAATTGAGCTGGACAGGCTGCAGCGAGAAGGCATCATCGTGCCGGTGGAGTTCAACGAGTGGACCAGTCTGATTGTTCCGGTCCTCAAAGGCGACGGCACGGTCAGAATTTGTGGGGACTGTAAAGTAACGATTAACCGTTTTTCGCTACAGGACCAGTACCTGCTACCCAAGGCAGATGACCTATTTGCGACCCTGGCTGGAGGAAAGACATTCACCAAGTTGGACCTGATATCGGCCTACATGACGCAGGAGCTGGAGGAACCTTTGAAAGGCCTTACCTGCATCAACTCGCACAAAGGTCTGTTCATCTACAATAGATGCCCGTTTGGGATTCGTTTGGCCGCGGCAATTTTCCAACGGAACATGAAGAGCCTGCTCAATTCGGTTCCGCGCACCATGGTCTTCCAGGACGAATACTGGTCACAGGTCGGGACACCATCGAATACTTGCAGAACCTGGAAGAGGTTCTAAGTCGGCTAGATCACGTGGGACTCAGGTTGAAACGCTCGAAGCGTGTTTTCCTGGCACCAGAGGTCGAGTTCTTAGGAAGAAGAATCGCAGCAGAGAGCATCAGACATTCTGACGCCAAGATGGAGGCCATCAAGAACACGCTGAGACCACAGAACGTGACGGAGCTGCGGTCGTTCCTGGGACTCCTCAACTATTTCAGTAATTTCCTACCCGGGTTAATAATCTTGCTAGAATCCCTACATGTGCTACTGCACAGGGGAGACGATTGGGTATGGGGGAAATCACAAGAGGCTGCTTTTGAGAAAGTCAGAAATCTGTTATGTTCCAACAAACTGCTTGTTCTGTATAACCCATGTAAATGATCAGTGCTAGCTTGCGATGCGTCCTCATATGGGGTCGGGTGTGTGTTACAACAAACTAACGAATCAAGAACATTGCAACCGGTCGCCTATGCTTCCAGGAGTTTGTCCAAGGCTGAAAAGGCTTACAGCATTATTGAAAAAGAAGCTCTGGTGTGCATTTACGGGGTGAAAAAAATGCACCAGTATCTGGTTTGGTCTCAAGTTTGAGCTAGAAACTGACCACAAGTCACTCATGTCGCTATTCTCAGAGAGCAAAGGGATTAATACCAATGCCTCTGCCCGCATCCAAAGATGGGCGTTCATGCTGTCTGCATACAACTACGTAACCTGCCACAGACCAGGCTCAGAGAACTGCACTGATGCTCTCAGTCGGCTACCATTGCCCACCACCGGGTGGAAATGGCACAGCCTGCAGACTTGCTCTTGGTGATGGATGCATTCGAAAACGAAAAGTCATCCGTTACAGCCCGCCAAATCAGGACTTGGACTAGCCAGGATCCTTTACTGTCCTTGGTAAAAAACTGTGTCCTCCATGGGAGCTGGTCCAGCGTCCCAGCGGCGATGCATGAAGAGATCAAGCCGTTCCAGCGAAATGTCCATACAGGTGGACTGTCTTTTGTGGGGTAATCGTGTGGTTTTGCCTAAGGCAGGGAAATGTTCATACGTGACCCACACAGTACCCATCCAGGAATAGTAATGATGAAAGCTATAGCCAGATCCCATGTGTGATGGCCCGGCATCGACTCAGACTTAGAGTCATGCATGCGCCAATGCAACTCTTCTTCTCAACTGAGCAATGCACCCGGAGAGGCATCGCTAAGTTAGTGGTCATGCCCCTCCAAACCGCGGTCTAGGATCCACGTTGACTTTGCGGGCCCATTCCTAGACAAAATGTTCTTGGTTGTTGTAGATGCTTGTTCAAAATGGATTGAATGTGTAATAATGTCTGTAAGCACATCCACTGCCACCATTGAAAGCCTACGAGCCATGTTTGCCACACACTGCCTGCCTGATATCCTTGTCAGCGACAATGAGCCGTGTTTCACCAGTGCTGAATTCAAGGAATTCATGACCCGCAATGGGATTAAGCACGTCACATCTGCCCCGTTCAAGCCCACATCCAACGGCCAGGCAGAATGGGCAGTCCAAACCATCAAGCAAAGCTTGAAACGTGTGTCGGAAGGCTCCCTGCAGACCCGCCTGTCCCGAGCCCTGCTCAGCTACCGCACAAGACCCCACTCACATACCGGGGTTCCCCCAGCCGAGCTGCTCATGAAAATGGCACTCAAACAAGGCTCTCTCTTGTCCACCCTGATCTCCATGATCACGTCGAGGGCAGGCGGCATCAACAAAGCACGTACTTTAATCGCGCAAACTTGTCACGGGATATTGAAGTCAATTACCTTGTAGTAGTACTCAACTATGGACATGGTCCCAAATGGCTTGCTGACACAGTTACAGCCAAAGAAGGGAGTTGGGTGTTTCAGGTCAAACTGGCCAATGGACTAACATGCAGAAAGCATTTGGACCAAACCAAATTGCGATTCACAAACAGCCACGAGCAACCCGAAGAGGACACCACCAACTTCGACCCTCCAACACACACACAAGTGGCAACCGACATCACGGTTGACCACGAAGCTGAACTCACCATCCCCAGCATCCCGGCAAGGCCAGCTGCCCAGCGAAGAACCAACCAACTCACCCACACCTGCATTTGTACCGAGACGATCGACAAGGGAGCGAAAAGCCCCAGATTGTCTCACCCTGTAAATAAGTGTACTATTGACTTTCAGAGGAAGTTTATGTTATGTATGTAACCCTTGGCAACCTGTATCATACCACCACCAGAGGGCCTACCTGTTGGAGTCCCAAGGGATCCCAGCATCCCTTGGGAGCACTGTATATAAGCATGCCTTCCATGCTGTACCAACACTCTGGAGTTTAATTAAAGGAGCTAAGGTCACACTTACTCATTGCGTACAGTACTCAGTTGTATCAGTTTATTATGAGCGTAACAACCAGAACAATATTGAAGGATTATATATAAGTTGTATGGGTTTGTAGATTTAAGCTACAGGGGGTAGACTTTCCCCAAGACCCTCACCGCCAGACTGCCTCCCAGAAAATACCGCTGAGCTTCATCAGTTAACGCCTGCAAAAGTTTCCACTAATTAGGTAATTATAACCGCCCGGCGAGAAAATGGTTCTTACACCAAAATTCTCGGCGGTTTCTTGGCGGTTACAGCCTAAAGTAGCGAGAACGGGCGGTTCTTAACATTTTTTAAAAATTTACTCTGAGGCTGCGGCTGGGCCGAGGGAGGGGGGGAAACTCAAAAAATATTTTTTCACTTAAACAAAAAAATTAAAAGTTACAAAACTTTCTCAAGACACTTTTTGATGCAATCGCTGTTTTAGAATTTTAAAAATAATTATAAAAATCTTTTACTTACCTTTCTTTGCAGGCTTCTCACCGACCGGCCTGTTTCAGGCAGCTTTTCGTGGATGGTTTCCTCGGCGGTGTGTACGGGTCCTCCACTGGTGCAAGACTTAGATCCTGGAAGTTTTCTCGGTGGTGCACGTGGGCAGTTTGCTGCCCAGCAGTCTTTTCAAAATCTGAGCGGAGCTATTTAAAAAAATAAAGAGGAAACTTTCACCGGATGGTTTTTCATCAAAAAACAGCTGTACCGCCGAGAAAACCGTGAAAATGAAGGCAAAAGTCTAGCCCAAGGTCACTGAAGTACAGTTAAGTAATTTAAGAATATGAAACATCAAATTAATCATGGACCTTGTTTAAACTCCCTATGCTGATTCAATTATATATCATACACATGTGTTTGAAAAAATAATGGAACCATGGATCTACTGGACCTTTAAACATTAACGAGGTGATGGAGTAGTTTTGTGACATATCTACAGCTGTAATGAACTTGCCGAAATCAATGGCTTAAAGCAGAATATACACCAGCACTCACTTCTGCTTTAGAATCAAACTTATCTAGCATTTTGATTCACTTCTTTTCTTTCTTTCTTGTCCATTGCAGTAATAATCATCCTTTGGTGTGCAAAATCAAAGCACATGGTATTGGGGGTAATGTACTGACGTGGATAGAGAACTGGTTGGCAGACAGGAAGCAGAGAGTCGGGATTAACGGGTCCTTTTCAGAATGGCAGGCAGTGACTAGTGGAGTGCTGCAGGGCTCAGTGCTGGGACCCCAGCTATTTACAATATATTAATGATCTAGATGATGGAATTGAATGTAATATCTCCAAGTTTGCAGGTGACACTAAACTGGGTGGCGGTGTGAGCTGTGAGGAGGACGCTAAGAGGCTGCAGGGTGACTTGGTCAGGCTAGGCGAGTGGGCAAATACATGGCAGATGCAGTATAATGTGGATAAATGTGAGGTTATCCACTCTGGGGGCAAAAACACGAAGGCAGAATATTATCTGAATAACGGCAGATTAGGAAAAGGGGAGGTGCAGCGAGACCTGGGTGTCATGGTTCATCAGTCATTGAAGGTTGGCATGCAGGTTCAGCAGGCGGTGAAGAAGGCAAATGGTATGTTGACCTTCATAGCAAGGGGATTTGAGTATAGGAGCAGGGAGGTCTTACTGCTGTTGTACAGGGCCTTGGTGAGGCCCCACCTGGAATATTGTGTTCAGTTTTGGCCTCCTAATCTGAGGAAGGACGTTCTTGCTATTGAGGGAGTGCAGCGAAGGTTCACCAGACTGATTCCAGGGATAGCTGGACTGACATATGAGGAGAGATTAGATCAACTGGGCCTTTATACACTGGAGTTTAGAAGGATGAGAGGGGATCTCATAGAAACTTACAAGATTCTGACGGGACTGGACAGGTTAGATGCGGGAAGAATATTCCCGATGTTGGGGAAGTCCAGAACCAGGGGACACAGTCTTAGGATAAGGGGCAGGCCATTTAGGACTGAGATGAGGAGAAACTTCTTCACTCAGAGAGTTTTTAACCTGTGGAATTCCCTACCGCAGAGAGTTGTTGATGCCAGTTCATTGGATATATTCAAGAGGGAGTTAGATATGGCCCTTGCGGCTAAAGGGATCAAGGGGTATAGAGAGAAAGCAGGAAAGGGGTACTGAAGGAATGATCAGCCATGATCTTATTGAATGGCGGTGCAGGCTCGAAGGGCCGAATGGCCTACTCCTGCACCTATTTTCTATGTTTCTATGTTTCTATGTTTCATCGGTTGACAATCGTCTGAGCTGCTGTGACTCTCTTCCAAATGTTGAGTTTCGGACTGTCCATAATTGCTCTCTCATTGACTTGTTATGTGCTGTGGAAATAAGAGCAGGAGTAGGCCAGTTGGCCCCTCGAGCTTGTTCCACCATTTAATACGATCATGGCCGATCTGATGTGGTCATGGCATCAGCTTGTAGATAGAGTTGGCTAATTCAATGATTAGCTCATATGCCTTTTGATGGCATTCCATCCATCAAGGGTCCCACTCCCTTCCTCCAGGCGCTTATCTGCCTAAAGCTGCTGGCACTTTCTGGAGAAGGCCAGGCTACTTAACCAGCTTGGTGTTGACCAGCCAGTGGTAGCACCAACTACTGGTATTGCGGTAGAAAGATGAACACCTCATAATCAGTAAAAGAAAGAAAGCCTTACATTTATGTAATGCCTTTCATGTCTACTGGATGTCTCAAAGCGCTTTACAGCCAGTTAAGTATTTTTTGAAATGTAGTCAGTGTTGTAATGTGGGAAACGCGTTAGCCAATTCGCACACAGCATGCTCCCACAAACAGCAATGTGATAATCACCAGATAATCTTTTTTTTTGTTATGTTGATTGAGGGATAAATATTGGCCAGGACGCTGCGTATAACTCCCCTGCTCTTCTTCGAAATAGTGCAATGTGATCTTTTACATCCACCTGAGAGAGAAGACGGGGCCTCGGTTTAACGTCTCATCCAAAAGACAGCACCTCTGATATTCAGCGCTCCCTCAGCACTGCACTGAAGTGTCAACCTAGATTTTTGCACTCAAGTCTCTGGAGTGGGATTTGAACCCAGCACCTCCTAAGTTAGAGATAAGTGTGCCACAGATGACACTAGGCAGTCTTGATGGTTTAAGTAACTAGAATGTTGTCTCACACCATTGATCTCAATAGCTTCTTCAAACCATATCCTTCATGATCAAAAATATTCTACATCAGAAAGCAGGAAAAAGTTAAAGGTGGCAGATGACCTGTTCTCAATCTAGACTTTTCTTATGGTCTAGAATTCTTCATCACTGGAGAACCACTGGTGCCTACATTAACCAATGCCAGGACAAGCCATGACCTCAGAAAAAGTGAGGGCAAACACTGTAAAAAAAATTAAAACTTATAGTCAAACACACTCAATGCTTAATTTGGTAAAGGGAACATTTACTTAATGGTTAATTGATAGACAGATGGTGTTTACCCAAGCTGCAATTTGGCTTTGTGGGTAAGAAATCAGGCTCTGACTAGTTCTAGTCAGCTCTGTTCACTGCCTAATGGTGTATAAGGATGAACTTCAAAAAATAAAGAATTCTGCACTGTTGCAGTGCTCAGTAGCGTAATGTTTATAATTAATGGAATTTTAAAGCTAGCTTTTATGGTAAAACCCCAAGAGATTTTTACACAGGCTTTATTGCCAGAAAATGTAACTAAAAGCTTTTTATGGTCATTTCTAAAGGGTATAATTTCATGAATGATGGGATTGTATCTAAATTATAATCCTTGTATGGGTTTATTTTGTCCCATTCTATAATTAGGTAACAATTTTGGCTAGGTATCCATTGAAACTATCAGCACTGTGTCAATCAGCAGCTAGACTTTCATCACACCATTATTCCCGGCACAAACATCATACCTATTAAAACTCAGAGGTTTGACAACGCACCAAAGTTATACTGCACTAGGTGATATATCCACATGGCGTGAGACTAGCTGCTCCAGGGGTTGCACATGCTGGACTAAGGTTAGGACTTGACATTTTGAAACTTTGTAACCTTTGCATTACTGTGAAGCAAAAGCCTTTTTGCAACAATGCTAAAGTGACAGTATAAATGCACGCAAAATTTACACAGCAATATATTTCAGGTGTTGATAACATTTTCTCCTAATTTCCACTTGGCAGAAACTTAGATTTTGCCAGAAATCAGTTTGTTTGTTTTGCTTATTTTCCAACTATTCAATGTTTGTTTAGACAGGAAATGTTTCCACTAAGTATTTAAAACCATCAATTTAGCTAATTACAGAGGAAATATCCACCCACCTTTAGAACGGCCCAATTGTCTGTTACAACTACTCGGTATACTTGAGGCTTAATGAGACCAAGTTAAAAGAGTTTTCCTTTGAAATGTATTGTTGGGTTTACAATATAGTACATTGACTATCAATGTCCATTCACTATCAGGGGATCTATCAGTTTTTAACATATTCTGAAGACGACCATCCCATGCCCAACAAATTGACTTTAAGATCCTCATCCTGGTCCTTTCTACAGCCTCTCCCCACCTTACCTCAGGGATTTCTTCCAGTTGTACATACCTGTGTGAACCTGGCTCTCCTCCAATACACAGCCGACTCCTCCCCACTCCCTCTGCTTCACCATTGATGACTATTCCTTCAGGTGCTATGGCTCCACCTGCTGAAATTACTTTCCTCCACCTTGTCATCTCCCTTCTGGACTTCAAAGGCCTCGAATGTTCCTTTCCTTTAACCATATTTTGCTCCCCACCCCACAATAACACTCTTTTCCCTTTGACCCAGGCAGGCTGCTTTATATATCGACAACGCTTCGCACTGGGAATTTCCAGAATTAACTGATATTTACTGATTTGTCTCCAATATTTTTCATTAGTGTAAAATCCCAGCTACATATAAACGAGCTAAAGTCACAATTTTGCTTATTTATCAATTAGATTTAATTTAGTCTGGAAAAAAAATGGCATCATTGATTTCTTGGAACCAGAGCAATTGCAACAATTTGTTCCACACTGTTGTACTTTCTGAATGCAGCCCAGTTCCATGTTCCTGCGCTCTCAGGATTTTAGCAGCAGGCAATAAGTCTTCCTTTAACTGACGGAGGAACATATTATTGGGAAACAAAGAGCAACAAACTAATTGGAACAGAATAGACTTTCAATCTACATAATTATTTTGTAACTTGCACAGTCCTGGATCCAGGTTAGGGTCACTACTACATTGGTTAACAGGTACTAAACAATTTAATGGCTCCCTTAGGGGCTGTGAATAAATTCTGAGCAAATTCCTAGTTGCTTTCACTTCTATATTGACTTCCACACATACTTTCTGGCAGTATCAGTATCAGTGGATATAAATCAGGAGTGTGATGGGTGGGGCTGGGGAGGGGGCCTTGTCTATTATTGATCTCCCAAAGCCCCGGGGACACTTTGGCCAATTGTAGCCCTGGCTGAGATTGGTTAATTCAACACAGACAAGGGCTGAAACCTTTGACCTTCCTGGTCGATATGGTTAAGTGCCATACTGGACTGCATAGGCATCTCATGGGGACCACATGAAGGGGGATACCCGGGGTGGGGGGTCGCTATCGGCTCCCACAAAATTGCACGGGGGTTAGCGGAGGCGCAAAACCGGTAGCACCCCGCTCCCATCTCGCTCCCGCCAGCAGCGCCCCGGGCCGCTGCGCCTCCGGCAATGATGTCATCGCCATGCGCAGCGCCAAACATTTTCGGCTTGTTTTCGGCCTGAGGCAGAAATTGGCCAGCACCCCTGTGCCGAGTGCAGGAAGTTCCGTCTCACGAAGGTTACTGCCCCCAGACAGGGCGACTCGCAATTTTACCCCCATAATGTTTACATGAATGTGCTTGAAAAGTTCTGCTGAAATTAACAAAACAGCTGGTCCTAATCAGAGCAATTTGTAGCATCGTTCAATATAGTCCCTCACATCCTGTCTATCAAATTGTGCCATCGACCTTTATAAGCAACTGCTGTTTTCCCCATCTTCCTCCTGTTCAGCAGCGCAAATACTTCTGTAAATTACCTTCCAGTTGCAAAGCCACGCACAAACAAGCAACGATAGTTTGACTTGCGAGAAAGAAGTTGTATTCCTGTCACAGGTGTTTGGATAGGGACAAAAAAAAGGTCCGTCATTACTTCTGAGTGAATAGATTCTTGATGGCAGTACATCTTGCATGTATTAAAAGGGAGGTGGGTGTGAGTAGGCTTGGGGTGAACATTAACGGAGTCATTGTAAGATCGGGAGTGAAAGCTAGAGCAAATTAAAATAAAATCTGATCTGACTCATGATAGTGATAATTTTTTAAGTCTAAATGCACATTTAATAATTAAAACTTGCATTTATATAGCGCCTTTGAGATACTAAACATTCCACAATGCTTCACAGGAGGGTAATGAGACAAAAATTGATACCGAGTCAAAGAAGTAGACGTTATTATGGGTGGCCAAAATCTTGGTCAAGAGGTAGGTCTTCAAGGAGAGAGAAGTGGAGAGGTTTAGGGAGGCAATTCCTCAGAGCTTTGGGCCTAGCCAATGGCATGGCAAAGGAGGTTGGGGTTACACATGAGGTCAGAATTGGAGGAACGCAGAGTTCACGGAGGTTTGTAATGCTGGAGGGATTTACAGAGATAGGAAGGGGGAAGGCCCTGGAGGGATTTGAACACAAGGATAAGAATTTTAAATCTGAGCAGTTCCTAGATGTAATGGAGGTCAGCGAGCACAACAGTGATGAGTGAACGGGACTTGAAGCAGGTTAGGATATGGGCAGCAGAGCTTTGGATGAGCTGAGGTTTATGGAGGGTGGAGAATGGGAGGCCAGCCAGAAGAGCATGGATGAAGGTTTCAGCAGCAGATGAGAAATCATAAGGGAGATTTCTTTACTGAGGGAGCGCTGCACTCTCAGAGGTGCTGTCTTTCGGATGAGACTTTAAACCGAGGCCCTGTCTACCCTCTCAGGTGGATGTAAAAGAGCCCATGGCTATTTTAAAGAAGACCAGGGGAGTTATCCCTGGTGTACTGGCTAATATTTATCCTTCATTCAACATGACAAAAACAGATTATCTGGTCGTTATCACATTGCTGTTTGTGGGAGCTTGCTGTGCGCAAACATAGAAACTTAGAAACATAGAAAATAGGTGCAGGAGCAGGCCATTCAGCCCCTCTAGCCTGCACCGCCATTCAATGAGTTCATGGCTGAACATGAAACTTCAGTACCCACTTCCTGCTTTCACGCCATACCCCTTGATCCCCCGAGTAGTAAGGACTTCATCTAACTCCCGTTTGAATATATTTAGTGAATTGCCCTCAACTACTTCCTGTGGTAGAAAATTCCACAGGTTCACCACTCTCTGGGTGAAGAAGTTTCTCCTTATCTCGGTCCTAAATGGCTTACCCCTTATCCTTAGACTGTGACCCCTGGTTCTGGACTTCCCCAACATTGGGAACATTCTTCCTGCATCCAACCTGTCCAAACCCGTCAGAATTTTAAACGTTTCTATGAGGTCCCCTCTCACTCTTCTGAACTCCAGTGAATACAAGCCCATTTGATTCAGTCTTTCTTGATAGGTCAGTCCCACCATCCCGGGAATCAGTCTGGTGAATCTTCGCTGCACTCCCTCAATAGCAAGAATGTCCTTCCTCAAGTTAGGAGACCAAAACTGTACACAATACTCCAGGTGCGGCCTCACCAAGGCCCTGTACAACTGTAGCAACACCTCCCTGCCCCTGTACTCAAATCCCCTCGCTATGAAGGCCAACATGCCATTTTCTTTCTTAACCGCCTGCTGTACCTGCATGCCAACCTTCAATGACTGATGTACCATGACACCCAGGTCTCGTTGCACCTTCCCTTTTCCTAATCTGTCACCATTCAGATAATAGTCTGTCTCTCTGTTTTTACCACCAAAGTGGATAACCTCACATTTATCCACATTATACTTCATCTGCCATGCATTTGCCCACTCACCTAACCTATCCAAGTCACTCTGTAGCCTCATAGCATCCTCCTCGCAGCTCACACTGCCACCCAACTTAGTGTCATCCACAAATTTGGAGATACTACATTTAATCCCCTCGTCTAAATCATTAATGTACAATGTAAACAGCTGGGGCCCCAGCACAGAACCCTGCGGTACCCCACTAGTCACTGCCTGCCATTCCGAAAAGTACCCATTTACTCCTACTCTTTGCTTCCTGTCTGACAACCAGTTCTCAATCCACGTCAGCACACTACCCCCAATCCCATGTGCTTTAACTTTGCACATTAATCTCCTGTGTGGGACCTTGTCGAAAGCCTTCTGAAAGTCCAAATATACCACATCAACTGGTACTCCTTTGTCCACTTTATTGGAAACATCCTCAAAAAATTCCAGAAGATTTGTCAAGCATGATCTCCCTTTCACAAATCCATGCTGACTTGGACCTATCATGTCACCATTTTCCAAATGCGCTGCTATGACATCCTTAAGAATTGATTCCATCATTTTACCCACTACTGAGGTCAGGCTGACCGGTCTATAATTCCCTGCTTTCTCTCTCCCTCCTTTTTTAAAAAGTGGGGTTACATTGGCTACCCTCCACTCGATAGGAACTGATCCAGAGTCAATGGAATGTTGGAAAATGACTGTCAATGCATCCGCTATTTCCAAGGCCACCTCCTTAAGTACTCTGGGATGCAGTCCATCAGGCCCTGGGGATTTATCGGCCTTCAATCCCATCAATTTCCCCAACACAATTTCCCGACTAATAAAGATTTCCCTCAGTTCCTCCTCCTTAATAGACCCTCTGACCACTTTTATATCCGGAAGGTTGTTTGTGTCCTCCTTAGTGAATACTGAACCAAAGTACTTGTTCAATTGGTCTGCCATTTCTTTGTTCCCCGTTATGACTTCCCCTGATTCTGACTGCAGGGGACCTACGTTTGTCTTTACTAACCTTTTTCTCTTTACATACCTATAGAAACTTTTGCAATCCGCCTTAATGTTCCCTGCAAGCTTCTTCTCGTACTCCATTTTCCCTGCCCTAATCAAACCCTTTGTCCTCCTCTGCTGAGTTCTAAATTTCTCCCAGTCCCCAGGTTCGCTGCTATTTCTGGCCAATTTGTATGCCATTTCCTTGGCTTTAATACTATCCCTGATTTCCCTAGATAGCCACAGTTGAGCCACCTTCCCTTTTTTATTTTTACGCCAGACAGGAATGTACAATTGTTGTAATTCATCCATGCGGTCTCTAAATGTCTGCCATTGCCCATCCACAGTCAACCCCTTAAGTATCATTAGCCAATCTATCTTAGCTAATTCATGCCTCATACCTTCAAAGTTACCCTTCTTTAAGTTCTGGACCATGGTCTCTGAATTAACTGTTTCATTCTCCATCCTAATGCAGAATTCCACCATATTATGGTCACTCTTCCCCAAGGGGCCTCGCACAATGAGATTGCTAATTAATCCTCTCTCATTACACAACACCCAGTCTAAGATGGCCTCCCCCCTAGTTGGTTCCTCGACATATTGGTCTAGAAAACCATCCCTTATGCATTCCAGGAAATCCTCCTCCACCGTATTGCTTCCAGTTTGGCTAGCCCAATCTATGTGCATATTAAAGTCACCCATTATAACTGCTGCACCTTTATTGCATGCACTCCTAATTTCCTGTTTGATGCCCTCCCCAACATCACTACTACTGTTTGGAGGTCTGTACACAACTCCCACTAACGATTTTTGCCCTTTAGTGTTCTGCAGCTCTACCCATATAGATTCCACATCATCCAAGCTAATGTCTTTCCTAACTATTGCATTAATCTCCTCTTTAACCAGCAATGCTACCCCACCTCCTTTTCCTTTTATTCTATCCTTCCTGAATGTTGAATACCCCTGGATGTTGAGTTCCCAGCCCTGATCATCCTGGAGCCACGTCTCTGTAATCCCAATCACATCATATTTGTTAACATCTATTTGCACAGTTAATTCATCCACCTTATTGCGGATACTCCTTGCATTAAGACACAAAGCCTTCAGGCTTGCTTTTTTAACACCCTTTGTCCTTCTAGAATTTTGCTGTACAGTGGCCCTTTTTGTTCTTTGCCTTGGGTTTCTCTGCCCTCCACTTTTCCTCATCTCCTTTCTGTCTTTTGCTTTTGCCTCATTTTTGTCTCCCTCTGTCTCCCTGTATAGGTTCCCATCCCCCTGCAGTATTAGTTTAACTCCTCCCCAACAGCACTAGCAAACACTCCCCCTAGGACATTGGTTCCGGACCTGCCCAGGTGCAGACCGTCCGGTTTGTACTGGTCCCACCTCTCCCAGAACCGGTTCCAATGCCCCAAGAATTTGAATCCCTCCCTGCTGCACCACTGCTCAAGCCATGTATTCATCTGCGCTATCCTGCGATTCCTACTCTGACTAGCACGTGGCACTGGTAGCAATCCCGAGATTACTACTTTTGAGGTCCTACTTTTTAATTTAGCTCCTAGCTCCTTAAATTCTTTTCGTAGGACTTCATCCCTTTTTTTACCTATGTCGTTGGTACCAATGTGCACCACGACAACTGGCTGTTCTCCCTCCCATTTCAGAATGTCCTGCACCCGCTCCGAGACATCCTTGACCCTTGCACCAGGGAGGCAACATACCATCCTGGAGTCTCGGTTGCGTCCGCAGAAACGCCTATCTATTCCCCTCACCATCGAATCCCCTATCACTATCGCGCTCCCACTCTTTTTCCTGCCCTCCTTTGCAGCAGAGCCACCTACGGTGCCATGAACTTGGCTGCTGCTGCCCTCCCCTGATGAGTCATCCTCCCCAACAGTACTCAAAGCAGTGTATCTGTTTTGCAGGGGGATGACCACAGGGGACCCCTGCACTATCTTTCTTGCACTGCTCTTCAAATTACCTGCTCCATTTCCAACATGACTACACTTCAACAAAAAAATACTTAATTGGCTGTAAAGTGCTTTGGGACATCCGGTGGTTATGAAAGGCGCTATATCAATGCAAGTCTTTCTTTCTTTCATGTACACACCACACCTACCTCAGCTCAGAATACTGAGACACAGGTTGATAAGAATGAAGCTTTAGGGATCCCCAAGTGTATTCAGAGTTTAACCAGTTATAAAACGGTATACCTCCCCAGCACAGAGTTACCGTTAAGCTTCCGGCTGCTTATGCTGCTCAGACCACCAGTTACCTGAATCCATTGCAGTACTGATAAAGGGTCTCCTTCTCGGCCACACTGAAGAGCTGGGCTGGCTGGTCAATCTGCACCAGAACCCTGGACCACTGGTCAGCTACAGAGGATTGACCCAGTCCCAAACCCCCATCACCAGCTCCATCATTTTAAGAACATAAGAACATAAGAATTCGGAACAGGAGTAGGCCATCTAGCCCCTCGAGCCTGCTCCACCTTTCCTACCGACCTACCTCAAACAGGATCTGCTCACCCTTCAGAACCAGATAGTTATCTTTGGGTCATTAGACAACTGACAAGCAAGGGGTTGTGCCTTTGTTAGTAGAAGAAGCAGCAACCAGAACTCATCCTGAGCGGCAAGGCGGGCAGAGCAGGTGACCATAAAATGTGCAGCCCATAATGAAGCAATTTATATGAGCAATCCTAAAAAGCAGGAATTGAGCCCAAGCCACGTATTTCTATTCCTTACCACTCTCCTTTTTGCGACTCTGTGCGCTCTGACAATCTCATTGTGATCTATCGAGACTTAAAGATTGATCTGAGATTGCTTCGAGAACAGGGGAAAGATTGGAGAAAGTACACAATGAAGCACTGGGGTCTCAGACCCGCTGTCGACATTAACATTGAATTACACATGAAGCGTTGCCTGTAATTTTCTAACCCAGTGAAACAGACACGATTTGCAAATAAGACATGTTGCTAGTCAATTTCGTTTTCAACATACTATGTGTCCTTGTAGCGACTATTGATTCGCTCACAAGGAATTGTTGTGTCGCCAACTCCTCTAATACGTACGTAACAGTGTTTCAATTAGAAAGTGTGCCAGCAGCCCTCCTCTGTATGTCACCACATTCATTTTGAAGTGTAAGGTTATTGATTGGAAGGTGCCACCAAATAATTGTTCGATCCCGACATGCTGACATACAAGAAGTCAGTAGTAACCATTGACAAGCTGCTAATGATCATTTTTTTCACGCAAGTTGTAGTGATTTATTAGTTAATGTAATTAGTTCCTGTTACAGATATAGCTTAGGCAGGATGCTGCAGTAATCTTCTTAAAAATGTGTATGTATAATCTGAGTGTCATGTTGCAATGACGATAGTGCGGATATGTACTAGGCATAAGAACTTGGCAATGCCAAGAACTTATCACAATTTGTCCATTCTTTTCCGTCCATTAATAGGTAAATATTCGTGAACGGCTGGTGTCCGATCTTGTGATAATACTTCCATTCCAACAAACTCTTATACAGAAGAAGAACATCTGCCCTGCATTCCTCTAGTTTAGCCAAGGCTTCTTTGAAAGCACCTCCCAAACCCACAACCTCTACAACCTAAATGGACAAGGGCAGCTGGCGCATGTGAACACCATCACCTGAAAATTCCCCTTCAAGTCACACACCATCCTGACTTGGAAATATATCACTGTTCCTTCATCGTCGCTGGGTCAAAATCCTGGAACTCCCTCCCCAACAGCATGGTGGGAGTATCTTCACCACAGGGACTGCAGCGGTTCAAGAAGGTGGCTCACCACCACCTTCTAAAAGGCAATTGGGGATGGGCCTAGCCAGCAATGTCAAATCCCAGGAATGTATAAAAACAAATATTTGTTCTGCAGGAGCTGTGAATGGCTTCAGAGCATCAAGGGTTGATCTTGATACATGATTCAGATGGAGGGTGGAATGATTGAAATGCTGGAGAAGTCTGCAAATCTCACGATGACACATTCTCAAACCTGTCCGTCCAAGTGATGTTTTTTTCTTGATCCTAATCTTCACAAAATTCGAGTCAGAAGATGGGATGAAAGCTCCAGAAGATAAATCCTTGATAAGAAAAGCTATTTAGTTGTTTCTGATGCAATGATAATTAGATTTTACCATTCTTTCAAAAGGGTGGAAGCCTGGCTTAAAGTTAACTGAGGAGCGTTGAATTGTGCCACACTATGGGCCCAAGTTTCCACAAAAAAAAAAACGGGCGCCCCTCCGAGCTGGGCGCTCGTTTCTCGCGCCTAAAACGGCGCCCAAAAAAATCCTCGTTATTCTCCACCTACCTGTAGGTCCTCTGGCCCTCGGCGCAGCGACAGTCGGCACGCAAGTGCAGTAGCTCCAGGCGCCGAACTGTATGGGAGGGGCCCGAAGCACGCAGCCCCTAGCCCTGGCTGAATGGCCTCACTGGGGCTGCGTGAATAAGGCTCCTCCCATGGCCAGCTCCTGCTCCCCCCCCCCGACCAGACCCGACACTCGCTCCCCCCCCCGCCCCGACCCGACACCCGCTCCCCCCCCCCGCCCCGACCCGACACCCGCTCCCCCCCCCCGCCGACCAGACCCGACCCGACACCCGCACCCCCCCCCGCCGACCAAACACCCGCTCCCCCCCCCTCCCCGCCGACCCCCCCCCCCACCGACCAGACCCGACCCGACACCCGCTCCCCCCCCCCGCCCCGACACCCGCTCCCCCCCCCCCCGACTGACCCGACCCGACACCCGCTTCCCCCCCCCGCCCCGACCCGACACCCGCGCCCCCCCCCCGCCCCGACCCGACACCCGCTCCCCCCCCCGCCCCGACCCGAGACTCGAGACCAGCTCCCCCCCCCCCCCCCCACCGACTGACCCGACCCGCGCTCCTGTTCCCCGACCCGACCCGACCCGCCCCCCCCCCCCCCCCCCCCCACTGGATCCGACTCCCGACTCCCGGACTGGATCCGATCCGACCTGACCTCTCCCTTCCCCACCCCACCCCCCCTCTCTCTCCCCCCCCCGCTCTCTCTCTCTCCCCCCCCTCTCTCTCTCTCCCTCCATCCCTCCCTCTCTCTCTCTCTCCCTCCCTCCCTCTCTCTCTCTCTCCCTCCCTCCCCCCCCCCTCTCTCCCTCCCTCCCCCCCCCTCTCTCTCTCTCCCTCCCTCTCTCTCTCTCTCTCTCTCTCTCCCCCTTCCTCCTCCCCCTCTTTCTCCCTCCCTCCCCTCTCTCTCTCTCCCTCCCTCCCCCCCCCTCTCTCTCCCTCCCTCCCCCCCTCTCTCTCTCTCCCTCCCTCTCTCTCTCTCTCTCTCTCTCCCTCCCGCTCAGCGACACGAACGGCTGCAGAATTCTCCCTGGCTGAAGCACTTTCACACAGGTAGGAAGATGGTTTATTTAATCTTTTCTTGGCTTAGAAATGTTTATTCAGGTTGGATTTATTTGTATAATATTTGTAGAAGTATAAATAAGGATTTATTGTCGAATTTAATGAGTTCCCTCCCCCTCCCTCCCTCCCACCTCGTTCTGGAAGCCTAATTTGTAACCTGCGCCTGATTTTTTAATGTGTAGAACAGGTTTTTTCAGTTCTACAAAAATCTTCACTGGCTCCATTCTACTTTAGTTTGGAGTACATTTTCACTGTGGAAACTTTCAAATCAGTGGCCGGACACGTCCCCTTTTGAAGAAAAAAATTCTGTTCTAAACTAGAACTGTTCTACCTGACTAGAACTGCAGAAAAAAAAATGTGGAGAATTGCGATTTCTAAAATAGTCCGTTCTCCACCTGTTGCTCCTAAAAATCAGGCGCGAATCATGTGGAAACTTGGGCCCGATGTGAGCATGTATGTTGATGTGGACACAGGTATATATATGAATATACCCACAGATGTGTTGATGGGACTGCCCACAGATGTGAGTGTGCACACAGATGTCCACCAATGTCCACAGATTAGAGCGTGGGTGTGCACTGAGATGGGAGTGCAAGTGTGCACACAGATTTGTGTGATTATGCACACAAATGAAATTCTGGGTATGCACACAAAAGTGTGTGCATTAATTCTGCAGAAAGGAAGGCCTCGGTATTTACCGAAACGTGAGTTCCAAGCCGGGGGGTGGAGGAGTTATGGTCGGGAAACCCAGAAGTATGGGTTTCTCCGAGCGCCATGGAGTTTTAACTCCAAGGCATATTTTAATTTGTTTCTCCAGGTTGAACCCGCCCGACAGCTGATTGACAGGCTAGCTGTCTATCGCGTGGGACATCCTGTGGCACGAGACCACATCCATGTAGCAGGTAGATTTTGCAGTGGTGGGGCAGAGACTGTGAGTGGGGCAAGTGAGGAGATCGTGGTGAGGGAGCGGAGAGATCGTGGGGCTGGGGGAGGAGTTTACTGGGTAGTTTGTTGGGCCGGGAAGAAACACTCCGGCTCCTCCTGGCCCACAAGCAGTGCAATAAATCGCTTACCTGATGGATTCAGTCCTTCTTGCCTCCTTTTACCTGCCGGGTTTCCCGAGGCCTGGAATACCCGGCCGACTGTAGTTAAAATTAAAATCTTTTAAAAATGGAGGCATGCAAGCTCCTTATAAATGTTTTACCGAGCGACCCATCTCCTGAAAGCAGATTGGCCGCCACAAGTGGGCGGATTCGAGGAGAATTGAGTTCAGATTTAAGATTTGTAACAGTTTACCTTCCCACCCATCCCTAACCCACATGTTTTGGGAGGGTTAAAATTACCCCCAAAATGTCTGGAAAGGCAATAATATACTCTATGTCATAAGAAACATAAGAAATAGGAGCAGGAGTAGGCCATAAAACCGCTCGAGCCTGCTCCTCAATGTTCTACTATTTCTACGAAAACAATAAACAACTTCACTATGTAATGTTGGTTTCTAGTAAATTGAAAACACGGCATACTTCAAAGTTTAATTCAACCGAAGGTAATAGTTCTTTATAACTGGCTAAAATAACAAGCAGATCTTATTGATTGCGGTGTCACGATGATAACCACAGTAGCTTCTGTGGGTTATTAATTGCTGACTTGTACCCAAGATGTGAACTGACTACTGAAAGGTTATGTACATCTAAGGTACATCTAGTGAAATTGGAATTTATTTCCTGAGAGATGGAGATCATATATTCCCAAGCATAAAAGGTCTCATTTATGTCTCAGCAAATTCCCAATAATACTTCCTTGTATTAATGGGAAGGTATTGGTTCCTGATGCACAGGGCCAGAGACAAGGGCCGCGATTTCGCCAACAGAGACGAGATCATTGTGGCTGGCATTGGTGGCATGTGGGGAACGCACTCCCGGCTCCATCCCGCTCTCTCAACATAATCTTCCGTTGATGGGGCTTGTTAAGCCCGCCCTGCGAAGTTCACGACCAATTAACAGGAAACGGATCTGATGGTGTCATCTGATGACGCATCATCAGCTGGTTTTCTTAAAGGGACCATGGCCAGCTTTTATTTGACAGTTCTTCTGTCACTGTACTACAGCATTGAAGTGCTGCAAACACCGACAAGCACTGCACAAAGGTGCATGGCTGCGCCCGGGCTCTCCCATCACTCCCTCCATAGTCACAGCATGCAGGGAGGTTCTCTTCCCTTCCAATAGATGGAAGAGATCTCCCCAGGACACCAACGCAGCCAAGTTGTACGTTGTACAGGAAGGCACAAGCAGGGATGTCGTCAGAAGGACCTGGTTGCAGTGGTGCAAATCGTTCAATGATCTTAGTAGATCACAAAATGTTACTGCAAAGCCACATACAACCTCATCCTGCGGTGCCACTCATCACATCCTCCCTCACTCTGCCTTCCCTACCCTACTCCTGCACCAACTTACCTTGCACCTCCACCCATCCCTCTCTCTCAATCTACATTAGCACATCCGCATCTCACTAGCCACCCCTCACACTCACCTTCATCCTTGTCCAATCATACCAGCTAACAAGACACAAGGGTAGCCACTGGGGTGTTTTAGTTAATGTGTTGTCAAACATTGAAACCTTTATTTTGAACACTTTGTGTTCTTGGACAGATTTATGTGCATCTTTGGAAGTGGCTTAGTGAGTTGCAGTGAATGGTGAGACATAAGGGTACCCTGCACAATGGTGATGAGTGTGAAAAGAATGGCTTGGGCATTGCAGGGGTTCTTTATGGTACTGGTGTGGGGTGGTGCCAAATTGGCGCATCATGTGGCAGCCAGGGTGCACAGTGTCAAGTGAAATAAATGTGACCATGGTAAGGCCATCACTGGCCTCCCGGGCAGCAATGTGGTCAGGTGCCGATGCCCTGTATCCTGTGCAGCATCAGATGATTGCGGAGAAAGTTTGTGTTGTTGTTGGTGATGCTGGTGTGTTTAGTGATGTTGGTGTTGTGGCTGATTGTGGTGGGATTCTCAGAATCAAGGTGAGATTTTTTTCAAGGGCACCAATGCTGCTGGAATAGATGGCAGATGAAGTAGAGATGACAGAAACGATCTGTCAATGGTGAGAGAGGTTGCTCCAAGGAGGTGACAGTGAATAGAGAGTTCACAGCAAGCACTTCCAAACTGCACACAGCTCAAATATTTATTCCAAATCATGAAGGCTTCAGCTTCTGACAGTGGAAAGTGAACAGCTGTAAAATGGTAGCTTTTATACCACTTCTGCAGCTGTCAACTAGCCAAAGCAATCATCATCATAGGCAGTCCCTCGGAATCGAGGAAGACTTCCTTCCGCTCTTAACATGAGTTCTTAGGTGGCTGAATAGTCCAATATGAGAACCACAGTCTCTGTCACAGGTGGGACAGATAGTTGTTGAGGGAAGGGGTGGGTGGGACTGATTTGCCGCACACTCTTTCCGCTGCCTGCATTTGATTTCAGCATGCTCTCGGCAACGAGACTCGAGGTGCTCAGCCCCCTCCCGGATGCCTTCCTCCACTTAGGGCGGTCTTTGACCGGGGACTCCCAGGTGTCAGTGGGGATGTTGCACTTTATCAGGGAGGCTTTGAGGGTGTCCTTGTAACGTTTCCGCTGCCCACCTTTGGCTCGTTTGCTGTGAAGGAATTCCAAGTAGAGTGCTTGCTTTGGGAGTCTCGTGTCTGGCATGCGAACTATGTGGCCTGCCCAGCGGAGCTGATCAGGTGTGGTCAGTGCTTCAATGCTGGGCATATTGGCCTGGTCGAGGATCCCAGGAGATTTGTAGGAGCTCGCGGAGACATCATTGGTGGTATTTATCCAGCGACTTGAGGTGTTTACTGTATGTGGTCCATGTTTCTGATTCATATAGGAGGGCGGGTATGAGCTTGGTGGCAGATTTGAGGACCTGGTCTTCAAACATTCTTTTCTTCAGGCGGCCGAAGGCTGCACTGGCGCACTGGAGGCGGTGTTGGATCTCGTCGTCAATGCCTGCTCTTATTGATAGGAGGCACCCGAGGTATGGGAAGTGGTCCACGTTGTCCAGGGCCGCGCCGTGGATCTTGATGACTTGGAGCAGTGCTGTGCGGCGAGGACAGGGTGGTGGAGGACCTTTGTCTTACTGATGTTTAGCGTGAGGCCCATGCTTTCATACACCACAGTAAATACGGCGACTATGTTCTGGAGTCCAGCCTCAGTATGTGCGCAGACGCAGGCATCGTCTGCGTACTGTAGCTCAATGACAGAAGTTGGGCTGGTCTTGGACCTAGCCTGGAGACGGCGAAGGTTGAACAGGTTCTGTAGTTTAGTTCCACTCCAGCGGGGAGCTTATCAACTGTAAGGTGGAGCATGGCAGTGAGGAAATTTGAGAAGAGGGTTGGGGCGATGACGCAGCCCTGTTTGACCCCGGTCCGGGCGTAGATTGGATCTGTGATAGATCCATTGGTAAGGATCACGGCCTGCATGTCGTCGTGGAGCAGGCGGAGGATGGTGTACTTTTGGGGGCATCCGAAACGGAGGAGGGTGCTCCATAGACCCTCGCAGTTGACAGGGTCAAAGGCCTTTGTAAGGTCGAAGAAGGCCATGTATAAGGGCTGGCGCTGTTCCCTGTATTTTTTCTGCAGCTGTCGCGCTGCAACAATTATGTCCATTGTGCCCCGTAGGGGAAGAAATCTGCACTGTGACACCAGGAGGAGCTACTCAGGCACAGGGAGAAGACGGTTGAGGAGGACTCTAGCGACAACTTTCCCAGTGGCTGATAGCTAGGAGATTCCTCTGTAGTTGCCGCAGTCGGACTTGTCCCCTTTTTTAAAGATGGTCACGATCACTGCATCTCTGAGATCTCCCGGCATGCTCTCCTCCCTCCAGATGAGAGAGATGAGGTCATGTATTCGTGCCAACAGCGCTTCTCCGCCATACTTCAGTGCCTCAGCAGGGATTCCATCCGCACCCGTAGCCTTGTTGTTTTAAAGCTGTCTTCTGGCTTTTTCTACTTCGTGCAGTGTTGGGGTCTCACTGAGGTGGTGGCGGATAGCATGCTACGGGATAGAGTCGAGAACACTCGAATCAAAGGCAGAGTCTCGGTTGAGGAGATCTTCGAAGTGCTCCTTCTAGGGATACTGACTGCCTCGGTGTCCTTGATGAGTGTTTCCCTATTCTTGGCCAGCAGTGGGGTGGGGCCTTGGATGTTTGGACCGTAGGTGGCCTTGACTGCAATGAAGAATCCTTGCACATCATGGCTGTCGGCCAGTTGCTGTATCTCCTGTGCTTTCTCCATCCACCACCTGTTCTTTAGGTCTCGGGTTTTTTGTTGGACTTCAGCCTTGAGCCATCTGTAATGCTGCTTGGCTGATCCCAAGTTGGGTTGTTGTTTAAGGCTCAGAAATGCCCGGCGCTTGCGATCTATTAGCTCTTGGATCTCCTGATCATTCTCATCAAACCTGGTGTTTCCTGGTTGAGTGACCAAGCGTCTCTTTGCAGGCACTGATTATGGAGGCCTGGAGGGCAGACCAAGTGCTGTGGGCATTCTCTGTCTTGGGGTCATCAAGGCACGCCACTGTATAGGGCTCTCTTAGCTGGGTCTTTAAATGCCCCAGCATTGACTTTTTTGCGGCAATGCTTCTGCTGCCCCCTCCGCTTTGGGGCTATGTTAATGTCAATGATGGATCGGATTAGGCGATGTTCCATCCAGCAGTCGTCAGCTCCTGTCATGGCGCGGGTGATGCGCACATCCTTGTGATCCCTGGCTCGGACGATGACATAGTCAAGCAGGTGCCAGTGTTTGGAGCGAGGGTGCTGCCATGATGCCTTGAATTTGTCCCTCTGGCAGAACAAGGTGTTGGTGATAACAAGTTCCTGTTCTAGACATTTTGTCAGGAGTCGGGTACCGCTGGAGTTGGCTTTCGCTAACCTCTCTCTGCCAATCACGATTCCCCAGAGGTCTCTGTCCTTGCCGACCCTGGCATTGAAGTCACCGAGGAAGATCAGTTTATCATCCGTAGGGACGCGGGACAGGGATTTTTCGAGGTTGGAGTAAAAACCCTCATCTATTGCATCGAGTGTTGGGGCGTACGCACTGATGACTGTGGTGCACTGGTTCCGGGATAGGGTGAGTCAAAGAGTCATGAGGCGTTCGTTAGCCCCGCAGGAGGAGTCTTTGAGGCAGTCGACCAGCTCGTTTTTGATGGCGAAGCCGACTCCATGGAGGCGGCGTTCTCCCTCTGGTTTCCCTTTCCAGAAGAAGGTGTAACCTCCACCTTGTTCCTTGAGCTGGCCCTCCCCTGCCCGCCAGGTGTTGCTTAGGGTGGCGATGTCGATATCAAAGCGTCTAAGTTCCCGGGCAACTATGGCAATGCGGTATTCCAACCTGTCGCTGCTGGGGTTTTCCGTGCAATAGAGAGCCACTGAGAACCCGACACACTTACCGGCTGTGAAGCCTGAGGGATGGCAAAATCGTTGAAAACTTGGTAAAATGGTAAGTGCCTGGGTAAAATCCTTTTAAATACCTTCAAACTACCTCTTAGGCATCTTAATTGACTGGCCCGCTGCTGGTTGAGAAACTGACACAGAGGCGATTCAGAGCGGACTTCAGCCCTGCTGTCAATCAGGGCCATTTTGACAGCGGCTCTGTCTCCAAACTCGCAGGGCTGGGAGAATTCCGGCCACGATCTCAATCAGAAGAGATTTTTCCAAGAATTGCTAAATTCATTACCACGCTGAATTTTCTGACTTAATAAAAATTATCGCAGTTTCCAGAATTCATGCTTTTTCCATTATTCCTAATCTAATTTCTTTTAAGAAATTGACAATTAGTACTAGATTGACAAATTTAAATGATTTAAATTTTTCAGTTATTTTCACAGCTAATTGAGCCACTTATTTGTGTTGCTTATTCCTTTTAGTTGTTTGTGATACGCAGAAACAGTAATCATCTCTTATTGTTACAGTTGTTTATTTCAACAATCCTTCACTCCTTGCTGGGATGTGATTCCTTGCACACCTGTCTCACAGTATCTCTGCTAAAAAAAACTAAAAAGAAAAAGAAAGACTTACATTGATATAGCGCCTTTCACGACCTCAGGATATCCGAAAGTGCTTTATAGCCAATGAAGTACTTTTCGAAGTGTAGTCACTGTTGTAATCTAGGAAACCCGGCAGCCAATTTGTGCACAGCAAGCTCCCGCAAACAACAATGTGATAATGACCAGATAATCTGTTTTTGTTATGTTATTTGAGGGATAAATATTGGCCAGGACACCGGGGAAAACTCCCCTGCTCTTCTTCGAAATAGTGCCATGGGATCTTTTACATCCACCTGAGAGGGCAGATGGAGCCTTGGTTTAATGTCTCATCTGAAAGACGGTTCTGGTCAACAAATAGGCTTCAGGGTTATTAGAAATGCATCAATGGAATACTGTGGCTAAGTGGGCTAGATGAACCAAAATTCCTCTCCTGCCTGAAACTGTTACTGTTTTACTAAATGCCCATTCTTCATATTCAGGCACAGACATAATGCAACGGGTATAGCAGCATCGTGATTACGCTACTGGACCAGTGATCCAGAGGCCTGGAGTAATGATCCAGAGACATGAGTTTAGAGCCCACCAGGGCAGCTGTGGAATTTAAATAAAAATTCAGTTACGTGAATAAATCTGGAATAAAAAAACGCTAGTTTTAGTAATGGTAACCATGAAACTATTGGATTGTCGTAAAAACCCATCTGGTTCACTAATGTCCTTTAGGGAAGGAAATCTGCCGCCCTTATCTGCTCTGGCCTATGTCTGACTTCAGATCCACAGCAATGTAGTTGACTCTTAACTGCCCTCTGAGTTTCAACAAACCACTACACAGAAGTATCACTGCAGTGGTTCAAGAAGGCTGCACACTGTAAAGTCCTGTCCCCTCAGTACAGATTCACACGAGGCATGTAGTGAAGTCAAGGTCACTCTGGACCTGCACCTTTATTTCACAGCTCTGGAATGCTGCACTTGCCTGAGACCTGTCCTTATATACCACTCTCTTGCAAATGCACCCCTGGTGGTAAGGTATGCTGGTGGTTACAGGTCATATCTTATTACAGTCATGTATAGCATGTTAGGATACAGTTATATCTAATAATGTAAGATACATGACATCACCCTCCCCCAAGGTCTTATTGTCTTTATAGGTTCAGTCTCTCAGATGGTCTACGCTCTCTCGTGGAGCGTCTGAGTTGTGGTTCAGTTGTTTGCATTGGTGTCTGTTTTTCTTTGGGTGTGGTTGCTGGTATCTCGCCTGGGCTGTCTGTTTCGATTGGTGTGATTGTTGTTGACTCACCTGGGCTGTCTGTTGGGATTGCCCTTTCCTCAGGTTGTTCCCTCTGTCTGTCCACCAGTTGTGGTGCGAGTTCCACATTGTAGTCTGCCTCTGGTTCCGCAATGTTGTTGGTAAATCTGCTTTTGACTTGGTTTACATGCCTCCGGCAGGTTTCGCCATTGTCCATTTGTACTACCAGTAGCCTGTTTCCTTCCTTGCCCGTTACTGTCCCTGCAAGCCATTTGGGACCCCTGCCATAGTTTAGTGCAAACACTTTGTCCCCTATCTCATTCCATCTTCCCCTCAAATTTCTGTCATGGTACTCAGTCAGCTTACGGCGCTTTGCCTGAACGATTTCGTGCATGTCTGGGAGGATTAATGAGAGCCTTGTTTTTAAAGTCCTTTTCATCAACAGTTGCGCGGGGGGGATCCCAGTCAGTGAGTGCGGACGAGATCTGTGTTCCAGCAGCAGTCGCGACAGGCGACCCTGCAGCGTGGGACCTTGGATTTTAAGCATGCCTTGTTTAATGATTTGCACTGCTCTCTCCGCCTGCCGTTGGAGGTCGACTTGAACGGTGCCGTCTTGACGTGATTTATGCCGTGGTCAATTATAAAGTCTTGGAATTCTGCGCTGGTGAAGCACGGACCATTGTCACTGACCAATATGTCAGGGATTCCGTGCGTTGCAAACATGGTTACAAGGCTCTCCACAGTGGTGGAGGTTGTGCTCGAGTTTAAAATAGTGCATTTGATCCACTTTGAAAATGCATCTACAACTACGAGGAACATTTTGCCCATGAATGGGCCCGCATAGTCCATGTGCACCCACGACGATGGTTTGGTAGGCCAGGGCCAGGGGCTCAGTGGAGCCTCCCTGGGGGCATTGCTGAGTTGGGCACAAATGGTGCACCTTCGGACGCAGAGCTCCAAGTCCGCGTCAATACCAGGCCACCAGACGTGGGATCTGGCTATGGCCTTCATGAGAACGATCCCCGGGTGCTCGCGGTGGAGCTCCCGGACAAATGCCTCTCTGCCTCACAGAGGCATGACTACTCGGCTGCCCCACATCAGGCAGTCTGCTTGTTGTGATAGCTCATGCATGCGCCTGTGAAAGGGTTTTAATTTCTCGGGGCACGCATCGCGAGCCTCTGCCCAGTCACCGGTTAGGACACTTCTTTTTTACTAAGGATAACGTGAGGTCGCTGGCTGTCCAGGCTCTGATTTGGCGAGCTGTCATGGGCAAACCTGTGGACTCAAAGGCATTGATTGCCATGACTATCTCACAGTCCTGTTCGTCAGACCCTTCCATGGTCGCCAGGGGTAGCCCGCTGAGCGCGTCGGCACAGTTGTCTGTGCCTGGTCTGTGCCTTATGGTATAGTCTTAGGACGCCAGCATGACTGCCCACCGTTGAATTCGCGCCGAGGCATTGGCGTTTATTGCCTTGCTCTCGGATAGGAGGGACGTGAGGGGCTTGTGGTCGGTTTCTAACAAACCGAAAAGATATTGGTGCATCTTTTTGACATCGTACACGCACGCGAGTGCCTCCATCTCTACCATTCCGTACCCGCGCTCCGCCCGCAAAAGTGACCTGGAGGCATAAGCTATGGGTTGTAATTTGCCCGCACTATTGACATGTTGCAAAACACACCCGACCCCATACACTGACGCATCGCATGTGAGAACTAGCTTTTTACCTGGGTCAAAGAAAGTCAAAACACTGTTGGAACACAGAAGGTTGCGTGCCTTATTGAAGGCGCGTTCCTGGGCGTCCCCCCAAAACCAATCGCACCCCTTCCTGAGTAGCACATGGAGAGGCTCCAGCAGCGTGCTTAAGTTCTGCATAAAGTTCCCAAAGTAATTGAGTAGCCCGAGAAAGGAGCGCAGTTCTAAGACATTCCGGGGCCTGGTTTGATAGGCAAATTGCTTCTGTTTTGGACTCTGTTGGGCGGATTCCATCAGCGGCAATCCTTCTTCCCAAAAATTCAACCTCGGGTGCGAGAAACAGGCACTTGGATTCCTTGACTCGTAGGCCTACCCGATCCAACCGCTTTAGTACTTCCTCCAAATTACGGAGATGGGAGTCGGTGTCCCTGCCCGTGATAAGTATGTCGTCTTGAAATACAACCGTCCCCGGGATGGACTTGAGCAGACTCTCCATGTTGCACTAGAATATGGCAGCTGCCGACCTGATGCCGAATGGGCATCGATTGTACATGAAAAGGCCTCGATGTGTGTTGATGGTGGTGAGTAGCTTGGATTCCTCCGTCAATTCTTGCGTCATATACACAGATGTGAGGTCTAATTTTGAGAAAAGTTTACCTCCAGCCAATGTGGCAAATAAGTCCTCCGCTCTGGGCAGCATGTACTGGTCCTGTCGGGAGACTGTTTATGGTAGATTTGAAGTCCCCACAGATTCGTACGGATCAATCAGGCTTCATGACTGGGACGATGGGACTTGCCCAGTCGCTAAATTCCACAGGTGATATAATGCCTTCCCGCAGAAGCCTGTCTAGTTCGTGTTCAATCTTTTCCCTCATCACATAGGGTACAGCTCTGGCCTTGTGATGGACCGGTCTAGCATCCTGTGTGATGTAGATTTTGACTTTGGCCCCTTTGCAAGTGCCCAAACCTGGCTGAAAGAGATGTTCAAATCGCTTTATAACTGTTGAGCAGGAAGAGCGTTCCTCTAATGACATGGCATGGACATCATCCTATTTCCAGTTTAGTTTTGCCAGCCAGCTTCTCCCCAGCAGTGCTGGGGGATCTCCGGGGACAATCCACAGGGGAAGTCGGTTCACTGTCCCTTTGTGTGTGACAGAGAGCATGGCGCTGCCGAGGACTGGTACGATTTCTTTGGTATAGGTCTTTAGTTTGGTGTCGACCCTTGTGAGTTTTGGTCTGTCTCTTTTATGTGGCCACAGTTGTTCAAATTGTTGAGCGCCCATGAGAGATTGACTCACTCCCGTATCCAGCTCCATGTTGACAGATATCCCGTTGAGTAGGACCCTCATCATTATAGGAGGCGTCCTGTTGTAGGAGCAGCGGCCATTGATCGTGTTGACCCGCTGTACATCGGTGTCCCGGGTACTGTCCCCACCATCTTCTGGTCCGCTTTCCGACCCATCCAATTCGTATACCAGCCGAGCTGCCGTTTTTTTGCACATGTGGGCTAAATGCCCTGTATATTCACAATTTCTGCAAACAGCCTGCTGAAATCGACATCCCCTTGACGAGTGCCCACCCCCACACCTCCAGCACAGACCTGTTCCATTGTTCAAATTGTTCCCAAAGAATGAGCTGCATCTGGCTGATCTCTCTTGAGCTTCTCTCAGTTTGTAGTTGATTGCTCGCATTGTGGGTTGATGAGGTGTGAACAGCCATTCCTGTGGCCCTTGATGGCGTCTGCTTGCTGTCGAGAGCCTGTTCTCCCGGTTTTGTCTGTGTGTGGGGGTAGCAGCTTGTTTAGTGCTGTGAACTTCTTGTTCCGATATTTCGTTAGTTGTCGTACCTGCATTGTAAATCAACCTCGTTTCTTCTTCCCCTACCAAGAATGTCTGTGCAACCAGTGCTGCTGCCTCTAAGGTCAGGTTCTTGGTCTCTATGAGCTTTCGGAATATGCCTGCGTGGCCTATTCCTTCAATGAAAAAGTCTGTCAGCATTTCTCTTCTCAGTTCATCGGAGAACTCACATAAACTAGCCAACCTCTGAAGTTCCGCCACGAAGTCGGGTATGCTGTGGCCCACACAGCGTCTGTAGTTGTAGAACCTGTGTCTGGCCATGTGTCGGCTGCTCGCTGGCTTCAGGTGGTCTCTTACCAGTGTGCTCAATTCTTCAAACGACTTGCTTGCTGGTTTCTCGGGTGCCAACAGATCCTTCATTAAAGCGTATGTTTTCGAGCCACAGCTGGTCAAGAGATGGGCTCTTCTCTTGTCTGCCTTATCGTTGCCTAACCAGTCTTTGGTTACAAAGCTTTGCTAGAGCCTTTCGATAAAGTCCTCCCAATTGTCTCCCGCATTGTACTTTTCATCTGATCCGTTGTTCGCCATTCTGTGGATTCTGTAATCCCGTAACTCGTCGCCACTGTAAAGTCCTGTCCCCTCAGTACAGATTCACACGAGGCATGTAGTGAAGTCAAGGTCACTCTGGACCTGCACCTTTATTTCACAGCTCTGGAATGCTGCACTTGCCTGAGACCTCTGCTTATATACCTCTCTCTTGCAAGTGCACCCCTGGTGGTAAGGTATGCTGGTGGTTACAGGTATAGCATGTTAGGATACAGTTATATATAATAATGTAAGATACATGACACTCACCACCACCTTATTAAGGGTAATTAGGGATGGGTAAACAATGCTAGCCTTTCCAGTGACATCCACATCCCGTGAATTAATTAAATCACCAAGCTATTTAAACATTGAAACCATCTGGGCAGAGACACAGATTCACACAGATTCAATTCCAACAGAAGTCAATGAATAGCAATCAGGAGAAGGACAGCCTTCCCAGATGATTGTCCGCTCACTAACTCACAGGCAATGAGTTCAAATGCAGCATCTCTGCCATGGTGAATGAATGGAATGGGCTACTAAGGGAAGCCTTCGGCATCTGATTGTATCAACAAATTCACAAGAGAGCTGTAGAAGTCTTCGTCATAAATTTGATAGAGGGATATGAAAGGTATTGTGAGATATCATACCTTCTAGACACTGGGACCAACATTATGGACTACAATGGCCTATTCACCAGCTGAGCCATTGGAGGAGCCAAATCCCCATCTTCTTAACTAATGATATAACTTAAATAAAGTCTGAACATCAGAAGACAGAGGAAGAGTGAAAGTGTCAGCTGAGAAAGATTTCCATCATACTGGAAGATTTAATAAAAGAAACATCAGTGTGGATCTGTAAAACATTCTCTGATGTCCCTGATATTGTCAGCAACTGAAGAAAACATGTGTCATCCAAGTTGACAGTTGGAATGGAGTGCAATAAATCAATAGTAAACTGGAGATGGTGGTTAAGAGATTTGGGAAGCAGAATCCAGAATCTCTACTCACGAATATTGGAAATAGTAAAGTGGATGAAGACTATGCGCTGTGCACCATTTAAAGCTGAATGACCACACAAATCAGTTATGACAGGAAAATATGAAAGTTATAAGCTTCAGCAATGCTATTTATGGTTCGGATCCTGTGACCCGTTTGTCTAAATGGTCATTAGTTGCTCTTGATTTAAAAAGGCCGACTGCAATGTAATTGAAACTATCAGGATGATTTCATCCAGCATTGCCTTATATTTTTCAACAGAACTATATCACTGATGCCACTAGAATGAAGAAGTCTATTTGGGTCATGAGTATTCATCTATCCAGGCGACAGATGAAGTTAAGAACTAAAAGAAAAGTTTTGAGGAGATGAGCAATCTTCTACATTTATTCCTTGCATGCCTAGGGCATAACCCTGCTTGACCCAAGTTCCAGTTGAATGAAGATATCCTGTTATATCAGCAATACTTTATTATATAACACTAGTTTTTAATCGTAAGGCTACTACTTTTAAAGTTTCAATGACATAATATTTAGTATTCGAACAATGTTGATGAAATATTGTGTCATAGGCTTGCCAATAATTGTAAATCCTCTTATACGACTGCAATTTTACTAGGGCTCCTTGATGCCACACTGGCCAAATGCTACCTTGACATCAACTAACCTGTTTGGATGTGTGGACCAAGGCTGTAATGAGTCTGGAGCAAAGTGGTGCTGCAGGAACACAAACAAAACATTGGTGAGCAGGTTATTGGTGAGTCAGTGTCGATTTGTAGCACTGTCAACGACATTTTCCATCACTTTGCTGATGATTGAAGGTAGGCTGATGGATGGATTGGATTTGTCTGGCGTTTTGTGGACCGGACATACCTGGGAAATTTTCCACTTTGTCGGATAGATGTCAGTCTTGTAGCTGTACTGGAATAGCTTGGCTAAAGGCGCGGTTAGTTCTGGAGCATGTATCTTCAGCACTGCAGCCAGGCTGTTGTTGAGGCCCAAAGGCTTTGCTGTATCCAGTGGGCTCAGCCATCTCTTGATATCACGTGGAGTGAATCGAATTGGCGGAAGACTGATATCTGTGGGTACCTCAGGAGGAGGCCGAGATGGATCCTCCACTCAGCACTTCAGGCTGAAAATGGTTGCGAACGCTTCAGACTTGTCTTTTGCACTCGCCTGTTGGGCTCCGCTATCATTGAGGATGGGGGTGTTCATGGAGCCTCCTCCTCCCATTAGTTGTTTAATTGTACACCACCATTCATGATTGGATGTGGCAGGACTGCAGAGCTTTGATCTGATCCGTTGGTTGTGGAATTGGGTGGCTCTATATAACATGCTGCTTCCGCTGTTTATTTCTGTGTTGTACCTTCACCTGGTTGGCACCTCTTTTTCAGGTAAGCCTGGTGCTGCTCCTGGCACACACTTCGAAACTACTCATTAAACCAGGGTTGGTCCCCTGGCTTGATGGTAATGGTAGAGTGCGGGGTATGCCGGGTATGAGGTTGAAGAATTTGCTGCTGTTGATGGCCCACAGAATCTCAATTAATCCCCAGTTCTGAACTGCTGGATCTGTTCTGAATCTATTCCACTTAGCACAGTGATAGTGCCACACAATGCAATGAAGGGCATCCTCAGTGTGCAGATGGGACTTTGTCTCAACAAGGACTGTGTGTTGATCACTCCTACCAGTGGACAGGACATACCCAGGGATGGTGATGGGGACATCTGGGACATTGGCTGATAGTCATACTTATAGAATCATTCCTATGTCAGGTTGTTGCTTGACTAGTCTGTGGGATAGGTCTCCCAATTTTGGCACAAGTCCCCAGATGTTGTTGAGGAGGACTTTGCAGGGTTGACTTCACCATGTCCGAATCCAATGCCGAGATCGATGCCGAGTGGTCCGTCTGGTTTTATTCTTCTTGTGACTTTTTTGGTAATTGTTTGATATAACTGAATGGTTTGCTAGGCCATTTCAGAAGACAGTTAAGAGTCAACCACATTGCTGTGGATCTGGAGTCACATATGGGCCAGACCGGGTAAAGGACATTAGTGAACCAGATAGGCTTTTACGACAATCTAATAACTCACAGAAGGCTGTTAATAACTCACATCTCCGAATTATTCGTCCTGGCCTCTGGATTACTAGCTACTATGTTACCGTACCCATATAAATATGTGGAGCTATTTCAGTTAATTGTTTCTGCCTTTAATAATTGATGAAAATGTTGCTTTTAGTTCATTGACAATTAACATTTTGCCCCATGTTGGTCTCATATCAGAAGCAGCATTTACATCAGCATCTTAAATAGGAGTTATACTGTGCTCTGTGTGACCTCAAACTGATATGAGAAGACCTCCTGAAGGGGATCTCACACCTCAGGCCTTCAGTGAGCTCAGTAGATCTCTGAATTATGCTGCCATCTTTGTGTTGATGTACAACCAAAGCTACTTTTGATGTGAGCAATGGAATACAACTATGTCCAAAATATGCCCTTATTGGCAGCGTTAAAAATTCCTGACCACCGAATATCCGTTCCCTTTGACCAAATAAATTAATGGTACAAATCATGAGCACAGATCAAATTATTTGTAAAGCTATTATTCAACATGTTCTTAAGTGGTGCATTTCATACATCAATAAGTAAATGAATAAGTAAGCTGATGATTGATTTACAGATTACTATAGATTTAAACTGAACTCTGACAATTTACACATAAGTCAGCTTCAGGGAACTAAGTAATTAGACTGAGGTCATTGGAATAATTAGAAGACTTCATGTCATAATTGGTGATAGCAAAAATGTATGATGGCTGTATCTTGAAATGGTTTGATACTAGCCTTTGATATTCAAGTGCATACTTTCTCTATTATATATGAATATTCCATTTTCTCTCTTACAGATCCTAGAGATTGCGGTCAAAAACAAAGTAAAGTTAATCTTAATGGAGCATTTGATCATCGTTACAATTATTTTACTGAATCAAAGAACCAAAATCATCTGAAAAAACTATTAGACAGTAATCAGTAGATATTCAACACCAAAGAAATCCAGGCGAATAAATCAACATTCAGGCACAACCACGGCATCATCATAAATACAGTTGTTTGTCAGAACATAAGAACATAAGAAATAGGAGCAGGAATAGGCCATACAGTCCCTCAAGCCTGCTCTACCATTCAATAAGTTCAAGGCTGATCATCAACCTCAACTCCACTTTCCCGCCCAATCTCCATATCCCTTGATTCCCCGAGACTCCAAAAATCTATCTACCTCAGCCTTGAATATATTGAGAGGCAGATTGTCTATTGGTTGTGCTGCATTTAAGCGGCTACTTGCTTCTTATGATTGACAGTTATATACAACTAGATAGTTTTTTATAATGGGAAAGTGTACAGGCAATCTGAATCAAACATATAAAAAATGTTGCCGTTAGTTGGCACTAATGTGTCAATTTTCCTTGGACAGAGATGGTAATGATAGAGATTGAGAAGTCAAATATCACACATGCAGCAAGAGTTGCAGGTGAAGGATCTTCTCAGGAACTGTACGGCAGCTCCATACTGTAGAACTACATCTGCCTTTTAGCTCGAGAAACCAGGCAGATGAGACTTTTGACCATGCTCAGGGAAACCTTCATAAACCTGCTGAAACCCCAGTCGCCTCATATCGATTTTAAAGATGGAACAGATGGTAATAAATGTGATCAAGTTTAACATCCTTTATTTATCCTGACTGCTTGAATTGGTTTTTGAAGTGTTTTTATTTTAATACAGGAACAATGAAGTGAAATCATGCTTTGCAATATCAGCATTTGAACCCACTGACACATTTGTGTGCTAACTTTGCATTAAAAAAAATAAAAGAAAGAGTCGTGTCTCGTAAAGAAACTGTAAAAAAAAAACACTTGCTTTTATAGAGCGCCTTTCATGACCTCAGGACGTCCCAAAGCGTTTTACAGAAAATGAAGTCCTTTTGAAGTGTAGTAACTGTTGTAATGTAGGAAATGCAGGGTAGTGTCATTTCACAGCATAAATATTGATGACATCAGCAAGAGACATGGGTGTAGATTCTCAACTTGTTGCCTGAGAGTAAAATGGCACTGTGAACAATGTTCCCATTAGGCCATGCGGCTACGCACTGGTCTGGACGTCTCGCACAGACAGGCTGCTCACCAGCTTTTAAATGGAAAAAACGTGAAAATTTGAATGGGCGGCACAGCCACTTAAAGGGGACTTCACCCAAAAAGAATTAGAGGGAACATTGGCTATGAATCATCCGCCTGTTTGTGAAAGAGCCAGGTTTTCATTTCCATTGAAATCAGGTGGTTTCTCGATATGCTAGTTTATTCTACCCCATGGCTTGGGGAAAGTTAGCAAAACCAACAGATCACTGTCAAGCACTGTAACACTCCAGAATTGGCAGGTACAAAGAATACTGTTTATGGGCTAATCGTTCTTTTGGCTTTTTAAATTTTAAAAGGATTCTTGATGGTGAACATGGGTTCCATTGCTTTATCATGTGGTCTTGTTCTTGTATCAGTGCATGTGCGAGTAATTTATTTGACCAAAGTAGATAGACTGCTTCTGTAATCAGCCTTAGTCAGATTTAAATTATTTTCACCCGATTTCACTCAGTGTTCTCCTGCTTTCCCCACATGGCTGCTCATCAACGTACTTCATGAAGGATGTGGGTTCAAGCCCCACTCCAAGAAATTGAGCACAATAATCTAGGCTGACACTCTAGTGCAGTGATGAGGGAGTGCTACACTGTTGGAGGTGTCGTCTTTTGGATGAGATGTTAAACCAAGTTCCCGTCTGCTCTCTCAGGTGGATATAAAAGATCGCTTGGCACTATTTGGAAGAAGAGCAGGGGAGTTATCCCTGATGTCCTGGCCAATGTTTATCCCTCAATCAACATCACTAAACAGATTATTTGGTCATTATCACATTGCTGTTTGTGGGAGCTTGCTGCTGCGTTTCCCACATTACAACAGGGACTGCACTCCAAAAGTACTTCATTACCTGTAAAGCGCTTTGAGACGTCCAGTAGTCGTGAAATGTGCTATATAAATGCAGTTCTTTCTTTTTTCTTTTCTTTCAGCCGGAAGGTTGGTTTCGTGCAGGCTACGCACTTGGAAACAACCACTCCCCAACAGAGCTAAACATGGATAAACGAATAATTAGTTGGCCAAGAATTATTATGCTTTGGTTATGATTTCTTTAGTGCTTGAAAAAAATAGCCAATTCCGTAAATTTTTCCACTGCAACTCATTTAATCATTTGTTGAGCAAATCAATCTCGATAAAATCAACAGAAAATGTTACACAGAAGCAATTAGTCGACTAAAATCTTTTTCTAACTCAGGTAAAAATCTAGCAATGGACTGACTACAGTTAATGTGACTACAAGATAATAGGGGAATATTTTTTGCTGTGATCAGTAGATTATTACTTGGTAACAATGAACAATTTACTGATAAGTGACTGTGTAACCTTTGCATGTCTCAGTGCCGATCCCTGTAATAATATATGGGTATGCTGTGTACCCGCTGTAACAGAGGAGTTGATGCTTGAGAGCAGCATAAGCTGTGTTGCTGTTTTACATATCTCAGATGGGTACATCAAGTATAAAAATTGTGCAAATGTTCTGAATGAACAATTTATATCTTGCTGTATAACTTGCACATAGCTCATACGACATGCTCACCTTATGTACTGTTTGTGTAGTAGTTAGTGAAGAAAAAAACTTTAAGATCTTGAGAAACCAAACTTTTTAAAGTTTCAAATGGGATACATTTACAAATTGATTTCCTAAAGACACAATAACATAGCTCATTAAGTAGATGATTAAGACAAATGAGCAGCTTTGCAGCCAAGAGTGGGACGAAGAAGCCAATTAGAGGTCTATTGTTCTGGTAACACTGTGTCTCTGGAGTTGTGTGATTTCTTACATTTTCCACTGCCCTGCCCAATTATTACCATGGCGATACATTGCAAAAGAGCAGCGATAGGAAGAACCATTTTGGAAAGCTTGCCCTCATGGAATTTGAGTGGCAATTTCCACCACAGCCTGCTAGAACGTAATTGGGTTTTCTATTTGTGCCCCAGATGCTGAACTGGGGAGTCCTGTCAATATCCATTTCCCAACCCCTCTCCATCCCCTATCATTCTCACTCTCCTCACTCATTCTCTTTCTGTGGCTCTGTTGTTGGTTTGAGGCCTGTAGTTTCAAGCAAGGCTGTCTGTTAAGATCCCGTAATGTCTCGCATTAACACAAAATGCCTGCCAATAACTGAAAATGCACTGTGCACACTAAGAAGAGCCTCCTGAATCAGGCTTAATTATGTGTACTGTTGAGAATTCTTTCAGCATGGTGTTCATTAGCACTACATGTGGCTAACTTGCTTCCCTTGTGTCTCAATTGTGCTTCCTCCAGCTGTGTCTAGCCCTCCATTCAAAGTTGGCAACTAAAAAAATGTTCAGAATCTGGCTAGATTAGTGGGCCGCCAGAAACTGTATCATGTAAGTTGTTTGCATCTCCACAGAAATAAGTGGTTCATCTGGTTTATTGCTATCATTCCACCCTCGCCAAATAGTTCACACCAACTGCAACCTCAGCTCTATTCAACCTATTCCATCAACTGTTAAAAAACTGTCAGTGTGAGCTCTTGTCATTGTGACTGCATTGATGCAAATGGGGTCAAAATGTGTACACATACAAATAAATTATTGGGGGGAAAATTGCGGTCAGAGGCTTCCTTCGTACGAATGCCTCCGATCCGAAAAAAATCTACAAAAGTACCTGGTGGTCCCAGAGCAATCTACGAGCCCGGTCGGAGACCGAGATTCGCTGCGCAGCGCATGGGGAGATGTCTTTCAGGTACATACGTACAAGTTGGAGTCACGTGGGCCTGGACCACCAATCACTGTGCAGTATTCTCATTGATAAAATTGGGAACTCCGTTTGTAAGGTCTCCCATTACTATCAATAAGAATAACTCCCTAAAACACTGAAACTCAGCACAATAAATAAATTAAACACCTCACATATTTAAAATTAATTAAAATTAAATGTAATTAAATGATTTAGAAAAAAATATTTTTTTTTTGATTTTTTTTTTGGTGTGTTTTAATAGTGTTAAAAATAAACTTACTTTAATGGACAGGGTTTTTAATATAAAAATGAATGTTTACAGTTATTTTTTATATGTCTTAAAAGTGTTACGCTGGTAAAAGTAAGCTATGCGCCTGCTTTTACCAGGGGTAAAAGTTTGAAGGACATTCGCTGGGCATGAGTTGGGCAAATAGCCCAATCTCTCCTGCGCAAATGTCCTTCTCCCAGGGATGCAAAGGAGCTGTCTACAGAAACCTTGACAGATCGGAAAAGACGGTTTTCGGTGCATTCGCATCTCGCCCTGAAAACCAGCTTTTGTGAGGTCCCGCTGGGTCTGTGCGCATGCCGTAGGCACCTGGCAAGGTCGGGATTTTTGGCCCATAACAGTGAGTATACTTGTAAAGTTACTTGATGAGAATAAATAATGTAAATTAGAAGACTATTCCTCAAACTAATGTCATTGATCAGTCTGTTAAAATACATTGGGACTCAGCATAGACAAGGCATTGGCAAGAGAGGAACCTCTCTGGTGGAAAGTGAGCACTGTTACTGATACATTAACATGATTGTTAAATAGATACGGATAAGGAAGGCGAATTGGATCATCCTAGCTCATCCATTCAAAATGATCCTGCAATCCCCAGCATTAGAGTGTCCAATTGTTTCTTAAGTAATTACAGGAATTTTGCTCCATTAATTGGCCACTCAACGTGCTCAATTTTGGCCAGGAGTTGCTCTGTTTTTTTTGGAGTAACTTGATTTTTTCTGGCGTAACTTAATAAACCCATTTTGCACATTGTAAGTGAGTTAGTTACAATTTTTTTAGTTTCCTTTTTTTTTCTCAAAAGGGGGCGTTACCAGCCACCTACGCCAGTTTTGGCCATTTAGGCCACTTTGGCCAGCTAATAGTTACTCCAAATCTACTTAGGCCAGCATATGTGGCCACTTCAGAAAACCCTTGAAGAGAGTTAAGAAATCAGCGCAGGTAGGTACATCGGAGGCCAATCGGCCTGGGATAGGGGTGGAAAAGGAAGCGGAGAGGACCTGCACCTAAAGCACCAAGACTTACAAAGCACTAAACCTTGGAAACAAAAAGTAATAAGCATTCAATAACAAATAAAAAAACAGAAGTAAGTCCTACCTTCATCTTAAAACTCGGCCCGAGAAGACAGCGGGCCGGCCGGCAGGAGGCCAGTCGGCCTGGGCTAGGGGTGGGACGACAATGCACCGGGAGGCCACTTGGCCTGGGCTAGGACTGGGAACGATTGAACTGCCGACATCGGAGCACACAGAGCGGCTGCAGCAAGAAAAATCACTGGAGAGGCTGCAGCAAGCAAACGGAGAGGCTGGGTGGAGGGGGGTGATGGGGGGGCGGGGGGGAGAGAGAGAGGGAGAGAGGTCACAAGACTTAAGGGGGTGGAGGAGGGAGAGAGAGGTCACGAGACTCAAGGGGAGGAGGGGGAGAGGAGAGGACAAAAGACCTTTGGGTGTGGTCCAGAGACATACCTTGGGGGGAGAGAGAGAGAACTGCGAACCTGTGCTGCCTGCTTTCCTGCTGTTTTGACCTTTGAAAGTTTAACTTTAACTACGGGGGCAATACTATCAATGCCATACCTTTTGCGAGCGTTCTGCATCATTGTGCTATGTAGGAGACAATTGATTAGAGCTCGACACATCAGGAACATCAGAGGCCTTACCCACCTTGGCAATTTTGAGTCAGGCATTCATACCTGCACCTAAGTGATGCAGATTGTGTCAGAAGGCTGCGTTTCCGCAGAGAAATTGTCCGTGAGTTGCTGAGACCAGACTTACAGCCGAGAAGCAGCAGGAGGACTGCTTTGTCAGTTGAAGTGAAGTTTAAAGCTGCACTTTCCTTCTATGCCTCCGGATCATTTCAAGTTACAACTGGAGATGTGTGCGCTATCTCTCAACATGCAATACATATCTCCATTTGCTAGGTCATGGCTGTACTGTATGCGCGGAGGATTGACTTCATCAAGTTCCAAATGTCCACCCAAGTACTCCATGACAGGGCTGTGGGGTTCTCAAGGATTACTGGCTTCCCAAAGGCACAGGGCTGAATTGATTGTACCCACATCTCCTTGCGAGCACCTGTGGAGAATGCCAAGCTGTTCAGGAATAGAAAAGGCTTCCACTCCGTGAATGTGCAGCTCATGTGTGACACCATGCATCACATCATGTCAGTCGATGCAAGATACCCTGGCAGTACCCATGATGTGTTCATCCTACATGACAGCGTTATATCTGACATGTTTGAGCAGCAGCCAGAAGGGCAGAGCTGGCTACTGGGAGATAAAGGGTATGGCCTCGCCACTTGGCTCATGACGCCCCTACGCATAACCCAGATGGAAGCTGACCATCAATACATGTCGCACATTACGACGCGCAGCATCATAGAGAGGACATTTGGCATCTTCAAATAGTGTTTGCGATGCCTGCACCATTCTGGAAGCAATATTCCCCTGAGATTGTCAGTTAGTTCACTGTTGTGTGCTGCATGCTGCATAACTTAGCCATCATGAGACAGCAGCAGCTGATAGTGGAAGAAGAAGACCCACCTGCGGTGAGAGTGGCTGATGATAATGATTTGGAAGATGCAGGTGATGAGCAGGACAAGGAGGATTAGTAATGGGGAACATGGAGATGGCAGAAACTCTAAACAAGTATTTTGTATCAGTCTTTACGGTAGAGGACACTAACAATATTCCAACAGTGGATATTCAAGGGGCTATGTGGGGGAGGAATTTAATACAATCGCAATCACTAAGGAGGTGGTACTCAGTAAGATAATGGGACTAAAGGCGGATAAATCCCCTGGACCTGATAGCTTGCATCCTAGGATCTTAAGAAAAGTATCGGCAGGGATAGTGGATGCATTCGTAGTAATTGACCAAAATTCCCTGGATTCTGGGGAGGTCCCAGCAGATTGGAAAACTGCAAATGTAACGCCCCTATTTAAAAAAGGAGGGAGACAAAAAGCAGGAAACTATAGACCAGTTAGCCTAACATCTGTGGTTGGGAAGATGTTGGAGTCCATTATAAAAGAAGCAGTAGCAGGACATTTGGAAAAGCAAAATTTGGTCAGGCAGAGTCAGCATGGATTTATGAAGGGAAAGTCATAGTTGACAAATTTGCTAGAATTCTTTGAGGATGTAACAAATAGGGTGGATAAAGTGTATGTGGTGTATTTGGACTTCCAGAAGACATTTGACAAGGTGCCGCATAAAAGGTTACTGCACAAGATAAAAGTTCACGGGGTTGGGGGTAATATATTAGCATGGATCGAGGATTGGCTAACTAACAGAAAACAGAGAGTAGGAATAAATGGTTCATTCTTGGTTTGGCAATCAGCAACCAGTGTGGTGCCGCAGGGATCAGTGCTGGGACCCCAACTATTTACAATCTATATTAACGACTTGGAGGAAGGGACTGAGTGTAACGTAGCCAAGTTTGCCGACAATGCAAAGATGGGAGGAAATGCAATGTGTGAGGAGGACACAAAAAATCTGAAAAAAGACATAGTGAGACAGGCGAAGTGAGTGGGCAAAAATTTGGCAGATGGAGTATAATGTTGGAAAGTGTGAGGTCATGCACTTTAGCATAAAAAAATCAAAGAGCAAGTTATTATTTAAATAGAGAACGATTGCAAAGTGCTGCAGTACAACAGGACTTGGGGGTACTTGTGCATGAAACACAAAAGGTTAGTATGCAGGTACAGCAAGAGATCAAGAAGGTCAATGGAATCTTGGCCTTTATTGGAAAGGGGATGGAGTATAAAAGCAGGGAGGTCTTGCTACAGTTGTACAGGGTATTGGTGAGGCCACACCTGGAATACTGCATGCAATTTTGGTTTCCACATTTATGAAAGGAGGCAGTTCAGAGAAGGTTCACAAGGTTGATTCCAGAAATGAGTACTGGGTCCCTTGATTTTTGTGGTATATATCAACGATTTAGATTTGAATATAGGGAGTATGATTAAGAAGTTTGCAGACGACACTAAAATTGGCTGGTGGTTGATAATGAAAAGGAAAGTCATGGGCTGCAGGAGGATATCAGTCTACTGGTCAGGTGGACAGAGCAGTGGCAAATGGAATTTAATTCAGAGAAGTGTGAGGTGATGCACTTTGGGAGGGCTAATAAGGAAAGGGCATACACATTAAATTACTTAAATTTATAATACTTTGGTTAGGCCACAGCTGAAGTACGGCATGCAGTTCTGGTCGTCGTATTATAGGAAGGACGTGATTGCACTAGAGAGGATGCAGAGGAGATTTACTAGGATGCTGCCTGGAATGGAAAATCTTAGTTATGAGGACAGATTTGTTAGGCTGGGTTTGTTCTCATTGGAACAAAGGAGGTTGAGAAGAGACCTCATTGAGGTGCACAAAATATTGAGGGGCCTGGAAAGTATGGATCTATTTCCATTGGTGAAGAGGTCTATTATGAGGGGGCATAATTAAGGTGATTGGTGGAAGGTTTAGAGGAGATTTGAGGGGGGCTTCTTTACGCAAAGGGTTGTGGGGATCTGGAACTCACAGCCTGGAAGAATGGTGGATGCAGAAACCCTCACAACTTTTAAGAGATGGTTGGATGGGCACTTAAAGTGCAGTAACCTGCAGGGTTACGGACCTAGAGCTGGTAATTGGGATTAGACTAGATGACCTTTTGTTGGATGGCGCAGATATAATGGTAAGTACTGCAGGAAATAGAATCCTGGACTAGTTTCGATCACCTGGATGGGTCAGAGAGGAATTTTCCCAGATATTTTCTCCCTAAATTGGCCTAGGTTTTTATCTGGTTTTGCCCCTCCCAGGAGATCACATGGCTCCGGTTAGGGTGGCGTGTAGAATGTTTCAGTATAAGGGGTGTTGCAGTTGTTTGAGGTGGACTGGTTGGGCTGGGTGCTCCTTGCCTTTCCATCATTGTTCACAGGTTTATATGTAACCTTTAGGGCTGCTGACCAAGGGCCGTGCGGCTCTTTGTCGGCCAGCGCAGACACGATGGGCCGAAACGGCCTCCTTCTGTGCTGTAAATTTCTATGTTTCTATGTTTCTATGAGGGGTTTGACTTATGAGGAAAGGTTGAGCCTCTACTCATTGGAATTCAGAAGAATGAGAGGTGATCTGATCAAAACGTATAAGATTATGAGGGGGCTTGACAAGGTGGATGCAGAGAGTATGTTTCCACTGATAGGGGAGATGAGAACTAGAGGGCATGATCTTAGAATAAGGGGCTACCCATTTAAAACTGAGATGAGGAGAAATTCCTTCTCTCAGAGGGTTGTAAATCTGTGGAATTCACTGCCTCAGAGAGCTGTAGAAGCTGGAACATTGAATAAATTTAAGACAGAAATAGGCAGTTTCTTAAACAAAAAGGGAATAAGGGGTTTTGGAGAGCAGGCAGAGAAGTTGTCCTGATTGCATGATCAGATCAGCCATGATCGTATTAAATGGCGGAGCAGGCTCGAGGGGCCGTATGGCCTACTTCTGCTACTATTTCTTATGTTCTTATGTTCTTATGATGATGAGGATGAGGAAACCATGCAAGTGCCTGAGGTCGGAGCACGACGTCGGAGGAGGACGGGCCAACGATTGCTCGAGCCTTGCACCAGCAGCTCATCCGTGAACGCTTCACTGATGCCTGAGGGCTCAGTGACAACAATTCTGCTTTGACATGTTTATTTTTTGGAGCTATTCATTTGGAGTTAATGGAACACGATTCAGTTTAAATGTAAAATATATTTTATTCAAAAGTTTACAAAGTACTTAACTTTAATGTAATAAAATTATTCTTGCATCAAACTTTACTTCAATATGACTCTTTAAGATCACTTAAAAACTTTAAGGTCTCTTATAAAGTTGTAAATTTACATAACTTACAAAAAAGCTTCCAATTTGAAAACAGTTACAACAGTAACATCAATAATAACAACAACAACAGCAGCAGCAAAGAAAGGCTGCACCCAGCTCTCATCCCCCTTAGTCTAACACTGCCCGCCCCGCTTGGTCTTAGACTCTCGACCACCCCTGTCTGTAGGCGGTGGTGCAGTGTATTTGGGCTTGGTAACAAGCTTAGTCCTTATAACATCTCGGTGAATATGCTCTTCTTCATGGGTGGTGATGGGGCCCGGGAGCGGGGGGAGGGGGGAGGGGGGAGGGGCAGGGTGCAGGTGTTAATGTGGAGCACGCAGCTTGGGTCTCTTCAGAGGCTGGTGTGGGGACTGCAGGGGGAGTGCCAGTTTATTCTGTCAATGGCGCATGGACTGGGTGTGCTCCCTTATTGCAGCAGCTAACTCACACATGCCCTCCCTCATGGCCTGTGTCATTGCCAGTGTCGTCCTTTCCACAACCTCTGACATTCCCTCCCTCATGGACACTATTCCCTCACTGATGTTCCCCGACATCGTTCCCATTTTCCGTGCCTTTACTGTTACCTCTCCCGACAGTCCTGCTACCTCATCACTCACCCCACTGATGCTGTCCACGAGTGATCGGGTATGGTCAATGCTCTCCCCACTCAATGCCATGATCTCAATCACATCTATTGCATCCTACATGTCAGGAGAGCATAGTCGATTTCTCCTTCCCCTCACCCCGGGTCTGCCTCACGGCACCCCCCAGTGGGAGGCGCAGGCAGGGACGGTGGGGCCCTGGCTGTTCCATGCTGTGTCCTACCACCACTGGGACCCGCAACCTCGGACGGTGGGGCCCTGGGTATTCCATGCTGCGTCCCACCACCACTGGGACCCGCAACCTCGGACGGTGGGAAACCATGAAATGTCGCACCAGGACTCAAACCACTATTCACGGAAGGGGCTCCCAATGCCTACTCCATTAGCGCAACCTCCTCAAGATTCAGTACAACAGTGTCCCCTTCATTCAGCTCCATCCCCTCCCCCTGCCCCCCATGTTGGTCTGGAGGGTTGGCTTGGAAGTTGCTCTCGTGCTCAGGCTCGTCCGTGTCTGAATCTTCTTCTGGATCTTCACGATTGGCATCAGGTTCTGCAAAATATAACAGAACAGTCAAATGGTTAGCAGCAGAGGAGGGGGCAGGATGGGTGGCATGAGTAGCCTCACACGTGGCAGGCCAGGCAGCAGGTTGATTTGAAGCGCCATGAATTTTCAGGACTTACCCTCTCCCTCGCATGTGGGCCCAGCTTGTGCAGTACTGATTGTTTTTCTCCAGGTAGGACCCATCAAAGCAGCAACCCTCTCTTCCAAGGGTGTCAGTTGGTGCAGATTTGGCGGGTCTCCTCCTTTTCCCTTTTGTTGTGAGACAATTTCTTCTGCAAAGATGAAAATGCAACTTTTTAGCGAGGCTGTGTTTCTGTTGGGTGGGACATATACAGCGGGTCACATTTATAATTGCAATTGCATTGAATAAATGATAATATTACTTACACTAACTGCTTGACCAAGGTCGTGCCATTCCTTTTTACACTGGCTTCCAGATCTCTTGGTGTTCACCAATGCGCAGAAATCTACTGCAACTTGATTCCAGCGCATCTTCATTTCGATGGGTGGCACTTTTGTGCGACCTCTGCTGGTATTCAGCTCCTGCCATCTGTTCTCAATGATATTAACTAGTATCTCCACTTCGTCATGCAAGAAATTCTTCGTTCTTGCTGCATTGCTGCAGCTGCAGCTGCTCTGAGACACTCAGCACTTTTCCAATGCTCTTCGACCCACAGTGATATTTCCAAACACACATTCCTTATTTTGCATGCAGCAATGATTTTCAGAAATACAGCACTCCTTCTGACACTTTTGCAAGCATGCAGCACTGATATTAACAAACAGAGCATTGCTTCTTGAATTCAGCAATTAATTTTGTTCCACAGCACTCCTTCAGGCACCAAAACACATGCAGCTACGTATCTCTTTAAAAATGGCCAATTGCCAACTTTCAGCGCTACTGCGCATGCGCGGACATCGGCACCGGACTCCACTGTGCATGTGCAGACATCCCGGCACTGTTTTCGGCGCAGCACGCTGGCTCCACCCCCAACTCGATTGGCCATGCTGCACGACCACAGGGAGGAGGCCGGATAGCGGCTAAAGTGGGGAGGAATTTTTTTTGACGCACTTCTGAACGGAGAAAAGCGGCGCATCTCCGGTAAGTGCGCTGAAAAATGGGGTGGGCCAAAATTGAGCCCTTCGTGTGTAGATCTTCTTGATGTCAGTGCTAAATTTGCCTTTTGCGAGTTTGAACGTGTTGCCCCCTCCTCCATTTGGTACACTGTCACAGAGTAATTTGGAATAAGGCTCCAGATTTACCTCTCTATACCATTTACTACCTTATGAATGTCTTTGTCATAGAGGAATGTCGCTGTGGGTCACATAGTTGCACACCGGCAAGACAAGTGAGCCACATTTAAAGTTTAATTGAATGTTCCCCATTAATTTGCAAATCTAATAAATCTTGACATAGATTTAGGATTTATCCACCGATGAAGGAGCAGCTACGAGAAGGGTGAAGGGGTAACCTAATAGAGGTCTTTAAAATTATGAAAGGTTTTGATAGAGTGGATACAGAGAGAATGTTTCCACTTGTGGGGAAGAGCATAACTAGAGGCCATCAATATAAGATAGTCGCCAAAAAATCCATTGGGGAATTCAGAAGAAAATTCTTTACCCGGTGAGAATGTGGAACTCGCTACCACAGGGAGTGGTTGAAGCGAATAGAATAGATGCATTTAAGGGGAGGCTAGACTAGCATATGAGGGAGAAGGGAATAGAGGGTTATGCGGATAGATTTAGACGAGGAAAGATGGGAGGAGCCTCGAATGGAGCATAAACACCAGCCTGGACTGGTTGGGCCGAATGGTCTGTTTCTGTGCTGTACATCCTATGTAATCCTATGCAATATGGCGTTTGGAATCTTTAAACCTGCATCATTCAAGTAAGAGAAACAAAGAGAGAAAGCAATATAACTGCAGGCAGGAGCAGAGTTGTTGGGGTTTCATTAATTGCCAGTGGTTGCAAGTCACATATGTCCTGCCAGGGCAAAGTTAATCTGCAAGGTTCCTTCTCATTCTCTTTCTTTCAAGACTGAAATTATTTGTTTCTCCAGTCTTTTCACATAACTTAAACATCTGAAACAAGTCGTTAATCATGTGGCTCTTCTCTGCACTGGCACTAGGACTTAAATATCATCTTTGTCTCTCAGCGACTTGAACTGAATTCAGTATTCCAGTGTGGCCTGACAAGGCCACCACACTATTTAAACAAAGGTTCCTCTGATGTGTGCTGTTCAGATCATGTTGTGCAGTATTCCATTTGCTTTGGTGATTGCTGATCTACAATGATTGGACTTGTAAGCACCAAATTCACTGAGGCCTTTGCTTTTGATTTCACTATACCTATTTCAACATCATTCATGGAGTATATACGTTGCCCCTTTCAATGGGGCCAAATTTCATCCCCTCTTGCCATGTAGGAACATTGCAATAAAAATAGCAGCGCAGCACTTACTATCCCATCCCTACCAAATTCTGGGTCTCTGCCACTGTGTTGGCAGCCTTCAAATGGCCAACAAAGGTATCCACCGGAAATAGGCAGCCCATGGAAATAGGAGTCCTATGATGACAATTGGATCGTGGCGCAATCTTGAAATGCTAATCCTGGGAAGTTGCCTCTCCCAGGAGACCACATGGTTACGGGTGGGGTGGAGTGTATATATTGTGATGCACAATGTATTGCAATTGTGTGGGACAGGCTCGATGGACCAGATCGTCTTTTCCTTTTCATTCATTTTTCGTATATTGGTATGTTTCGTATGGCTGCAGTGTGAAATATGCATGTTCTGCCCATTGGCACTTCAAGTAGAGCTGCTGAACCAGCACGCAGGACACTGCGAAAAACTGAAAAACAATGTTTGTAAATGATTTTAAGGCTCCCTCTGGACTCACAAAGTGTCAGTTCCCCCACCTCTGCCCCCAACCCCCACTTGCCCGACACTTCACCTGGCATTGTCTGTTCAGATTAGCAAGATGATCCAAACACGTGACCATCTCACAGACGGATTGTGACTGCAGCCCAACTACAAGAAAGGTTCGGTCCTCAAACTGCTTCCAGGAGGTGGTTGGCAGCCTCGCTCTACCTGTGACCCACCTGATCAACATCTACCCCAATAACTTAAATTGATCCACGTTATATTTCACCTCTCAGTATTCCACTTGCTTTTTTATTTTATCCAACTCTTCGGAGCTGCTGGTTGCCTCTTCAGATTCATCTGCTCCAATTCGTTTGGCACTGTATGAGAATTTAACCTCTTTTCATTTCATTATGTAAATTGTTAATGTAAATTAGAAACAGTTGGGATCCCAACGCTCAGGATACACTTCGTCCTATCCCAACGTCATCGCCCTAAAAAATGCATGGTACTTTGTACCTTTCAGCCAATCGAACAGCTAAACGATTTAACAATTCAAATGCTAATAGACATCGGCATAATCAGAAAATACATTTTGAATTCTATAGTAAGGCACAACAAAATTGTGTTTTAAAACACTTTGCTTTAGGGACAAGAAAATGATTGCTTCTTACACTCGGTACTGCTCACATTTAGAAATGTAGAAACATAGAAAATAGGTGCAGGAGTAGGCCATTCTGCCCTTCGAGCCTGCACCACCATTCAATAAGATCATGGCTGATCATTCCCTCAGAACCCCTTTCCTGCTTTCTCTCCATACCCCTTGATCCCCTTAGCCATAAGGGCCATATCTAACTCCCTCTTGAATATGTGGTTTGTTCTGTCAGGACAGCGTGGAGTTTTACTTGGAGCTGGTGTACTTGGTCACGGCATGCTTGGCCAGCTCCCCGGGCAGCAGCAGGCGCACGGCGGTCTGGATCTCCCGGGAGCTGATGGTGCAGCGCTTGTTGTTATGGGCCAGGCGGGAAGCCTCACCCACGGTGCGCTCGAAAATATTGTTCTCAAACGAGTTCATGATGCCCATGGCCTTGGAGGAGATGCCGGTGTCGGGGTGAACCTGCTTCATCACTTTGTAGATGTAGATGGAGTAACTTTCCTTCCTCGACTTTCTGCGCTTCTTGCCGCCCTTCGCTGAGGGTTTAGTGATGGCTTTCTTGGCGCCCTTCTTCGAAGCTGGTTTCTTCTCCTCAGGCATCGTCTTGTTCAGTCAGGCACAGACTGTCAATTATTCTGACATAACTCTGCACGCCAGGATATCAGAATATTTTCTTTTACATCGAGTACACCAGGCACTCTATCGGTTAGAGTTTCCCTAACCGGTTTTTCTGGCGCCCTCACCCGAGGTGCGCCGTTTTTGTCCGGCTCCAAGCGCGCCGAAAAAAGATGTCGGCATTCTGCCCGCTCCCCAGCCTCTCTTCGGTCGTGGCGCAGCGTGGGCCAATGGATTGGGGGCGGAGCTATGTCCCGGCGCTAGAGTCTGCGCGCAGGTGCAGTAACTCCTGGCAGGCCGTTTCTGCAAACGCGCGCTGTAGGCTGTGTAGGAGGGGGCCTGAAGCACGCCATCCCTAGCCCTGGCTGAATGGGCTCCCTCGTCAGTGGCCAGAGCGTGCTCTGCAGGTGTGTCAACTCTGACCTGATTGTAAAACTCCTGAAGGGTTTCTGGGGGTCTGGGTTTGTAACTCTCGACCAGATGAACCGAGGTTTCTCGCGGGTGTTTGATGCCATGCCGGACATCAGTCTCGACGTGCCAAACTCTTACAGGACTCTAAAAGGGTTTGTGGACCATTGTCATCAGTAAGCGGTCATCACCTAAGCCCTCCAAGATCGGTGCCCCAAACGTGAAACCAGGCCCTCTGTGAGCGAGGACGGGAGTAACCGCGCCGCAGCCCAGTAAGCGGCCCCGACAGCAGGAACAGATGCACGTGAGCAGAGGGAACATCCACCGTATCTCGGACGAACAAAATCCTCAGGGGCTGGCTCCAGACGATCCAGAGGATTTGTACCATTTGATCACGAGGGTACTTCCACCTCCCTCCTCTCCTCTCCCCCCCTCTCCTTTCCCCCCTGCTCTCCCCTCCCCCCCTCCCCCTGGTCGAATGGGCTCCCTCATCGGCGGCCCGCTGCGTTCCCTAAGGTAGGACTTCTATTTTTTATTTGTTATTTACTGATTGATTTGAAGCTTAAGGTGCAGGGTCCCTTCTATTTTTTAATTTGTTATTTATTGATTGCTTATTACTTTGGTCTTGGTGCTTTAGGGGCAGGGTTCCTTCTATTTTAGTTGTTAATTAATTGCTTATTACTGCTTGTGCTTTGTTTGGTGCTTGGTGGTGCTTTAAATGTAGCTACTTGCGCCGATTCCTTAACTGTAACAAAAGTGGACACATACGCTGCCCTAAGTTAGTTTAGTACAACTTTTTTCTGGACAAATTGGCATAAATGGTGTAAGTGGCTGGGAACGCCCCCAGTCCTGTGCATCCACGGGTCAAGTCGCTGTTTCACGCATGATGCAAACTCACAGATGTACTGAACATGATCAACAGCCCAGACCGGAGCTTTCTAATCGGACGGCAGCTTATGAGGCTCTGTAAATCAGGGTCTGCCAAGTCAATGGAACTCCAGCAGCCGCCTCCTTTATACGTGAAGGTGCTGCTGACGTTGAGGGAACTGTTCATTTGCCATCCATCGTACCCACTCTTGGGGCCCAAGTTTCCGATATCCGCTAGAATGGTGCACCTCCGAGAGGCCCGCCTGTTTTATGGAATGAAAAGCGCGCCAAAAACTTTCCTCGCGATTCTCCGAGTGCAGCAGGCCTATTCAGCAGTCAGTGCGATGCAGCACAACAGCGGGGGGGGGGGGGGCAGAGCTACAGCCCTGGGCCAAAAAGAGTGCCTGCAGCTGCACGCAGTGGAGTCTACGCACGTGCGCAGTATCTCCTGGCCCCCAGATTCTGTGTGCTGCTGGCTGTGTGGGAGGGGCCCGAAGCACGCAGCCCCTAGCCCTGGCCAAATGGGCTCCTGGAGCAGCCAGAGTGCCGATTTTCAGCCTGCAGCATGCAGCCCCTAGCCCTGGCCAGGCTCCAGGTGCTTCCAAATTGGTAGGTGAGGTAGGAACTTTTTATTTTTTATTTATTAAATGATTTTTTATTTACTTTTTATTTTTTATTTATTGTTTTATTGATTTATTTATCATTTATTATTGATGATGGTTCTTTACTTTTAAAAGTGAAGTGTTTAATGCTTTGGAAAATCCCCTAACTTCTCTCTAACTTTTCTTTCCGCCCCTCTCTCTGGCTACCTGCGCCTAATTCTAAAGTGTACGCAAGGTTTTTCTGAGCATAAAAAATCGACACTTCCTCCGTTCTAAGTTCATTTGGAGTAACTTTTCGGTGCCTAAACTTGCAAAACAGGTGTAAGTGGCTGGTAACGCCCCTTTTGGAAAAAAAGGAACTAAAACCAAACGAAACTAACTCACTAGAACTGGAGCAAACTAAATGCTGAGAATTGCGATTTCTAAGATACTCCAAAGTTAACTAGATGCTCCAAAAAAATAGGAACAACTCTACCCGAAACTTGGGCCCTTGTTATAAGTGCCTTCAAACTTTGATTATTACGCTGAGGTTCTTACTTTGAGACACTGGGGCCAACTTTAACTTTCAAGTTAAATCAGTTCTAATTTGATTTATACTGCTTTTACATCTACATTTCAAATGTAAATACCACTCAATTCTCCGGTATAAGAATATAAGAACATAAGAAATAGGAGCAGGAGTAGGCCATTCGTCCCTTCCAGCCTGCTCCGCCATTCAATAAGATCTTGGCTGATCTTCTACCTCAACTCCACATTCCTGCACAATCCCCATAATCCCTTGATTCCCTTAGTATCCAAAAATCTATCGATCTCAGTGCTGAATATACTCAATGACTGAGCATCCATGGCTCTCTGGGGTAGAGAGTTCCAAAGATTCATCACCCGTTAAGCGAATAAATTTCTCACCTCAGTCCTAAATGGCCAAGACTATGATCCCTAGTTCTAGACTCCCCAGCCAGGGGAAACATTTTCCCAGCATCTACCGTGTCAAGCCCTTTAAGAAATGTAAATATTTTGATAAGATCACCTCTCATTCTTCTGAACTCCAGTGAGTATAGGCCCAACTATCATCATAAGTCAACCCCTCATTTCCGGAATCAACCTAGTGAACCTTCTCTGAACAGCCTCCAAAGCAAATATATCCTTCCTTAAATACGGAGACCAAAACTGTACACAGTACTCTAGGTGTGGCCTCAACAATACCCTGTACAGTTGTAGCAGGACTTCTCTGCTTTTATACTCTATCCTCCTTGCAATAAAGGCCAACATTCTATTTACCTTCCTGATTAATTGCTGTACCTGCATACTAACTTTTTGTGTTTCATGCACAAGGAACCCCAGGTCTTTCTGTTCTGCAGCACTTTGCAATTTTTCTCCATTTAAATTATAATTTGCTTTTCTATTTTTTCTGCCAAAGTGGATAACCTCACATTTCCCCACATTATATTCCATCTGCCAGATTTTTGTCCACTCACCTAGCCTGTCCATATTCCTTTGCAGATTTTTTTGTGTCCTCCTCACAATTTGCTTTCCCGCCCATCTCCGTATCATCAGCAAACTTGGCTACATTACACTCAGTCCCTTCATTCAAGTCAATAATAAAGATTGTAAATAGTTGAGGACCCAACACCAATCCCTGCAGCACCCCACTAGTTACTGTTTGCCAACAGTATGATCCATTTAGCCCGACTCTCTGTTTTCTGTTAATTAGCCAATACTCTATCCATTCTAATATATTACGCCCAACCCCGTGAACTTTTATATTGTGCAGTGGGACCTTATCGAATGCTGTCTGGAAATCCAAATACACCACATCCACTGGTTTCCCCATATCCACTCTGCTTGTTACATCCTCAAAGAACTCCAGCAACTTTGTCAAAAATGATTTCCCTTTCATAAAACTGCTGATTCTGCTTGATTGAATTATGCTTTTCCAAATGTCCTGCTACTGCTTCCTTAATAATGGACTCCAGCATTTTCCCAATGACAGATGTTAGGCTAACTGGTCTATAGATTCCTGCCTTTTGTCTGCCTCCATTTTTAAATAGGGATAAAAAGTTCAAAAAGCCTTGAGACCATTAAAGGACATTTTACCCGATCAGCAGGCTGAACGTCAGGTTTCACATGTATGCTGATGACACTCAGCTTGCCTAACCACCACCTTTCTCGACACTTCCACTATCTCTAATTTGTCACGCTGCTTGCCTGACATCCAGTCCTGAATGAGCAAAAATTTCCTCCAACTAAATATTGGGAAGGCCAAAGCCATTGTTTTCATTGTCCCCGCCACAAACTCCATTCCACAGCAACAGACGCCATCCCTCTCCCTGGTCACTGTTGTTCTGAACCAGACCATTCACAACCTTGGCTTCCTATGTGTGCTTGAGATGAGCTTCTGACCAGATATCCTCTCCACCACCAAGACCATCTACTTCGACCTGCATAGCATCGCCCATCTCTATCTGTGCCTCAGCTCATCTGCTGCTAAAACCCTCACCGATGCCCTTTTTACCTCTAGACTCAACTATTCCAATACTCTCCAGGCCGGCTTCCCATCTTCCACCCCCCATAAGCTTGAACTCATCCAAAACTCTGTTCTCTGTATCCTAACTCACACCAAGTCCCGTTCATACATCAGCCCTGTGTTCACTGACCTATATTGGATCCCAGTCCGGCAATGCCTTGATCTAAAAATTCTCATCCTGGTTTTCAAATCCCTCTATGGCCTTGCCCCTCCCTATCTCTGTGACCTCATCCAGCCCTATAAGCCTCTGCGATCTCTGTGATCCTCTATTCTGGCCTCTTATGCATCGCCGATTTTAATCGCTCCACCATTGGCTGCGGTGCCTTCAGCTGCTTCGGCCCTTAGCTCTGGTATTCCCTCCCTAAACCTCTCCGCCCCTCTACCTCTTTTTCCTCATTTAAGACAGTCCTTAAAACCTACCTCTTTGACTATGCTTTTGGTCACCTGTCGTATTTTCTCCTTACGTGGCTCAATGTCCAATTTTGTTTGACAATGCACCTGTGAAACACCTTGAAACATTTTACTATGTTAAACGCGCTATATAATTGCAAGTTGTTGTCATTGAAGGGACAGTCATTAGAAAGAAAAGAAAAACTTGCATTTATATAGCACCTTTCACAATCACCAGACATCTCAAAGTGCTTACAGCCAATTAAGCACTTTTGGAGTGTAGTCACTGTTGTAATGTGGGAAATGCAGCAGCCAATCGGCACACAGCAAGCTCCCACAATTTGATAATGATCAGATAATCAGTTTTTGTTCTCTTGATTGAGGGATAAATATCAGCCAGGACACCAGGGATAACTCCCGTGATCTTCTTCGAAATAGGGCCATGGGATCTTTTACATACACTTGAGGGAGCAGACAGGGCCTCGATTTAACATCTCATCTGAAAGACAACACCTCTGACAGTGTAGCACTCCCTCGGTACTGCGCTGGAGTGTCAGCCTAGATTTCTGTGCTCAAGTCCCTGCAGTGGGATTTAAACCCACAACCTTCTGCTTCAGAGGCGCATATGCTACCCACTGAGCCACAGCTGACACTTAAGGTGGTTCTTGCCAAAATGAAGGGAGAGGGAACCCTAGGTGCAGGCATGAGCCTGCAAATAAAGGATAAAACAGCCCAACAAAAATGGAGGCCGAAATTCAAGGTCGCGATAAGGCCCGTTACCGTGGGAATGCGGCCACAGTCCCCACTTCCACCCCGCAGCTGCCGAGCGGCTGTAAGTGCGTCATCAGTGCGCGCACCGCCGGTACGCCCACATCCGTCGATATTCAGGCCGAAATATCTAATGCCCGCCGAGGGGTGCCCCCGTCAGCTTTTTCTGTCGGTGCACCTTTCATTCCCTCTGTGAGCCCTGCCTGCGCGGCGTCCATTAAAGGCGAGGGCCCACTGCCGCCGCCGCCATTTTATGTCGGCCGGACCATTGTGTCCCCTGGCCCGGCCGAAACCCTCCCTGGGGGCCCAGTGGCCGATCCTCTAGATTCACCGATTCTCTCCCCTTTAACGGAGGATAGGGACATGGTGACGCAGACACACAATGACGTCACCACCAATCTGCTGCTGAGTGACAGCGGTGGGGGAATCCATCCCGCCTCCACTCGCGCCCCTCACCAGCACTTACCGCCCCCATTATGACCGACATCCGATCCGCTCGAGTAAAAAAAGACAAAGGCTTGAATATCGATCGACCTCTTCCGAGACGGCGGTAAAAGCACTTAAAATACAGTAAGTGCACCAGCTTTCTGGAAGGCCTGAATTTTGGCCCCATGATCTCCTGTTGGAGGTGGTTCTACACGGACTGCTCCATGACACCCTCCTACAGGGCAGGGCTGCACCATACCTACCAGAAAATACAGGCACATTTCAGGCCTACAAGTGCAAGTCTTTTGTTGCACAGTAGCTGCAGGCAGGCTGCAGTGATCCTAACACAAAGCTAAATATAACTTAATAATTGCAAAATTGCTTCAAAAATACAGTTGGATTATTTGACAATGGCACATCTTTAAAAGAAATAGTGTTTGCTAATTCTGTTTTGCTCTTTCCACAGATTAGAATATGATTTTTTTTCTGTTGCCGGGTAACAAAATATATTTGTCTGTTTAATATGGGCTGTGTATTCGCATCCTGCTGGTTGGGAGCGTTAGCTGTAAGAGCTTCTGAATGATTTCAAACCACGGCCTCATATTCTCTAATTCATTCCTAATTGGCAATTGATCATATGATTGAGATTGGTCTCTGAACTTGATCACTAGATTATAAAAAAGAGTAGGTTGGGAAAATTGAAGAACAGAAAATCAAACCAGGGAGTGAACTCTGAAAAACAATTAGTACAATATTGCTGTGCAGAAGAAATGAGGCAGACCCAATAATGCAGCAATTACATTAAACAACCTGGAGAGTAAGGATATTTTTTAATGTGTGATAATCATCGTTAGTCAGGGCCCCCGATCCTGTAATGGTGGAAACTGTTAGAACATAAGAACATAAGAAATACGAGCAAGATTAGGCCATTTGGCCCCTCGTGCCTGCTCCAACATTCAATAAGATCATGGCTGATCTGATCATGGACTCAGTTCCACTTCCCTGCCCGCTCCCCATTACCCTTTACTCCCTTATCGCTCAAAAATCTGTCTATCTCTGCCTTAAATATATTCAATGACCCAGACTCCTCAGCTCTCTGGGGCAGAGAATTCCACAGATTTACAACCTTCTGAGAGAAGAAATTCATTCTCATCTCAGTTTTACATGTGCAGGCCCTTATTCTGAGACTATTTCCCCGAGTTTTAGTTTCCCCTATGAGTGGAAATATCCTATCCTTGTCGAGCCCCCTCATTATCTTATATGTTTCGATAAGATCACCTCTCGTTCTTCTGAACTCCAATGTATATAGGGCCAACCTACTCAACCTATCTTCATAAGTCAACCCCCTCATCTCCGGAATCAACCTAGTGAACCTTCTCTGAACAGTCTCCAATGGTATATCCTTCCTTATATATGGAGACCAAAACTGTACGCAGTACTCCAGGTGTGGCCTTACCAACCCCTGTACAGTTGTAGCAGAATATCTCTGCTTTTATACTCTAGCCCCCTGCAATAAAGGCCAACATTCCATTTGCCTTCCTGATTACTTGCTGTACCTGCATACTAACGTTTTGTGTTTCATGCACAAGGACCCCCAGGTCTCTCTGTACTGCAACACTTTGCAATTTTTCTCCATTTAAATTGCAATTTGCTTTGTTTAATCAATGTGAAGTTCGCACATTATTTCTTGATTTATACTCCGTCCAACAGTGTAGCTACTGTTAGGGGGCCTATAGACTACACCCATCATCGACTTTTTCCCCCTCTTATTCCTTATCTCCACTCAAACTGATTCAACATCTTGATCCTCTGAGTCCATATCGTTTCTCACTAACGCACAGATCCCATTCTTTAATCACAGTGCTACCCCACCTCCCATTCCTTTCTGTCTTGTCCTTCCGAATTGTCAAATACCCCTGAATATTTAGTTCCCAGTCCTGGTCAGCTTGCAACCACGTCTCTGTAATGGCAATCAGATCGTACACTTTTGTATCTATTTGTGTCGCCAACTCATTTATTTTGTTGCGAATGCTACATGCATTCAGATCACGAGCTTTTAAATATGTTTTTTTTAACCATTTTTTCCTGCTTTGACCCCACTTTCTGATTCACCTTTATGTTTATGCACTCTGTCCCTTCCTGGCACGCTCTGGTTTTTATTTCTCCCAGTGCTACCCTGATCTATTGCCTTCTCCTTGTTACTTGACTTGTTAAATTTTCACTCAGCTGAATCCCCCCCCCAGCCCCCACTAATTAGTTTAAAGCCCTCTCTGCAGCCCTAGTTATTTGATTCGCCAGGACCCCAGTCCCAGCAGGGTTTAAGTGGAGCCAGCCTGAATGGAACAGCTCCCTCTTACCCCAGTAATGGTGCCAGCATCCCACAAACCAAAACCCATTTCCCCCACACCATCTTTGAGCCACGTGTTTAACTCTCTGATCTTACTTACCCGATGCAAATTTGGAATCTGAACTTATTAATCCAGAGATTATTACCTTTGTGGTTCTGCTTTTTAATTTGGCCCCTAGCTGCTCATCTTCTTAGCAGAGCATCTTTCTTTGTCCTATCTATGTCGTTGGTATGACAACTGGATCTTCCCCCTCCCACTCCAAGTTCCTCTCCAGCCCTGAGGTGATGTCCTTAACCCTGGCACCGGGGCAGGCAACACAGCCTTCGGGACTCACGCTCTCGGCTGCAAAGAACTGCATCTATCACCCGAATGAGACTGTCCCCTACCACTATAACGTTTCTTTTTAAGCCCCCTGCTTGAATGGCTCCCTGCACCACGGTGCTGTGGTCAGCCTGTTCATCCTACCTGCAGTCCCCGCTCTCATCCACACAGGGAGTAAGAGTCTCGAATCTGTTGGACAAGAGCAAGGGCCGAGGCTCCTCCATCACTACTACATCCTGGGTCCCCTTACCTGCCTCGCTTATAGTCACACCTTCCTGTCCCTGACCACGGACCAAATTTGAATTAATTAATCTAAGGGGTGTGACTGCCTCCTGGAAAACAGCGTCCAGGTAACTCTTCCCCCTCCCTGATGTGTCGTAGTGCCTGCAGCTTGGACTCCAGTTCATCAACACAGAACCGAAGTTCCTCGAGCTTGCTAAATGGTTCATTTCTGGTTGGCAACCAGTAACTAGTGGGGTGCCGCAGGGATCAGTGCTGGGACCCCAACTATTTACAATCTATAGTAACGACTTGGAAGAAGGGACCGAGTGTAACGTAGCCAAGCTTGCTGATGATACAAAGATGGGAGGAAAAGCAATGTGCGACGAGGACACAAAAAATCTGCAAAAGAACATAGACAGGCTAAGTGAGTGGACAAAAATTTGGCAGATGGAGTATAATGTTGGAAAGCGTGAGGTTATGCACTTTGGCAGAAAAAAATCAAAGAGCAAGGTTTACCAGACGGATTCCAGGGATGGCTGGATTGTCATATGAGGAGAGACTGGATCAACTGGGCCTTTATTCACTGGAGTTTAGAAGGGTGAGAGGGGATCTCATAGAAACGTATAAGATTCTGATGGGACGGGACAGGTTAGATGCAGGAAGAATGTTCCCGATGTTGGGGAAGTCCAGAACCAGGGGACATAGTCTTAGGATAAGGGGTAGGCCATTTAGGACTGAGATGAGGAGAAAATTCAACATTCAGGAAGGATAGAATAAAAGGAAAAGGAGGTGGGGTAGCATTGCTGGTTAAGGAGGAGATTAAGGCAATAGTTAGGAAGGACATTAGCTTGGATGATGTGGAATCTATATGGGTAGAGCTGCAGAACACCAAAGGGCAAAAAACGTTAGTGGGAGTTGTGTACAGACCTCCAAACAGTAGTAGTGATGTTGGGGAGGGCATCAAACAGGAAATTAGGGGTGCGTGCAATAAAGGTGCAGCAGTTATAATGGGTGACTTTAATATGCACATAGATTGGGCTAACCAAACTGGAAGCAATACGGTGGAGGAGGATTTTCTGGAGTGCATAAGGGATGGTTTTTTAGACCAATATGTCGAGGAACCAACTAGGGGGGAGGCCATCTTAGACTGGGTGTTATGTAATGAGAAAGGATTAATTAGCAATCTCGTTGTGCGAGGCCCCTTGGGGAAGAGTGACCATAATATGGTGGAATTCTGCATTAGGATGGAGAATGAAACAGTTAATTCAGAGACCATGGTCCAGAACTTAAAGAAGGCTAACTTTGAAGGTATGAGGCGTGAATTGGCTGAGATGGATTGGCGAATGATACTTAAGGGGTTGACTGTGGATGGGCAATGGCAGACATTTAGAGACCGCATGGATGAACTACAACAATTGTACATTCCTGTCTGGCATAGAAATAAAAAAGGGAAGGTGGCTCAACCGTGGCTATCAAGGGAAATCAGGGATAGTATTAAAGCCAAGGAAGTGGCATACAAATTGGCCAGAAATAGCAGCGAACCTGGGGACTGGGAGAAATTTAGAACTCAGCAGAGGAGGACAAAGGGTTTGATTAGGGCAGGGAAAATGGAGTATGAGAAGAAGCTTGCAGGGAACATTAAGACGGATTGCAAAAGTTTCTATAGATATGTAAAGAGAAAAAGGTTAGTAAAGACAAACGTAGGTCCCCTGCAGTCAGAATCAGGGGAAGTCATAACGGGGAACAAAGAAATGGCGGACCAATTGAACAAGTACTTTGGTTCGGTATTCACGAAGGAGGACACGAACAACCTTCCGGTTATAAAAGGGGTCGGGGGGTCTAGTAAGGAGGAGGAACTGAGGGAAATCCTTATTAGCCGGGAAATTGTGTTGGGGAAATTGATGGGATTGAAGGCCGATAAATCCCCAGGGCCTGATGGACTGCATCCCAGAGTACTTAAGGAGGTGGCCTTGGAAATAGTGGATGCGTTGACAGTCATTTTCCAACATTCCATTGACTCTGGATCAGTTCCTATCGAGTGGAGGGTAGCCAATGTAACCCCACTTTTTAAAAAAGGAGGGAGAGAGAAAACAGGGAATTATAGACCGGTCAGCCTGACATCGGTAGTGGGTAAAATGATGGAATCAATTATTAAGGATGTCATAGCAGTGCATTTGGAAAGAGGTGACATGATAGGTCCAAGTCAGCATGGATTTGTGAAAGGGAAATCATGCTTGACAAATCTTCTGGAATTTTTTGAGGATGTTTCCAGTAGAGTGGATAAGGGAGAACCAGTTGATGTGATATATTTGGACTTTCAGAAGGCGTTCGACAAGGTCCCACACAAGAGATTGATGTGCAAAGTTAGAGCACATGGGATTGGGGGTAGTGTACTGACATGGATTGAGAACTGGTTGTCAGACAGGAAGCAAAGAGTAGGAGTAAATGGGTACTTTTCAGAATGGCAGGCAGTGACTAGTGGGGTACCGCAGGGTTCTGTGCTGGGGCCCCAGCTGTTTACACTGTACATTAATGATTTAGATGAGGGGATTGAGTGTAGTATCTCCAAGTTTGCGGATGACACTAAGTTGGGTGGCAGTGTGAGCTGCGAGGAGGATGCTGTGAGGCTGCAGAGCGACTTGGATAGGTTAGGTGAGTGGGCAAATGCATGGCAGATGAAGTATAATGTGGATAAATGTGAGGTTATCCACTTTGGTGGTAAAAACAGAGAGACAGACTATTATCTGAATGGTGACAGATTAGGAAAAGGGGAGGTGCAAAGAGACCTGGGTGTCATGGTACATCAGTCATTGAAGGTTGGCATGCAGGTGCAGCAGGCGGTTAAGAAAGCAAATGGCATGTTGGCCTTCATAGCAAGGGGATTTGAGTACAGGGGCAGGGAGGTGTTGCTACAGTTGTACAGGGCATTGGTGAGGCCACACCTGGAGTATTGTGTACAGTTTTGGTCTCCTAACCTGAGGAAGGACATTCTTGCTATTGAGGGAGTGCAGCGAAGGTTCACCAGACTGATTCCCGGGATGGCGGGACTGACCTATCAAGAAAGACTGGATCAACTGGGCTTGTATTCACTGGAGTTCAGAAGAATGAGAGGGGACCTCATAGAAACATATAAAATTCTGACGGGGTTAGACAGGTTAGATGCAGGAAGAATGTTCCCAATGTTGGGGAAGTCCAGAACCAGGGGTCACAGTCTAAGGATAAGGGGTAAGCCATTTAGGACCGAGATGCGGAGGAACTTCTTCACCCAGAGAGTGGTGAACCTGTGGAATTCTCTACCACAGAAAGTTGTTGAGGCCAATTCACTAAATATATTCAAAAAGGAGTTAGATGAGGTCCTTACTGCTAGGGGGATCAAGGGGTATGGCGAGAAAGCAGGAATGGGGTACTGAAGTTGAATGTTCAGCCATGAACTCATTGAATGGCGGTGCAGGCTAGAAGGGCCGAATGGCCTACTCCTGCACCTATTTTCTATGTTTCTATGTTTCTTCACTCAGAGAGTTGTTAACCTGTGGAATTCCCTGCCGCAGAGAGTTGTTGATGCCAGTTCATTGGATATATTCAAGAGGGAGTTAGATATGGCCCTTACAGCTAAGGGGATCAAAGGGTATGGAGAGAAAGCAGGAAAGGGGTACTGAGGGAATGATCAGGCATGATATTATTCAATGGCGGTGCAGGCTCGAGGAGCCGAATGGCCTTCTATGTTTTTAAGTTATTATTTAAATGGAGAAAGATTGCAAAGTGCTGCAGTACAGCAGAACCTGGGGGTATTTGTGCATGAAACACAAAAGGATAGTATGCAGGTATAGCAAGTGATCTGGAAGGCCAATGAAATCTTGGCCTTTATTGCAAAGGGAATGGAGTATAAAAGCAGGGAAGTCTTGCTACAGTTATACAGGGTATTGGTGAGGCCATTGGAATACTGCGTGCAGTTTTGGTTTCCATATTTCCGAAAGGATATACTTGCTTTGGAGGCAGTTCAGAGCAGGTTCACTAGGTTGATTCCAGAGATGAGGGGGTTGACTTATGAGGAAAGGTTGAGTAGGTTGGGCCTCTACTCATTGGAATTCAGAAGAATGAGAGGTGATCTTATCAAAACGTATAAGATTATGAGGGGGCTTGACAAGGTGGATGCAGAGAGGGGAGACTAGAACTAAAGGGCATAATCTTAGAATAAGGGGCCGCCTTTTTAAAACCGAGATGAGGAGAAATTTTTTCTCTCAGAAGGTTGTAAATCTGTGGTATTCGCTGCCTCAGAGAGCTGTGGAAGCTGGGACATTGAATAAATTTAAGACAGAAATAGACAGTTTCTTGAACGATAAGGGAATAAGGGGTTATGGAGAGCGGGCAGGGAAGTGGACCTGAGTCCATGATCGGATCAGCCATGATCGTATTAAATGGCGGAGCAGGCTCGAGGGGCCATATGGCTTACTCCTGCTCCTATTTCTTATGTTCTTATTATTTGGTTGTGATGGACCTCAATGGGGTCAACCAGCTCCCACATGCAACAGCAGAAACACATCGCCTATACTGCCATCTCTAATGTATTTAATGAATTATATTTAGTGTTTAGTTATTAATCCTGGCCCCTAATGTAAGGCCCTTAATTTAAAGGAAGAAAAGCAAAGAGAGAGAAAAACTCACCAACCAATCACTTCCCTCCCTTCCTGTGACATTGACTGTAGTCGCCCTGTTCTCCTTTGTCGCCCTCCCTTACCTGCTCGCGCTGCTCCCTGCGGGGGCTGTGCTGGGTCCGGGCTGGTCGCCCGCCGGTGTAGCGCTCCCTCACAGGTCCGGGTGAGCAGCGCTCTGTCAGCGTTATTAATGTTAGCTGCAAGGTTGCCTTTTATCTATCTGCTCCTATCAAATTTATCATTAAAATATTTTCAAAATGCTATGAGGCAATGTTTTGATTAATCAAATGACTAAGGCAAATGTATCTTTAGTTACTTGTCATCATTTTCTTATTGAACATAACATAAATATGCAATAAAGTAACTATCCAGTTACTCTGCACCGACAGCCATGTTTATTGACCTTTAATCTCTCCCTTGTTTCGAGATATTCTATACCGTAGAGAACTATAAAGTATTTTTGCCCTTTTTCCACACCAATGGCTCAGGCTACTGAATCCATTCCTCAGCTCCCAAAATGTTGGACTACTCGGTTGTAATGGGAGCGGGATTTTGAAAATAGATTTCTAATTGTATCTGTACCTCCTAGAAAGCTTTGCCTAACATTTTGGGAGCTGAGGAATGGATTCAGTAGCCTGAGCCATTGGTGTGGAAAAAGGGCAAAAATACTTTATAGTTCTCTACGGTGTAGAATATCTCGAAACAAGGGAGAGATTAAAGGTCAATAAGCATGGCTGCCTAAAAACCACCCGCCCTGTTCAATTTGCAAATGAAACTTTGTCAAAACAACGATGCTGAGGTGGGTGGGAGGGGTGGGGGGCGTGTCGGGAGGACAGTGTTATTTCCCCAAATAAAAGTGCAGTTTAACTAAAAATAATTTACTTTGACAACCAATTCACTTGACTGCATTTCTAGACAATACTGGGTGACTCATCCAATACTTCCAGATCCACTGCCCTTTTGGCTTTCAATCTCCTGTTTTCAGATACCAAGGACCATCTCTGGGACCATTCATCCAAAATAAAAATTAAACCTTTTCATCAGAACTTTTAGCCCTCAGCCTGTAAGAAATGCCAAGATGTTCAATAGTAATCCACGCTTGGGAAGGTATGGGTTAACCTGAACACTCTACACATGTTCTAACACTTTTTGAAATATAACTCTTCTTGTAATTTTAACATTTACATTCAGTGTAGGCTGTTATGCACTTATTAACTGTTGATGACACAATTCTTCCATTAGTAATTTATCTGTCCTTTCAAGCATCATTAGTTGCTGGGTTTGTGTTGTGTAGATTCTGTGGCAACACTTACTTCGCCAATAAATCATGGAAGTTACTGAAATCTCACAGAATCTTGGCACATACTTTAAGATACAGATTTTGGATTGAATTTCATCCCAAATTGGTCAAGTGTATTTTGTGACTCATACCTTTATTTCAATGAAGAATGTGTTTTGCAGCATCGGTAGTCATACAGACTCAATTGTTTTTTTCTTTTCATCCGTCTGTGCCAATTTATTTAGTGCAAGTGTAAATCAGCCTCTTCAAGTTAAGATTAAATATAGATCAGAGTCTTCAGTTTGAGCAGTGGAATGAAAGATGCTGCAAAATGTAAGTGATTATTTGACATCACTTCGTCAGTTGCGTACTGGTGGATGGTCACTCGTGGTTGCAGAAATAGACATCCGATGGATTGTCCAATGTTACATAAGCTTTGAAGAACTTGCATATACATTGCAGTCCACATTAAAGTTGTTTGCAATTTGGACTCCCCCGCCCCCGCCCAAAATTGTGGCCAGCACAATTTTCTTTAAAAAGATTATCTGGTCATTACCACCTTACTGTTTGTGGGACTTTGCTGTGCGCAAATTGGCTGCTGCGTTTCCTGCATTACAACAGTGGCTACATTCCAAAAGTACTTCATTGGCTGTAAAGTGCTTTGGGACATCCTGGGGTTGTGAACTGCACTATATAAATGTAGGCCTGTGTTTCTTTATATGCATTCTCCCCAATGCAGAGTCCGCAGTGTGCCCTCCCCTTTAATGGCCCTGTGTTCCCCCCTGCGCTACGCGCCTCCCGAGATTAGCGCCCCAACCCTGTCCCCGAGAGGAACTGGAGCACGAGAATTTGCGCTCCGCTTCCTCTCGGGGTCGGTGAGCCCAATTTAGCTACCGGGGCAGGACTTCTGCAATGGTGCGGGAAGACCCACTTCGCAGCTGTTACTGCCCTCAACTGGGGTACGTGATTTCTGTTAAAACTGTACGTGGAACACCAACTTAAAATGGCAGAAGACTGAAGATGTGGAGGCTCAGTCGTTGAATGTATTCAAGACTGAGATCGATAGATTTTCAGATACGAAGGGAATCAAGAGCTATGGGGGTAGTGCAAAAAGGTGAAGATCAGCCCTGATCTTAATGAATGGTGGAGCAGGCTCAAAGGGCTGAATGGCCTAATCCTGCTCCTATTTCTTATAATGGCCCTGAAATTCCGGCCTCCCCAGGTCCGTACAGATTCCGTTAAAAGCTTAATTTATCTTCCAGTCGTCAGTTCTAATGAGGGGGTCTACATATATAATGCTAACCTTCCTTTTCTCTTCATAGGTGCTGTGTCTTTCCAGCATTTCTGTTTTGAGCACCAAAATTATACAGTTGCAGTATTAAAAAAAAACAATAAAAACAATTGAGAGTTTTTTCATTTCTTCATGCAAATGAAAAATGGTCTACAATATCTTACTCACTCTAGTGATTTTATTTTATAATAATAAGTCCTGGAAATGTTCCCAGTCTTTAATAAGTGAAAGCATGAATAGCTGCAATAAGAGCATTTGCTTTACAACCAGAAGTTGCTCGCTAGGGACTAGGGACATGTGGGAGAATGAAAGCATTGTAGAAATTAAATAGCTGGGATAGTTAGTGGCAAATGGAACTTAATATGCACAAATGTTAATTAATGCACATTGGTGCAAATGAATTGGCATGTTTGTACATTATACATGAATGTCAAGCGAAAAGGGGGAGAGGAAAAATCGTTTGCTTGTCAAGAAAAATATCCAGTCAATGTGAGCCTTTTGTCAACATGGCTAATCAAGTATTCAGATGGATCTTGAGGACATATGATCAGTTGAAAGAGGTCATTTTAACCCTGTGTAATTTCATTGATGTGGTTACATTTGGAACATGAGGTTAAATTTTCTATCTCTGTCCTCCCTCCGGCACAGAGCTTCACCTGCCAGGGGCACACATCAATAACAACAGCAACTTGCGTCTTTAATGTAGTGAAACGTCCCAAGGGGCGCTTAACAGAAGTATTATGAGATAAAAATATTTGACACTGAGCTGCATAAGTAGAAACTAGCGCAGGTGACCAAAAGCTTGGTCAAAGAGGTATGTTTTAAGGAGCATCTTGAAGGAGGAAAGAGAGGTAGAGAGGCGGAGAGGTTTAGGCAGGGAGTTCGAAAGCTTGGGGCCCAGGCAACAGAAGGCACGGCCACCAATGGTTGCGTGATTATAATCAGGGATGCTCAAGAGGGCAGAATTAGAGGAATACAGACATCTCGGGGGGTTGTGGGGCTGGAGGAGATTGCAGAGATAGGGAGGGGCGAGGCCATGGAGGGATTTGAAAATAAGGATAAGAATTTTGAAATCGAGGTGCTGCTTAACCGTTATTCAATGTAGGTCAGCGAGCACAGGGGTGAATGGGACTTGGTGTGAGTTAGGACATGGGCAGCCGAGTTTTGGATGACCTCTAGTTTACGTCGGGTAGAATGTAGGAGGCCAGCTGGGAGTGCGTTGGAATAGTCAAGTCTGGAGGTAACAAATTCATTCACATGCGGCCCATCAATCTGTGTCCATTAGTTTTGGTGGATAGAGAAGTATGGGCTATGCAATTAAAGTATACATCCCTGGCGACAGAGACTTCACAGCAGAAGCATGGAAGTGGAAAATGTATCTTATTGCATGGTGAGGAAACCCTCACTTCAAACAGACATTAGCGAGGGTACAAAGAAAAATGGTGAAGGTGACTTGCGTTCATTGGAAAAAGAGCGTTAAAGTGTAAACAATCCAAAATGTTGAAAGGCATTGATAATGTAATCAAGCTTAACACAAACTAAGAAATCAAGCTGGGCACTAGTCCAACATTTAAAGGTTTCCAAAGAGTTCTAATGCAGTAGCTATGTGGCATGGGCCTCCGGCAAAACAAGCTACTGTTATATTGAGTAAGGATAAATGATGGTCAGGATGTCAGAAGATCTTCCTGCTCTTTTTCTAAAAGTGCCATAGGCTATTTTTTTTACATCCACCTGAGTGGGCAGACAGCTCTTGGTTTAACATTTCATCCAAAAGACTGCGGGGGGAATTTTGACCGCAAAAAGCAGATGGGTTGGGGTCAGGTGGGAGGTTAAAGAGTTGAAAAAAAAAGGAATCCCGACCCCAATCTGCCCACTTTCGGTTTTAACGCAGGTGGGACAGGGGTGCGGACAGTCAACCCGCTCTGAGGAGGCAGGTTGATATTTAAATATTATAATGAGACTGGCATGCCTCATGCTGATCCACCATTCCAAATTTAACTCTGGCTGGTCAGGTTTCCTGGGCCTCAGGGACTTTACACTTACCTGCTGGATCCAGCATCCCTGCCTTATCCACTTCCCACAATCGGACACCCCCCAACCCTTCCGATCTAACCCCTGACCTCTCCCGAGGTCTCCGACCTCCCCTCCCCCTCACTCCTGAGACCTCCAATCTCTATCCACGAGGCCTCTGATCTCCCCACCGACCACCCCCGAAAGGTTAAAGTGAGCGAATTGAAACACACTTTAGCATTCTGTGTTACCTTTTGTTCTGCCAGTTTTCTACCCTTTACTCTTGAAGGTGCTTAACATTGCTGGGGCACAATGTCGCTCATGTCTCGTGCCCACGTAAGTGATTCTTCTTCATGTTTGAGCTTAGACAGCGAGTGTTGTAAGATTATTTGAAAGATTATAGTGGATTGGGATTTCTTCCAAAATGTTCAGACAAGTACACTTCCTCATCAGTTCCCTTAGAACCCTGGTTGTTTTTTTGCCTCCTAAAAAAAGACTGTGGCCAATTATATTGGGTCAACTTCGGCCCCTTCTGAGATTAGTCCAGGGAGCATTCTGTGTCATCACCAAACCATGTGTGCATGTTTGATGGGGTAATAGACTGATAAAAAAAGGGAGGGATCTGTAACACATCGGTCGTTATTTTCGCTACCTGTGGTGAGACCGTGGCAGACAGCATCGGTGAGGTGTGGGAAACCCACTCCCGGTGCAATCCTGCCCTCCCGAAGCAATCTTCCCTAGATGGGGCTTGTTAAGCCCGCCCTGCGAGGTTCCCGGCCAATTAACAGGAAACTGGTCTGATGACGTCATTTGATGATGTATCATCAGCTGATTTCCTTAAAAGGACCATGGCCACATTGATTTTGACAGTTCTTCTGCAGCATTGAACTACTGCAAACACTGACAAGCACTGCACAAAGGTGCATGGCTGCACCCAGGCTTTCCCATCATTCCCTCCAGATGCTTATGGAGGGAGTCACAGCATGCAAGGAGGTTCTTTTCCCTTCCAATGGGCGGAAGGGACCTTCCCAGGACACCAATGCAGCCTGATTGCACATTGTACAGAAGGGCACAAGCAGGGATGTCATCAGGAGAACCTGGCTGCAGTGGTGCAAACCTTTCAATGGTCTCAATAGATCATGAAATGTTACTGCAAAGCCACACTCAACCTCATCCTGCTGTGCCACTCATCACATCCCCATCACTCTGTCTTCCCTACTCTACCCCTGCACATCCTTACTCACACCAACTTACCTTGCATCTCTACCCATCCCTCTCTCTCTATCTACATTATCATTTCCACATCTCACTAGCTACCACTCACACTCACCCTCATCCTTGTCCAATCATACCAACTAACAACACACAAGGGTAGGCACTTGGGTCCTTTAGCCATTGTTCATGTAAAGTTTATGTTGATGTGTTGTCAAACATTAAAATATTTAGATTCAACACTTGGCGTTCTTGGACAGATTTGTCGGCACCTTTGGAACTGGTTTAGTGAGTTGTAGTGAATGATGAGAAACAAGGGTTTTTTTGGGACGCTGATGAGTGTGAAAGGAATGGCTTGGACATTGCAGGGATGCTTTATGGAGCTGGTGTGGAGTGGTACCAACCTGGCGCATCATGTGGCAGCCAGGGTGTACAACTTCGACTGAAGTAAATGTGGCGATGGTGAGGCCATCCCTGGCATCCCGGGCAGCAATGTGGTCAGGTGCTGATGCCCTGTGTCCTGTGCAGCATTAGATGATTGCGGAGAAGGTTGGTGTTGCTGTGGATGTTGCTGTTGGTGACGCTGGTGTGTTTAGTGATGTTGGTGTTGGGACTGATCGTGGTGAGATTCTGAGGACCAAGGTGAGAATTTTTCAAGGTCATCGTTGCTGCAGGTGAGGTTGAGATGACAGAAGCGATCTGTCAATGGTGAGAGAGGTTGCTCCAAGGAGGTGACAGTGAATAGAGAGTTCACAGCAAACACTTCCAACCTACATACAGCTCAAAAGTTTCTTTTAAATCCTGAAGGCTTCAGCTTCTGACATTGGAAAGTGAACAGCTGTGAAATGGTAGCTTTTATACCACTTTTGCAACTCTCAACTAGCCAAAGTAATGGAGAGTCACGGCAAACCTGACTCTACTTACCTGGTGTGTTCCCCGAGGGACGGCAAACTCATCAAAAGGTTGATAAAATTGTAAGTGCCTGCTTTTAATCCTCTTATGTAGCATTCAACTACCTTACTTAACTGACCCACCGCTTGGTGTCGGGTCTGTGATAAAGACCTGACCGTTGACTTCTGACCCGCTGTCAATCAGGGCCATTTTGACAGCGGGTCCGCCTCCAAACCCGCACTCGCAGGGCTGGGAAGGTTCCGGCCATCATGTCTACCCATTTGCATTTGGCACACATTTTTGGTGGGCCTGGACACAGGAAGATTCTGCCTGAAACAAGTAGGAATGCTATTAAATATTTAGATGATGTAGGAGTAATGTTATATCATCTCCTTTGACACAGGTGCAACACCAGATCATGGTGACATGCATATGCAATGGGCATCCATGGTCGCTCGGGGAATCAGCTACATGCAAAAGCTCTTTTAAAGCATTAAGGCCGATCTTTTTTCTGTTTCCACGTGCTTTCACGAGTCTCTCTGATAATTCATTGCTGCTGCTTCTTCTCCGTACTGCTCCTTTAGGGCCACTAATAGATTTTCCATTAGAAATCTCTGTGCATATGGGTCTGTTGGAGAAAGAAGAGAAGTACCAGTGGAAGGATGCTTGGTAGGTCAGACTGCACTAGAGGTGTTCTGTGTGCATCCATCCTGCATACCCAATGCACATAGCTCATTTTGGCAGAGGATTATCACATATAGAGGCTCCAATTGCCAAGGTAGGCTGTGATGGGAGATGTGACTAACTGTAATCACGGTATCCCAAATATAACATTTCCTAAATGGCCACATCTGCCAAAACGCCACCAACCATATCTGCAGACATTGTTGCACTTACCTGGCAATGACCATGGGGTTCTGTCTTCAAAGGCTTCAGGTCAGCTTAGAGTCAGATACAAAGCTGTGCCAGAATCAGGCGGACACATTAGGAACCAAAATTCCCTTGTTGTGCACCTACTGTTAGTGCCTCCGGGGGGCGCTAACATTGCGCAAACCTGTTTTCACCCCGGGGGAGGGCGCTGCTAGCTCCCATGAAATTAGGCAGGAGTGAGCGGAGGTGCCGACACTGTAGCTCCGCGTCCCGCTTGCACTGCCCCCGAGCTGTCACGCGAGAGGCGATGCCATCATTGCTGTGCACCCCGCGGTGACCCCTTTCTGCTCCGCGCCGGAAATTGTCCATAGAAACATAGAAAATAGATGCAGGAGCAGGCCATTCGACCCTTCGAGCCTGCACCGCCATTCAATATGATCATGGCTGATCATGCAACTTCAGTATCCCACCACTGCCTTCTCTCCATACCCGCTGATCCCCATAGCTGTAAGGGACACATCTAACTCCCTCTTGAATATATCCAATGAACTGGACACAACAACTTTCTGTGGTAGAGGATTCCACAGGTTCACAATTCTCCAAGTGAAGAGGTTTCCCCTCATCTTGGTCCTAAATGACTTACCTCTTATCCTTAGACTGTGACCCCTGGTTCTGGACTTCCCCAGCATCGGGAACATTCTTCCTGCATCTAACCTGTCCAGCCCATCATAATTTTACATGTCCCTATAAGATCCCCTCTCATTCTTCTAAATTCCAGTGAGTATAAGCCTAGACGATCCAGTTTTTCTTCATGTGTCAGTCCTGCCATCCCGGGAATTAGTCTAGTGAACCTTTGCTGCACTCCCTCAATAGCAAGCACGGCCTTCCTCAGATTAGGAGACCAAAACTGCACACAATACTCAAGGCACTGTACAACTGCTCCTATACTGAAATCCTCTCGCTTTGAAGGCCAGCATGCCATTTGCTTTCTTTCCTGTCTGCTGTACCTGCATGCCAACTTTCAATGACTGAAGTCTTTACTCGTTGGAGTTCAGAAGGATGAGGGGTGATCTTATAGAAACATTTAAAATAATGAAAGGGATAGACAAGATAGACAGAGAGGTTGTTTCCACTGGTCGGGGAGACTAGAACTAGGGGGCACAGCCTCAAAATACAGGGGAGCCAATTTAAAACTGAGTTGAGAAGGAATTTCTCTCCCAGAGGGTCGGTGAATCTGTGGAATTCTCTGCCCAAGAAAGCAGTTGAGGCTAGCTCATTGAATGTATTCAAATCACAGATAGATAGATTTTTAACCAATAAGGGAATTAAGGGTTATGAGGAGCAGGCGGGTAAGTGGAGCTGAGTCCACGGCCAGATCAGCCTTGATCTTTTTGAATGGTGGAGCAGGCTCGAGGGGCTAGGTGGCCGACTCCTGTTCCTAATTCTTATGTTCTTATGTTCTTATGTACTATGACACCCAGGTCTCTTTGCACCTCCTCTTTTACTAATCTATCACCATTCAGATAATAATCTGCCTTCATGTTTTTGCTACCAAAGTGGATAACCTCACATTTATCCACATTATACTGCATCTGCCATGCATTTGCCCACTCACCTAACCTGTCCAAGTCACCCTGCAGCCTCTTAGCATCCTCCTCACAGCTCACACTGCCACCCAGCTTAATGTCATCAGCAAACTTGGAGATATTACATTCAATTTCTTCGTCTAAATCATTAATGTATATTATAAATAGCTGGGGTCCCAGCACTGAGCCATGTGGCACCCCACTAGTCACTGCCTGCCATTCTGAAAAGAACCCATTTATTCCCACTCTTTGCTTCCTGTCTGCCAACCAGTTCTCTATCCACGTCAGTACATTACCCCCAATACCATGTGCTTTAATTTTGCACACTAATCTCTTGTGTAGGACATTGTCAAAAGCCTTTTTGAAATTCCAAATACACCACATCCATCAGTTCTCCCTTGTCAACTCTACTAGTTACATCCTCAAAAAAACTCTAGAAGATTTGTCAAGCATGATTTCCCCTTCATAAATCCATGCTGACTTGGACTGATCCTGTCACTGCTTTGCAAATGCGCTGCTATTATATCTTTAATAATTTATTCCAGCTTTTCCCCCACTACTGATGTCAGGCTAACCGATCTATAATTCAGTGTTTTCTATCTCCCTCCTTTTTTAAAAAGTGGGGTTACATTAGCTACCCTCCAATCCATAGGAACTCATCCAGAGTCTATAGAATGTTGGAAAATGACCACCAAAGCATCCACTATTTCTAGGGCCACTTCCTTAAGTACTCTGGGATGCAGACTATCAGGCCCTGGGGAATTATCGGCTTTCAGTCCCATCAGTTTCCCTAACACCATTTCCTGACTAATAACGATTTCCCTCAGTTCCTCCTTCTCGCTAGACACTCGGTCCCCTAATATTTTCGGGAGGTTATTCATGTCTTCCTTCGTGAAGACAGAACCAAAGTATTTGTTCAATTGGTCTGTCATTTCCTTGTTTCCCATTATGAATTCACCTGATTCTGACTGCAAGGGACCTACATTTGTCTTCACTAATCTTTTTCTCTTCACATATCTATAGAAGCTTTTGCAGTCAGTTTTTACGTTTCCTGCAAGCTTACTCTCGTACTCTACTTTCCCCCTCCTAATTAAACCCTTAGTCCTCCTCTGCTGAATTCTAAATCTCTCCCAGTCCTCAGGTTTGCTGATTTTTCTGGCCAATTTATATGTCACTTCCTTGGATTTAACACTATCCTTAATTTCCCTTGTTAGCCACGGTTGAGCCACCGTCCCCGTTTTATTTTTACTCCAGATAGGGATGTAAAATTGTTGAAGATCATCCATGTGATATTTAAATGTCTGCCATTGCCTATCCACTGTCAACCCTTTCAGTATCATTCACCAGTCTATCCTAGCCAATTCACGTCTCATACCATCGAAGTTTCCTTTCTTTTTCAGGACCGTAGTCTCTGAATTAACTGTGTCGCTCTCCATCTCAAATGAAGAATTCTTCCATATTATGGTCACTCTTCCCCAAGAGGCCACGTACGACCAGATTGCTGATTAATCCTCCCCACGAGACTGCCACGAGCGCAGTCAGCCCAGCCTCGCAGGTCGCGAACCGGGCCGACCTCCGCTCGCGGGCGGAAGTTAAAGGGGAGGTGCGGAGTGCAGGGTATCCTACCCCGACTCGGTTACTGCCCCCAAACAGGACGCTGGGGAATTTCACCCCCTCAGTGTCAGTAACAGTTAGCTCTGTCCTCCAACTAACCTGCAGCTTCAGGCATGTTGCAACGGTGACCTACGGGGATGGTGCCATGGGGTGCAAACTGGGACACTCTCCTTGTAATCATCTCATGCAGCACCTCCTGGAATTCAGCAGCCATCGTATAGTGGGTCAAGAACTGGGGGCTACTCTATCGCAAGCCTGAAAACTCATTCCAACACGTTGGGATGCCTTTCCCTTTGTTTTCGATTTCCTTTCCCTTCATTTTTGCTCGTCGTCTCTTAGCACTCTGTCCATCAATCTTGTCAAAGGCTACTAATGGATTGAGATGCCTTTTCAACCTTTGCAAAGGCCTGAACTATTTATCTCCCCCTACTTTCTACTCCCATGAATAGCGTACTCTCTGCACCAATCCAGATCTGCAACTGGAGTCGTGAATAATCATGTCATTGGCTGATTCACAAACATAGCATGTCATTAATACGTACCATTCTGGTGAGTTCGGCACCAGTTCTTCACCATCTAAAACTAACTTACAGCAGCGAATGAAAATAAGTCCCAAATACCAAATTTGAGACTTCTGGTCTATATAGCTTACTGCGACATTAGGCAGTTTCTTTATCCTATAAACCATTGGAAACGCTTCACGTTTAACATACTCCTGTCCTCAAGACCGCGATAGATCCCCAGTTCCTCCTCATTAACGACATTTAAGAAATTAAATAAAAAGTTTTATTTTTTTGCGTTTGGTGCAGGCATATTACTGATACTCAAAGAGTTAATGTTCACAACAGATTAAATACCGAACCATTTTTGTGCAGTATTTTTTTTTGCCGTGAGGAACACTGTTAATCTCAGTGCCAGTAAATGGTTAACTTATTCTTTAACACGTATTGTGAATGAAAGTGCACTACTGCTTCTAATGTCAGTCTATGTTACTGCAGCCCTTCATTAAGAAGACCTAACTGTGCTCTGACTCTACAATTTCTGCTCAGTTGGCGTGCTGCATTACCATTATTTTCCGTTGCAAAGAAAGGCTTTCTCTGCCACTCCCTCCCTGCGCAAAACAGCATCCAGTTTGTGTGCTTAAGTGCTTTCTTCGTCAGATTGGAAGACCTTTAGGCAGACAGTTCTCTCGAGATTCCAATAATGGAAATTGATTCAGGGAATCATCAATTGTATGTGTGTGTGTGTGTGTGTGTGTGTGTGTGGTTGTTGACTGGTTCTTGTTAAAATGATGACATTTCAACACATCATGAGAGTGTCTTCAAATGTTGAAGAAAGATAGCCATTTGCATTGGGATAATCTGTTTATATTTGAATTGGTTTATTTTATGTAGTATTTTTAGATGCGGTCATTTATTTCTTGATATGTGGATTTTGCTTGTTGCTCTTTGTGGAAAAGAGAGCAGATCATTACAGTATGGCACGTACGCACCTAGTTGAAGAATAAATCCTTCTAGCGGTGACATTTTAAAGCACAGATGAAAGTGAGAAATATCCAGTGAGTGGAAGAATGAGGGCGAGAGCAAAAGCAGCAGTACTTATGAGAGAAAATAGTTCAAATGGATCTTGGCCTCCTAGTGTGTTTATTTAAAAGTAAAAGTTCAGTCTACCTAAGCATACTATTAATCATATGGGGCAAAATTGGGATCCATGGTACACGGTGTTTGGGTGTAACAGGTACCATTTTGGTACCAAACTGGCATCCGACGGGCACGTGCACATTTGTGGCCATCATATTGATGAAGGCGTTACTGCGCGCGCAGTTAACTTCCGCCAGAAGTATGCAGAGCAGGCAGATCATAACTTTGATGTGCAATTCTGATTTGACACCAGTGGTGCCATTTTGGAGCTCCCTGCTCCAGCCAATTCCCTCTCTTAAGCTTGCATAGCTAAACACGTGTTCAGCAGCAGGAAGAATGCCCCACCAGCACTATTTAAAGTGTTAGTGTTAGTGTTTTATCAGAAGAATCACTCAACACTCAGAGTCGGTTCCAACGCCAATGCAGCGTTTATTAACGCCAGCGGGGAGGAAGCCTCAGGACTGGATCCAGGCACTTCACTCCGCAGAACAAAGGGTTTCATGGATCTTTATATGTTTTACAACACTTTACTACAGTTACATACAACAGTTTACTACAGTTACATTAGACCACTAGATAGAGTTAGTCTCTAAACGTAAAGTGGCTCATATGTTGCCAAGAGATGTGTTGCTAAGGGGTGTGTTGCTAGGAATGACTCATGTGTCTTGTAACATTGCCTGGGCCTCCCTTATCTTACTGTCCTTGGTAGCCTCCTTATTAGAGTTACATATTCGGTTCTTGTCAGCTCGGGCTGATTCATGCCCTCGTTTTGTGATGTAGGCCCCTCTTATCTCTATTTCTCGGGGCTCTGCTGTGTGGAGTTATAATGGTTTGTTATAGTTATCTTGTATCCAAGGCATTCCTGGCAGTGGGCCTCACAGGGTTATTGCTCGGTCAGCCTTAGTCAATAGTTCACAGCTTGACTACCTGATTTCCCATCATGCCTGGGCAGCCATTTTATGTGTGGCCACTTTAAACTTATATGAGTTTAGATATATTCAGCAGGTGCCTAAAGCCTACAACAAAAGGGATCAGCAACTCCTTGCAGGTTAGTTGCCGGTTGATTTCTTCTGGATGTTGTTATGATATTACAAGTGTTTGGTGCTTTCTATAGCTGTTTCAAGTTGTAAAAGTCTACAGGAAGTGATGTGGCAGGTGCTGAAGGAATTTTTGCTGAATTCAAGGCTTTTGCACAAACCACTTGCTGCCAGACATGGGTGCAATAGTCGGCATTCCTCCTGGAATATAGCATGACTGGGAGAATGAACAGAGGCCATGCAGAGCAGGCCAAGCTGCTGGAAGAAGGAGGAGGAGGAGGGGGAGTAGGGCTCTCAGCAGGAGGCAGTATCCTCCCAGGGTGTTCAAGGAGCAATTCTCCAACCTAGATCTCATTGAGGAACTATGTGTGAGAGGTTTGCACTTCAGTGAGGACGTCCGCACTGAGATCTGCCACCTGCTGCAGACACAACTGTAACCTCAGAGCAGGGCAAGGGCCGCAGTGTCAGTGGCCGTGATGGTGACTGTGGCGATGAACGTTTAGGCCGGAGCTGGAGGTATTTGCAACATCTCGCAGTTTGCCGTCCACTGTTGCGTGAGGGAGATTATTGAGGGAGGTCACTGAGGCTCTTTATTCAAAGAGAGCCGACTACATTTCATTCTCTTCAAGGAAGAGGCATATAAATTGGCCAGAAAAAGCAGCAAACCTGAGGACTGGGAGAAATTTAGAATTCAGCAGAGGAGGACAAAGGGTCTAATTAGGAGGGGGAAAATAGAGTATGAGAGTAAGCTTGCTGGGAACATAAAAACTGACTGCTAAAGCTTCCATCGATATGTGAAGAGAAAAAGATTAGTGAAGACAAATGTAGATCCCTTGCAGTCAGAATCAGGGGAATTTATAATGGCGAACAAAGAAATGGCAGACCAATTGAACAAATACTTTGGTTCTGTCTTCACTAAGGAAGACACAAATAACCTTCCGGAAATACTAGGGGACTGAGGGTCTAGCAAGAAGGAGGAACTGAAGGAAATCCTTATTAGTCAGGAAATTGTGTTAGGGGAAATTGATGGGATTGAAGGCCATTAAATTCCCAAGGCCTGATAGTCTGCATCCCAGAGTACTTAAGGAAGTGGCCCTAGAAATAGTGGATGCATTGGTGGTCATTTTCCAACATTCTATAGACTCTAGATGAGTTCCTATGGATTGGAGGGTGGCTAATGTAACACCACTTTTTAAAAAAGGAGGGAGAGAGAAAACACTGAATTATAGATCGGTTAGCCTGACATCAGTAATGGGAAAAATGTTGGAATCAATTATTAAAGGTTTTAATAGCAGCACATTTGGAAAGCAGTGACAGGATCGGTCCAAGTCAGCATGGATTTATGAAAGGGAAATCATGCTTGACAAATCTTCTGGAATTTTTTGAGGATGTAACTAGTAGAGTGGACAAGGGAGAACCAGTGGATGTGGTGCATTTGGACTTTCAAAAGGCTTTTGACAAGGTCCCACACAAGAGATTAGTGTGCAAAATTAAAGCACATGGTATTGGGGGTAATATATTGATGTGCATAGAGAACTGGTTGGCAGACCGGAAACAAAGATGGGAATAAACATGTCCTTTTCAGAATAGCAGGCAGTGACTAATGGAGTACCGCAAGGTTCAGTGCTGGGACCCAGCTATTTACAATATACATTAATGATTTAGACGAAGGAATTGAATGTAATATCTCTAAGTTTGCAGATAACACTAAGTTGGGTGGCAGTGTGAGCTGTGAGGAGGATGCTAAGAGGCGGCAGGGTGACTTAGACAGGTTAGGTGAGTGGGCAAATGCATGACAGATGCAGTATAATGTAGATAAATGTGAGGTTATCCACTTTGGTGGCAAAAACAGAATATTATCTGAATTGTGACACATTAGGAAAAGGGGAGGTGCAACGAGACCTGGGTGTCATGGTACATCAGTCATTGAAAGTTGGAATGCAGGTACAGCAGGTGGTGAAGATGGCAAATGGCATGCTGGCCTTCATAGCGAGAGGATTTGAGTATAGGAGCAGGGAGGTCTTACTGCTGTTGTACAGGGCCTTGGTGAGGCCACACCTTGAATATTGTGTACAGTTTTGGTTTCCTAATCTGAGGAAGGACATTCTTGCTGTTGAGGGAATGCAGCGAAGGTTCACCAGACTGATTTCCGGGATGGCAGGACTGACCTATGAAGAAAGACTGGATCGACTTATATTCACTAGAATTTAGAAGAATGAGAGGTGATCTCACAGAAATATATAAAATTCTGATGGGATTGGACAAGTTAGATGCAGGAAGAATGTTCCCAATGTTGGGGAAGTCCAGAACCAGGGGTCACAGTCGCAGGATAAAGGGTAAGCTATTTAGGACCGAGATGAGGAGAAACTTCTTCATTCAGAGAATTGTGAACCTGTAGAATTCTCTACCACAGAAAGTTGTTGAGGCCAGTTCAGTAGATATATTCAAAAAGGAGTGAAATGTGGTCCTTATGGCTAAAGGGATCAAGGGGTATGGAGAGAAAGCAGGAATTGGGTTTTACAGTTGCACGATCAGCCATGATCATATTGAATGGTGTTGCAGGCTCAAAGGGCCGAATGGCCTACTCCTGCACCTATTTTCTATGTTTCTATGTTTCTCTCTTGCCAGAGACAAGCAGGCGGTGCAAGCACATGGCTTTGCTGGGATTGCAGGCTTCCCCAGGGTGCAGGGTGCCATTGACAGCACGCACAAAGCTTTGTGGGTGCCAAATGTCAACTGTGCCATGTGCCGGAACACAAAGGGAATTCCACTCCCTCAACATCCAGCTGGTGTGCGACCATAGCCAGCAAATCATGTAGGTCGATGCCCGTTATCCTGACAGTGTCAGCGAAGAGTGACGTCATAAAGGTCCAGGTCGGTGATTAGACCGTGGGCAGATATAGCAGGAGTGGCGAGAGTCTGTGGAGGGATGCGATCGGGGCCCAGAAGAGGCGTGAGTTATGGGCCAGTGACCCAGGGCCAACGTGTGCCAGCCCACACTGCGATATGTGTGCGCACTAGGTCCGTGCAGCAGAGCAGGTCTCCAGTCATCTTGGTTAACCCTTGCCACTGGACCAAGACCTAGTTCTGGCAAGCCTGTTTGGTGGCTGGCGTGCAATGGCCACCAGACGTTAAAAAAAATCACAGACGCACAGGCATCTTCCACCCTTCAGGATGTAGTTTAGGACCTGAAATATTGGAACACCTGTGAACTCATCCCTTTTTTTGGCTTGGAAGCAAGTCATCCTAGTTTCAAAGGACTGCCTATGATGATGATCCTGGCAGCAGTCACGGCGCTTTCATTCTGCAGCTGTCAGCTGTGCCAGCTGCATTTCAGCCACTACGGCAAACCAAAGGGTGGCTACAGGGCGACATGGGCAATCCGCTGATGACATGGCTCGTGACTCCGATGCGCAACATGCGTACAATGAAAGCCATGCTGCCAGACAAAATGTGATACAGCAGACCGTTGATGTGCTGAAAGAATCCTTCCGCTGCCCGGACCGTTCTAGAGGAGCCCTGCAGTACTCGGCAGAGCAGGGGGGTCAAGATTCATGGCGGTCTGCTGCATGCTGGGCGGCAGCAGTCTGGGTTGGCTGGCTGATAGGCAACAGCAAGGGCACTAGCAGAGTGGCAAGTGTGGGAGGATGAATGCGGTCTTCCTCAGAGAGGGCAGCACGCACGCTCATGCTCCATGGAGCTGCTGCCACTCCCCCGGGGTGGCACTTCAGCAATTCTGGTAATCGCTTGGAAGCCCAATACGAGCACTGGGATGGAAAAGCCTGAAGTGTGTTAAATCCCAATACAAAAAGATTCTCCATCAGCTCAACAGAGATACAGCCTCGAGATCAGCTCTGCACTGTGCAATTCTCTACACAGCACCAAGGAAGATAATCAAAACCAAGCTGCACATTGAACCCTACGACACTATTCCTTTTCTGCAGATGGACAGGTTCAGATATCACATTTTTCGTGGATAAGGTGTTTGCGGATAAGAGAATGTTGAATAACATATTTGTTGAAAATCCAAAGTCAAGTAACTTTGTAATCCAAAGGTACTTGGTGCTCTGTCAGCTTATTTACGTTAACAGTCCACATTTACCAATGTTTCTCCCATATTAATGGAAGGCAATATATTTTGTAGATATTTCAAGCTAATATTCAAGGTGCTGAAATGTGCTTGTTCTGCGCCTCCTGTTAGTGCCTCCTCGCACATTGCAAGCCGGGCCAAATTCCGCTCCCAGGGCGGAGGTTAAAGGGATGGTGCGCTGCACCGCACATTGCCATTTTTTGTTTCTTTGGCCGACTCAGCGGTTGATCTGTCACGTGGTCCGGATCGCCATCGTGCAGCCCGGCACTCTGGCTCGGAGAAAAGTTATCAGTTTGTGATGTTATCAGTCTCATGTGCCAAATATCGAACAATTCTTTCAATCATCAACGTGGAATGAGGGCAAAAGCCCTTTAACATTTGCAGAGCAGTCAATAAAGGTATATTATCCCAGTGTTAATTCAAAACAAATCTCTCACGGTAAGCTGTTGAATTGGCATCCTCAAAACACACAAATATCCTCTTATCATAATAGCTGCACATGGGAAGCTCTCATGGAATAATGTTTGGTCGCACTCTGGCTTTTATGTTGATCCACATCCTGTGGGAGTCCATCAGACTGATGTCTGTATTGCTGAAAATGCCAGTACCCCACTCCCCTCACATGTTCTAATTCCCACTTCAAGAAAAAGTAGTGATCTGAAATCTCTCTCGAGTGACAGATCTGAACAGTAAACTGATAAATGGCATGTTATTTTCAGTCCTCAGAACAGTGGGGGTGCAATCGGTCTTTGTGGCAGCGCAAGAAGGTTGATAGCGAAGGGGCAAGCCATGTTACACCCACCTAATTTTAATATCAATGGAAAGGAAGGTTGGGTATGGAGTGAAAAATGAGCTGCCAAGCCATACCACCCATTTTGCACCAGCACCCAAGACCAATTTCACTCCCAGTAAGTTAGTAACTGTCAGTAAAGCTTGACTTTGAAGTTAGGTGCACCAAGTTCTACAAAGTTATTTTTAAATTTATTAGTTCACAGGACGTTGGCGTCACTGGCAAGGCCAGCATTTATTGCTCATCCCTAATTGCCCTTGAGAAGGTGGTGGTGAACCGCCTTCTTGAACCGCTGCAGTCCGTGATGTGAAGGTGCTCCCACAGTGCTGACTTTGTTGCAATGGTTTGTTACAACTGAGTGGTTTGCTTGGCCATTTCAGGTGGCAGTTAAGAATCAACCACATTGCTGTGGCTCAGCATTACTGATACTAGGTTTTTAATTCCAGATTTATTTAATGAACTGAATTTAAACTCCCCTAGCTGCCCTGGTGGGATTTGAACTCACATCTCTGGATTAGTCTAGTCTCATCTGTTTTGAAATCACATCTAATCTATGCTGGAGTAATCAGATGGTACAAATGCATGGAGAAACTGATAAAACAGTACCACACTCAATCATACATGTCACATTTAGCAAGACTCGTGCCCAGTGATAGTATATTACAGCTCTCTTTGATATTTGAAGCCCAAAGCCATTAAGATTGGATAAAATTGATTATTTCCATTACAGAATGCATCCTCTATAATACTGCAATGATGTGGCTGGTCCTGATAAAATTAAGACCTGAGCCTTATTAGTTGTCACAGCTTAAGTCAGACATCCATGGTTGCAACAACATTCTGTATTGATCCACAATTCTGTGCACACTACCACTGCTAATGCTTCACACAGTGGTTCTGCCTGTGGAACCTCATCACAGATTGTGCTGTCACCTAGGACGTTGAATTTTTTAAGCAGAAGTTTAATTATAAAGTTAGTATTACTATTTCACTGGCAATTGCTAATAAGAAAACACTGCTGACAAGTGATTAAAATGTCAAAACAGTTTACTGCCTTGCAGGAACCAATTCCTTCTATACATTTCCCTCACTATAGGGCCAATTTTAATCCGGGATGGGAATTGGGGATTTGGAGGGTGTCAAGCGGCCATGGAAACGGTGCGCGGCAAGGATCGTTCTGTGTAATGAGACAGGATTAATAAACAATCTCCGAGTAAAGGATCCCCTCGGAATGATTGATCATTGCATGATTGAGTTTCAAATTCAGATGGAGGGTGAGAAAGTTGGATCTCTAACCGGCGTACTAAGCCTAAATAAAGGAGACTATGAAGGTATGAGAGCAGAGTTGGGTAAAGTGGACTGGGAAAACAGATTGACGTGTAGGACAATTAATGAACAGTGGTGTACATTTAAAGAGATATATCACAACTCTCAAGAAAAATATATTCCAGTGAGGGGGAAAGGGTGCAAGAGAAAAGAATGCCATCCATGGCTAACTAAAGAAATAAAGGACGGTATTCGATTAAAAACAAAGGCATACAAAGTGGCCAAAATTAGTGGGAGGACAGAAGACTGGGAAGCTTTTAAAAGCCAGCAAAGAATGACTAAAAAATGATTAAGAAAGGGAAGATAGACTATGAAAGTAAACGACCACAGATAGTAAGAGTTTCTATAGGTATATAAAAAGAAACAAAGTGGCTGAAGTAAATGTTGATCCCTTAGAGGACGAGACCGGGGAATTAGTAATGGGAACATGGAAATGGCAGAAACTCTAAACAAGTATTTTGTATCAGTTTTTACGGTAGAGGACACTAACAATATCCCAACAGTGGATAGTCAAGGGACTATAGAGGGGAGGAATTTAACACAATCACAATCACTAAGGAGGCGGTGCTCAGTAAGATAATGGGACTAAAGGCAGATAAATCCCCTGGACCTGATGGCTTGCATCCTAGGGTCTTAAGAGAAGTAGCGACAGGGATTGTGGATGCATTGGTTGTAATTTACCAAAATTCTCTGGATTCTGGGGAGGTCCCAACAGATTGGAAAACTGCAAATGTAACGCCCCTATTCAAAGAAGGAGGCAGACAAAAAGCAGGAAACGATAGACCAGTTAGCCTAACATCTGTGGTTGGGGAGATGTTGGAGTCCATTATTAAAGAAGCAGTAACAGGACATTTGGAAAAGCAAAATTTGGTCAGGCAAAGTCAGCATGGATTTATGAAGGGGAAGTCATGTTTGACAAATTTGCTGGAAATCTTTGAGGATGTAACGAACAGAGTGGATGAAGGGGAACAGTGTATGTGGTGCATTTGGACTTCCAGAAGGCATTTGACAAGGTGCCACACAAAAGGTTACTGCACAAGATAAAAGTTCACGGGGTTGGGGATAATATATTAGCATGGATAGAAGATTGGCTGACAAACAGAAAACAGAGTCAGGATAAATGGTTCATTCTCTGGTTGGCAATCAGTAACTAGTGGGGTGCCGCAGGGATCAGGGATAGTTGGACCCCAACTATTTACAATCTATATTAATGACTTGGAAGAGGGGACTGAGTGAAATGTAGCCAGGTTTGCTGACGATACAAAGATAGGAGGAAGGGCAATGTGTGAGGAGGACATAAAGAGGCTACAGGAGGACATAGACAGGCGAAGTGAGTGGGCAAGAATTTGGCAGATGGAGTTTATTTGTTGGAAAGTGTGAGGTCATGCACTTTGGCAGAAAAAATCAAAGAGCAAGTTATTATTTAAATGAAGAAAGATTGCAAAGTGCTGCAGTACAGCAGGACCTGGGGGTATTGTGCATGAAACACAAAAGGATAGTATGCAGGAACGGCAAGTGATCAGGAAGGCCAATGGAATCTTGGCCTTTATTGCAAAGGGGATGGAGTATAAAAGCAGGGCAGTCTTGTTACAGCTGTACAGGGTATTGGTGAGGCCACACCTGGAATACTGCGTGCAGTTTTGCTTTCCCTATTTTTGAAAGGATATACTTGCTGTGGAGGCAGTTCAGAGAAGGTTCACTAAGTTGATCCCGGGGATGAGTGTGTTGACTTATGAGGAAAGGTTGAGTAGGTTGGGCCTCTACTCATTGTAATTCAGAAGAATGAGAGGTGATCTTATCGAAATGTATAAGATTATGAGGGGGCTTGACAAGGTGGATGCAGAGAGGATGTTTCCACTGGTGGGGGAGACTAGAACTAGAGGGCATAATCTTAGAATAAGGGGCCGCCCATTTAGAACTGAAATAAGGAGAAATTTCTTCTCTCAGAGGGTTATGAATCTGTGGAATTCGCTGCCTCCGAGAGCTGTGGAGGCTGGGACATTAAATAAATTTAAGACAGAAATAAGACAGTTTCTTAAACGATAAGGGAATAAGGGGTTATGGGGAGCGGGCGGGGAAGTGGAGCTGAGTCCATGAACAGATCAGCCATCATCTTATTGAATGGCGGAGCAGACTCGAGGGGCCATATGGCCTACTCCTGTTCCTATTTCTTATGTTCTTATGTGGGGGGGGGGGGGGCATTTACCTGGGCCTCCTGTGATCAAGTTCCTTTCTGCTGCCAGCTTTTGCTGGAAGGCCAGGAGACCATGGTCCCACGATTAAGATGACGCAGTTAAAATGGAGCAACTCAGCCATTTAGATTTGGGCCTGGCTCCTCTGGAGCAGGTGACCTTCCCGTGCCTGAATTCAGGCAAGCAGAAATGGCGGGGCGCAGGAACAGGTGGGGAACGGGACACAAACACCCCTCGCCATCTTAACCATCCCATCTTGGGGGGCGGGTGGTGGAATTTAAATCGGTCCTCATATTTTGCTATCATATTTATTATATTGCGTATTAAACTAATATATTAGTTGAACAAAATATTGATATGTTGACTGGAAAAATTTACATTATACAGAGACAGCTGGAAGATTAAAATAAGTTTTAAATTAAAATAGAATTTTCCTGCCTGTGGCTCACTATTCTGGTCACTCTTCATAGGCCAAGAGAGTGGGGGCAGGGGGCGGAGGGTTTAGGTGAGGGTAAATTAAAAAAGTTAAAGAGAAAGGACAAGCAGGGTAGAAATAGACGTAATGACAACCAGAGTGTGACAGGAAGGGACAGAGCGTACAAACTTAAGATTGGCCAGCAAATAGGGTGAGAGGAGGGAAAAATGTTAAAAAGACAAAATTAAAGGCTCTTTATCTGAATGCATGCAGCATTCATAACAACAAAGATGAATTGACAGCACAAATAGAAATAAATGGGAATGATCTGATATGAAGGGGTTGTCTTATGGGGAAAGGTTGAGCAGGTTGGGCCTATACTCATTGGAGAAAAATGAGATGTGATCTTCTTGAAACATATAAGATTCTGAGGGGGCTTGACAGGGTAGATGCTGAGAGCATGTTTCCCCTCGTGGGGGAATCTAGAACTAGGGGGCATAGTTTCAGAATAAAGGGTCGCCTATTTAAGATGGAGATGAGGAGGAATTTCTTCTCTCAGAGGGTTGTAAATCTATAGAATTCTCTACCCCTGAGAGCTGTAGAGGCTGGGTCATTGAATATGTTTAAGGCGGCAATAGACAGATAGACAGAGCGATAAGGGAGTGAAGGATTTTGGGGAGAGGGCAGGGAAGTGGAGCTGAGGCCAAGATCAGATCAACCATGATCTTATTGAATGGTGGAACAGGCTCGAGGGGCCAAATGGCCTACTCCTGCTCCTATTTCTTATGTTCCTATGTAAGATATTGCCACAGTTCCTTATATTAGTTACAGTAACTTGCAATTTTATGGAAATTCTGCTAGTTACTACGGTGCAAGAGTGGTGTTGTGTGTTTTTCCAAGGAAATTTGCCCATAACTGATTTATATCAGTTTTACATTGGTGTGCAGTAATTTCCTCAATTGTTTATATCGCTGGTAAGAGAGCCCCTTTTTAAAAAAATTTAATTTAAGTTTTTTTGACTGCATTCACATTTTATTGAAAAATACTTTGGGTTAACACATTCTGGTTGACATGCGCCATAACGCCATCCATGAGGTTTGGTCAGTAGTTTCTAGGATCAGTTCACAAGCTATGCTGTTTTAGTTGAGGTTCAACTTTGAATATCTACACAGTAACGATGGAATTTCCCTCATCGCATCGACACAGAAATTTACATTGATCTTGCTAACGGGAACTTGCGTTGTAATTTCCCATAGAGTTCATTTGTCTACACCAACAACAACTTGTATTTATATAGCGCCTTTAACATACTGAAACGTCCCAGGGCGCTTCACAGGTGTATTATGAGATTAGAAAAATTGACACCGAGCCACATAAGTAGAAATTAGTGCAGCTGACCAAAAGCTTGGTCAAAGAGGTATGTTTTGAGGAGTGTCTTGAAGGAGGAAAAAGAGGTAGAGAGGCCTCTTTCAGGAAGGGTTTGTTATGCAAATTTCAGGCGAGAGGCTTTGAGAGTGAGTCGTCACGGCAGAAGACAGTAGCCCACTCGCTGTAACCCTTGCTGCTGGCGCTGCAGTGGGCATGTTTAATGCCGCTTATTACGTTCGAAATTCTCACCCTTATTTTCAAATCCCTTCATTGCCTCGCCCCTCCCTATCTCTGTAATCTCCTCCAGTCCCACAACCAGAGATGTCTGCACTCCTCTAATTCTGCCCTCTTGAGCATCCCTGTTTATAATCGCTCAACCATCAATAGCTGTGCCTTCTGCTGCCTCGGCCCTAAGCTCTGGAACTCGCTGCTTACACCTCTCTGCCTCTCTACCTCTTTTTCCTTCTTCAAGACACTCCTCAAAACATACCTCTTTGACTGCACTAATTTCTACTTATGTGGCTCGGTGTCAATTTTTCTAATCAGATAATACACCTGTGAAGCGCCCTGGGACGTTTCAGTATGTTAAAGGCGCTACAAAAATACAAGTTGTTGTTGGTGTAGACAAATGAACTCTATGGGAAATTACAACGCAAGTTCCCGTTAGCAAGATCAATGTAAATTTCTGTGTCGATGCGATGAGGGAAATTCCATCATTACTGTGTAAATATTCAAAGTTGATCGAATGTACGTTCATTTCTGTACTGTTGCACTAAAGAAAAGTATTCAGTCTTAAGTGGCTGCAAATGGTTAATTCCGTCTATATCGTTTATCATGAATGAAAATGCATTGCAACTTGTAATGTCAGCCCATGTTACTGCAGCCAGCCATTAAAATGACAAGACAGTGCTCCGACTCTACAATTTACGCTCTGTTGTCACGCTGCCTTACAATTATTTCTTAGCTGCTGTGGAAATGATCTACGCTGATCCACCCCCTGCACAAAATCCTCTCCAGTCCATCTTCTCAGGTGCCACCTTTTGGCAGATCAGCTTAAGACAGCTCGACCCTTGAATCAAGGCATCATTTAGAACTATCTGCCATGCCTGCAAATCATTTCAATGGTTTTCCAAGGAAACTGAAAACAAACAAAAAACATGGGTGCCATTCATGGTCCTGTAACTTGTTTACTCTGCATTTGAAGCACATCTTACCCAGTACTCAAAGTATCGAAAAACTACTGCTATAGGTCAAAAGATTTAATCATGCATAAAGGATGGCACCTCAGTATGTCCAACTGAGAATCCATCCGCTAACTTTTTTTCGTGTTCCAGCTTGGCACTAGATCTAGTTTCTATCACAGCAAAGACCAAGAAATAATTTTCTTTTAATTAATGTCGCATACTCGCATATTCACTGGATTTTCTTTGTAACATTCTAAATGACTATTGCAAAGGATTACAACAATGATAGAGTGTGCACTTTATATTATTCCTTAGTTATGATATATGAATATGCTGAAAAACTTAACGTATTTTTAAAAACAAAAATGGCCAAAATAACTGTTTAGTTTGTTGGGAGTAATGAATCGTTAATGGAATTGCAAGCTGTTTACAGTAAAGATCTGGGAATGAGTAACGTTTGAGCATTGCATTCTTAAACAAAGTGAATTCACACAGGTTTTTTTAAAAAGCCGTAGCTTGCATTCATTGAAGTTGTGTCACAAATCTAAATGAGCCAGGCTGTGGATTGATGCAAGTCATGGTCCAACTCGTACTGAGACAATGAGGGCTTGGTGTCTCATCACAGGCCTATTGAGTCAGGATGACTCCTATTCATTATAAAGATAGAAAATCTCAGCAGGTCAGGCAGCATCTGTGGAGAGAAACAGAGTTATAGTTCCAGGTCTGTGACCCTTCATCAGAACTGGAAAAGTTTGAGATGTAACAGATTCTTAAGGAAGTGCAGGGGCAGTGAAAGGGGGAGGGGAGGAAAGAACAAAAGTGAAGGTCTGTGATAGGGTGGGAGGTAAGAGAGATTAAGGGCTAGACTTGCGGCATACACCACTACTGCCCATATATGGGCAATATTTGTCGCTGTAGTGGTTGTCCCACCTTTAAGAACCGCCGGAATATCGGCCATTTTAAAATCCGCTAGTTTTGCCTTTTTTGGGGGGGGGGCAGTAGCGGTAGCGATGGCAAGTGGGCGATAGCGGTCTTTTTCATCGTGCGAGGCCGGTGTCCCTATCAACGGCCGTTCTGCACATGCACAACTTTTTTTTCGGCGCTTCACTTTTCCCGTGATTCGAGAGGTCAGGGATCACCTGTGCATGTGCAGAAGAGGAAGGGAGGGGGAGAGAGAGACACACACAGGCAGAGAGCAGAGCAAGTGGAGAGTGAAGGATCAGATATTTGAGGATTTAAAAGTTATAACAAATTTATAAAACATTTGAAATACAAAACGGACATAGAAGTAGTTATGAGTGATGTTGGGTGAAGTGGCTGAGGAGAGAGGGAGGAGAAGGGCCAAGCGTTTTTCTGACAAGGCCAACAGTTGAAACTAGGTGCAGCCAATTAACCCGGGGTGGGCTTAGGAACCCCCCCCCTCCAATGTTTACCAACAAATATGGGCGGAGATTGCCGAGGTGGTGTCATCGTCCACTCATAATTATCGGGAGCCGAGCCAGTGCCGCAAGCGCTGGAACGACCTGGTTGCGTCTGCGAGAGTAAGTACTAATTTTAATAACTTTAATCATGCACTGACTCATTACTTAAAATGTAAATGTAATTAAGCTTGGTAAGCTGGGTAAGCTTGGTGTCACGCATTACTTCCTATCCACGATCTTATTATATTGCTTCTCTGAACTTAGATACGTTAATCATGCATTAATTGCATCCTAACTGTATTAGCATATAACATATAACATATAACGTTAATGGGACATTGATGAAAAGTATTGGCGATGGCTAATTGTGGATATCTATCTGTGTGTTCCGTAATAATACCTGGGCAATTAGCTTATACCATGATCTTGTCATCTTTGCAGAAGAAGATATCTTCCAATCGTGCGGAGTGTCGGCGCATGGGAGGAGGGCCCGCAGAATTGTTTGAATTGACAGATCTCGAGGAGCGGGCCGCAGCCCTCGTTGGGGTCCATAATCGCTCGACCACCCGTGGTGGTGCAGATCTGGTTATGGCAGCCGGTAAGTCATGTATAACCCCCAGGTAATTTAATGTAATTTAATGCTATTTGAGTTTCATACATGAATTATGTAATATAATGTAATGTAATTAATGCTGGGATCCTGAAATCTTATTATAATACCATGCAGTTTCTGTACTATCTGTTCATGTTAATTAAATGTAACGTCTGTTGGTGATATCTAATCTAGTAGTGTTGCTCCTCTTACATATGCCTGCGCAGTGTAAGCATTCTCATGTCACCCTGGCTCTCCACTCCTCTTCTACTAACTTCTCATATTATGTTTTCTAGTGGCCCAAGAGCATTGGAGACATTTGGAGCCTCTGGAGCATCGCCCGTACTACTTCAAGTGGTGTTCACCACCGGAGACGAGACCACAGAGGAGGAGGATCGTCTGGATGAGCCTCAACCCAGCTCCTCATACCAACATGTGGAGGAGGGGGACTCGGGGACTCAAGGGTCCAATCTACCTGCGGCCACCTTTTTCTCAACCAAGCAAGTAGTGGGACTAAGCGGTTTGCTGCAGGGCACAGAGTGGTCCAGCATCCACGCCAAATCTGCAGAGGTTGATTCGGCAAGGTAGGCCTGTTCATAGACAGACAGACGTCAACCTAGACATGGTATCACTGTCTAGGGCGAGCGGTGACATTGGTCAAGAGCTCCTCCAGGCGATAGGTGGGTTAACCGGCAACATTGCCACACTTTCAGCTGGTCATTCGGAGAACATGGCGCAGCTGATTGTGGTGATGCGGCAAACCGCCGATTCCATGCGGCAGATGTATGCTGGAAGATGAAAGTCAGGAGGAAGCAGTTGCTTCTGACTCTGGAGATGGGTCTTTGGATACCCAGTCTTCTCAGGGATCCCAAGAATCTGCCACTGTCACCACCCTGCCCCCCTCCCCCCCCACCACTGCAGCAGCATCAAGGTGCCCTGCTGCAAGACGGCTTGGAGTAAATGTGGGTAGGACCAGGGGCAGGGCAACGTTAGGGGGAAAGGGTATGTTAAGGTCGGGGGGGGGGGAGGTGGTAGGGGCAGAGGGAACGGTAGCTGCAGGAAGAAATGTTGCCTGGTTGGGGGGAGGGGGAGGGCTGGTGTTGTTGTTATCATTATTTCAATTACTATTGTTGACTGTTGGAGAGGAGTATGGGTGTTTCTATTCTGTTTAAATGTTTTCAATGTTTGTATCTGTTAATTGGTTGTTTAATTAAAATTATGTTGTTTATTTCCGTTTAAAAATTATGCAAGTATCAATTTCTAAAAAGGGGTTTTTCAAATTTTGTTCAATGAAAAGATTTTTATTACACTTACAATTCTTGTGCAGTGCCTTTTACAAACAGAAGGTGAACAATCAATATATGGGTTGCAAACAATGGCCAAGCAAGGATGAGACATAACGTAACATAACTGTCACCAACGTAACTTCAAGCAAAGTGTTCATTTATGAGCTGCTGACGCAATTGTCTTGCAGTTGTGTAACTACCGCAGGGCTTTTCCTGTGGTGTACGGGGGACATGGGTTCACCAGGCTGATTGTCCTTCTCGAAGTCCTCGTCCCCCTCTTCCGCCTACCCTCTCTCCTGAGGTGGACCAGCAGTCCCATCTGGCAATTCCTATCCCCTCCTGATAGCTAAGTTATGCAACATGCAGCACACCACAATGAACTCAGCAACTTGCTCAGGGTGGTATTGTAGGCTGCCTCCAGAGTGGTCCAAGCATCTGAAGCGCTGCTCCAACTGTCTTTTCAATGATATTGCGTGTGGCTATATGACTTTGATTGTAGCGATGCTTGGCATCTGTCTGGGGCTTACGGAAGGGGGGTCAAGAGCCAGGTAGTGAGGCCGTATCCTTGGTCACCTAGCATCCAGCATTGACCTTGTGGCTGACTCTTAAAAAGGTTGGAGATAGTGCTTTTACGCAAGATGTGCGCATCATGAATGCTCCCTGGAAAATTGCCATTTACTGCCATGATTATTTGCCTGTGGTCGACAACGAGCTGCAAATTCAGGGAGTGGAATCCCTTTCGGTTACGGTAAACCTCTGACTCCTCTAAAGGTGCCCACATGGCGATGTGCATACAGTCTATTGCACCCTGGATTTTGGGGATGTTTTCTATTCTCGAGAACCCCAAAGCCCTCTCACTCTGTGCCTCCCTGGTCATAGGGAAGTTTATAAAGTCCATCCTGTGTGCGTAAGTGGCTTCAATCACCTGCCGAATGCAGCAATGTGTGGCATGCTGAGAATGCAGAAAATGTCTCCAGCTGAGGCCTGAAAGGAGCCCGATGCATAGAAGGAAAGTGCCATAGTAACTTTAACCTCAGTGCAGTCCTCATGGTGTTGGTTGGCTGCAGGTCTCCCTAAATAAGCTGGCATATCTCATTGATGACATCTTTTAACACACGTTGTATCGGACAAATGCAGGTATGAACGCTGCTCCCTGTAAATGCGTTGGGTGTAAGGTCTCCTTCTCCTCAGCAGTCTGCCATCTCTTTGATTGGTCACATAATGCTCTTCAATAAACCTTCTCCCATCTTTATTCTGCAGCATTTGAGTAGTCATCAATACTGGCTGAGAAATTACAGGCCCATTACTATAAATGCCCTATCTGTCTTGAAAATTCTTGAACTGTCCTTAAACATAAAAGTACTCAAAATTGACCACAATGTGCTCAGATAATTTTCAAGATTTTAAAACACCCTTAAAATCATTTAGAAATTACTTTAATGTTCCTGTCAACTTTAAGCCACCTTTTCTTCAACTTCATCCAATTTACAACATGGCTTCCATACCGCCGGGTTAAGGTCAGGTGACTGCAACCTTTTCTGGGCGTGTTTTTGGGCGGGTGATAATTTGGGTGGTATTTGAGTGAATTGCCGAAAGTAGTGCTTGGCGATAATTTGGGCGGTAAATGGGCAGTAGTTTCCATTATAAGCACTCTTCAGGGCGGGACACGAGTGATAACGTCATATTTCAGAAAAAAAATTGGGCCGGCAGTTTCGCTCATCGCCGGCGATAATCCAATGCCGAATTTACCGCCGGCGATAAATGGGCGGTAGTTTCCAGTTAAATACTCATTTGGACGGTAAAGAGCTTCTCGGTGATAAAATGGGCAGAATTGATGCCGAAAGTCTAGCTCTCAGAGACAAAAGGGATGATAGGCAAAAATGAGATGGTAAAGGGTCAGGAAACAAAAGATGAGTCTAGACGGGGTGTGAATGGCGGATCAATACCAGCTGCCATGGGAAAGAGAAAAAAAAGGGAAGGTTGCAAGAATAAAGGAAAACGAATATGGGCAGAGGTGATGGTCTGAAATTGTTGAACTCAATGTTGAGTCCTGAAGGCTTTAAAGTGCCTAAATGAAAGATGAGGTGCTGTTCCTCAAGCTTGCGTTGAGCTTCATTGGAACTATTGTGTTCCTAACACAGATGAGGCTGCACACAGGGAGGTTAAAGTAACAGTGACCTCAGTCTTTAATAGGGCACTCCAGAGTGAGGAATAGGCCTTAGGGGCCGGCTTATATACAGTGCTCCCAAGGGATGCTGGGATCCCTTGGGACTTCAGGAGATGAGCTCCCTGGTGGTGGAACTTGGGAGTGCATGCTTTATAGATACACAACATCACTCCCCCTCCAAAGTCAAAGTGAAAACTATTTACAAGGTGAGGAGGTCGGGAGCCTTTCTTTCACTGGTGGACCGCCTCGGTACAAATGTCTGTGTTCTGGTGTGTCGGCTGTGCCCTCACTGGGCTGGCATGTTGTTGGCTCTGCAGGGCTGCTAGGCTGTTGGGCGTGATGGGTTCGATTTCCTGGTCCGGGGTGGTGTCGTTGATCCTTTGGCTGTGTGTTGTGGGCTCGAAAAAGGTGGTGTCTGCTGTGGGTTGTTCAGGGCAGTCTGTGAACCGCAGCCTCGTTTGGTCCAGGTGCTTTCTACAAATTTGGCCTTTGTCTAGATTGACTACAAACACCCTATTCCCTTCTTTAGCTATCACCATGCCCGCGATCCACTTGGGACCATGTCCATTGTTTATCACATATACAGGGTCATTCAGATCAATTTCCCATGACACAGTGGCGCGACCATCGCTTACATTTTGTTGCTGCCGCCTGCTCTCTACCTGATTATGCAGGTTGGGGTGAACCAGCGAGAGTCTGGTTTTAAGTGTCCTTTTCATAAGTAGCTCAGCCGGGGGCAACCCTATGAGCGACTGTGGTCTTGTGCGGTAGCTGAGCAGTACTCGGGACAGGCGGGTTTGGAGTGAGCCTTCTGTGACTCGTTTATGACTCTGTTTGATGGTTTGTACTGCCCACTCTGCCTGCCCATTGGAGGCTGGTTTAAACGGGGCCGAGTTAACATGTTTGATCCCATTGTGGGTCATGAATTCTTTAAATTCAGCACTGGTGAAACATGGCCCATTGTCACTGACCAGTATGTCAGGCAGGCCGTGGGTGGCAAACATGGCCCTCAGACTTTCAATGGTGGTGGTGGCGGTGCTTCCTGACATTATTTCACATTCAATCCATTTTGAAAAAGCATCCACCACCAACAGAAACATTTTACCGAGAAACGGGCCCGCATAGTCGACATGGATCCTCGACCATGGTCTGGAGGGCCAAGACCACAAACTTAGTGGGGCCTCTCTGGGCGTGTTGCTCAACTGAGCACATACGCTGCATTGCCGTACACAGGACTCTAAGTCAGAGTCGATACCGGGCCACCACACGTGGGATCTGGCTATCGCTTTCATCATTACTATACCCGGGTGTGTGCTGTGGAGATCCGAGATGAACGTCTCACTGACCTTTTTTGGTAGCACTACACGGTTACCCCACAACAGGCAGTCTGCCTGAATGGACAGCTCGTCCTTTTGTCGCTGGAACGGCTTGATTGGCTCTTGCATTTCAATGGGGATGCTGGCCCAGCTCCCATGCAGTAAACAGTTTTTTACTAGAGACAGCAGAGGATCTTGGCTGGTCCAAGTCCTAATCTGGCGGGCCGTGACATGTGATTTATAATTTTCAAACACTTCCATGACCATCAACAAGTCTGCGGGCTGCGCCACCATCAACAAATTTGCAGGCTGCGCCATTTCCACCCCCGTGGTGGGCAATGGTAGCCGACTGAGAGCATCCGCTCTCAGTTCTCGGTGCCTGGCCTGTGGCAGATGGTATAGTTATACGCTGATAGCGCGAGTGCCCACCTTTGTATGCGGGCTGAGGCATTAGTATTTATCCCCTTGTTTTCAGCGAACAGGGATATGAGGGGCTGGTGATCGGTTTCCAGCTCAAATTTGGGCCAAACAGGTATTGATGCATTTTCTTTACCCCGAACACACACGCTAATGCCTCTTTCTCAATCATGCTGTAGGCCCTCACGGCTTTAGAGAAGCTCCTGGAGGCATAGGCGACAAGTTGCAACTTCCCCGCAATGTTAGCTTGTTGTAATACACACCCGACTCCGTATGACGACGCGTCACATGCTAGCACAAGTCTTTTACACGGGTTATACAATACAAGCAGCTTGTTGGAGCATAAAATGTTTCTGGCTTTCTCAAAAGCAATTACTTCGATTCTTTCCCGTACCCAGTTCTCACTTTTGTGCAATAACACATGTAGGGGCTCTAAAAGGGTGCTTAACCCCGGTCGGAAGTTACCAAAATAGTTGAGGAGTCCCAGGAACGACCGCAGCTCCGTGACGTTCTGTGGCCTGGGCGCGTTCCTGATAGCCTCTGTCTTGGTATCTGTGGGCCAAATGCCGTCCGCCGCGATCTTTCTCCCCAAAAACTCCACTTCTGTTGCCATGAAGATGCATTTCGACCTCTTCAGTCGCAGCCCTACACGATCCAGTCACTGGAGGACCCCCTCCAGGTTTTGTAGGTGCTCGGCAGTGTCCCGACCCATGACCAATATGTTGTCCTGAAAGACCACCGTGTGTGGTACCAACTTGAGTAGGCTCTCCATGTTTCTCTGGAAGATCGCTGCAGCCGACCGAATTCCAAACGGGCATCTGTTGTAGATGAACAGTCCCTTGTGCGTGTTGATGCAGGTGATGCCCTTCGAAGACTCCTCCAGCTCCTGCGTCATGTAGGCCGAAGTCAGATCGAGCTTGGTGAACGTCTTGCCTCCTGCCAGCGTCGCAAATAGGTCGTCTGCCTTAGGTTGTGGTATTGGTCCTGTAGCGAGAAATGCTTAATAGTTACTTTATAATCGCCACAAATCCTGACCGTGCCACCACTTTTGAGTACTGGAACAATCGGGCTGGCTCACTCGCTGAATTCCACTGGGGAGATGATGCCCTCGCGTTGCAGTCTGTCCAGCTTGATTTCCACTCTCTCCCTCATCATGTGAGATACCGCTCGCGCCTTGTGGTGAATGGGTCGTGCCTCTGGGACCAAGTGAATCCGCACCTTTGTCCCAGAAAAGTTTCCAATGCCTGGCTCAAAAAGGGAAGGAAATTTGTTCAGAACCTGGGTGCATGAGGCCTCATCAACATGTGATAGCGCTCGGATGTCATCCCAGTTTGAGCGGATTTTGCCCAGCCAGCCCCTTCCAAGCAGTGTGGGGCCATCGCCCAGGACAATCTAGAGTGGCAGTTCATGCATCGTGCCCTTGTAGGTGACCTTGACCATGGCGCTGCCCAGGACAGTGAAAAGCTCTTTGGTGTACACTCTCAGTTTCGTGTGGATGGGGCTCAGGGCTGGTCTTAGTGCTTTGTTGCACCACAGTCTCTCAAACATCTTTTTACTCATGATGGATTGGCTAGTGCCAGTGTCCAGTTCCATGGCTATGGGTAAGCCATTCAATTTTATGTTTAGCATTATAGGTGGACATTTCGTCAAAAATGTGTGCACCCTGTGTACTTCAGCATCTGCCTCCTCTCTCTGATGCTCGAAATTGCTTTGATCCACCATGGACCGATCTTCCTCTGCCACATGGTGGTTAACAGGTTTTGCAGAGCTTGCAGCTCATCTGCAAGCTTGTTGGAGGTGCCCCATTGTTCCACAGCTCTTGCAAACATACCCTTTGAAGCGGCATGAATAGGCTGAATGGAAGCCTCCACAAAGCCAATGGGTGTGAATTGCCTTGCATTCATCCTTTGTTGGGGACTCTGAGTCATCTGGGTCACATGAGGCCAGCTGGCAGTTGCTGACTCGTGGTTTCTGCCCTGTACATTTCTGCTCGCAAACACAGTTCCAGTTAATTTATGAACATTGCTAGCACTTGTGTGCTGAGAGATTTGTTTGGTGTTATCACTGGTGGACATAAACGCCTGTGCTATCGCAATGGCCTTACTGAGGGTCGGTGTCTCTACAGTCAGAAGTTTTCGTAGGATGGTCTCATGGCCAATGCCCAGTACAAAAAAGTCTCTGAGCATTTGCTCCAGGTAGCCATCAAACTCACATTGTCCTGCAAGTTGCCTTCGCTCAGCGACGTAGCTCGCCACTTCCTGACCTTCAGATCGCTGGCACGTGTAGAACCGATACCTCGCCATCAGCACGCTCTCCCTCGGGTTAAGATGCTCCTGAACCAGTGTACTCAGCTCCTCATATGACTTATCTGTGTGTTTCACCGGAGCCAGAAGATTCTTCATGAGGCTGTAGGTCGGTGCCCTGCAGACTATGAGGAGGACCGCTTTCTTTTTTGCAGCGCTTCCTTCTCCGTCCAGCTCGTTGGCTACAAAGTACTGGTCTAGCCGTTCGACATCGGCTTCCCAATCCTCACCCTCCAAGAACTTCTCCAGGATGCCTACAGTTTGCTGCATCTTTGTGTTGGATTCGTATTCTCGTCGCCAGTTATTGTTTTCCTAACACAGATGAGGCTGCATACAGGGAGGTTAAAGTAACAGTGACCTCAGTCTTTAATAAGACACTCCAGTGTGAGGAACAAGCCTTAGGGGCCGGCTTATATACAGTGCTCCCAAGGGATGCTGGGATCCCTTGGGACTTCAGGGGATGAACTCCCTGGTGGCGGAACATGGGAGTGCATTCTTTACAGATACACAACAGGAACTGTGTAGGAGACCGTGATGGAGAGGTCAGAGTGGGAGTGGAGCGGAGAATCAAAGAGGTGGCAGACTGCTGAGGAGGAGGAAATCTTACACCCAACGCATTTACAGGGAGTTGCGTTCATACCAGCACCTGTCTGATACAGCATGCGTTAGAAGGCTGCGCTTCCGAAAGGAGGTCATCAGTGAGATATGCTAGCTCATTAAGGGAGACCTGCAACCGACCAGCACCACCAGGACTACATTGAGGTTAAAGTTACTGTGGCACTTTCCTTCTGTGCATCAGGCTCCTTTCAGGCCTTAGGTCAAGTGGCAGGCGATCGGGAGCTCGAGGTCATGCTTACGGACTGAACGGAGGTGTTCTGCAAGTGGTCAGCCAATGACTCCTGTTCATTTTGGGAATTGTTGGACATGTGTTCTTTAAAGCTCCACCCAGAGGGTGTGGGGGCTGGTAGGACAATGCCTGGTGTTATTGGTCGGTCTACTGGTGAATCACTAAATGAGGAAGAAGTCAAAGGATTGCCTCCCACTGGCGAGGAACACAGAGAGAAAAGGACAGAAGAACAAATGAGCAGATAATTAGCCAGCTAGATCTTCTGAGGATGCTTGGCCCAGCGAGTCCTGAGCCAGTAAGGATCAGAAGGCTTACAAGGAAAAAGTTAAACGTGCCTCTCATAGAGGCGTATGGCAGAGTGTTATTATTTGCCTTGTTCTTGAGGCAAGCATTGTAATTCGTTGAAGCAAAGTGACATCTGTTAGTTTGTGTGTTCATTTGGTGCCAGTAAAATAAAGCAGCTTAATCATATGTAGATAGCCTTGTAAGTTTTTCAGTCTATGTTCAGAGAGATTGGAGGAGCATATGTGAGGGTATATAAAAAAAGACACAGATTGAGTCACAAGGTTTGATTGTTACATCTCCAAGTTATGCTATAATTAGATATGGATAGTACAAGCAGGGTTCTAAATGTAAGACACTCTGACTATTTCATCATCATAGGCAGTCCCTTGAAATCGAGGAAGACTTGCTTCCATTCTAAAAGTGAGTTCTCAGGTGACTAAACAGTCCAATACGAGAATTACAGTCTCTGTCACAGGTGGGACAGATAGTTGTTGAAGGAACGGGTGGGTGGGGAGTCTGGTTTGCCGCACTCTCCTTCCACTGCCTGCGCTTGTCCTCCGCATGCTCTCGGCGACGAGACTTGAGGTGCTCAGCGCCCTCCCGACTGCTCTTCCTTCACTTAGGGCGGTCTTAGCCAGGAATTCCCAGGTGTCGGTGGGGATGTTGCACTTTATCATGGAGGCTTTGAGGGTGTCCTTTGAAACGTTTCCCCTGCCCACCTGGAGCTCGCTTGCCGTGTAGGAGTTCCGAGTAGAGCGCTTGCTTTGGGAGTCTTGTGTCAGGCATGCGGACAATGTGGCCCGCCCAACCGAGCTGGTCAAGTGTGGTCAGTCCTTCAATGCTGGGGATGTTGGCCTGATCGAGGACACTGATGTCGTTGCCTCTATCCTCCCAGGGGATTTGTAGGATCTTGCAAAGATATCGTTGGTGGTATTTCTCCAGCGATTTGAGGTGTCTACTGTATATGGTCCATGTCTCTGAGCCATACAGGAGTTGGGGTATCACAATAGTGCTGTAGACCATAAGCTTGGTGCCAGATTTGAGGGCTTGGTCTTCGAACACTCTTTTCCAAAGACGACCGAAGGCTGCAATGGTGCACTGGAGATAGTGTTGGACCTCGTTGTCGATGTCTGCCCTTGCTGATAGTAAGCTCCCGAGGTATGGAAAGTTGTCCAAAACTGCAGGTTGCTGTTGGTGTAGTGCAGTGGCAAATGGAATTTAATTCAGAGAAGTGTGAGGTGATGCACTTTGGAGGGCTAATAAGAAAGGGTATACACATTAAGCGGTAGGCCACTTAATAGTGCAGATGAACAAAGGGAACTTGGAGTGCATGGCCACAGAACTCTTTTGGGAGGAGACGAAAACATTAAATCGTGGCCCCCCGATCTGGGGGACGCACAAAACATTTACAAGGCTCTTTTTTGGGAGGTTTTTTGTATTTTTTTTTGTGTTTTTTTTTTAAAGTTTTTTTTTTGGGCACTAAAATCATATTTTTTCTCCAAGTGCCCCCTATAAAAGGGGAGGGGGAACACTAAAAACACCGGCAATTAAAACAAATTAAACTTTAAAACATAAAATCAAATTAAAATTTGGTTGCCGGGCGTGATGATGCACTCCAATCCCTCCGGTGCCCACCTCTCGCGGAAGGCCGCGAGCGTACCGGTGGACACCGCGTGCTCCATCTCCAAGGACACCCTGGCGCGTATGTACGCACGGAAGAGATGCAGGCAGTCAGGTTGAACGACCCCCTCGACCGCCCGCTGCCTGGACCGGCTGATGGCACCCTTGGCCGTGCCCAGGAGCAGTCCTACGAGGAGGCCCTCGGACCTACCCGCTCCCCTCCGCACAAGGTGCCCAAAGATCAGGAGAGTGGGACTGAAGTGCAGCCAGAATTTCAGGAGCAGCCCCTTTAAATAATAAAACAGGGGCTGCAACCTTGTGCATTTGATAAAAACATGGAACACGGACTCTTCCAGACCACAGAAATTGCAGGCGGCCTGGGAGCCCGTGAACCGGCTTAATAATTTATTGCACGGCACTACTCCGTGCACCACCCTCCAGGCCAAGTCCCCGATAAATACTGGGAGGACTCCCGCGTAGAGTGCCCTCCATCGGGGACCCCCGCCTCCTCCGGACGGCACGATGGTACGCCATGGCTTGTCCGGACGGCAGGCGAGGATGGCAAAATTGAGGGTGGGCAGGAGCAGCCCGTACAGGAAACCCCTCCGCGCGGAACTGAAAGGCACGGAGGGGATTTCCTCGAGGCGGCTCAAGTTGTGAGGCGCCGGCTCCCGAGGGAGGTTTTGGGGTTTGGCGCCGATGAGGAATTCCGTCCGGACGGGGGTCAGTTGGGACGGGATCTCCCCACGTGCCTGAGCCTCCTCGATGCACCTAACGGAGTCAGGGCCCAGAGCTGTTTTTAGCGACTCGATGGCATCGGCCGCGCGGCAGACGTTGGCAGAATTTAGGCACCGCGCCAGCGTGCCTGGCGCCATCCAGACCGCTCCTCCGCCATCGAGCAGGTCCCTGACCGTAGTCACCTCACCAGCCACAGCCCTCTCGTCCGACTGCCATCTCAAACCTTGGTCGTGGAGGTACGGATTCCCGAGCAGCGGCTCCTGCAGGACAGCCGCCACTCCAGCCGGTGGAGAGCTGCACTTGATGGAAACTTTGTTCCAGACCCTGGTGAGTTCCTTGTAAAAGACAGGCAGCTCCTGGAAGGCGGTCCTGACGCCCTCCATGCTCACAAACAGAAGCTGCGTGTTGTAGTTGAGGCCGTGCTGCTGGCGGAAGAAATACGTCGCCAGAGCACGCCAGCTAGGAGGGGGCTCGACGTAAAGGTATCTCTGCAGGGTCTGAAGACGGAAAGTCGCGAGCTGGGTGCTGACGCACACCAACGACTGACCACCCTCCCCAAGCGGGAGCCTCAAGACCGTGGCAGAGACCCAGTGCTTCCTGTTGTTCCAGAAGAAGTCCACCAGCTTCTTCTGTATCTTGGTGACAAACGCAGGGGGAGGGGTCAAAGTGACCAGCCGGTACCACAACATGGCGGCCACCAGCTGGTTTATGACTAGCGCTCGATCCCTGTAGGACAGCACTCGGAGCAGTCGTGTCCAGCGCCCTGGGCGAGCGGCGACCTTGGCCTCCAGCTCTTGCCTTTTCGCCGGCCAGACTTCCTCGTTGGGGCTAAGGTAGACTCCCTGATATAGGAGATGGATCGTGCTCCAGGAAAAAGGCCTGAGCTCCTCCGGCAGGGAGTCCACCTGCCACTGACCCACCAGGAGTCCGGAACATTTCTCCCAGTTGATCCTGGCGGAGGATGCGGCCGAGTAAATTTCCTGGCACTCACGCATCCTCCGCAGGTCAGCGTGATCCTCTACCGTGAGGAGCATGTCATCGGCGTAAGCCGAGAGGACGACCTCCACGTCCGGCCCTTGCAGAGCCAGTCCCGTCAACCTCGTCCGCAGGAGGCGCAGGAAAGGCTCCACGCAGGTGGCATGTAACTGGCCGGACATGGGGCATCCCTGGCGCACCCCTCTCCCAAAGCGAAGGGGCGTCGTCAAGGACCCATTAACCTTAATCAGACACTCCACAGCGGCGTACAAAAGTCGGATCCGGGCGATGAAATGCGTCCCGAACCCGAAAGCGCGCAGAGTCCCGAACAGTAAGTCGTGATCCACCCTGTCGAAAGCCTTCTCTTGGTCGAGAGATAGGAAGGCGACCAACAGACCAGCCTCCTGGGAATGATGGATGAGGTCCCGGACCAGATGGATGTTATCGTGGATTGTCCGGCCCGGGACCGTGTAGGACTGGTCGGGGTGGATCATGTGGTCCAGCACGGCGCCAAGGCGAGCAGACATCGCTCTGGCGAAGATTTTGTAGTCCGTGATGAGGAGGGAGACCGGGCGCCAGTTTTTAAGGAGGCGGAGATCGCCCTGCTTAGGCAGCAGGACGATGACTGCCCTGCGCCAAGAGAGGGGCATCTCGCCGGTCGCCAGACTTTCCCCCAGTACCCGCGCATAGTCGCCCTCCAGGACGTCCCAGAATGCCCTGTGGAACTCCACGGTCAGCCCGTCCAGCCCTGGGGCTTTTCCCCTCGAGAGCCGGTCGAGGGCACCGGTCAGCTCCGCCAGGCTTAGCGGAGCTTCCAGATTTTCGCCACCCTCCGGGCTGACCTTCGACAAGTCCTCCCACAAAACTCTACGCGCTTCCTCGCTGGACGGATCCGGAGAGAACAGAGCCCCGTAATATTCAAGGGCCCTGTTGTTGACGCCCTCCGGATCCGAGATGAGAGAGTCGTCGTCGGCCAGCAGCGTCGGAAGCTGCTTACGGACATTCTGTCTTTTTTCCAGCGAGTAGAAGAAGGGGGAGCCGCGGTCCAGATCCCGCAGGAACCGGATCCGTGACCTCACGAACGCGCCTCAGGACCCGACGAGCTGCAGGTCCTTCAGCGCGGCCTTCTTCGCTTTGTACACCGTCCGCAGGGCCGGGTCCTCGACGACTTGACCAAGACGGGCCTACAGGTCGAGCACCTCTTTTTCTAGGCGCCCGACCCTGGCCGCCCGTCCCTTGGTCGACCCCCTCGCGTACTCTTGACAGAAGACGCGGACGTGAGCCTTGCCCACGTCCCACCATAGCCTCAAGGAGGGGAAGCCCCCCTGCTTCCTTCTCCAGTCGGCCCAGAAACGACGGAACGAATCCTGGAACCGCACGTCCTCCAGCAGCTGGTTGTTAAAATGCCAGTACGCGGACCCCGTCCTCGCGCGGAGCGAAGCGAGCTCCGCCCACACCAGGTGGTGGTCTGAACACGGCACCGGCCGCATGGAGGCCGCCGGGACACAGGAAACGTACGCCCGAGACACGTAAAGGCGGTCGATTCTGGACCATCCTACTCCAGGCCTCACCCAAGTAAAGGCGCTGGAGTCGGGGTGGAGATTTCGCCAGACGTCCACCAAGTCGAAGGACCCGACCAGGTCCCTCAACTTCTCGAACACCATCATGCTCTGCGGGGCACCGGAGCGGTCCCTCGCCTCGACGGTGCAGTTAAAATCTCCCCCGAGGACAATGCAGTCGCCGACGTCGATGGAGCCAAGAAGAGCGGACACTTCTTCGAAGAAGCGCGCTTGCTGCGGGCCGGGCTGAGGGGCGTACACGTTCACGAGATTGAGCGGACCATGACGTGCAGCAAGCGGCCTGGCACGGGCTCCTCGACACCCAAGATCTCCGGCTGAAAATGCGGGGCCAGCAAGATGGCCACCCCAGATGAAGTGGCGGTGAGGTGGCTCATGCGGACCTCTCCTTGCCATTCCAGGAGCCACGTGGCTTCGTCTCCCGGAACGGTGTGGGTTTCTTGCAGGAAGCACGCCGCATATTTCCCCTCCCACAGGAGCAAAAAATTGTTAAATCTACGGCGTGCCTCTCTACCGCCGTTCATGTTGAGGCTGGCTATGGTTATCTTCATGGCAAAAGCATAGTGCAACCGCTACCTAACCTATTGTGGGGGGGGGGGGGGTGGGGGGAGTGGAGTCGTTTGTTGACCTCCACTCCTTCAGCAGCCCAGCGAGGAACCTTTTGAGCCCGCCCCCGGCCATGGTTTTAGCGGCGGCGCGGACGGACGCGATGAGCAGCCCCGGCTTGGACCATTTTTCCTGGACCAGATCGGCTCGGTTGCGGCGACCCTGGCTCTGGGCCAAAAAGTCCCGGAGTTCCCTTCCAGGAATGAGGGGGGACTCAGCGGCGGGCACGAGGAGATCCACCGCCTCACTGGCGATGGACTCAAAATCTTCTGCCGAGTCCCCCACCGAGTCCCCGTCCCCCTCCGGGAGGCCGCTGCCAGCAGCCGGCCCGTTGACCGCACGAGGTACGGCAAACGGCCCGGCCGCTTCATCTGGTCCTGGCTCTGCCCCGATCCCACCCCCAGGATCGTCGGCAGAGGAGTCCCCACTGGGCTCTTTTAAAAGTGGTGCTGGGTCAGGAAGCGACAGCGGAAGGGGTTCCTCCTCCGCCCCAGGAGTCGGGGAACACGGAGAGACCCGGCCAAAGTAATTCTCCAGGTCCTCCAAGTACCCCAGCTCCAAAGTAGGGGGCGAAGGTTGGTGGTCTTCCCCCTCCCCGCCGCCACCCCCCGGCCCAGCGTGTACAGAATTGTTAAAATTGTTCATATTTTCTGTTTCTTGGGCCGAGCGACTCCCGGGGGAAGTTGGTTAATAGCTGGGCGGGCTCAGGTTCGGCCTTTACGGCCCCGCCCGCCTCAGTCCCCGGGACGCTCGACCCAGCGGCAACGCATTCCTTCGCTTGCCCCATACCACCCACGACAGGCAGGTCTTCCACGCCATCCCCGGGAGGCAGAGGCTGGGCAGCCTCGACTGCCTCACCCTCCCCGGGGACAGATTCCTCTCGCCTACGGCGCAGTTTGGGGGCGCTGGTGGGGGACGCGGGACATGGGGCGGGCACCGACTCCTCCGCGGAGGGATGTTGTTCCCCCTCCGCCTCATTGGAGCGGCGCCTCCTTTTGTTCCTGGGGGGGTGCGGAGGCAGGGAGACCTCCATGTCTGCCTAGGCCTCCCGCTCCACCCCCCCCTTTTTCTTATCTTGCCCGCGCCCGAGCCCCTCTGTGATATTGGTCAAGGGCTCGGGCATGAGCTCAGGGCACCCCGCGCTCGCTGGTGACAGGGTGGGGCTGAGCGTGGTAAACAAATTGTCTGGTGCACTGAGGGGACCCGCCTCGAGATGTTTCGCCTTCTTCCGCGCCTTCCTTCCGATCGGACGCTCTCCCTCCCCCGCCCCCCGGGAAAACAAAGGCCCCCGACGATGCCCGCGCACCCACAGCTCCCGGCACGCGGACGCTACTAGGGGGAGGGGTGGCAGCAGCACCAGCCTTGGCCGTCCTCGGTGGCTTGGCGGCCTTGGAGGCGGGGCAGTTCTTACGAACATGCCCCAGCTCCCTACAGGCATGGCACCGCACGCCGTCCGACGTCCAGAAGACGCAGTAGGCAGTCCCCTCGTGCACCACATTAAATGATCCCTCCGTCGTCTCCTCCCGCGCCAGCCAGACAAGGAGCTGGCGGCGGAAGGAGAACACGTGGCGCAGGCTGCTCTCCCTGAGGCCGAGCGGTATGGGGTTTATCCCTGACCTTACCTCCCCCAGTTGGTGTAGGTGAGGGAGGAGGAGCTCAGCAGGAACAAAGGGCGGGACGTTAGAAAGGATGACCCTCTGCGCGGTGGCCTCGAGAGGGTCCACCGGCAGGAACGTCCCGCCCACCGTGAGCCCCTTTTCAAGGGCCAGGGACACCGCCCGCTCCGACCCCAGGAAGAATACAGCCTTCCCAGACATATTGGAGGCTGCGACAATGGCCGAGGGGCCGACTACCCCAGCCATCGCCCGCACGCACTCCTTGATGCTCATTGTGGGGTGAGTGTAGCTCTTGACCCCGTGTTTTTTTGTTATCAGTCTGAATGGTGGCAGGGCAGCAGGAGGTGCCGTGGATGTGGACACCGCCTGCGCATCTGTCTTTGCTGGCCCTGCCACCGGCGTGGATGGGGTCGCCATCACGGGGTCCCTTTAAGGGCCACACCCACCCCAAAGTCACAGGCCTTAATGGTCTTAAATGGCCTCGTTGGTGTTTGAACAGAGGGAGCTCTAAAAGAGGCACACCTCTCCCCTAGTTGACAATTGGGGAGGGGCCTTGCTCCCTCTGCTCAGTTGTCTTAATTGGTTTTTAATTAGGAGGAAAGGGGCTCTCAGAGAGAGAAAGGGGAGAGACAGAAAGAGAGAGAGAGAAAGAGAAAGAGAGCGGGGGGTGGGAAATAGGGAAGCTGTGAGGGAAGGTCTCCCCTCACAGAGATGAGTGGGTGTTTTTCTTGGGGTGCACTCCCCAGATGATGGCAAAACAAAGTCTTTGTAGATGGTCTTCGGGTGGGGGGAGATGTCTTCACCTGGGACAGCTGGCGCCACCCAGGCACACACTCCCAACGATGTTAAATAGGTGATTAATAGTTCTTCAGCCAGGTAGCTCCAGCTATCCCAGGCTAGGCAATGGGGGAGGGGTGCTTCAGTGGTGTGTGGGACCTAGCTGTAAGCAAGACCCCCACACACACACACCCGCCGCGATGTTCCGGCCCTTGAGTTATCTTCTTTCCTCCCCCCACCAATAAAACAAAGTCTTTCGGGGAATGCACCAAAATACACCCACCTGTTGAAGATTGTAGAAAATGCTCTCCCTCCTTCCACACTGGATGGTGTTTTCTCAGGTTGTTGTTCTTTTCCCCCTCTCTCCAACTCTCTGCAGCAGTATTAAAGGTTGTTGAATTTTCCGCTCTCCTCCTCTCCCTCTGGATGGATTGGAATGTAGAAAGCCCCCTCCTCCTCTTCCTGGGCTGTTTCACAGGGCTCACTCAAGGCCTCCCAGACAGGAGCAACAGCAGGGAGTTCCTTCTCTCACAGAAACAGAGCTCCAACTGAATAGGTCACGCCTCCAAAGCTCCACCATTGGTCCACAGAACTCTTTTGGGAGGAAACTAAAACATTAATCCTTAAATCGTGTCCCCCCGATCTGGGGAGCACACCAAACATTTACAAGGCTCTTTTTTTGTGTTTTTTTTTGTGTTTTTGTTTTTTTTAAAGTTTTTTTAGGCACTAAAATCATTTTTTTTTCTCCAAGTGCCCCCTAAAAAAGGGGAGGGGGACACTAAAAACACCAGCAATTAAAACAAATTAAACTTTAAAACATAAAATCAAATTAAAATTTGGTTGCCGGGCGTGATGATGCACTCCAGTTCCTCCGGTGCCCACCTCTCGCGGAAGGCCGCGAGCGTACTGGTGGACACCGCGTGCTCCATCTCCAAGGACACCCTGGCGTGGATGTACGTGCGGAAGAGAGGCAGGCAGTCAGGTTGAACGACCCCCTCAACCGCCCGCTGCCTGGACCGGCTGATGGCACCCTTGGCCATGCCCAGGAGCAGTCCTACGAGGAGGCCCTCGGACCTACCCGCTCCCCTACGCACAGGGTGCCCAAAGATCATGCGTGTGGGACTGAAGTGCAGCCAGAATTTCAGGAGCAGCCCCTTTAAATAATAAAACAGGGGCTGCAACCTCGTGCATTCGGTAAAAACATGGAACACGGACTCTTCCAGACCGCAGAAATTGCAGGCGGCCTGGGAGCCCGTGAACCGGCGTAAAAATGTATTGCACGGCACTGCTCCGTGCACCACCCTCCAGGCCAAGTCCCCAATAAATACTGGGTGGACTCCCACAGAGTGCCCTCCATCGGAGACCCCCGCCTCCTCCGGACGGCAAGAGGGTACGCCATGGCGTGTCCGGCGGCAGGCGAGGATGGCAAAGTTGAGAGTGTGCAGGAGCAGCCCGTACAGGAAACCTCTCCGCGCGGAACTGAAAGGCACGGAGGGGATTTCCCCGAGGCGGCTCAAGTTGTGAGGCGCCGGCTCCCAAGGGAGGTTCCGGGGTTTGGCGCCGATGAGGAATTCCGTCCAGACGGGGGTTATTTCGGACGGGATCTCCCCACGTGCTTGAGCCTCCTCGATGCACCTAACGGAGTCAGGGCCCAGAGCTGTTTTTAGCAACTCGATGGCATCGGCCGCGCAGCGGACGTTGGCCGAATTTAGGCACCGCGCCAGCGTGTCTGGCGCCATCCAGCCTGTTCCTCCGCCATCGAGCAGGTCCCTGACCCTGGTCACCTCACCAGCCACAGCCCTCTCGTCCGACCGCCACCTAAAACCTCGGTCGTGGAGGTATGGATTCCCGAGCAGCGGCTCCTGCAGGACGGCCGCCACTCCAGCCGGTGGAGTGCTGCGCTTGGTGCAGACTTTGTTCCAGACCCTGGTGAGTTCCTTGTAAAAGACAGGCAGCTCCTGGAAGGCGGTCCTGACGCCTCCCAAGCTCACAAACAGGAGCTGCGTGTCGTAGTTGAGGCCGTGCTGCTGGCGGAAGAAATACGTCGCCAGAGCACACCACCTAGGAGGGGGTTCGACGTAAAGGTATCTCTGCAGGGTCTGAAGACGGAAAGTCGCGAGCTGGGTGCTGACGCACACCAACGACTGACCGCCCTCCCCAAGCGGGAGACTCAAGACCGCGGCAGAGACCCAGTGCTTCCTGTTGTTCTAGAAGAAGTCCACCAGCTTCTTCTGTATCTTGGTGACAAACGCAGGGGGAGGGGTCAAAGTGACCAGCCGGTACCACAACATGGCGGCCACCAGCTGGTTTATGACTAGCGCTCGACCCCTGTCGGACAGCACTCGGAGCACTCCTGTCTCGCGCCCTAGGCGAGCGGCGACCTTGGCCTCCAGCTCTTGCCAGTTCGCCGGCCAGGCTTCCTCGTCGGGGTTAAGGTAGACTCCCAGATAGAGAAGATGGGTCGTGCTCCAGGCAAAAGGCCTGAGCTCCTCCGGCAGGGAGTCCACCCGCCAGTGACCCACCAGGATTCCGGAACATTTCTCCCAGTTGATCCTGGCGGAGGATGCGGCCGAGTAAATCTCCTGGCACTCACGCATCCTCCGCAGGTCAGCGGGATCGTCTACCGCGAGGAGCACGTCATCGGCGTAAGCCGAGAGGACGACCTCCACGCCCGGCCCTTGCAGAGCCAGTCCCGTCAACCTCGTCCGCAGGAGGTGCAGGAAAGGCTCCACGCAGATGGCATATAACTGGCCGGACATGGGGCATCCCTGGCGCACCCCTCTCCCAAAGCGAAGGGGCGCCGTCAAGGACCCATTAACCTTTATCAGACACTCCGCGGTGGCGTACAAAAGTCGGATCCGGGCGACGAAATGCGTCCCGAACCCGAAAGCGCGCAGAGTTCCGAACAGATAGTCGTGATCCACCCTGTCGAACGCCTTCTCTTGGTCAAGAGATAGGAAGGCGACCGACAGACCAGCCTCCTGGGAATGATGGATGAGGTCCCGGACCAGATGGATGTTATCGTGGATTGTCCGGCCCGGGATCGTGTAGGACTGGTCGGGGTGGATCATGTGGTCCAGCACGGCGCCAAGGCCAGCAGACATCGCCCTGGCGAAGATTTTGTAGTCCGTGCTGAGGAGGGAGACCGGGCACCAGTTTTTAAGGAGGCGGAGATCGCCCTTCTTAGGCAGCAGGACGATGACTGCCCTGCGCCAAGAGAGGGGCATCTCGCCGGTCGCCAGACTTTCCCCCAGGACCCGCGCGTAGTCGCCCCCCAGGACGTCCCAGAATGCCCTGTGGAACTCCACGGTCAGCCCGTCCAGCCCCGGGGCTTTTCCCCTCGAGAGGCAGTTGAGGGTGCCAGTTAGCTCCGCCAGGCTTAGCGGAGCTTCCAGATTTTCGGCGCCCTCCGGGCTGACCTTCGGCAGGTCCTCCCACAAAACTCTACGCGCTTCCTCGCTGGATGGCTCCGGAGAGAACAGAGCCCCGTAATATTCACGGGCCCTGTTGTTGACGCCCTCCGGATCCGAGACGAGAGAGCCGTCGTCGGCCAGCAGCGTCAAGAGCTGCTTACGGACACTCTGTCTTTTTTCCAGCGAGTAGAAGAAGGGGGAGCCGCGGTCCAGATCCTGCAGGAACCGGATCCGCGACCTCACGAACACGCCTCGGGACCCGACGAGCTGCAGGTCCTTCAGCGCGGCCTTCTTCGCTTCGTACACCATCCGCAGGGCCGGGTCCTCGACGACTTGACCGAGACGGGACTCCAGATTGAGCACCTCTTTTTCTAGGCGCCCGACCATGGCCGCCAGCCTCTTGGTCGACCCCCTCGCGTACTCTTGACAGAAGACGCGGTCGTGAGCCTTGCCCACGTCCCACCATAGCCTCAAGGAGGGGAAGCCCCCCTGCTTCCTTCTCCAGTCGGCCCAGAAACGACGGAACGAGTCCTGGAACCGCACGTCCTCCAGCAGCTGGTTGTTAAAATGCCAGTACGCGGACCCCGTCCTCGCGCGGAGCGAAGCGAGCTCCGCCCACATCAGGTGGTGGTCCGAACACGGCACCGGTCACATGGAGGCCGCCGGGATGCAGGAAACGTACGCCCGAGACACGTAAAGGCGGTCGACTCTGGACCATCCTACTCCAGGCCTCACCCAAGTAAAGGCGCTGGAGTCGGGATGGAGATTTCGCCAGACGTCCACCAAGTCGAAGGACCCGACCAGATCCCTCAACTTCTCCATCACCGTCATGCTCTGCGGGGCACCGGATCGGTCCCTCGCCTCGAGGGTGCAGTTAAAATCCCCCCCCGAGGACGACGTCGACGGAGCCAAGAAGAGCGGACACTTCTTCGAAGAAGCGCGTTTGCTGCGGGCTGGGCTGAGGGGCGTACACGTTCACGGGATGGAGCGGCACGTCCCCCAGGCGAACCGTGACGTGCAGCAAGCGGCCTGGCACGGGCTCCTCGACCCCCAAGATCTCCGGCTGAAAATGCGGGGCCAACAAGATGGCCACCCCACAAGAAGTAGTAGTGAGGTGGCTCATGCGGACCTCTTCTTGCCATTCCAGGAGCCACGTGGCTTCGTCTCCCGGAATGGTGTGAGTTTCTTGCAGGAAGCACACCGCAGGAGCGAAAAATTGTTAAATCTACGGTGTGCCTCTCTGCCGCCGTTGATGTTGAGGCTGGCTATGGTTATCTTCATGATAAAAGCATCGTGCAACCTCTACCTAACCTATTGTGGAGGGGGAGTGGAGTCGGTTGTTGACCTCCACTCCTTCAGCAGCCCAGCAAGGAACCTTTTGAGCCGACGTAGCTCAAGGCCTTGCGCCTTTTAAAGGCCTGCCCGCGGCCATGGTTTTAGCGGCGGCGCGGACGGACGCGACGAGCAGCCCCGGCTCGGACCATCTTTCCAGGGCCAGATGGGCTCGGTTGCAGCGACCCTGGCTCTGGACCAAAAAGTCCCGGAGTTCCTTTACAGGAATGAGGGGGGACTCAGCGGCGGGCACAAGGAGATCCAACGCCTCACTGGCGATGGACTCGAGATCTTCTCCCTCGTCCCCCACCGAGTCCCCGTCCCCCTCCGAGAGGTCGCCACCAGCAGCCGCCCCGTCGACCGCACGAGATACGGCAAACGGCCCGACCGCTCCATCCGACCCTGGCTCTGCCCCGATCCCACCCCCAGGATCGTCGGCAGAGGAGTCCCCACTGGGCTCTTTTAAAAGTGGTGCTGGGTCAGGAAGCGACAGCGGAAGGGGTTCCTCCCCCGCCCGAGGAGCCGGGGAACGCGGAGAGACCCGGCCAAAGTAATTCTCCAGGTCCTCCAAGTACCCCAGCTCCAAAGTAGGGGGCGAGGGTTGTTGTTCTTGCCCCTCCCCGCCGCCACCCCCCGGCCCAGCGTGTACATAATCACTAAAATTGTAAACATATTTTGTTTCTTCCGGGCCGAGCGACTCCCGGGGGAAGTTGGTTAATAGCTGGGCGGGCTCAGGTTCGGCCTTTTCGGCCCCGCCCCCCTCAGTCCGCGGGACGCTCGACCCGGCGGCTACGCATTCCTCCGCTGGCCCCAGGCCCCTACGACAGGCAGATCTTCCACGCCATCCCCGGGAGGCAGAGGCTGGGCAGCCTCGACTGTCTCACCCTCCCCGGGGACAGACTCCTCTTGCCTACAGCGCAGTTTGGGGGCGCTGGTGGGGGACGCGGGACACGCGGCGGGCACCGACTCTTCCGTGGAGGGATGTTGTTCCCCCTCCGCCTCATTGGAGCGGCACCTCCTTTTGTTCCTGTGGGGGGCGCGGAGGCAGGGAGACCTCCATGGCTGCCGAGGCCTCCCGCTCCACTCTCCCCTTTTTCTTATCTTGCCCGCGCCCGAGCCCCTCTGTGATATTGGTCAAGGGCTCAGGCACGGGCTCAGGGCACCCCGCGCTCGCCGATGACAGGGTTGGGCTGAGCGCGTGGATCAAATTGTCTGGTGCACTGAGGGGATCCGACTCGAGATGTTTCGCCTTCCTCCGCGCCTTCCTTCCGATCGGTTGCTCTCCCTCCCCGCCGCCGGAGGCCGTGAAAACAAAGGCCCCCGACGATGCCCGCGCACCCACAGCTCCCGGCACGCGGACGCTACTAGGGGGAGGGGTGGCGGCGGCGCCAGCCTTGGCCGCCCTCGGTGGTTTGGCGGCCTTGGAGGCGGGGCAGTTCTTACGAACATGCCTCCCCTCCCTACAGGCATGGCACCGCACGCCGTCCGACGTCCAGAAGACGCGGTAGACAGTCCCCTCGTGCACCACATTAAATGATCCCTCCGTCGTCTCCTCCCGCGCCAGCCGGACAAAGAGCTGGCGGCGGAAGGAGAACACGTGGCGCAGGCTGCTCTCCCTGAGGCCGAGCGGTATGGGGTTGATCCCCGACCTTAGCTCCCCCAGTTGGTGTCGGTGAGGGAGGAGTAGCCCAGCGGGAACAAAGGGCGGGGCGTTAGAAAGGATGACCCTCTGCGCGGTGGCCTCGAGAGGGTCCACCGGCAGGAACGTCCCGCCCACCGTGAGACCCTTTTCAAGGGCCAGGGACACCGCCCGCTCCGACCCCAGGAAGAACACCGCCTTCCCAGACATCTTCGAGGTTGCGACAATGGCCGAGGGGCTGACTACCCCAGCCATCGCCCGCACGCACTCCTGAATGCTCATTGTGGGGTGAGTGTCGCTCTTGACCCCGTGTTTCTTTGTTATTAGTCTGAACGGTGGCAGGACAGCAGGAGGCGCCGTGGATGTGGACGCCGCCTGCGCATATGTCCTTGCTGGCCCTGCCACCGGCGTGGATGGGGTCGCCATCACGGGGTCCCTTTAAGGGCCACACCCACCCCAAAGTCACAAGCCTTAATGGTCTTAAATGGCCTGGTTGGTGATTGAACAGAGGAAGCTCCAAAAGAGGCACACCTCTCCCCTGGTTGACAATTGGGGACGGGCCTTGCTCCCTCTGCTCAGTTGTCTTAATTGTTTTTACAATTAGGAGGAAAGGGCTCTCAGAGCGAGAGGGGAGAGACAGAGAGAGTGTGAAAGAGGGAGGGGGTGGGAAAGAGGGAAGCTGCGAGGGCAGGTCTCCCCTCACAGTGATGGGTGGGTGTTTTTCTTCGGATGCACTCCCCAGATGATGGCAAAACAAACACAGTCTTTGTAGATGGTCTTCGGGTGGGGGGAGAAGATGTCTTCACCTGGGACAGCTGGAGCCACCCAGGCACACACTCCCAACGATGTTAAATAGGTGATTAATAGTTCTTCAGCCAGGTAGCTCCAGCTATCCCACGCTAGGCAATGGGGGAGGGGTGCTTCAGTGGTGTGTGGGGCCTAGCTGCAAGCAAGACCCCCACACACACTTCCACACACACACACCCCCCGCGATATTCCAGCCCTCTAGCAAGTCTTCTTTCCTTCCCCCACCGATACAACAAAGTCTTTAGGGGAATGCACCAAAACACACCCACCTTTGCTTGATGAAGTTTCTCCCTCTTTCCACTGGATAGTTGTTCTTTTTTTCCCCTCTCTCCAACTCTCTGCAGCAGTATTAAAGGTTGTTGAATTTTCCGCTCTCCTCCTCTCCCTCTGGATGGATTGGAATGTAGAAAGCCCCCTCCTCCTCTTCCTGGGCTGTTTCACAGGGCTCACTCAAGGCCTCCCAGACAGGAGCAACAGCAGGGAGTTCCTTCTCTCACAGCAACAGAGCTCCAACTGAATAGGCCACGCCTCCAAAGCTCCACCACTGGTCCACAGAACTCTTTTGGGAGGAAAGGAAAACATTAAATCGTGGCCCCCCGTTCTGGGGGACGCACCAAACAAGGCTCTTTTTATTTAAAGTTTTTTTTTGGGCACTAAAATCATATTTTTTCTCCAAGTGCCCCCTATAAAAGGGGAGGGGGACACTAAAAACACCGGCAATTAAAACAAATTAAACTTTAAAACATAAAATCAAATTAAAATTTGGTTGCCGGGCGTGATGATGCACTCCAGTCCCTCCGGTGCCCACCTCTCGCGGAAGGCCGCGAGCGTACCGGTGGACACCGCGTGCTCCATCTCCAAGGACACCCTGGCGCGGATGTACGCATGGAAGAGAGGCAGGCAGTCAGGTTGAACGACCCCCTCGACCGCCCGCTGCCTGGACCGGCTGATGGCACCCTTGGCCGTGCCCAGGAGCAGTCCTACGAGGAGGACCTCCGCACAGGGTGCCCAAAGATCAGGAGTGTGGGACTGAAGTGCAGCCAGAATTTCAGGAGCAGCCCCTTCAAATAAAACAGGGGCTGCAACCTCGTGCATTCGGTAAAAACATGGAACACGGACTCTTCCAGACCGCAGAAATTGCAGGCGGCCTGGGAGCCCGTGAACCGGCTTAAAAATTTATTGCACGGCACTGCTCCGTGCACCACCCTCCAGGCCAAGTCCCCGATAAATACTGGGAGGACTCCTGCATAGAGTGCCCTCCATCGGGGACCCCCGCCTCCTCCGGACGGCAAGATGGTATGCCATGGCGTGTCCGGATGGGAGGCGAGGATGGCAAAGTTGAGAGTGTGCAGGAGCAGCCCGTACAGGAAACCCCTCCACGCGGAACTGAAAGGCACGGAGGGGATTTCCCCGAGGCGGCTCAAGTTGTGAGGCGCCGGTTTCCAAGGGAGGTTCCGGGGATTGGCGCCGATGAGGAATTCCTTCCGGACGGGGGTTAGTTCGGACGGGATCTCCCCATGTGCTTGAGCCTCCTCGACGCACCTAACGGAGTCAGGACCCAGAGCTGTTTTTAGCGACTCGATGGCATCGGCCGCGCGGCGGACGTTGGCCGAATATAGGCGCCGCACCAACGTGTCTGGTGCCATCCAGCCCGCTCCTCCGCCATCGAGCAGGTCCCTGACCCTGGTCACCTCACCAGCCACAGCCCTCTCGTCCGACCTCCACCTAAAACCTCGGTCGTGGAGGTACGGATTCCCGAGCAGCGGCTCCTGCAGGACGGCCGCCACTCCAGCTGGTAGAGAGCTGCGCTTGGTGGAGACTTTGTTCCAGACCCTGGTGAGTTCCTTGTAAAAGACAGGCATCTCCTGGAAGGCGGTCCTGACCCCCCAAGCTCACAAACAGGAGCTGCGTGTCGTAGTTGAGGCCGTGCTGCTGGCGGAAGAAATACGTCACCAGAGCACACCACCTAGGAGGGGGGTCGACGTAAAGGTATCTCTGCAGGGTCTGAAGATGGAAAGTCGCGAGCTGGGTGCTGACGCACACCAACGACTGACCGCTCTCCCCAAGCGGGAGACTCAAGACCGCGGCAGAGACCCAGTGCTTCCTGTTGTTCCAGAAGAAGTCTACCAGCTTCTTCTGTATCTTGGTCACAAACGCAGGGGGAGGGGTAAAAGTGACCAGCCGGTACCACAACATGGCGGCCACCAGCTGGTCTATGACTAGCGCTCGACCCCTGTAGGACAGCACTCGGAGCAGTACTGTCCAGCGTCCTAGGTGAGCGGCGACCTTGGCCTCCAGCTCTTGCCAGTTCGCCGGCCAGGCTTCCTCGTCGGGGATAAGGTAGACTCCCAGATAGAGGAGATGGGTCGTACTACAGGCAAAAGACCTGAGCTCCTCCGGCAGGGAGTCCACCCGCCACTGCCCCACCAGGAGTCCGGAACATTTCTCCCAGTTGATCCTGGTGGAGGATGCGGCCGAGTAAATCTCCTGGCACTCACGCATCCTCCGCAGGACAGTGGGATTCTCTACCGCGAGGAGCACGTCATCGGCGTAAGCCGAGAGGACGACCTCCACGCCCGGCCCTTGCAGAGCCAGTCCCGTCAACCTCGTCCGCAGGAGGCGCAGGAAAGGCTCCACGCAGATGGCATATAACTGGCCTGACATAGGGCATCCCTGGCGCACCCCTCTCCCAAAGCGAAGGGGCGCCGTCAAGATCCCATTAACCTTTATCAGATACTCCGCGGCGGCATACAAAAGTCGGAACCGGGCGACGAAATGCGTCCCGAACCCGAAAGCGCGCAGAGATCCGAACAGATAGTCGTGATCCACCCTGTCGAACGCCTTCTCTTGGTCGAGGGATAGGAAGGCGACCGACAGACCAGCCTCCTGGGAATGATGGATGAGGTCCCGGACCAGATGGATGTTATCGTGGATTGTCCGGCCCGGGACCTTGTAGGACTGGTCGGGGTGGATCATGTGGTCTAGCACAGCGCAGACATCACCCTGGCGAAGGTTTTGTAGTCCGTGCTGAGGAGGGAGACCGGGCGCCAGTTTTTAAGGAGGCGGAGATCGCCCTTCTTAGGCAGCAGGACGATGACTGCCCTGCGCCAAGAGAGGGGCATCTCCCCGGTCGCCAGACTTTCCCCCAGGACCCGCGCAAAGTCGCACCCCAGGACGTCCCAGAACGCCCTGTGGAACTCCACGGTCAGCCCGTCCAGACCCGGGGCTTTTCCCCTCGAGAGCTGGTCGAGGGCACCGGTCAGCTCCGCCAAGCTTAGCGGAGCTTCCAGATTTTCGGCGTCCTCCGGGCTGACCTTCGGTAGATCGTCCCACAAAACTCGACGCGCTTCCTCGCTGGACGGCTCCGGAGAGAACAGAGCCCCGTAATATTCACGGGCCCTGTTGTTGACGCCCTCCGGATCCGAGACGAGAGAGCCGTCGTCGGCCAGCAGCGTCAAGAGCTGCTTACGGACACTCTGCCTTTTTTCCAACGAGTAGAAGAAGGGGGAGCCGCGGTCCAGTTCCCGCAGGGACTGGATCCGTGACCTCACGAACGCGCCTCAGGACCCGACGAGTTGCAGGTCCTTCAGCCCAGCCTTCTTCGCTTCGTACACCGTCCGCAGGGCCGGGTCCTCGACGACTTGACCGAGACGGGCCTCCAGGTCGAGCACCTCTTTTTCTAGGCGCCCGACCCTGGCCGCCCGTCCCTTGGTTGACCCCCTCGTGTACTCTTGACAGAAGACGCGGACGTGAGCCTTGCCCACATCCCACCATAGCCTCAAGGAGGGGAAGCCCCCCTGCTTCTTTTTCCAGTCGGCCCAGAAACGACGGAACAAATCCTGGAACCGCACGTCCTCCAGCAGCTGGTTGTTAAAATGCCAGTACGCGGACCCCGTCTTCGCGCAGAGCGAAGTGAGCTCCGCCCACACCAGGTGGTGGTCCGAACACGGCACCGGCCGCATGGAGGCCGCCGGGACGCAGGAAACGTACGCCCGAGACACGTAAAGGCGGTCGACTCTGGACCATCCTACTCCAGGCCTCACCCAAGTAAAGGCGCTGGAGTCGGGATGGAGATTTCGCCAGACGTCCACCAAGTCGAAGGACCCGACCAGATCCCTCAACTTCTCCATCACCGTCATGCTCTGCGGGGCACCGGATCGGTCCCTCGCCTCGAGGGTGCAGTTAAAATCCCCCCCCGAGGACGACGTCGACGGAGCCAAGAAGAGCGGACACTTCTTCGAAGAAGCGCGTTTGCTGCGGGCTGGGCTGAGGGGCGTACACGTTCACGGGATGGAGCGGCACGTCCCCCAGGCGAACCGTGACGTGCAGCAAGCGGCCTGGCACGGGCTCCTCGACCCCTAAGATCTCCGGCTGAAAATGTGGGGCCAGCAAGATGGCCACCCCAGATGAAGTGGCGGTGAGGTGGCTCATGCGGACCTCTCCTTGCCATTCCAGGAGCCACGTGGCTTCGTCTCCCGGAACGGTGTGGGTTTCTTGCAGGAAGCACACCGCATATTTCCCCTCCCGCAGGAGCGAAAATTGTTAAATCTACGGCGTGCCTCTCTGCCGCCGTTAATGTTGAGGCTGGGTATGGTTATCTTCATGAGAAAAGCATAGTGCAACCTCTCCCTAACCTATTGTGGCGGGGGGGAGTGGAGTAGTTTGTTGACCTCCACTCCTTCAGCAGCCCAGCGAGGAACTTTTTGAGCCGGCGCAGCTCAAGGCCTTGAGCCTTTGATAAGGGCCCGCCCGCGGCCATGGTTTTAGCGGCGGCGCGGATGGACGCGACGAGCAGCCCCGGCTCGGACCATTTTTCCAGGGCCAGATGGGCTCGGTTGCGGTGACCCTGGCTCTGGACCATAAAGTCCCGGAGTTCCTTTGCAAGAATGAGGGGGGACTCAGCGGCGGGAACGAGGAGATCCACCGCCTCACTGGCGATGGACTCAAAATCTTCTCCCGAGTCCCCCACCGAGTCCCCATCCCCCTCCGGGAGCTCGCCGCCAGCAGCCGGCCCGTCGACCGCACGAGGTACGACAAACGGCCCGGCCGCTCCATCCGACCCTGGCTCTGCCCCGATCCCACCCCCAGGATCGTCGGCAGAGGAGTCCCCACTGGGCTCTTTTAAAAGTGGTGCTGGGTCAGGAAGCGACAGCGGAAGGGGTTCCTCCTCCGCCCCAGGAACCGGGGAACACGGAGAGACCTGGCCAAAGAAATTCACCAGGTCCTCCAAATACCCCCAGCCCCAAAGTCGGGGGCAAGGGTTGGTGGTCTTCCCCCTCCCCGCCGCCACCCCCCGGCCCAGCGTGTACAGAATCGTTAAAATTGTTCATATTTTCTGTTTCTTCCGGGCCGAGTGACTCCCGGGGGGACTTGGTTAATAGCTGGGTGGGCTCAGGATCGGCCTTTTCGGCCCCACCCGCCTCAGTCACCGGGACGCTCGACCCGGCGGCAACGCATTCCTCCGCTGGCCCCGCGCCCCCCACGACAGGCAGATCTTCCACGCCATCCCGGGGAAGATGAGGCTGAGCAGCCTCGACTGCCTCACCTTCCCCGGGGACAGATTCCTCCTGCTCCACTCCCCCCTTTTTCTTATCTTGCCCGCGCCCGTGCCCCTCTGTGATATTGGTCAAGGGCTCGGGCACGGGGTCAGGGCACACCACGCTCGCTGGTGACGGGGTTGGGCTGAGCGCGGTAAACAAATTGTCTGGCGCACATGAGGGGACCCGCCTCGAGATGTTTCGCCTTCTTCCGCGCCTTCCTTCCGATCGGACGCTCTCCCTCCCCCCTGCCGGAGGCTGTGAAAACAAGGCCCCCGACGATGCCCGCGCACCTACGGCTCCCGGCACGCGGACGCAACTAGGGGGAGGTGTGGCGGCGGCGCCAGCCTTGGCCGCCCTCGGTGGTTTGGCGGCCTTGGAGGCACGGCAGTTCTTGCGAACGTGCCCCACCTCCCTACAGGCATGGCACCGCACGCCGTCCGACGTCCAGAAGACGCGGTAGGCAGTCCCCTCGTGCACCACATGAAACGATCCCTCCGTCGTCTCCTCCCACGCCAGCCGGACAAAGAGCTGGTGGCGAAAGGAGAACACGTGGCGCAGGCTGCTCTCCCTGAGGCCGAGCGGTATGGGGTTGATCCCCGACCTTAGCTCCCCCAGTTGGTGTCGGTGAGGGAGGAGGAGCTCAGCGGGAACAAAGGGCGGGACGATAGAAAGGATGACCCTCTGCGCGGTGGCCTCGTGAGGGTCCACCGGCAGGAACTTCCCGCCCACCGTGAGTCCCTTTTCAAGGGCCAGGGACACCGCCCGCTCCGACCCCAGGAAGAGTACAGCCTTCCCAGACATCTTGGAGGCTGCGACAATGGCCGAGGGGCCGACTAGCCCAGCCATCGCCCGCACGCACTCCTCGATGCTCATTGTGGGGTGAGTGTAGCTCTTGACCCCGTGTTTTTTTGTTATAAGTCTGAAAGGTGGCAGGGCAGCAGGAGGCGCAGGAGGCGCCGTGGATGTGGACGCCGCCTGCGCATATGTCTTTGCTGGACCTGCCACCGGCGTGGATGGGGTCGCCATCACGGGGTCCCTTTCAGGGCTACACCCACCCCAAAGTCACAGGCCTTAATGGTCTTAAATGGCCTCGTTGGTGTTTGCACAGAGGGAGCTCTAAAAGAGGCACACCTCTCCCCTGGTTGACAATTGGGGAGGGGCCTTGCTCCCTCTGCTCAGTTGTCTTAATTGGTTTTTAATTAGGAGGAAAGGGGCTCTCCGAGAGAGGGGAGAGACAGAAAGAGTGTGAAAGAGGGAGGGGGTGGGAAAGAGGGAAGCTGTGAGGGCACGTCTCCCCTCACAGCGATGGGTGGGTGTTTTTCTTCGGGTGCATTCCCCAGATGATGGCAAAACAAACACAGTCTTTGTAGATGGTCTTCTGGTGGGGGGAGAAGATGTCTTCACCTGGAACAGCTGGAGCCACCCAGGCACACACTCCCAACGATGTTAAATAGGTGATTAATAGTTCTTCAGCCAGGTAGCTCCAGCTATCCCAGGCTAGGCAATGGGGGAGGGGTGCTTCAGTGGTGTGTGGGGCCTAGCTGTAAGCAAGACCCCCACACACACTTCCACACACACACACCCTCTGCGATGTTCCGGCCCTCGAGTTATCTTCTTTCCTCCCCCCACCAATAAAACAAAGTCTTTCGGGGAATGCACCAAAATACACCCACCTGTTGAAGATTGTAGAAATGGCTCTCCCTCCTTCCACACTGGATGGCGTTTTCTCAGGTTGTTGTTCTTTTCCCCCTTTCTCCAACTCTCTGCAGCAGTATTAAAGGTTGTTGAATTTTCCGCTCTCCTCCTCTCCCTCTGGATGGATTGGAATGTAGAAAGCCCCCTCCTCCTCTTCCTGGGCTGTTTCACAGGGCTCACTCAAGGCCTCCCAGACAGGAGCAACAGCAGGGAGTTCCTTCTCTCACAGCAACAGAGCTACAACTGAATAGACCACGCCTCCAAAGCTCCACCATTGGTCCACAGAACAATTTTGGGAGGAAACTAAAACATTAATCCTCAAATCGTGTCCCCCCGATCTGGGGGGCACACCAAACATTTACAAGGCCCTTTTTTTGTGTTTTCTTTTTGTTTTCTTTTTGTGTTTTTGTTTTTTTTAAAGTTTTTTTGGGGGACTAAAATCATATTTTTTTTTCTCCAAGTGCCCCCTATAAAAGGGAAGGGGGACACTAAAAACACCGGCAATTAAAACAAATTAAACTTTAAAACATAAAATGAAATTAAAATTTGGTTGCCGGGCGTGATGATGCACTCCAGTCCATCCGGTGCCCACCTCTCGCGGAAGGCCGTGAGCGTACCGGTGGACACCGCGTGATCCATCTCCAAGGACACCCTGGCGTGGATTTACGCGCGGAAGAGAGGCAGGCAGTCAGGTTGAATGACCCCCTCGACCGCCCGCTGCCTGAACCGGCTGATGGCAACCTTGGCCGTGCCCAGGAGCAGTCCTACGAGGAGACCCTCGGACCTACCCGCTCCCCTCCGCACATGGTGCCCAAAGATCAGGAGTGTGGGACTGAAGTGCAGCCAGAATTTCAGGAGCAGCCCCTTCAAATAATAAAACAGGGGCTGCAACCTCGTGCATTCGGTAAAAACATGGAACACTGACTCTTCCAGACCACAGAAATTGCAGGCGGCCTGGGAGCCCGTGAACCGGCGTAAAAATTTATTGCACGGCACTGCTCCGTGCACCACCCTCCAGGCCAAGTCCCCGATAAATACTGGGAGGGCTCCCGCATAGATTGCCCTCCATCGGGGACACCCGCCTCTTCCGGACGGCAAGATGGTACGCCATGGCGTGTCCGGACGGCAGGCGAGGATGGCAAAGTTGAGAGTGTGCAGGAGCAGCCCGTACAGGAAACCCCTCCACGCAGAACTGAAAGGCATGGAGGGGATTTCCCCGAGGCGGCTCAAGTTGTGAGGCGCTGGCTCCCAAGGGAGGTTCCGGGGTTTGGCGCCGATGAGGAATTCCGTCCTGATGGGGGACAGTTCGGACGGGATCTCCCCACGCGCTTGAGCCTCCTCGATGCAACTAACGGAGTCAGGGCCCAGAGCTGTTTTTAGCGACTCGATGGCATCGGCCGCGCGGCGGACGTTGGCCGTATTTAGGCGCCGCGCCAGCATGTCTGGCGCCATCCAGCCCGCTCCTCCGCCATCGAGCAGGTCCCTGACCCTGGTCACCTCACCAGCCACAGCCCTCTCGTCCGACCGCCACCTAAAACCTCGGTCGTGGAGGTATGGATTCATGAGCAGCGGCTCCTGCAGGACAGCCGGTGGAGAGCTGCGCTTGGTGGAGACTTTGTTCCAGACTCCTGGTGAGTTCCTTGTAAAAGACAGGCATCTCCTGGAAGGCGGTCCTGACGCACCCCCATGCTCACAAACAGGAGCTGCATGTCGTAGTTGAGGCCGTGCTACTCGCGGAAGAAATACGTCGCCAGCGCACACCACCTAGGAGGGGGCTCGACGTAAAGGTATCTCTGCAGGGTCTGAAGATGGAAAGTCGCGAGCTGGGTGCTGACGCACACCAATGACTGACCGCCCTCCCCAAGCGGGAGACTCAAGACCGCGGCAGAGACCCAGTGCTTCCTGTTGTTCCAGAAGAAGTCCACCAGCTTCTTCTGTATCTTGGTGACAAACGCAGGGGGAGGGGTCAAAGTGACCAGCCGGTACCACAACATGGCGGCCACCAGCTGGTTTATGACTAGCGCTCGACCCCTGTAGGACAGCACTCGGAGCAGTACTGTCCAGCGCCCGAGGCGAGCTGCGACCTTGGCCTCCAGCTCCTGCCAGTTCGCCGGCCAGGCTTCCTCGTCGGGGCTAAGGTAGACTCCCAGATAGAGGAGATGGGTCGTGCTCCAGGCAAAAGGCCTGAGCTCCTCCGGCAGGGAGTCCACCCGCCACTGACCCACCAGGAGTCCGGAACATTTTTCCCAGTTGATCCTGGCGGAGGATGCGGCCGAGTAAATCTCCTGGCACTCACGCATCCTCCGCAGATCAGCGGGATTCTCTACCGCGAGGAGCACGTCATCGGCGTAAGCCGAGAGGACGACCTCCACGCCCGGCCCTAGCAGAGCCAGTCCCGTCAACCTCGTCCGCAGGAGGCGCAGGAGAGGCTCCACGCAGATGGCATATAACTGGCCAGACATGGGGCATCCCTGGCGCACCCCTCTCCCAAAGCGAAGGGGCGCCATCAAGGACCCGTTAACCTTTATCAGACACTCCGCGGCGGCGTACAAAAGTCGGATCCGGGCGACGCAATGCGTCCTGAACCCGAAAGCGCGCAGAGCTCTGAACAGATAGTCATGATCCACCCTGTCGAACGTCTTCTCTTGGTCAAGAGATAGGAAGGCGACCGACAGACCAGCCTCCTGGGAGTGATGCATGAGGTCCCACAAAACTCTACGCGCTTCCTCGCTGGACGGCTCCGGAGAGAACAGTGCCCCGTAATATTCACGGATCGTGGATTGTCCGGCCCGGGACCATGTAGGACTGGTCGGGGTGGATCATGTGGTCCAGCACGGACATCGCCCTGGCGAAGATTTTGTAGTCCGTGCTGAGGAGGGAGACCGGGCGCCAGTTCTTAAGGAGGCGGAGATCGCCCTTCTTAGGCAGCAGGACGATGACTGCCCTGCGCCAAGAGAGGGGCATCTCGCCGGTCGCCAGACTTTCCCCCTGGACCCGCGCGTAGTCGCCTCCCAGGACGTCCCAGAACGCCCTGTGGAACTTCACGTTCAGCCCGTCCAGCCCTGGGGCATTTCCCCTCGAGAGCCGGTCGAGGGCGCCAGTCAGCTCCGCCAGGCTTAGCGGAGCTTCCAGATTTTCGCCGCCCTCCGGGCTGACCTTCGGCAGGTCCTCCCACAAAACTCTACGCGCTTCCTCGCTGGACGGCTCCGGAGAGAACAGAGCCCCGTAATATTCACGGGCCCTGTTGTTGACGCCCTCCGGATCCGAGACGAGAGAGCCGTCGTCGGCCAGCAGCGTCAAGAGCTGCTAACGGACACTCTGTCTTTTTTCCAGCGAGTAGAAGAAGGGGGAGCCATGGTCCAGATCCCGCAGGAACCGGATCCGTGACTTCACGAACGCGCCTCGGGACCCGACGAGCTGCAGGTCCTTCAGCGCAGCCTTCTTCGCTTCGTACACCATCCGCAGGGCCGGGTCCTCAACGACTTGACCGAGACGGGACTCCAGATCGAGCACATCTTTTTCGAGGCGCCCGACCCTGGCCGTCCGCCTCTTGGTTGACCCCCTCGCGTACTCTTGACAGAAGACGCGGACGTGAGCCTTGCCCACATCCCACCATAGCCTCAAGGAGGGGAAGCCCCCCTGCTTCCTTCTCCAGTCGGCCCAGAAACGACGGAACGAGTCCTGGAACCGCACGTCCTCCAGCAGCTGGTTGTTAAAATGCCAGTACGCGGACCCCGTCCTCGCGCGGAGCGAAGCGAGCTCCGCCCACACCAGGTGGTGGTCCGAACACGGCACCGGTCGCATGGAGGCCGCCGGGACGCAGAAAACGTACGCCCGAGACACGTAAAGGCGGTCGACTCTGGACCATCCTACTCCAGGCCTCACCCAAGTAAAGGCACTGGAGTCGGGATGGAGATTTCGCCAGACGTCCACCAAGTCGAAGGACCCGACCAGGTCCCTCAACTTCTCCATCGCTGTCATGCTCTGCGGGGCACAGGAGCGGTCCCTCGCCTCGAGGGTGCAGTTAAAATCCCCCCCGAGGACAATGCAGTCGCCGACGTCGACGGAGCCAAGAAGAGCGGACACCTCTTCGAAGAAGCGCGTTTGCTGCGGGCCGGGCTGAGGGGCGTACACGTTCACGAGATGGAGCGGCACGTCCCCCAGGCGAACCGTGACATGCAGCAAGCGGCCTGGCACGGGCTCCTCGACCCCCAAGATCTCCGGCTGAAAATGCGGGCCCAGCAAGATGGCCACCCCACTAGAAGTGGCGGTGAGGTGGCTCATGCGGACATCTCCTTGTCTTTCCAGGAGCCACGTGGCTTCGTCTCCCGGAACGGTGTGGGTTTCTTGCAGGAAGCACACCGCATATTTCCCCTCCCGCAGGAGCGAAAAATTGTTAAATCTACTGTGTGCCTCTCTGCCGCCATTGATGTTGAGGCTGGCTATGGTTATCTTCATGACAAATGCATAGTGCAACCTCTACCTAACCTATTGTGGTGTGGGGGGGGGAGTGGAATCGTTTGTTGACCTCCACTCCTTCAGCAGCCCAGCGAGGAACCTTTTGAGCCGGCGCAGCTCAAGGCCTTGCGCCTTTGATAAGGGCCCGCCCGCGGCCATGGTTTTAGCGGCGGCGCGGACGGATGCGGCGAGCAGCCCCGGCTCGGACCATCTTTCCAGGGCCAGATGGGCTCGGTTGCGGCGACCCTGGCTCTGGACCAAAAAGTCCCGGAGTTCCTTTACAGGAATGAGGGGGGACTCAGCGGCGGGCATGAGGAGATCCACCGCCTCACTGGCGATGGAATCGAGATCTTCACCCGCGTTCTCCACCGAGTCCCCGTCCCGCTCCGGGAGGTCGCCGCCAGCAGCCGGTCCGTCGACCGCACGAGGTACGGCAAACGGCCCGGCCACTCCATTCGGCCCTGGCTCTGCCCCGATCCTACCCCCAGGATCGTCGGCAGAGGAGTCCCCACTGGGCTCTTTTAAAAGCGGTGCTGGGTCAGGAAGCGACAGCGGAAGGGGTTCCTCCTCTGCCCCAGGAGCCGGGGAACGCGGAGAGACCTGGCCAAAGTAATGTGCCAGGTCCTCCAAGTACCCCAGCTCCAAAGTAGGGGGCGAGGGTTGGTGTTCTTCCCCCTCCCAGCCGCCACCCCCCGGCCCAGCGTGTGGATGTTCTGTAAAATTATTAACATTTTCAATTTCCGCCGAGTCGAGCAAATCCCGGGGGAAGTTAGATAAAGGCTGGGCGGGCTCAGGTTCGGACTTTTCGGCCCCGCCCGCCTCAGTCCCCGGGACGGTCAACCCAGCGGCTACGCATTCCTCCGCTGGCCCCACGCCCCCCACGACAGGCAGATCTTCCACGCCATCCCCGGGAGGCAGAGGCTGGGCAGCCTCGACTGTCTCACCCTCCCCGGGGACAGACTCCTCTCGCCTACAGCGCAGTTTGGGGGCGCTGGTAGGGGACGCGGGACACGCAGCGGGCACCGACTCCTCTGCGGAGGGATGTTGTTCCCCCTCCGCCTCATTGGAGCGGCGCCTCCTTTTGTTCCTGGGGTGCGCGGAGGCAGGGAGACCTCCATGTCTGCTGAGGCCTCCCGCTCCACCCCCCCTTTTTCTTTTCTTGCCCGTGCCCGAGCCCCTCTGTGATATTGGTCAAGGGCTCGTGCACGGGCTCAGGGCACCCCGCGCTCGGCGGTTTCAGGGTTGGGCTGAGCGCGGTGTTCAAGCTATCTGGCGCACTGAGGGGACCCGCCTCGAGATGTTTCACCTTCCTCCGCGCCTTCTTTCCGATTGGACGTTCTCCCTCCCCCCCGCCGGAAGCCATGAAAACAAAGGCCCCCGACGATTCCCGCGCACCTACAGCTCCCGGCACGCGGACGCAAATAGGGGGAGGGGTGGCGGCGGCGCCAGCCTTGGCCACCTTCGGTGGTTTGGCGGCCCTGGAGGCGGGGCAGTTCTTGCGAACGTGCCCCACCTCCCTGCAGGCATGGCACCACACGCCGTCCGACGTCCAAAAGACGCGGTAGGCAGTCCCCTCGTGCACCACATTAAAACTTCCCTCCGTCGTCTCCTCCCGCACCAGCCGGACAAAGAGCTGGCGGCGAAAGGAGAACACGTGGCGCAGGCTGCTCTCCCTGAGGCCGAGCGGTATGGGGTTGATCCCCGACCTTACCTCCCCCAGTTGGTGTAGGTGAGGGAGGAGGAGCCCAGCGGGAACAAAGGGCGGGATGTTAGAAATGATGACCCTCTGCGCAGTGGCCTCGAGAGGGTCCACCGGCAGGAACGTCCCGCCCTCCGTGAGCCCCTTTTCGAGGGCCAGGGACACCGCCCGCTCCGACCCCAGGAAGAGTACAGCCTTCCCAGACATCTTGGAGGCTGCGACAATGGCCGAGGGGCCGACTACCCCAGCCATCGCCCGCACCCACTCCTCGATGCTCATTGTGGGGTGAGTGTAGCTCTTGACCCCGTGTTTTTTTGTTATATTCTCAATGGTGGCAGGGCAGCAGGAGGCGCAGGAGGCGCCGTGGATGTGGACGTCGCCTGCGCGTACGGCTTAGCTGACCCTGCCACTGGTGTGGATGGGGTCGCCATCACGGGGTCCCTTAAAGGGCTACAGCCACCCCAAAGTCACAGACCTTAATGGTCTTTAATTGACCTCGTTGGTGTTTTGAGCAGAGGGAGCTCTTAATGGGGCACACCTCTCCCCTAGGAGGGGCCTTGCTCCCTCTGCTCAGTTGTCTTAATTAACTTTAATTTAAGGAGGAAAGGGGCTCTCAGAGAGATGGGAGAGACAGAGAGAGTGACAGAGAGAGAGAGCGCGGTGGGAAAGAGAGAAGCTGAGGGCAGGTCTCCCCTCACAGCGATGGTTGGGCCTTTTTCTGCGGTGCAATCCCCAGATGATGGAAAAAAAACAAGACACAGTCCTTGTAGATGGTCTTCGGGTGGGGGGAGAAGATGTCTTCACCTGGGGCAGCTGGAGCCACGTCGGCACACACTCCCAACAATGTTAAATAGGGTGATTAGTAATACTTCAGCCAGGTAGCTCCAGCTATCCCAGGCTAGGCAATGGGGGAGGGGTGCTTCAGTGGTGTGTGGGGCCTAGCTGTAAACAAGACCCCCACACACACTTCCACACACACACACCCCCCGCGATGTTCCGGCCCTCTAGCAAGTCTTCTTTCCTCCCCCCACCGATACAACAAAGTCTTTAGGGGAATGCACCAAAACACACCCACCTTTGATTAATGAAGTTTCTCCCTCCTTCCACACTGGATAGTTGTTCTTTTTTCCCCCTCTCTCCAACTCTCTGCAGCAGTATTAAAGGTTGTTGAATTTTCTGCTCTCCTCCTCTCCCTCTGGATGGATTGGAATGTAGAAAGCTCCTTCCTCCTCTTCCTGGGCTGTTTCACAGGGCTCACAACAGGCTTTCCAGACAGGAGCAACAGCAGGGAGTTCCTTCTCTCACAGCAACAGAGCTCCAACTGAATAGGCCACGCCGCCAAAGCTCCACCATTGGTCCAAAGATTCCCTGAAGGTAGCAGGCCAGGTGGATAAGATGGTTAAGAAGACATATGGAATGCTTGCCTTTATTGGCCGAGGCATAGAATATAAGAGCAGGGAGGTTATGCTTAAATTGTATCATACTTTGGTGAGGCCACAGCTGGTGCAGTTCTGGTCGCCATATTATAGGAAGGACATAATTGCACTATAGAGGGTGCAGAGGAGATTTACTAGGATGCTGCCTGGAATGGAGGACAGATTGGATAGACTGGGTTTATTCTCATTGGAACAGAGGAGGCTGGAGGAGACCTCATTGAGGTGTGCAAATTATTGAGGGGCCTGTACGTAGTGTATAGTAAGGGTCTATTTCCATTGGTGGAGGGATCTATTATGAGGGAGTATAGTTTTATGGTGGTTGGTGGAAGGTTTAGAGGGGATTTGAGGGGGGGCTTCTTTATGCAGAGGGTTGTGAGGATCTGGAACTCGTTGCCTGGAAGAGTGGTGGATGCAGAAACCCTCACCACTTTTAAGAGATGGTTGGATGGGCACTTAAAGCGCAGTAAGCTGCAGGGTTACGGACCTAGAGCTGGTAATTGGGATTAGACTGGATGACCTTTTGTTGGACGGAGCAGATATAATGGTATGCAATGCAGGGTATTAGAATACGGCTAGGGTGATCTCCTGACCTAGTTTCGATCGCCTGGATGGGTCGGAGAGGAATTTTCCTAGATTTCTTTCTCCCTACATTGGCCTGGGTTTTTATCTGGTTTTTGTCTCCACCAGGAGATTACATGGTTCCGGTTGGGGTGGAGTGTTGAGTGGTTAAGTATAAGGGGTGTCGCAATTGTTCTGAAGCAGATTGGTTGGGCTGGGTGCTCTTTGTCTTTCCGTCATTGTTCATAGGTTTATATGTAACCTTTAAGGCTGCTGACCAAGGACCATTTGGCTCTTCGTTCGCCAGCATGGACACGATGGGCCAGAATAGCCCCCTTCTGCACTGTAAAGTTCTATGTTTCTATATTTGCCTGGAGTTTCCGCTTGATAGTGCTGGTTCATTTACAGTAATTCGGCCAAAATCGGCATAAACGGCTCAAACAATGGTGGAATTTCAAGTGCAAATTACTTGCAGTGCAAATTGAATCTCTGCAATCTTTTGCGCTAGTTTTAAAAACATTGTGCTGGAAGCCGACCCCGCCCACTAGACTGGCCACACCTCCAAGATAAATTAATCACCTTGGCGAGTTTCCGCTAATTGTGCTCGTTTGCAGGTCTTCAAGGAGACTCTAAAAATTAAGGTGGTTCTTTTTGGGTGCAAGGACACTAATAGGAGCATTTTGAAAGCTTTAGAATATAATTTTTTATTTAATTTACTAAAAAAAACTGACTACTGTACCCCAATGTAGCTAGAAAATGGTTCTGCATATTTTTAAGTCATTTTCAATCATTTAAAATTCAATTACTCAGAGGTAGTGGATCGTCATTGTGATTAAAAATGTTTATTTTTCGTGATTAATTTTCAGCTGTATTAATCAAACTGCACCTAGTTAACACTTAAATATATCAAGGGGTATTTTTGAAGCAACATTTTTTTAAATTACATTTTAAAACACTGCCCGATTGTGCCTGTCATGGCAGATTTTGCATTCGGTGAGATGCAAATGAGTTTGAGCAGATACACGAGCAAAAAAACCACTTCTCAAAACGGACGCAATTTGGGGCACAATTTGTGCCCGTTTCACTTATTGCGACCAACACGGAAACTCTATGTTTGAACTCGATATCAGGAATAATACATTGTGCAAGATCTGGAATTTGGTGTTAACATAAGACAACTGCTTAGTTAAAATGATAATTCAGAATACCACAGTACATAAGACAAGGAATAGATTTGGATCGTAATATATTTACGAATAATTATTCAAAATGTAGCTGACTTTTTGCAGTTTCTACCCTAGAATTATGAAAGTTATATTTCAGGGGCATTTTTATTAGGGCACAACAAGCGTAACATAACAAACTACAGGAAATAATTAATGGTTATTGTCTCAATGGTTCACTCAAAATTCTCATCCTTATTTTCAAATCCCTCCATGGCCTCACCCCTCCCTATCTCCGTAATCTCTTCCATCCCCACAACCTCCCGAGATGTCTGCACTCCTCCAATTCTGCCCTCTTGCATTAGTGGCCGTGCCTTCTGTTGCCGCGGCCCTAAGCACTTGAACTCCCTCCCTAAACCTCTGCGCCTCTCTACCTCTCTTTCCTCCTTCAAGATGCTCCTTAAAATCTACCTCTTTGACCAAGCTTTTGGTCACCTGCACTAATTTCTACTTATGCTGCTCGCTGTCAAATTTTTTATCTCATAATATACCTGTGGTGTGCCTTGGGATGTTTCACTATGTTGAAGGCGCTATATAAACATACGTTGTTGTTGTTAGTGGTGATTAGCATTAGTGTAGCCATATGAAGCAATGCCATGATTTAATCACACACAATCACAGTGTCTGACTATTATTGCCACAGCAATAATAATTACTTATCAATATTTCATTATATTTTCAGGCCTCATTAACCTGAGTCCAAAGCCACCAATAATGTCACTGGGATGGTAGTGTGTTGGTAACACTCAAGTAGCTTCTGATTTTTCATTACATACAGGAATGAGATTGGGTTCTGCACTAATCCGAGTACAGATATTTACCACATTGGAGAAATGACCAATCAATATCAAAAGAATGCACCGCCTCAAACTTACTAATTCAAATAGAACATGGTTAGTTTGTCAAAGTTCCATTTTGAAAGTGGAATTAAACAGCAACTCACTCAACACAATGGAATTTCCAGAAAAACTCAGTACAAAATCACATAGTGTAACAGGAATGGACCTTAAATCGGCTACGGTTGCTCAATAAAATCCTCCACCTACATGCTCACAAATGATTTGGCTTATGGCTTGATTATCTTTTTACTGTAGGAAAAGCTTTTGTTGCCTCCTAAACTTGATGCTCCATGTTGAAATATTGTTGTCTACAAAGTGTGCATTAGTGACAAATTCCAGATATTAATAAACACAATAATATCTTGATTGGCAAGAACTGCTGTGAGGCTGCTAACAGTGTCTGGTTACAATGCTTGATGCCGTAAAATTGAACGGGTGGTAAAACAGAACTGCATTTTAATTCTAGGTGACAATATGTCCCTGTTTTCTGGGGGACATTCCCCGGATGAGGTGCTATGTCCCCGGGCAAACAATGTCCCCGGAAGAGTCCCCGGTTCAGGAAACTTGAATAAAATGTTCAGTTATTATAATTAGTTATCGCAGGTGCGGCTAATGTTTACAGTCAACAACTTTGGTCGTCACGTGCTGATGGCACCGCCCACCATGTTGTCAAACCGGGGTGGCTGATCATTGATGGTGGAATGGACCAATCAAAGCAGGGGGAAATTGAGGTCCATCTACACTATAAATAAATTAGACGAATAAAGTGCAGGCAGAGGAGGGATCATCCAGTGAAAGATGGAGGGCTGTGTGAGTGGGCTATTTATGAAAGAGCGGAATAAAAATGAGCAAAGAAAGTGCGCCAAATTTAAGAAAGTAAGTTTATTTAACCAGTATCTTTTAATACTTGTATTTATTGTGTTCTTACTAATTGAGATGCTTTATTCAAACCTGGGTTCTAAAGAACTCTGGTCCCAAAAAATATATTTATTTTCATAGGTGCAGATTGAGCCGTTTGTTTTTGTTTCATATTTCTAGCATATGTAGTTATTTTAATCTTATCGAATCAATCTTTACCATCCACAGATTCACTTTTTAGGCCCTGTCGTCTTTGTTTTTTAACTTGTGTGCAGTGATATTGAAATAAACACATAGTAAATTAGTGGGCAATAGTTTAGTGGGAATGGGGGTCAAGCGAGCCAGGAAGTGGGTCTCATTCATATGGAAAGCGCAGGAGGTAAGGGAGAAATTAGGGAAAGACATGGGTTCAGGGGAACCTTGAAAGAGAGTTGGCTTGGTGGACAAGGGGATTGGGGTGTGTGGCAAAGATAGATAAACAGATGGTTTTAAGCTTCCTGACAAAAAAAGTCTTTGAGCTCTTTCCACATGTTGTTGGCGAGAAAATTGGAATTTCCATAATACCTTCACTGGAGCTAATTCTGAAAGCTGTGTTTTATTAAACTCCGCTATAGGAGGGATGGTGGGCTGAAGCAGAAGCAGAGATGGGCAATGTTATGGAGGTGGAAGTGGGTGGTCCTTGTGATGGAGAGGATTATGGAGTTGGAAGCTCAGTTCAGAGATGTTGCGGTGGCAAACCATTTGCTTTAAGCTGAGATAGTGGCCAGGGAACGGGAAAAAAATCGGTGGCCAAGGAACCGAGTTTGTGGTGGGGCTGAAAACAATGGCTTAGGTGTTCCCAATGTTTAACTGGAGAAATTTTTGGCTCATCTAGAACTGGATGTCAGAGGAGCAATCTGACAACACAAAGGCAGTGGAAGTGTTGAGAGAGGCGGTGGGGAGGTAGAGCTGGGTGTCAGTCAGTGTACAGAAAGCTTCAAGCCAACGGGTGAATGCTGCTCGGTCATACTTTGTGGTCATCAGTGTGTGTAATGTATGCACCTGTGAGCATGCTCACAGGGTTGTAGAGCTGTTGAATTGTGAGTGACTTCGCCAGTCGCGTGATGTTCACAAGACTCAATAAAACCCCAGCCAGTTGGGTTCAGGGGATCCACAATAAGGCAGGTGGTTGTGAGCCTGGTGGATGAATTGTAATGTGTAGTGTGATTGTTAAAACTTTGAAAATAAGCCGAGTTCTGAATAGCAATGTGTTGCTATGAATTCTTAAGCAAAGAACCCATGAAGCAAATACATTACAATGTGCAAACTAAAGATAGGAACATGGCTATACCATCAGAGACCCTCCTGTATAATCTTTCATATCCTGGAACTAGTGTACAGCAGAGCACCAGTTCCACATATCCACATTATCGTTGACTGCGTGATGGTTGATGGAGGTTAGCATCTACGCGTATTCCACTAGCAGAAGAAACAAAGTTGCCTTGCCGGTTGTCTTGACATGCGGAGAGAGCACAGCAATCATTAATAAATCTGTGAAAAATAACTGATTTGGGCAGTGATGTGAAGAAAGAGATTTTCTGAAAATGCCGTAGAGACAATGGGTACGAAAAACTGACGTCCCGAACAGTGTTACTGTATTATTTATAAACAGGGTCTGAATGCGCTTCAATTGTGTGATCCCACATCCGCAGTAATTATATGCACATTTGTTTTGCATTTATAGTGTATATGTGCAACTGTTGAAATATAGACTGTTAAAAAATGTTGCCTCACTGCACTGCGCAACCTACATTTTCTGTCCTGGTTACTTTGCTGTGCTCCCACCCTGTGTGTCCCTGGATTCAGTATGGAAACTATGGACACCTTATTCTATTCATCTTCCCCCTATTATTTATAGGGCTAGTGATGTGTCTCTCCTGCCATTGGGAAGGGGTGGTTTAGAGGGCAGGAATTACCCTAATGGGCTTTTTATTAATATATTGATGGATTTTCGGCTTTGCTGATTTCAGGGCGGCAATGATGGCGGGGCGGTAAAGTTTGCGCCCAGGAATAGTTTGCGCCTCAGTCAGCAAAATTTGCCCTGAGTGTGGGGCAGAGCACTAAGGGTGGCGTTACACACCTCACTTACAGCGCTAGGCCGGCTGAGCAAGCGAAAATCCCGGGCTAAACAGAGCATTTCAGAGAGGCGCAGGGAGAAAAAAAAACCTTAAAAAAAACCAAAATATTTCCAAAGCATAGCCCACTCCACCACAATATAAATCGTTAAAAAAAAGTCACTGCAGCCGGTATAGGTCAGACTGCCCATTTTTACAGGCTGCCCCAGCACAACATAGACACATAGAAACATAGAAAATAGGTGCAGGAGTAGGCCATTCGGTCCTTCGAGCCAGCACCACCATTCAATATGATCATGGCTGATCATGCAACTTCAGTAGCCCATTCCTGCTTTCTCTCCATATTCCTTGATCCCTTTAGCCGTAAGGGCCACATCTAACTCCCTTTTGAATATATCTAACTAACTGGCCTCAATAACTTTCTGTGGTAGAGAATTCCACAGGTTCACAATTCTCTGAGTGAAGAAGTTTCTCCTCATCTCGGTCCTAAATGGCTTACCCTTTATACTTAGACTGTGACCCCTCATCCTGGACTTCCCCAACATCAAGAACATTCTTCCTGCATCTGACCTGTCCAATCCTGTCAGAATTTTATATGCTTATATGAGATCCCTTCTCATTCTTCTAAATTCCAGTGAATATAAGCCTAGTCGATCCAGTCTTTCTTCATATGTCAGTCCTGCCATCCCAGGAATCAGTCTGGTGAACCTTCGCTGCACTCCCTCAATAGTAAAAATGTCCTTCTTCAGATTAGGAGATCAAATCTGAACACAATATTCCAGTTGAGGCCTCAACAAGGCCCTGTACAACTGCAGTAAGACCTCTCTGCTCCTATACTCAAATCCTCTCGCTATGAAGGCCAATATACCATTTGCCTTCTTCACCGCCTGCTGTACCTGCATGCCAACTTTCAATGACTGATGTACCATGACACCAAGGTCTCGTTGCACCTCCCCTTTTCCTAATCTGTCACCATTCAGATAATATTCTGCCTTCCTGTTTTTGGCCACCCAAGTGGATAACCTCACATTTATCTACATTATACTGCATCTGCCATGCATTTGCCCATTCACCTAACCTGTCCAAGTCACCCTGCAGCCTCTTAGCATTCTCCTCGCAGCTCACACCGCCACCCAGCTTAGTGTCATCTGCAAACTTGGAGATACTACATTCAACATGGCGCTACGGGTCGGGCGGAACTCAAAAAAGAGCCGGTGTTGCAACTAGGGGTGTTGCACACTGGTTCTCCTCCTCTGGGTGGTACTGCTTCACGCCCCCCGCAAAACCAGCCCCAAAACCACCTGCGGGGCGCTGGAAGCTGACCACCCACCCAGAAAAGCTCACTGCCGGGGCAAAAACCGAGGCAGACATCAGCAGAAAATCTAGCCCAAAGGAACTCGGAGGCCTCGGAGTGGGGTTGCTGTCATCATCATTTGGTGGTCTCAGAGCAGAGATGCTACACTACCATTGAAACGTTAGCTTGGCTCAGCAGGTAGTACTGTTGCCTCTGAGTCAGTCGGTTCAGCATTGCAATAATCGTGAATACACAGTTGAGGCCGACACTTCAGTGCAGTGCCGAGGGAGCACTGCATTATTGGAGGTGCCGCCTTTCAGGTTAGGCATTAAACAAAGGATTTGTTTGGTGGTACAGGTTGTGATATATTTTTTACGACATCACAAACACACTCATACAAGATGCCTCTACAGGAACTTGTCAGGTGACCTTGTCATAAGATGCTTTTATTGTATTTACATTAGTAGTTGCATTACTACAGTAGTCCAACAAAAGCAGAAATTGACGATGAGTTTCAACACCGCCTCCAGTGCGCCAGTGCAGCCTTCAGCTGCCTGAGGAAAAGAGTGTTCGAAGACCAGGCCCTCAAATCTATCATCAAGCTCATGGTTTACAGGGCTGAAGTAATACCCACCCTCATGTATGGCTCAGAGACATGGGCCATGTACAGTAGACACCTCAAGTTACTGGAGAAATGCCACCAACGAAGTCTCCACAAGATCCTACAAATCCCCTTGGAGGACAGACACACCGACATTAGCGTCCTCGACCAGGCCAACATCCCCAGCATTGAAGCACTGACCACACTTGATCAGCTCCGCTGGGCAGGCCACATTGTCCGCATGCCAGACACGAGACTCCTAAAGCAAGCGCTCTATTTGGAACTCCTTCACGGCAAACGAGCCAAAGGTGGGCAGAGGAAACATTACAAGGACACCTTCAAAGCCTCCCTGATAAAGTGCAACATCCTCACCAACACCTGGGAGTCCCTGGCCAAAGACCGCCCCCGAGAGGGCGCTGAGCACCTCGCGTCTCATTACTGAGAGCATGCAGAAATCAAGCACAGGCAGCGGAAAGAGCGTGCGGCAAACCTGTCCCACCCTCCCTTACCCTCAACGACTATCTGTCCCACCTGTGACAGGGACTGTGGTTCTCGTACTGGACTGTTCAGCCACTGAAGGTCTCATTTTAAGAGTGGAAGCAAGTCTTCCTCGATTCCGAGGGACTGCCTATGATGATGATGATGAGGTAGAGCTCTATATTACACAGGTGAATGCAAATGATCCATAGCACTATTCAAACAGGAGCAGAGAATGGCCAGCTTCCCTCCCTCAAACAGGTTCATTGATCATTCACTGTTAAAGGAATCTTGTAGTATGCAGCAAATTAGCCGTTGCTTTCGCCTACCTAATAATACTGACTATATTACACCTTGAAGTAATTAATTGGGTACAAATTATTTTGGCATGTGCTGTCAATGTGAGAAAGTAGTGTATAAATTAAGGCTTTTACCTTCCGATTTCCTGAGGCTTAGAACAATACAAGAACCCTAGCAACAGGGCATGACTTCCAAATAGCACTTGCTCTGGTTTCAAGTCTTTTTACTCATTATTTTTCCTTTTGGTGCAGGGGAGGAAGTGAACTGAGCGAATTCTGTGGCTGTAGCTCCACTGCACTCATTCTGCAATCATACCAGCCATACGGGGAGATCTTGGATTTGCATTAACTTGATTATCCAGGGAAACAGTATACTCCACTTTGCTGCTGAATAAAATTCAATTGCCCGCCGAGGTGTTTGTGGGAGACCTTACTGCTTGAGATATCATTCTATTCAATTCACCAACTGGAGACGTTAGACATCCAAACTACTGGGAAGCTCCTGGGCACAGTTCATCGGATAAGCCTCCACTTGAGGTAGTGATTATTTTTCTGAGACCAATAGCAAAAAGGTCGAGCCTTTACTGGCTCAAGTCCTCTGTGATTTGCAGCTCAATGGCGGAAATTTCATCTCACAGAAGTATATTGGCAGCCCACAGGTAATCTAGGGTTAGCATCTGAAATTTATGGCCAGTAGCCAAGACACTAGTCTGGGCCAACTTAACCAATGTTGCTCGAGAGAGAGAGTTTTTAAGCCGACATTTAGAGAAAAATCAAATTGCTTCCTTGTTGTTTTAAATATCGAGGAGCCGAGGGAAATATAAGTCTCGCTGTTAAATTGTGTGCTGTTTGATCAACTAGGTTATGCAAACTAGCCCGCTTATTGCTTTGAGCCCTATGTCTTGAGTTGGTAAGAGTATTTATCCAGTCCACTGTTCATAAAGAAAGGAGAATTCTCTGTTATGATCTCCAGGTCATGCTGTCATTTACCGAGATATTGGACAGCACTCTGGATCCAAAGGGACATAAGGCTCACTTACTGGAGTGACACTGAACCTGACAGAATATTAGGAATAACACAAAAACTGTGACAGTGATAGAGCTTCAGTTACCTCAAATGCAGCAGTGCACAACAAAAATCGCTGATTCCGGAGAAATGTAGCAAGGAGATGTGGAAAGTATAGAGAGTAAAAATGTAACTTACCAACCCATTTTACATTAAATGCATCCGTAAAACCACACATTAAATCAATCTCACCTATATACAAAATAAAAGGAACCAAGAGGTGTAGAACAAAACTAGTAGGCAGGGCAACACTGTATGAGAGTGATTAATCTTTCTTTCTTTCTTTTCCTCTGGGCAAGTTGCACAGATTGGATTTAATTATCATTTATCAACATGTAACATACTTTCAGGTCTGAGACCGCTATTGCATGTGGGCTATAATGTTGCTATAGCAACCACGGAGGCTCATGATCCTACAGTTCTCTGCGGTGGCTCAATCTGCTCCTGGCCCTCCATCAGTGTGTTTCCCCACCAACACTTGTGCTGCAAAAATCTCACTGTCAATCTAATCTGCACTTGCATTACATTTGGTAGGCAAGTAACTTGTCAACTACATTCAGCTTTGCATTGGGGCCCACTGGGAAAGTACACATTAATATGCAGGGAATATGGCAGATGAGAAACAGCCCAATCTTTGCTTGCAAGCAGAGCTTAAAAACAAAGCCAGATGTTTAAAGATTGTGCCTGCACATGGAGACCTCTACTGTTTGAAAAGCTAATTACTTCAGCTTTGAAATCAGAGGTTAAAGGGACGCTTGCTTGCTTAACATAGGCTGAATTTAAAAGCTCTGAACAAGCCAACAAAGACTCACTTGCCTTATGCACGTGTACAAGTACAAGGCCAGAGATGTTAACGTTCAAATATTGAAATCAGTGCGATCGCCCTCCAAAACTTGTTTGGGTTCAGGGACCCCTCCACAGGGTTGTTCAAGCCCAGAACCCCCCCCTCTCCCCCCACCCACCACCAACCGCTCTTGGATCGTAAATATTTTTGGAAAGAAAGACTGGCATTTATATAGCACCTTTCATGACCTCAGAACATCTCAAATCGCTTTGCAGCCAGTGAAGTAGGTTTTTGAAATGTAGTTACTGTTGCAACATAAGAAATGCAGAAGTCAATTTGCACACCGCAGGCTCCCACAAACAGCAATGTGATAATGAGATAATCTGTTTTTAGTGATGTTGATTGAGGGATAAATATTGGCCAGGACACCGGGGATAACTTTCCTACTCTTCTTCAAAATAGTGCCATGGGATCTTTTACGTCCACCTGAAAGAGCTGACAGGGCCTCGGTTTAACGTCTCATCTGAAAGACAGCATCTCTGACAGTGTAGCACTCCCTCAGTCAGGCACTGGAGTGTCAGCCTAGATTTTAGTGCTCAAGTCCCTGGAGTGGGACCTGAACCCACAACCTGTGACTCAGAGGTGAGTGGGCTTCCAACTGAGCCACAGCTGACACAGAAAATTCGGAGGGAAAAGAATAGTTCCAGCACCTGCAGTATTCTGCTACCTTGCTGAATTGCCTGATCTTCAGATTGGGCCTAGACATTTGTGGAGATAGTAGGCCATTGTCTATAGAGGGCATCATAGGTAAATCTGATCCTGTACTCACCCACATCTATCTATCCCTCTCACAGTGCGGTTGGGAGCCTCATTTAAATTTACAAGCTGCCGGCCGGGTTGACCTGAGCTCAATAAACCCAGTATCTAAATGAAGATAGGAGCGGCCTGCTCCAACAGGTAAGTGCTTTTTGGAGCCGGAGTGCTTTTTCCAGCCACTTAAGCAAATCTTTGGCCTCCCTTCTGCCAATCGCAGCCTCTGTATTTTATAAGTTAGTAATAATGTAGCGTTTCCTACATTAGAACAGTGACTACATGCCAAAAAAGAACTTCATTGGCTATAAAGTGCTTTGAGTCGTCCGGTGGTCTTGAAAGGTGCTATATAAGAACATTGAAATAGGAGCAGGAGTCGTCCATTTGGCCCCTCAAGCCTGCTCCGTCATTCAATAAGATCATGGCTGATCTGATCATGGACTCAGCTCCACTTCCCTGCCCGCTCCCCATAACCCTTTACTCCCTTATTGCTCAAAAATCTGTCTATCTCTACCTTAAATATATTCAATGACTCAGCTTCCACAGCTCTCTGGGGCAGAGAATTCCATAGCTTTACAACCCGCTGAGAGAAGAAATTTTGCCTCATTTTAGTTTTAAATGGGCAGCCCCTTATTCTAAGACTATGTCCCCTAGTTTTAGTTTCCCCTATGAGTGGAAATAGCCTCTCTGCATCCACCTTGTCGAGCCCCCTTATTAGCTTATGTTTCAATAAGATCACCTCTTATTCTTCTGAACTCCAATGTGTATAGGCCCAACCTACTCAACTTTCCTCATAAGTCAACCCCCTCATCCCCGGCATCAACCTAGTAAACCTTCTCTCTACAGCCCTTCCTTAAATACGGAGACCAAAACTATACGCAGTACTCCAGGTGTGGCCTCACCAATACCCTGTACAGTTGTAGCATGATTTTTCTGCTTTTATACTCTATCCCCTTTGCAATAAAGGCCAACATTCCATTTGCCTTCCTGATTACTAACTTTTTGTGTTTCATGAACAAGGACCCCCAGGTCTCTCTGAACTGCAGCATTTTGCAATTTTTCTCTGTTTAAATTATAATTTGCTTTTCTATTATTTCTGCCAAAGTGGATAACCTCACATTTTTCCACATTATAATCCATCTGCCAAATTTTTTCCCACTCACTTAGCCTGTCTATATCCCTTTGCAGATTTTTTGTGTCCTCCTCACAATTTGCTTTCCCACCCATCTTTGTATCATCAGAAAACTTGGCTACATTACACTCGGTCCTGTCATCCAAGTCATTAATATAGATTGTAAATAGTTAAGGACCCAGCACCGATCCCTGCGGCACCCCACTAGTCACTGTTTGCCAACCGGAAAATGACCCATTTATCCCGACTCTCTGTTTTCTGTTAGTTAGCCAATCCTCTATCCATGCTAATATTTTACCCCTATCCCCATGAGCTTTTATCTTGTGCAGTAACCTCTTATGTGGCACCTTATTGAATGCCTTCTGGAAATCCAAATACACCACATCCACTGGTTCCCCCTTATCCACCCTGCTCATTACATCCTCAAAGAGCTATAAATACAAACCTTTCTTTCTTCTTTCTCTCCTTGCTGCCATGATCGGTCGACTCTACTCGGCCATCCCCAATCTCTGGCCTTCCCCCACAACACCCCGCCCCTAACCTCTCCCTTCCTCCATCACAATCGCCGGGCTCTGTCCCCTCCATCCCCCAACCCAACAAGCCCTGACCTTTCCTCATTGTCGGGCCCAACCCCAGCGGTCCCCGGTTATATCCTCTTGCGGCTGGCTCTCCCACCCGGCAGCTGGCCAGGCTGTCAATCTGCTCTGTTGCCGGGCTGGTACCAGAGGAAGAAAATGATAATGAGGTCCTGCCATTAAATTCTACAGGACCTCTGCGTCCTTGGGATTCCCCCGTCCTGCAACCAGGCTCCCTCACTCCCTTACTGCCTCCCCACAGATATCGGGGCCAATGTTTCTGGAGGAATCCAAAACTGTAACTGAGCAAATAGTTAATTTACGCCATCTGCTGATTAGACTGTGTTGCAGCGATCTCCCATCCTTCACTCGAATTAGTGAGGAGTCCCCAGCAGGGCCGTGGGTACAAGCTCAAACAGCACTGCAGCTAATGTGCCACTGCGTTCTGGTGCTGACTGTGCGGAGGTTCCTATCCTTCCAGTGATTATTACTCACACGGTTACACCTCGAGTCCTTAAAGTATTTTATGAATTAGTAATAAAGATAACTACAATATTTTCAGTTTACAATATATTTAACATTCCTCCTTAAAGGCTTGTTCAATGAACAAATCATTTTTATCACTTCTGCCTTTAATCCCTTTCCCCCAATATTGGAAACTGTCATGTATCTTACATTATTATATATAACTGTATCCTAACATGCTATACATGACTGTAATAAGATGTGACCTGTAACCACCAGCATACCTTACCACCAGGGGTACACTTGCAAGAGACAGGTATATAAGGACAGGTCTCAGGCAAGTGCAGCATTCCAGAGCTGTGAAATAAAGGTGCAGGTCCAGAGTGACCTTGACTTCACTACATGCCTCGTGTGCATCTGTACTGAGGGGACAGGACTTTACAGTGGCGAGGAGTTACGGGATTACAGAATCCACAGAATGGCGAACAACAGATCAGATGAAAAGTACAATGCGGGAGACAATTTGGAGAACTTTATAGAACTGCTCCAGCAAAGCTTTGTAACCAAAGACTAGTTAGGCGACGATAAGGCAGACAAGAGAAGAGCCCATCTCTTGACCAGCTGTGGCTCGAAAACATACGCTTTAATGAAAGATCTGTTGGCACCCGAGAAACCAGCAAGCAAGTCGTTTGAAGAATTGAGCACACTGGTAAGAGACCACCTGAAGCCAGCGAGCAGCCTATACATGGCCAGACACAGGTTCTACAACTACAGACGCTGTGTGGGCCAGAGCATACCCGACTTCGTGGCGGAACTTTGGCGGTTGGCTAGTTTATGTGAGTTCTACGATGAACTGAGGAGAGAAATGCTGAGAGACTTTTTCATTGAAGGAATAGACCACGCAGGCATATTTCGAAAGCTCATAGAGACCAAGAACCTGACCTTAGAGGCAACAGCACTGGTTGCACAGACATTCTTGGTAGGGGAAGAAGAAACGAGGTTGATTTACAATGCAGGTACGACAACTAACGAAATATCGGAACAAGAAGTTCACAGCACTAAACCAGCTGCTCCCCACCACACACAGACAAAACCGGGAGAACAGGCTCTCGACAGCAGGCAGAAGCCATCAAGGGCCACAGGAACGGCCATTCACACCTCATCAACCCACAATGCGAGCAATCAACTACAAACTGAGAGAAGCTCAAGAGAGATCAGCCAGACACAGCTCATTCTTTGGGAACACTTTGAACAATGGAACAAGTCTGTGCTGGAGGTGTGGGGGTGGGCACTCGTCAAGGGGATGTCAATTTCAGCAGAAATTGTGAATATACAGGGCATTTGACCCGCATGTGCAAAAAAACGGCAGCTCGGCTGGTATACGAATCGGACGGGTTGGAAAGCGGACCAGAAGATGGTGGGGACAGTATCGGGGACACCGATGTACAGCGGGTCAACACGATCAATGGCCGCTGCTCCTACAACAGGATGCCTCCTATAATGATGAGGGTCCTACTCAACGGGATATCTGTCAACATGGAGCTGGATATGGGAGTGAGTCAATCTCTCATGGGCGCTCAACAATTTGAACAACTGTGGCCGCATAAAAGAGACAGACCAAAACTCACAAGAGTCGACACCAAACTAAGGATCTATACCAAAGAAATCGTACCAGTCCTCGGCAGCACCATGCTCTCTGTCACACACAAAGGGACAGTGAACCGACTTCCCCTGTGGATTGTCCCCGGAGACCCCCCAGCACTGCTGGGGAGAAGGTGGCTGGCAAAACTAAACTGGAAATGGGATGATGTCCATGCCATGTCATTAGAGGAACGGACCTCCTGCTCAACAGTTATAAAGCGATTTGAACATCTCTTTCAGCCAGGTGTGGGCACTTTCAAAGGGGCTAAAGTCAAAATCTACATCATACAGGATGCTAGACCGGTCCATCACAAGGCCAGAGCTGTACCCTATGTGATGAGGGAAAAGATTGAACACGAACTAGACAGGCTTCTGCGGGAAGGCATTATAATCACCTGTGGAATTTAGCGACTGGGCAAGTCCCATCGTCCCAGTCATGAAGCCTGATGGATCCGTACGAATCTGTGGGGACTACAAATCTACCATAAACAGAGTCTCCCGACAGGACCAGTACCCGTTACCCAGAGCAGAGGACTTATTTGCCACATTGGCTGGAGGTAAACTTTTCTCAAAATTAGACCACACATCTGCGTATATGACGCAAGAATTGACCGAGGAATCCAAGCTACTCACCACCATCAACACACATCGAGGCCTTTTCATGTACAATCAATGCCCATTTGGCATCAGGTCGGCAGCTGCCATATTCCAGCGCAACATGGAGAGTCTGCTCAAGTCCATCCCGGGGACGGTTGTATTTCAAGACGACATACTTATCATGGGCAGGGACACCGACTCCCATCTCCGTAATTTGGAGGAAGTACTAAAGCGGTTGGATCGGGTAGGCCTACGAGTCAAGAAATCCAAGTGCCTGTTTCTCGCACCCGAGGTTGAATTTTTGGGCAGAAGGATTGCCGCTGATGGAATCTGCCCAACAGAGTCCAAAACAGAAGCAATTCGCCTGGCACCCAGGCCCCGGAATGTCTCAGAACTGCGCTCCTTTCTCGGGCTACTAAATTACTTTGGGAACTTTATACAGAACTTAAGCACGCTGCTGGAGCCTCTCCATGTGCTACTCAGGAAGGGGTGCGATTGGTTTTGGGGGGACGCCCAGGAACGCACCTTCAATAAGGCACGCAACCTTCTGTGTTCCAACAGTGTTTTGACTTTCTTTGACCCAGGTAAAAAGCTAGTTCTCACATGCGATGCGTCAGCGTATGGGGTCGGGTGCATTTTGCAACATGTCAATAGTGCGAGCAAATTACAACCCATAGCTTATGCCTCCAGGTCACTTTCGCGGGCGGAGTGCGGGTACGGAATGGTAGAGAAGGAGGCGCTCGCGTGCGTGTACGGAGTCAAAAGGATGCACCAATACCTTTTTGGGGCCAAGTTCATGTTAGAAACCGACCACAAGCCCCTCATGTCCCACCTATCCGAGAGCAAGGCAATAAACGCCAATGCCTCGGCGCGAATTCAACGGTGGGCACTCATGCTGGCGTCCTACGACTATACCATAAGGAACAGACCAGGCACAGACAACTGTGCCGACGCGCTCAGCAGGCTACCCCTGGCGACCACGGAAGGGTCTGACGAACAGGACTGTGAGATAGTCATGGTAATCAATGCCTTTGAGTCCACAGGTTCGCCCATGACGGCTCGCCAAATCAGAGCTTGGACAGCCAGCGACCCCATGTTATCCTTAGTAAAAAGGTGTCCTATCCGGTGACTGGGCAGAGCTCGCGATGCCTGCCCCAAGGAATTAAAACCCTTTCACAGGCGCATGCATGAGCTATCACTACAAGCAGACTGCCTGATGTGGGGCATCGAGTAGTCATGCCTCTGCGAGGCAGAGAGGCATTTGTCCGGGAGCTCCACTGCGAGCACCCGGGGATCATTCTCATGAAGGCCATAGCCAGATCCCACGTCTGGTTGCCTGGTATTGACGTAGACTTGGAGCTCTGCGTCCGAAGGTGCACCATTTGTGCCCAACTCAGCAATGCCCCCAGGGAGGCTCCACTGAGCCCCTGGCCCTGGCCTACCAAACCGTGGTCGTGGGTGCACGTAGACTATGTGGGCCCATTCATGGGCAAAATGTTCCTCGTAGTTGTAGATGCATTTTCAAAGTGGATCGAATGCACTATTTTAAACTCGAGCACAAGCTCCACCACTGTGGAGAGCCTCGCAACCATGTTTGCAACGCACGGAATCCCTGACATATTGGTCAGTGACAATGGTCCGTGCTTCATCAGCGCAGAATTCCAAGACTTTATAATTAGCCATGGCATAAATCACGTCAAGACGGCACCATTCGAGCCGGTCTCCAACGGCCAGGCGGAAGAGCAGTGCAAATCATTAAACAAGGCATGCTTAAAATCCAAGGTCCCACGCTGCAGGGTCGCCTGTCGCGACTGCTGCTGGCATACAGATCTCGTCCGCACTCACTGACTGGGATCCCCCCGCGCAACTGTTGATGAAAAGGACTTTAAAAACAAGGCTCTCATTAATCCTCTCAGACATGCACGAAATCGTTGAGGCAAAGCGCCGTAAGCTGACTGAGTACCATGACAGAAATTCGAGGGGGAGATGGAATGAGATAGGGGACAAAGTGTTTGTACTAAACTATGGCAGGGGTCCCAAATGGCTTGCAGGGACAGTAACGGGCAAGGAAGGAAACAGGCTACTGGGAGTATAAATAGACAATGGCAAAACCTGGCGGAGGCATGTAGACCAAGTCAAAAGCAGATTTACCAACAACACTGCGGAAGCAGAGGGAGACTACAATGTGGAACTCGCACCACACCTGGTGGACAGGCAGAGGGAACAACCTGAGGAAAGGGCAATCCCAACAGACAGCCCAGGCAAGTCAACAACAATCACACCAATCAAAACAGACAGCCCAGGCGAGATACCAGCAACCACACCCAAAGAAAAACAGACACCAAGGCAAACAACTGAACCACAACTCAGATGCTCCACGCGAGAGCGTAGACCACCTGAGAGACTGAACCTATAAAGACAATAAGATCTTGGGGGAGGGTGATGTCATGTATCTTACATTATTAGATATAACTGTATCCTAACATGCTATACATGACTGTAATAAGATATGACCTGTAACCACCAGCATACCTTACCACCGGGGGTGCACTTGCAAGAGACAGGTATATAACCACAGGTCTCAGGCAAGTGCGGCATTCCAGAGCTGTGAAATAAAGGTGCAGGTCCAGAGTGACCTTGACTTCACTACATGCCTCGTGTGAATCTGTACTGAGGGGACAGGACTTTACAGAAACCAATTACCATTGCAGAACACAGCATTAAAACAAGCTTCTGTGTCCTATATTTTCAGCTTCTAAATCATTCTATCACATGAGGTACTCTTATATTCTCTGGTCCTTTAAGATATGGTTGCAGAATGTGGTTTGCTTCATGCTATTTGATTTGTTTAAATATTTTGTCGGCAATACAATTTAAGTTTATTAGTATCCTTTTAAATCAATGTATGATATAATGTAATCATTGTTTAAAAAGAAAATTAAATGTCGTCTTGTTCAGTCTACTTAAAATGTATTGTGGTTCCTTCACAGTGAATACCAATTAATCTCTATAATTGTATTATTTACAGCAGTTTCATATTTGGCAGAAAATATACAGGTTATATAGCAGAATTACTGATGCCCTCTTCAAATGTAGCTCATCGAACATGTTCAGTGACACCTCAAATTGTGAAAAATACCAGTCCAGCTTAGCTTAGTCATGCCGAATCCAAATAATTGGTTTCATTAAGTTATTGTGTACTAATCCATCGCGGTTGGGTTTAAATTAATGTGGAAGCTGTCAACACAATAATGAATAAAACTGTGGCATTATTGCGAGTGCAGTAAGCACGGGGGAAATGTTCACACACTGTAATGTATGTGCCTGTCAGCATGTTCATAGGTTTGTAGCGATGTTGCGGCCGACGTCCGGCGCGCGGCCAATGCCACTGAGTCGCTAAAAATGGCAAAGGGCCCTGACTCCGTAAGATGTGTCGAGGAGGCTCGATAATGTGGGGCGATCCTGTCCAAACTGACCCCTGTCCGGATGGAATTCCTCATCGGCGCCAAGCCCCGAAACCCCAAGCACCAAATTTTAATTTGACCGTTTAAATTTAAAAGTTTAATTTGTTTAATTTGTCGGTTTTAGTGCCCCTTTACTAGGGGGGGCACTTGATTTATAGTTTCAATAAAATAGTTGTAGAGCTGTTGCATTGCGAGTGGCTTAGCCAGTCACATGATGATCACAAGACCTCTGAGCTGGGTCTAAGTCATCGACAATGACGTGTGCAATTGTGAGTCTAGTGGATGAACTGGTAATGTGTAGTGTGATTGTTAAACCTTTGTTAATAAAAAAATTGGTTCTTAATAGCAATGTGTTGCTATGAATTCTTAAGCAAAGAACCCATGAAGCAAATACATTACAACATTGGAACACGTTCCAATATTCCAAAAATTTTGAAGCGCACTAAATAATATTGTGAAAAAATGTGGCAGAGAAAATGGATTTCTTTCTGAATAGAGTTCAATTTCAATCAGCTTTTCTCCGGTTCTTTTTCCCTACAAACATTTAAATTGCTACAGACTGCCATGAGTACTTAAAGCCTAGTTGATAATCAATCAATAGTTGATTCATGGTTATTCCTTTTGTATCATCAAATTTCACAGACTAAAGGGATTTGTTGACATTCAAATTTTATATATAATTTCTTTATATACTGGAGATGGGTAAACAAAGTGAGTGCCAAAGCTAAACAACACTTGAGCATTTAGTTGCTACATAGTTGGGGGCCGATTTTCTCTTGAGAAAACTGACATTAATGTACGGTAAAAGCCTAAAAATGAGGTCGGTAGCCTTAGCAACCTGTTAATCCTGCGATCGGCCTGCCTCCATTTTGAAAGGGGCTTTTTGGCTGTAATTGCCTGTCTGAATACCAGTGTAATGTATGCACCAGTCAGGATGCTCACAGCTGGCTCGCGGCCAATGCCATCATAACTTGAGCTGCCTCCGGGAAATCCCCTCCGTGCCTTTCAATTCTGCGTGGAGGGGATTCCTGTATGGGCTGCTCTTGCACACTCTCCACTTTGCCATCCTCGTCAGCCGTCCGTGTAGTGTCCCTGCACCTTACTACAAATTCACACGAGGCATGTATAGCAGGCACGGTTACTCTGTGACCTTAACCTTTATTCCCAGGGCCAAGGAGTGCTGACCCTGGGTGGGACCTCCCCTTTTATACCTGGAAACCCAGGTGAGGAGTGTCTCCCACAAGTTCACCCCCTGTGGTCAGGGTGTGCATTTCTAGGGTATAAGTACAGTGTACAGGAGTTGCATGAAGGTTACAGTTACAGGAAGATTACCATTGCATGATGGTTACACACATGACATCACCTCCCTCCCTTACGTCTTTTTGTGTCAAAGGTTAAGTCTTTCAGATGGTCGACGCTCTCTCGTGGAGCGCCGCAGTTGTGGCTCTGGTGGCTGAGCCTTGGCCTGCGTCTCTGTCACCTGAGGTGATTCCGGCCTGTCCGGGCTGGCCGCAGGAACTGTGCATGTTGTGGACCATCCTTGTTGCTCGTCCACTGGCAGTGGTGTGGGTGACATCTCATGCTTTTCTTCAGGTTCCTCCATGTCGATGCTGAACTTTTTCTTTACTTGGTCCAAGTGTTTACGGCATATCTGCCCATTGTTTAGTCTGACCACTATGACCCTATTCCCTTCTTTGCCAATTACAGTGCCCTCAAGCCACTTGGGTCCCAAAGCATGGTTAAGAACAAATACCGTGTCATCCATTTCTACACACCTCCCCCTTGAGTTTTGATCATGGAACTCGGTTTGGGACTGGCACTTGCCCTCAACAATGTCTGCCGAGTTCCGCTGGCGGGACTCCCGTGAGCGAGTGCGGGCGGGACCTGTAGGCCAGCAGGAGGCCCGATAGGCGGTACTGAAGGGAGGGTCCTTGGATGCGTAGCATGCCCTGTTTTATGACTTGGACCGCACGTTCCGCCTGGCCATTGGAAGCCGGCTTGAACGGCGCTGTCCGGACGTGTTTGATCCCATTGCCCGACATAAACTCCTGGAATTCATGGCTGGTGAAACATGGGCCATTGTCGCTGACCAGGATGTCTGGCAAGCCGTGGGTCATGAAAACCGTATGCAGACTCTCCATGGTAATGGATGTCGTGCACGAGTTTAATATGATGCACTCGATCCATTTCGAGTATGCATCAACAACGATCAGGAACATTTTTCCCATGAACGGGCCCGCATAGTCTACGTGAATACGTGACCATGGCCTGGTGGGCCAGGGCCACGTGCTGAGTGGGGCCTCCCTGGGGGCATTGCCCAGCTGGGCACACGTCGTGCACCTGCGAACCCAGTGTTCCAGGTCTGAGTCAATCCCCGGCCACCATATGGTGTAGTCATATGCAGCCAGCGTGAGGGCACATCGCTGTATGCGAGCTGACGCATTGGCATTGACAACCTTGCTGTCGGACAACAAGAATGTTAACGGCTTGTGGTCCGTCTCTAGCTAGAACTGTCTACCGAAAAGGTACTGGTGCATCTTTTTCACACCGTAAACACAAGCGAGTGCTTCCTTTTCGACCATGCCGTATCCACGCTCTGCCTGGGAGAGTGACCTGGAGGCATAAGCCACCGGTTGGAGTCAGCCGTCGTCATTATCCTGCTGCAACACACACCGAACCTCGTAGGATGATGCATCGCATGTTAAAACCAGTTTTTTTACAGGGGTCATACAAAGTCAAGAGTTTGTTAAAACACAGCAGGTTCCTCGTCTTTTTGAAAGCCCGTTCTTGACAGTCCCTCCAAAGCCACTCACAACCTTTACGCAAGAGCATGCGTAACGCTCCAACAATGTGCTTAAGTTCGGCAGAAAGTTCCCGAAATAGTTCAAAAGTCCCAGGAATGATCGCAACGCCAACGTGTTGTCGGGCCTGGGCCACAAAGCCAGAGCGTTTTTGATTCAGTGGGCCGGATCCCATCTGCAGCAACCCTCCTGCCCAAAAACTCGACCTCTGGGGCCAAAAACACACAATTGGCCTTTTTCAGCTGCAAGCCTACCCGGTCCAGTCGGCGTAGCACCTCCTCCAGGTTGAGGAGTGCTCTTCGATGTCTCGACCCGTTATAAGAATGTAATCTTGGAATACGATTGTTCCAGGAATGGATTTGAACAAGCTTTCCATGTTTCTCTGAAAGATGGCTGCCGCCAAACGAATGCCAAAGGGACACCTGTTGTAGATAAATAATTCCTTGTGCGTCGTGATGGTGGTCAGAAGCTTGGATTCTTCAGCCAGTTCTTGAGTCATGTAGTCTGAAGTGAGGTCCAGCTTCGTGAACAGCTTGCCACCTGCCAACGTGGCAAAAAGATCCTCCGCTATCGGGAGCAGGTATTGGTCTTGTAGCGACACTCGGTTGATGGTGGCTTTGTAGTTGCCACAAAACCTGACCGAGCCATTTGCTTTAAGGACAGGAACGATGGAACTTGCCCGGTCGCTGAATTCAACAGCCAAAATTATGCCCTCTCTGAGCAGCCTGTCCAATTCACTTTCAATTTTTTCACGCATCACATACGGCACCACTCTGGCTTTGTGGTGCACTGGTCTGGCGTCCGGAGTGATGCGTATCACTACTTTAGGGTCCTTGAACGTTCCGATACCGGGTTGAAACAGTGACCTGAATTTTTGTAGGACCTGTGAGCATGAACTTCGCTCCACAGATGAAATGGCATGCACATCCCCCCCATTTCCAATTCATCTCAGCTAGCCAACTCCTCACCAAGAGCGCGGGGCCATTTCCCGGGCTGATCCAGAGTGGCAGCCAGTTCTGTGATCCATTATGTGTTACCACCAAGTTTGCACTGCCCAGCACTGGGATGATCTCTTTGGTGTACATCCGTAGCTGCGTCTCAATGCGTTCCAGTTTGGGCCTGCTAGCTCTGTGTGGCCATCGTCTCTCAAATTGTTGTGCGCTCATAAGTGACTGGCTAGTTCCCGTATCCAGCTCCATGTGCACCGGGATGCCATTCAATAAGACTTTCATCATCACGGGTGGCGTTTTAGTGTATGAGCTGTGGACGTCAGCCACATGAACCCGCTGAACTTCAGCATCCATGTCTTTTGCCCAGGCCTCATCCTGCATTGTAGACCCCTCGTCTGGTTTCTCTGTCTCACAGATTAGCCTCGCTACAGCCTTTTTGCACATGCTGGCCAAGTATCCACTGACGTTACAAATCCTACAGGTGTATTGCTGGAACCTGCAGCTTTTCGCAGTGTGTCTACCCCCACACCTCCAGCATGAGCTGAGATTGTTGTTAACAAAAGAACTGTTACCAGGCATTCCTCTCTGATTGCCCATTTGGTTGTTCCTAAGCTCTCTGATGGTGGGTGTTAATGGTCCCATCGCGGGACACATTGTTCCTCGTGATGGCGTGAATTGTTGATCCCCTTTCTATTGTCCCTGTTGCGGGCCCACCCTAGAATCTGTTTCTGCCTGGGCGGTTTCGAAATGCCCTTGCCTGCCTGCGGGGTCCCTAGCCGCGTTCACAATGTTAACTCCCTGGCCCATCGCCACGTTGGGACCAGGGCTGCATGCGTAAATTAGCTTGGTCTCCTCTTCCTCTGCCATGAAGGTCTGAGCTATCAATGCCGCCCCTTCTAAAGTCAAGTCCTTGGTCTTTATGAGCTTCCTGAAAATCCCGGCATGGTTAATGACCTCGATGAAAAAGTCCCTTAACATCTCCCCCCTGCAGGCGTCTGTGAACTTACAGAGACTGGCCAAGCGCCGCAGGTCCGCAACGAAGTCCGAGATGTTTTCTCCCTCCCAGCGCCAGTGTGTGTAGAACCAGTGCCAGGCCATGTGTACGCTACTCGCTAGCTTGAGATGCTCACTGATCAGCTGGCTGAGCTCTTCAAAGGTCTTGTCCGCTGGCTTTTGGGGTCCGAGCAAGTCTTTCATCAGCGCATACGTCTGTGGTCCGCAGCTGGTCAGTAGATGCGGCCTCTGCTTGTCAGCCGCTGTCGCTCCCAGCCAGTCCTTCGTGACAAAGCTCTGCTGGAGTCTTTCCACGAAGTCGTCCCAGTCCTCACCCACACAGTAACGTTCCTCTGTGCTACCGGTGGCCATCCTCGTGGTTCGGTGATTCCCGTTTCTCGTCGCCAAATGTGGTGTCCCTGCACCTTACTACAAATTCACACGAGGCATGTATAGCAGACACGGTCACTCTATGACCTTAACCTTTATTCCCAGGACCAAGGAGTGCTGACCTTGGGTGGGACCTCCCCTTTTATACCTGGAAACCCAGGTGAGGAGTGTCTCCCACAAGTTCACCCCCTGTGGTCAGGGTGTACATTTCTAGGGTATAAGTACAGTGTACAGGAGTTGCATGAAGGTTACAGTTACATGAAGATTACCATTGCATGATGGTTACATACATGACAGTCCGGACACGCCATGGCGCACCATCCTGCCATCCAGAGGAGGCGGGGGTCCCCAATGGAGTGCTCTCTACACGGAGTCCTCCCTTTATTTATTGGGGACTTGACCTGGATGGTGTTGTATGAAGCAGTCCCGTGCAACAGGTTTTTAAAGTCGGTTCACGGAATCCCAAGCTGTCTGCAATTTCTGCGGTCTGGAAGAGTGCGTGCTCCACGTGTGTGTGTAAAGTGTGTGAGGTAGCAGCCCCTTCAAATAATGGAATAGCCACTATTCCATTATTTGAAGGGGCTGCTCCTCAATTTTTGGTTGCACTTCAGTCCCACACTCCTGCTCTTTGGGCACCTGGTGCGTAGGGGAATGGGCGGGTTAGAGGGTCTCCTCGTAGGACTGCACCTGGGCCTGGCCAAGGGGGCTATTAAAAGGTCCAGGCAGTGTGCAGTCGAGGAGGTCATTCAGCCCACCTGCCTCTCTTCTGCTGTTATGTTCGTGCCAGGCTGACCCTGGAGTTGGAGCACGTGGTGTCGAGCGGTATGCTCGTTTCCTTCCATGAGGGGTGGGCACCGGAGGGACTGGAGTGCATCATCTCAACAGGAAACTAAATTTTAATTTCATTTGATTTGACAAGGTTCCCTTTAATGGTTTATTGCTAATTTGTGGTTTTTGGTGTCCTTAAAAAAAAAAGGGGGGCACTTGTAATAACGTTACTTCCATTCTTCGGGAGCCTACTATCAGCAAGGGCAGACATCGACAACAAGGTTCAACACCGCCTCCAGTTAGCCAGCGCAGCCTTCGGTCGCCTGAGGAAGAGAGTATTCGAAGATCAGGCCCTCAAACCTGGCACCAAGCTTATGGTCTACAGGGCTGTAGTGATACCCACCCTCCTGTATGGCTCAGAGATGTGGACCATATACAGCAGACACCCCAAATCGCTGGAGAAATACCATCAACGATGTCTCCGCAATATCCTGCAAATCCCCTGGGAGGACAGACGCACCAACGTCAGTGTTCTCGATCAGGCCAACATCCCCAGCATTGAAGCACTGGCCGCACTCGACCAGCTGGGCGGGCACATTGTTCGCATGCCTGACATAAGACTCCGAAAGCAAATGCTCTACTCGGAACTCCTACATGGCAAACGAGCCCCAGGTGGGCAGAGGAAACGTTTCAAGGACACCCTCAAAGTCGCCTTGATAAAGTGCAATATTCCCACCGACACCTGGGAGTCCCTGGCCAAAGATCACCCTAAGTGGAGAAAGTGCATCTGGGAGGGCGCTGAATACCTCGAGTCTTGTCGCCAAGAGCATGCAGAAAACAAGTGCAGGCAGCAGAAGGAGCGTGCGGCAAACCAGACTCCCCACCCACCCTTTCCTTCAACCACTGTCTGTCCCACCTGTGACAGATACTGTAATTTTCGTATTGGACTGTTCAGCCACCTGAGAACTCACTTTTGAAGTGGAAACAAGTCTTCCTCGATTTTGAGGGACTGCCTATGATGATGATGATGACTTTAAAATAGTTGTAGAGCTGTGGCATTGTGAGAGGCTTAGCCAGTCACATGATGTTCACAAGACTCAATAAAATCCCAGCCAGTTGGGTTTATGTCATCCACGATGAGATATGCAGTTTTGAGCCTAGTGGATGAACTGGTAACGTGTAGTGTGATTGTCAAACCTTTGTTAATAAACCAATTAGTTCTTAATAGCAATGTGTTGCTATGAATTCTTAAGAAAAGAACCCATCAAGCAAATATATTACAAAATGGCGATGAGGATGAGATTTTCTTCATGAAGAAACTTTGGTGGAATTTCCTTTCATGAGAAGACAAATGCAAGTGGAGTACAGCAAGACGATATACCGGCAGTGTGGTTTCCGAATGAGAGTCTGGCTAAGCCACTCACAAGGCAACAGCTCTACAACCATTTTGTTGTAATACTTTCAAGTGCCCCCTGATTAAACGGGGGGACACACTCCAAAAAAACTTTTCAGGTGCCCCTTTGTTTTTTTTTTTTGTTTTTGTTTTTTTTTTGAGGACAGCAAAACACAAATTATACAAGTGCACCCTGGCTCAAAGATGGGGGCGGGGGGAGGGGGGGGCACTAAAACTGGCACATTAAAACAAATTAAACTTTAACCATTAAATTCAAATTAAAATTTGGTTGCCAGGGATGATGATACATTCCAGTCCCTCCAGCGCCCACCTCTCGCGGAAGGCCGCGAGCGTACCGGTGGACACCGCGTGCTCCATCTCCAGACTCGGATGTAACCGCGGAAGAGAGGCAGGCAGTCGGGCTGAATGAACCCCTCGACCGCCCGCTGCCTGGACCGGCTGATGGCCCCCTTGGCCATGCCCAGGAGCAGTCCTATGAGGAGGCCTTCGGACCTACCCGCTCCCCTCCGCACAGGGTGCCCAAAGATCAGGAGCGGGGACTGAAGTGCAACCAGAAATTGAGGAGCAGCCCCTTTAAATAATGGAACAGGGGCTGCAACCTCGCACATTCTATAAAAACACGGAACACGGACTCTTCCAGACCGCAGAAATTGCAGGCGGCCTGGGAGCCCGTGAACCAACTTAAAAATTTGTTGCACGGGACTGCTCCGTGCACCACCCTCCAGGTCAAGTCCCCGGTAAACAGTGGGATGACTCCCGCGTAGAGTGCACTCCATCGGGGACCCTCGCCTCCTCCGGATGGCAAGATGGTGCGCCATGGCGTGTCCGGATGGCAGACGAGGATGGCAAGGTGGAGAGTGTGCAGGAGCAGCCCGTACAGGAAACCCCTCCACGCAGAACTGAAAGGCATGGAGGGGATTTCCCCAAGGAGGCTCAAGTTGTGAGGCGCCAGCTCCCGAGGGAGGTTTCGGGGTTTGACGCCGATGAGGAATTCCATCCAGACGGGGGTTCGTTCAGACGGGATCTCCCCACGTGTTTGAGCCTCCTCGCTGCACCTAACGGAGTCAGGACCCAGCACTGTTTTTAGCGACTCGATGGCATTGGCCACGCGCCAGGCATCGGCCCAGGATAGGCGCCGTGACAACAGCTCTACAACTCTTGAGAAACAATAAATAAACAATTAAATCAAGTGCCCCCCCAATCTGGGGGACACTCCAAACATTTTTCCAGGCCCGTTTTTGTTTTTTTTTTGGTTTTTTTTGTAGTTTTCTTTTGTTTTTTTTGGGCACTAAAACATACAATATAAGTGCCCACTATAAAAGTGGAGGGGGACACTAAAACCCAGCAATTAAAACAAATTAAACTTTAAAACATATAAAATCAAATTAAAATTTGGTTGCCGGGGGTAACGTTGCACTCCAGTCCCTCCGGCGCCCACCTCTCGCGGAAGGCCGCGAGCGAACCGGTGGACACCGCGTGCTCCATCTCTAGGGACACCCTGGCTCGGATGTAGGCGCAGAAGAGAGGCAGGCAGTCGGGCTGAACGACCCCCTCGACCGCCCGCTGCCTGGACCGGCTGATGGCACCCTTGGCCGTGCCCAGGAGCAGTCCTACAAGGAGGCCTTCGGACCTACCCGCTCCCCTCCGCACAGGGTGCCCAAAGATCAGGAGGGTGGGACTGAAGTGTAACCAGAAATTGAGGAGCAGCCCCTTTAAATAATGGAACAGGGGCTGCAACCTTGCACACTCCATAAAAACATGGAACACGGACTCTTCCAGACCGCAGAAATTGCGGACGGCCTGGGAGCCCGTGAACCAACTTAAAATTTGTTGCACGGAACTGCTCCGTGCACCACCCTCCAGGCCAAGTCCCAGATAAATAGTGGGAGGACTCCCGCGTAGAGTGCCCTCCATCGGGGACCCCCGCCTCCTCCGGATGGCAAGATGGTACGCCATGGCGTGTCCGGACGGCAGACGAGGATGGCAAGGTTGAGGGTGTGCAGGAGCAGCCCGTACAGGAAACCCTTCCGCGCAGAACTGAAAGGCACAGAGGGGATTTCCCCGAGGTGGCTCAAGTTGTGAGGAATTCCGTCCGGACGGGGTTCAGTTCGGACGGAATCTCCCCACGTGCTTTCGCCTCCTCGACACACCTAACGGAGTCAGGGCCCAGCACTGTTTTTAGCGGTTCGGTGGCATTGGCCTCGAGCCAGACGTCGGCCCAGGATAGACACCGTGGCAACAGCTCTACAAACCTTTGCGCATCCTCACAGGTGTGTACATTACAACAAACAACAGGCCTCTTTTAATATTCAAATCTGGGTTCTATGAAGTAATGGCCATTTTAGGAGCGAACTCGGCAGAATGTGTGTCATGAACCCTCCAAACGGTTCCACAGGTGATAGTACTGAAGAGGCCCAGCAGAGGTAAGTTTAAAATTATTTTGGTAGGGTCAGGAGGAGCAGGACTGCTCCATTAGGCCTCACAAAAATAATGTGGACCAATCTGGCCCCGAGATCCCCGCACTGCGATCGCGACGATGCCCCTCCCCCATCCCCCAACCAACAGCACACGTTAAAAGAATCCACGCACAAGCATCTTCCACCCCTTCATTTGGAGTTCAGGCCTGGAACATCGGATCCTTCATTGAAACATCTGTGAACTCTTGTGGAAGCAAGTCATCCTCGTTCGAGGGACCGCCTATGATGATGATGATGCCTGGCAGCCGACTGGGGCAGCCCGGTATTGGCCAGTCTTAATCCAGCCAGCTGCATCGGAGGCTCAGTTGGTGTCCCGCAGCAGGCTGGTTTCAAGTCCCTGAGGTGAGGGCCTCAAAGTCATGGCCGTCTTTTCGCCCATGGCAGGGGTGGACGGTCGGCTAGACCGGAGTCAAAACCGATCCCTCGGAATTGTTAAATCGTAAAATCAGCGAGAACTGACAACATGAGGGCTCAAGTGAAGCTTTCAAAAAATAAGGGGTAGACTGTTGCTTCTAAGAAGGATGCACAGGTATGAGGCCTTGGTACCAAGAAAAAAGCAAATGGAGATGAAAATGGTCTGAATGTGTTTTGACCCGAGCTAACAAAGCTACCGAAGTGAGTTGAAATATTTTTCTCATTCCAAATTCCTTCTGTTCCAATAACATCAATATTTTTAGGAGAGAATTTGAATAAAAATACGATTCATCTCACAAAAAACATTTATTAACAAAGTCACACCTTTTAAGATTCTAAAGCAGTGATCCATTTTAAAACTATTTATTCCCATTTACCTGCTGGCGGTAGTGTGGAAATGAAACACTTTTTCTGGATATCGTTTAGGTCTGTCTGACACCAATAGCTGTCACGATCCAGGTGATGTAGGCCAAAAGAGCAACCAGGCAGGAGGGGGTTGTAGCAGGCTGAGCAGCCACCTGATTGGATGAACGCTGGCCCAGGTAGAACTTCTGAGATCATCCTTACTTTAACAAAGGTGTTGAGCTCCCATACTGAGCCTGGTGCTGGGAGCTTGGCAGAAGGGACAATTAAATGATCATTCAGCAGCCCTTAAAAGGCTGCTGACCCGAGATGAGGAAAACTTTAAAGCATACGGTCCTATAAAAGTGGCTGCATTTTAGATTGAAAATTGTGATAGCCCTCAAAAATGCTGAAACTATTCTTAATGCATATTTGAGGCTTTTCAAATGAAAAAAGTGGCTAGCAATATCCAATGATTGCCTCAATAAATGCAGAAGCAAGAAACAGGGTCTATGGGTTACTATTGGAGCACTGCGGCCTCACATCCTTGGTAACTTGAACTTGCACCTCAATTCCCCTTGCCCCATCTCCACTAACTTTACCACATGCCTGTCTTTTCTCAATCTCACCTTTTATATAAACTCCCTCAACCCAGATACTGGACCTCATCACCTCTCCTAGCTGCTCTGCAGCTGAAGTCTCAATAACTTGACATAGCAATCTCTGAACACATTACTGTCTCCCTTCCTACCCACATCACCATCTCGCCACCAATTCCACTATTGTCACCATCTATCCATGGGAAGAACTCAACCCTAGCTACCTCTCAATGTAACCTGCAAATGACCAACTCACCCTTCTCATCACAACTCTGCTGCTATCTACCAGCTTAATTACTACCTCGTCTCTTCCTATAATGCCCTTGGTCCCCAGAAAATCAATGACTGTATCCTACTCCTATTGCTTCCCCTGGTAGAACCTCCATCATTGCTCCCTCAAGCCAGAGAGAGGCAAACAAGATGCAAACCTGGTGTGTAGCTGGTCTTGTGATCAATATCCAGATCTGGCTTTGCCCACATGAAACATTAATGTGTTTGATTGTCCTCCGCCAAAATTGTCCATTGTGCCAGGGTCATATTGGAGAGCAAGAAGAACCCAGGCTTCTTTATTCACTATCAACTAACTGACCTCTTTATAAACCAGAAAGAGCTCTCATCTCACTTAACTCACTGAAAGATATCACTGCAATTGCTCATTCCCTTACCTCTCCCAAGTTGGGTATAGCCTTATAGTACAGCACACCATCTAGACCCATGAATCTTTTGTAATCTCACTTTATCACAGTGCTTATTTCCATTGTAAAGTCAAGTGATTTTTTTTTGGCTGCAGAATACTGTACTGCACTGAACAACTGTTATTAGACCCTCGTTGTATAATTCAACATAAAATTATATTAATTCTGTGGGAGTTTAATACAAGACCAATAATAAACATCATTACACGTGATCTAATTTCAAAGAATTGGTGCATTGCAAACTCTGGAAAATTTATTATTTCCCACTGTCAATTTCATGTTTCCATTCAGTTCAGTTGAATGAACTGCAACTGATTTTATCAAATTCACAGTAACAGGGAGCAAATGAGTTTAAAATCAGAATTACTTGGAGGGTTTATAGTCATTTAATGATAACTCTTTCCATTTTTGAGAATACTGTAGAGTTAATCTGAAACACACATTCCCCATATTATCTAATTATTGACTTATAAGACCAAACACTCTTTCTGACATGTAACTCAAATTCAAAGCAGATCCCTGCAAATTCAAGCAATATGCTAATGCTAAAGACGTCTAAAATAAGGTACTTGGAGAATCTCAGGTTGGAATTGCAATTACTTAAACCAATCCAATCTCCTCTCTCACTGCGTTCAATAACTCTTTCTGAATTGAATCTCTACTGCTATAAAAGCTATGAAATTGCTATTCCCAGGTGTCAAGGTGCTGCGGATGGCTGGCTGACCAAGTGCTGTGCATTGGAATGGTTGGATGTAGGTTTGCGCCTCTTGGTGATTGAACGTTGCAGTGTGGTTTCACAACAGCGGGGCTCTGCTAGCCTGCTGGAGCCAGTCCCGCCATTTGCATTTCCAGCTCGCAGCATTCCCCACCAGACGTGGTCAGAGTAGAGCTGGTGAATCGGCCCCAGTTCCGTAGACCCACAGAAAGCGTTTCTACAACCTGTGGAGCCGGACCCTCCCCGCGCCCCCTCTTAACCTCACCTCGACCACCGTAATCAGCATCCTTATTTAAAACTAAACTCTTATAGCCTAATTCTAAAACAAACCATCGCATATTGATCACTCTTTTCCACAAGATTTCACAATTTGTTTTTTGATCTATTTACTGGGGGTCATTTACTTTTTGGACAACACTGATCCTTTATCAGCCTGAAAATGACATTGAGTGATAGGTATGAAATGGATTGGTGGGTCTTTGGGGTGAAACACAATTTTGCTAATAGCTTTATGGTGAATGTAGTAAAAGGAAAACTTAAAGGCCATGCACTAATTTCCAAAAGCATGTGAGTATGTGTTTGATTTATACATAAACTTTAATCCGTGAAAAACATGAAAAGTGCTCCTCGTAAACAGGTTCATCATAGAGGACGCAACAGAAAGCATGATCAATGGAAGAGACATACAACGCAAAATCATTAATAATGAATTAAAATGCGAAGAAAACTCACAAATTTTACCATATAAACTGAGAAGTATCTTACCTTTCGAGATTTTGCTGGATTGACGTCTGATGACAGGAAGAAATAGTTTGATTTTGTGGACAGCAACGGTCGTCAGCGCTGTGAAACTGGACATAAAGGCTTCAGTCAATGAGAGAACCCCCCCGCCAGCACGTGACTCGGGTCACCTCCAACTACAATTTAAAGCTAGCACAGGTTTTTAAGTTTTAATCACCGATTTATGGGAAATCACTTCAAGAATTTCAAAGAAAAGTCAAATTAATATGTCAAAAACATTCGTGTTGCCCAGGCCACCAGGTAAAAATTTTGTTTTCAAAATGAAATTATTCAAAACCCATTGCATTTATCTGAGTAAAACTTCAACATAATGACCAGCTATAGTACTTCCATACAGAAACTAACAAAAATCAAGACGACTTCAGTACTGCTTGCTGCCAACACTGATAACGGTGGTTATGCTCGTGGACACCACCAGTAACAACTGTTACCATATTTTTGTTAGTCTAATAGTCTGTCATTCAAATGTCACGTGGCTATATCATTGTTCAGAGTTATTACATAGACTGTGATCACATTGCTTATCAATGAAATAGTCTCTCTTGTATCTACCAAGCATTTATTGTCATTCAAGTGTCGGTCACGAATGAATGTCACATTTTGGTGTCCATTTTTTTTAAAACATTGAGTCAAGTTCATCAATCATGATAAGAATTGTGCATTACTGTGCTTGATGTTATCTTTATTATATCTATCATATGTATAGAATAAGAATATAAGAATATTTTGATGCAATATAATCCAACATTTATTCTAACTCAATTATAAACACAACCCATGAAATCTCTCCAGTATTGAAAAAACACTCATTTCAAATTGCTATGAAAAACTGAATATTTGCAGTTAGCTGCGGTTTTTAAATGGAAAACAAAAGAAAGACTTGCATTTATATAGCACCTTTCACAAAGCGCTTTACAGCCAATGAAGTATTGTCACTGTTGTAATGTAGGAAACGTGGTAGTCAATTTGCACACAGCAAGCTCCCACAAACAAGCATTGTGATAATGACCAGATAATCTGATTTTGGTTGATAAATCTTGGCCAGGACACCAGAGAAAATTCCCCTGCTCTACTTCAAATAGTGCAATGGGGTCTTTTACATCTGCCTAAGAAGGAAGACTGGGCCTTGGGTTAACATTTCATCTGAAAGACAGCACCCTCTGACAGTGCAGCACTCCCTCAGTACCACACTGGAGTGTCAGCCTAAATTTGGGGCTTAAGTGTCTGAAGTGAGACTTGAACCTGCAACCTTCTGACTCTCAGGCAAGAGTGCTACCAACTGAGCTACAGTGCACTTTGTGAAGCTCCTACCTCGTGCATTACCAATGTCACTCATACAGTTGGGCATCAAGCAGAGGCTTTTCAAGGAGGAAAATGGACCAGGCCTCCTGGTAGGACTAACAAACAGCAAGCCGGCATGTTCTGCTGACCAGTTACCCAGGCACCACTCTGGAGGAAAATTCACCCCAATTAGTCATTTTATTTGATGTACAGATTTTCATGTTAATGGTACAAGACAGTTAAGAAATCAGCTTGGACAGATATACTCTTTATATCTGTCGGGCCCGGATCCTTAATTATGAGTAAAGTGCATAACATTTTTATATCATGTTGTGTTAAAGTGATGGGTGGATTACTGTCATTTGGGCTGCGGGACTGTAATAAACATCAAAAACCGTGCTTCAGGTCACCCGTGAGCAATGCCACAGGAGATCGACTAGTTATTCATTTAGTCACTCCAGGCAGAACAGCTCAAATGTGACTGGCTGAAAAGTTTCTTCAATAAAGCAATAATTTCCTTGTTTTGCTAAATTGACTTTGTGATGAGCTTGTATGTGGTCTGCAGACAGTCAATTCTACCAATGTTCTGTTAATCCTCAATTTGATGAAACCTTACACAAGGTTTTTATTGCAAAATAACTCACCCCACAGCAATCACAAGTGCTGTCAGTCAGCCAAGAAGTAGCTAATTCTCAAGGACAATTAGAGACGGGTAATAAATGCTGGCCTTGCCAGCGACGCCCACATCTTGTGAATGAATAAATAAATTGACATCTTTTGAAAAATGTACCTTTTTTTTAATTTGATTTTTTTTCTGCTCATCAAAATGCAGAATGGAACATTCCTTTCATACTTAACACCCAGTACAGCATCAGGAACTCTCAGCTCAGATACCACATGAGCTGAATTAGCCCCTGAAGCATTACTCATTGCATGATAGAATTAAAAGTCAGAACTGTTGTATATCATTTTCATCCACTTGTAAATCAAATGAAAATGACATATCAATCTTCTGATTACTCTTTCTCCCTATAATAAGGTTTGCCAAGCATTTTTCATGTCAATGCTACTTTAACATACACTTTTATTTCTGCACTTAGATACATCAGATGTTTCAGATATTTGTGTGACTACATCCATTGCACTGTTTGAAATGAAGGTATGTTTAAAACGAATGATACAGGATAGAAGGCCCATCGTGCCTGTGCCAGTTCTTTGAAAGAGTCCCAATTAGCCCCACTCCCCTACCCTTTCCCCATAGCCCTGCCAATTCCTCCCTCTCAAGTCTTCATCCAATTCCCCTCTGAAACCACCACCAAATCTGCTTCCAGCAACCCCTCATGCCTTCCTTCATTTGTAAGCCTAGATAGTGCAGGACTGAGGGAGTATTTATATTTCTCAATGAAGCTTCTGGTAATATAAGAACATAAGAAATAGGAACAGAAGTTCGCCATTTGGCCTCTCGAGCTTGCTCTGCCATTCAATAAGATCAGGGCTGATCTGTAGTTGGGCTCAGCTCCACTTTTCAAAGGTTTTTTTTTAACAACTGAACACGGTCAATTCTTAATTAAACAACATTTTGCAGATATATAGAGCCATATTCGTAATATATTTCTGTTCATAATTTACTGCATAACAACAACAACAACAACTTGTATTTATATAGTGCCTTTAACATAGTGAACCGTTCCAAGGCACTTCAAAGGACTATTATGAGATAGAATATTTGACATCGAGCCACATAAGTAGAAATTAACACAGGTGACTAAAAGCTTGGTCAAAGAAGTAGGTTTTAAGGAGCATCTTGAAGGAGGAAAGAGAGGTAGAGAGGCGAAAATGTTTAGGCAGGGAGTTCCAGAGCTTGGGGCCTAAGCAACAGAAAGCATAGCCACCAATGGTTGAGTGATTATAATCAGGGATGCTCACGAGGGCAGAATTACAGGAGTGCAGACATCTTGGCGTGTTTGATTTATGCACTTTTGACACCCAGTAGTATGAAGCACTCCCAAGTCATGCTTTGCATGGTTTACTGGAAAGCTTCTTCAGTTCTCCTCTAGCAATGTGCCTTTGATCTGTACCCTGAGAATAACTACCTATATTTTATGAGGGAGACATTTTGATTTATTTCAACACAATCTTGTGGCTTTTCTGAGTGAGTCTGCAATTTGTGGCACATTATAAGAAGCTCTATGCTGTGGTTTTGAAGCTACTAGGATCTAAGTCAAGATGGCACTAAATAATTACGTATAAAGCCCTCAAACAATGCCATGTAGGACACGCAAGGATCCTCAGTTTGGCCTGGATTTTAATCAAGATTCCAGAGGTGAAAGGACATTTCATTAACTAGACCACCCACAATCCATGAGTGTAATCTTCTGAAACTGGCATTGGCAACTGCCACAATCTTACTTGTTTGCATAAAATTGTGATGTTTGGAGCAAGAAAAGGTAATTTGTCCCAACAAGCCCACTTCATCCAAATTTCATACATAATTTATTTTATTATGGATTGCCCCCTCACTAAAAGCAACTTGCATTTATATTACACCTTTGGCATGGTAAAAGATTCCAAGATGCTTCATTCAGCCCAGCCTTAGGCCTGACCTGTGGGGAGTATGGAATTATGGAATCACCCCTTAAATTAAAATTCTGAAGAAATGCAAAGACTAATGGAGAGGAAATAAAAGTAATGTAAAATTCTTAGGAATAATTGTCATGTCATTTATCATTAGGTGTCAGTAGTACTTTGCTATACATTCCCATATTCAAGATTATTTAGTTCTTAACATGTCTCGCGATTCTCCTGATTTAGTCAGAATGTTCTAATTTTGTGCCTACATTTGAATCCCATCCTAACCTTGGAGCCACATTCCTGAATTATTAAATGTTCTCCCAGTCTAAAACAGTTATTCCAAAGACTTCTTTAGGAGTTGCAGAAGTATGGGGCTAATATATGTTTTCATATTTTTTCAATTGGATTCACACCCTCAGGAGATACGTGGGGTGTCCGGAGGATGGGTAGGGGAGTGGGAGGGGGGGGGGGAAGAAAACATTAAACACACACCAGAACAAACCTTATTAAAATCTATTTGGAATGGTGGAAACTTTAACGATGCATTAACTGGATTAGAAACATAAATAATTGCTATTTAAAATGAAAATATTATGTTATTTGGATATTCATGATGTAATGCATGTTAAAATGAAATGTCCCTGATTTTTGTGGCCTGTGTCTCTTATTTTCAAATTTGCAACTTGAGATAAATAGCTCTAAGACTCAAATCTGTACATGGCTTTCCTTCATTTTTAGTTAATGCATAAGAGTTAATGTACATAAGGGTTGGTAAATGTATGAATGATGTTTACTTTGTGAATTAGGACACTGAATGAAACTTTGCCAGAATATTATGCAGTCGGTTTTTGGCAACATTTAGAGATATGTCCATGGCATCCTTAACATTAGCAGCTCTCAATTATGCTATATCTTGGTACATTTCAGTGCTCACACAAATTGCTATGTGCACCGCATACACTTTCTGACATTCTGTTCACTGTTGCATCACTTTTCATAAGCTGAACGGTCTAGGCAACAATTGTGAGGCACACAGCTACAGCCACTGAATGTTAAACCAGCGAGAACGAGCATAAATTGCAGACAGAGAGAAAAGTCTTGATCCAGAATACATATTTCTTGACAAAGGCAGTGAGATGATGTGTAAATATCACAGCTGTCATGGCTGACTGGCTAAAACAAACAGTGTGCTCTAGGGTATAAAACCTTTTTTTAAACAGAGTGGCAAACGCAGCTGGAGACATAGCCCTAAGACAGCCAACATATGTAAACTCTTGCTTGATATGTTGAGTCTCCTGGGTACAGAGAGGGTGGTCCTGGATCTCAAGGACCTGTGATTAGTTTTCACCACTTTTCTTAGTTATACTTGCATATTTTGATATAAAACCTCTCTTTAAACATACTGAGGGGTAGGTTTAAGGATCAAAAGTAAATCAAACGTGACAACCAAAGTCTAGACTTATATAAGGTTACAATGAACAGTTACAGAAAAGCACCAGAGATTGATCAATTGCCTAAAATATAGACTTTGCTTAACTTTGCAGGTCTAGCCTTTAAATCATAGGGGTCAAAATTCGTTATGGCCATTTTTGAGGCGGTGTCACGCTGATTTTAGCGTCAGGCGCTAGGCGCAGCCTCAAAGTCCTAAATTCAGTTTTTACGCCCAAAGATGAGAGAGCAGCGCTAAAAAGTAGCATTGTACACTCATCCTCGGGCGGGAGCTCAGGAGGCCGACTGAATTTCCCGACGGGAAACTGCCGCCATTCCAGAAAAAAACAGGAAGAAAAAAAAGAGCTAAAACTTCTCCGTCCCACGCACACACTTCCTCGCTCTTAAAACTAATGAAAACATGCAGAAATAAATAAAGAGAAATCTTTACCTTCCTTTCTGGGTGATTCCACCCAAGATCCGCTCTTTTACAACCACTTTTTCCTGGCTGTACTTCCGCCTCCTGTTACGGCAGCCGTACAAAGCAAATATCGCCACAGAAGCGTCAAAGAGGCGTTGTACGCTGGATGACGTTACTACGCGGGTGGCGTTAGCCGGCACAGCATTGCCTCTTGGTGCCTCTGCCAAAATGACTGAATTTAGGACGAGGTTTCGACGCTGCTTACCATCGAAGGTAGGCCTTTGCCGCCCATTAGCCGCCTAGCACCGGCAGCGTTATAAAGTGAATTTTGGCCCGATAAAATCTTAGCAAGAAAGAAAGACTTGCATTTATATAGCACCTTTCAATCCCACCGGATGTCCCAAAGCGCTTTACAGCTAATGAAGTACAGTCACTGTTGTAATATAGGAAACGCGGCAGATAATTTGCGCACAGCATGCTCCCACAAACAGCAACGTGATAATGACTAGATAATCTGTATTAGTGATGTTGATTGAGGGATAAATATTGTCCAGGACACCAGGGAAAACTCCCCTGCTCTCGAAATAATGCCATGGGATCTTTTACGTCCGCCTGGGAGAGCAGACGGGGCCTCGGTTTAACGTCTCATCTGAAAGACGGCACCTCTGTCAGTGCAGCACTCCCTCAGTACTGCACTGGAGTGTCAGCCTAAATCTTTGTGCTCAAGTCTCTGGAGTGGGATTAAACCCACAACCTTCTGACTCAGAGGCGAGGGTGCTACTAACTGAGCCATTGGCTGACACTTAAATCTTTCAACATAATAGTGCAAACAGGATTATTCCACTTACTTGGAAACGAGGCAGTTGCATGGAAAATTAGGCAGTGGAATAGGCAACATGATTAGTCATGAAAAGTTCAAATGAAGAAGGCCCTTCAGCCCATTTAATCTCACCCTTCCAGAATACTAATACTAGAGTCTCCAATTATTGCTTTGAACTGTTTCTGAATCCACCGTTCTGCTTCCAACCACCTCTCTGGGCAGCCATTCCAGTTGTTTATTGCCCTTAGTATGAAGAAATATTTACTGATATCTGTCCTAAATACTCCCTTCACAGCCCTGAATCTCAGTGCTCATCCCTGCCACCCTGCTCATCTGATCGTAATGCTGTGGGTTTACTTACTCTATTCTGTGAAGTATCTAATAGATGAAAGATCTCCTTCGAGACATCAAAGCTGAAGAGTCCTAACTTTTCAGGTCATTCCTCACAGCTATTTCCCTTTGGCAGTGGGATCTCTGCTGCATTGTTGCTGGGGCCTAGGAAGGCATAGATACTCAAAGATGTTAGAGAATTTTCAATACTTTGGTTCGGTATTCACTAAGGAGGACACATACAACCTTCCGGATATAAAAGGGGTCAGAGGGTCCAGTAAGAAGGAGGAACTGAGGGAAATCTTTATTAGTCGGGAAATTGTGTTGGGGAAGTTGATGGGATTGGAGGCCGATAAATCCCCAGGGCCTGATGGTCTGCATCCCAGAGTACTTTAGGAGGTGGCCTTGGAAATAGCGGATGCATTGACAGTCATTTTCCAACATTCCATAGACTCTGGATCAGTTCCTATGGAGTGGAGGGTAGCCAATGTAACCCCACTTTTTAAAAAAGGAGGGAGAGAGAAAACAGGGAATTATAGACCGGTTAGCCTGACATCGGTAGTGGGTAAAATGATGGAATCAGTTATTAAGGATGTCATAGCAGCGCATTTGGAAAGAGGTGACATGATAGATCCAAGTCAGCATGGATTTGTGAAAGGGAAATCATGCTTGACAAATCTGGAATTTTTTGAGGATGTTTCCAGTAGAGTGGACAAGGGAGAACCAGTTGATGTGGTGTATTTGGACTTTCAGAAGGCTTTCGACAAGGTTCCACGCAAGAGATTAATGTGCAAAGTTAAAGCACGTGGGATTGGGGGTAGTGTGCTGATGAGGATTGAGAACTGGTTGGCAGACAGGAAGCAAAGAGTAGGAGTAAATGGGTACTTTTCAGAATGGCAGGCAGTGACTAGTGGGGTACCGCAAGGTTCTGTGCTGGGGCCCCAGCTGTTTATGTTGTACATTAATGATTTAGACGAGGGGATCAAATGTAGTATCTCCAAATTTGCGGATGACACTAAGTTGGGTGGCAGTGTGAGCTGCGAGGAGGATGCTATGAGGCTGCAGAGTGACTTGGATAGGTTAGGTGAGTGGGCAAATGCATGGCAGATGAAGTATAATGTGGATAAATGTGAGGTTATCCACTTTGGTGGTAAAAACAGAGAGACAGACTATTATCTGAATGGTGACAGATTAGGAAAAGGGGAGGTGCAATGAGACCTGGGTGTCATGGTACATCAGTCATTGAAGGTTGGCATGCAGGTACAGCAGGCGGTTAAGAAAGCAAATGGCATGTTGGCCTTCATAGCGAGGGGATTTGAGTACAGGGGCAGGGAGGTGTTACTACAGTTGTGCAGGGCCTTGGTGAGGCCACACCTGGAGTATTGTGTACAGTTTTGGTCTCCTAACTTGAGGAAGGACATTCTTGCTATTGAGGGAGTGCAGCGAAGGTTCACCAGACTGATTCCCGGGAGGGCGGGACTGACATATCAAGAAAGACTGGATCAACTGGGCTTGTATTCACTGGAGTTCAGAAGAATGAGAGGGGATCTCATAGAAACATTTAAAATTCTGATGGGTTTAGACAGGTTAGATGCAGGAAGAATGTTCCCAATGTTGGGGAAGTCCAGAACCAGGCGTCACAGTCTAAGGATAAGGGGTAAGCCATTTAGGACCAAGATGAGGAGAAACTTCTTTACCCAGAGAGTGGTGAACCTGTGGAATTCTCGACCACAGAAAGTTGTTGAGGCCAATTCACTAAATATATTCAAAAAGGAGTTAGATGTAGTCTACTAGGGGAATCAAGGGGTGTGGCAAGAAAGCAGGAATGGGGTACTGAAGTTGCATGTTCAGCCATGAACTCATTGAATGGCGGTGCAGGCTCGAAGGTCTGAATGGCCTACTCCTGCACCTATTTTCTATTTTTCTATGTCTATGTTTCTAATAGAAGACCATAATCTGTCATTGAGGGTTTCACTTGAGACAGTGGTGCATGTCTTGAAGTTATTAACATCTGTGAAGAAGAACTCTGGTCAACAAAGAGGGACTTGTGAGTTTTGGGGACACATGAGGCTGAAATTGCCCCTTCCCTTAAGGCCCATTACCGCCGGAAACCAGTGGCCACTCTATGGAGTGTAATGGCCGCCGATTTTTCGCGTAACGGCTGCCATTTTGAAAATTCCGCTCCTGCGGTTTCCCGGCTGTGGCCCGCTCCCCTCCACTACCATTCCGCTGCTGCCGATCCATCCTAAGTGTGTCATCAGAGCGCGCACCGCCGACATTCCCCCTCCGATGATGAAATTCCACCAAACGATTCTTGCTCCTGCCGCGCAGTGCCAAAGGCAGCTTTTCCTGCCAGTGCACTGAGCTTGGAGTCCTTCTGAAATGGCGGTGCGGCTCCCATTAAAGGGGAGGGCCTACTGCCGCTGCCGTCATGTTTTTTTTGTCGGCCGACTGCCATGTCGGGCCGACAATTATGCCCCCGGGTTCGTCAGGGCCGCCAACAGGTGGTGCCAGGCCGCTGTCCCAGCTGAAACCCTCCCTGGTGGCCCAAACTTCAAGAACAGCGCAGGCTATCCCCTTTAAGTGAAGGGGAGAGCTGTGGTGACGCGGCACCATGATGACATCATCTGACCGACAGTGGTGGACACTACATCTGCTCCCAACTTCCACCCCTCCAGAGTGCGATCTTCCGCTCACCGCCGCATATCCGCCCCCATTATGACCGACTTCTGGTCCGCTGGAAAAAAAAGCCATCGATTGGAATTTCGCTCAAGAGGCCACCACATCCACCGCGCCTGTAAAAACAACAGAAACCGGGTCGGTGTGCCCCATTTCCAGCGGTGGGCAATTTCGGCCCCCTGATGGAATCATGGTGTTGTGCTCTCAGATTCCGATTTGGAAAATTGTCACTTTATTTAGGGCTTAATTAAATTGTGAGGTTCCTGACTTTATGGTTAGGATCTTGTGAAATTCCAAGTGCAGGTCATAGTTTGAAATTATGGGTCACTTTACAAAAACTAGGGGAATATAGAAGGCCCCACGAAGAACGTTTGGCCTGCTGTCATCTTGGGTTCCCCCTTCCGTTGCCATTTAGGGCTGGTAATTCATGCCGTAAGGACCCTGATTTATAGGGCCCAAGTTTCCACATGATTTGCGCCTGATTTTTAGGAGCAACTGGTGGAGAACGGACTATCTTAGAAATCGCAATTCTCCACATTTTTTTTTCTGCAGTTCTAGTCAGGTAGAACAGTTCTACTTTGGAACAGAATTTTTTTCTTCAAAAGGGGGCGTGTCCGGCCACTGACGCCTGATTTGAAAGTTTCCACAGTGAAAACGTACTCCAAACTAAAGTAGAATGGAGCAAGTGAAGATTTTTGTAGAACTGAAAAAACCTGTTCTGCACATTAAAAAATCAGGCGCAGGTTACAAATTAGGCGTCCAGAACGAGGTGGGGGGGGAGGGAGGGAAGTCATTAAATTCTACAATAAATCCTTATTTATACTTCTACAAATATTATACAAATAAATCCAACCTGAATAAACATTTATAAGCAAAGAAAAGATTAAATAAACCATCTTCCTACCTGTGTGAAAGTGCTTCAGGCACGGAGAATTCTGCAGGCGTTTGTTCCCGCGGGGGAGGGGGGGGAGAAGGGAACAGCCGTTCGTTCCCGCGGGGGGGGGGGGGAAGGAGACAGTGAGAAGGCTGCAAGTGCTAATGTGCTTTTATTAAAAAAATGTTCAAAAATTAAACAGCTACAAAGAACTACAAAAATGACTGAGTGCCAATGTTTTTTTCACACTGAGCATGCGCGAACGCTCCAACGCAAACGCGCAGCGTTGCCGGCAGGAAAAAAAACTAATTAAAATAATACCCGCCCCTTCCCATTTACAAAATCGGCGCGAGTGTAGGGTCCGCCCCCCTGGGTGCCGCGCCAGGCAGACAAGGAGCTGCAGAACGCTCCAGAATTGGGAGGTTTTTTTTAGGCGCCGTTTTAGGCGCGAAAAATGGGCGCCCAGCTCGGAGGGCCGCCCGTTTTTTATCGTGTGGAAACTTGGGCCCATAGTCCTGTCACAGAAGTCAACCTTCACCGCTCAGAAAGGGGACAATGAAATTTTGGAGTCTCACTCCAACATGTAGTAAATTGTTCCTATAGATTTTAACCTTTTACAAAAATCTGTCTTGGCTGTATTTTTGTGCCAGTCTTGCCATCCACATTCCTGTTAGTGTCAATAGTTAACAATGTTCAGAATGCAAAGCTGTTTTGACAGTCAAAAATGCAATTTAGATAGATTTCATTCAGAAATAAATTTTTGCTTGCAGTATATGAGTAAGAATGCACACACATTGCACACACCTACCCTGCCATTAATTTCTTAAGGACCGATACAATAATTCCCACACACAACTAGGTTACAATGTCCTCTTCTGCTCGTTCTTTTAAAAGAATTCTTACTTTTCCTTTCTCTATTTTTCCCTCTCTTTATTTTACTTTCTGTATCTAATCTGACTCTAATTCATCCTATTTCCTTGTTTGTCGTTTGCTCCATTTCTTTATCTTTAAATTTTCCTGGGCGTGACGTTCATGAGGTTTCAGATGTGACATTGGCATTGCTACGCCGTTATCAATTGGCATTTCCAACAACTTGCGGCACAAATATAGCATGATCGGAAGGGCGAGGACAAAGTCCAATTCATGTCCCTCAACTTCAGGCCCAATGTATTACCCATCAATAGTTAAGAAACAAAAATAATAATTCACCAATAATACAACAAAATCTATGAATTTTTTCTGTAGAATTTAACATATATCACTGCAATTGAATAAATTAAGCTGAAGATTTGGGTTTACTTGCTGCAAAATAATTCTCTCTATCAAATATTGTGATTGGAAAAATTCCACTGTCCTCACATTCCCAATTTCCTTTTTTTTAAACAAGCAAGTTGCACTGACTTCACGTAACCTAATCATTGTCTGAATTTGAAAAAAGTGATTTAAAACATCAAATACATATTTTTGGGCATAGGCCCAAAAATGGGCATTATTTCCAGCGTGGGCTGTAAAAATGGGTTTTCAGATTACCAGCTTCTCGCTCATTCTCAAAGGACCATTTTCCATTTTTTAAATTGGGCGTTACCGCAAGCAATATGAAATGGGTGGCAGTGTTAAATCTCTCTGACCTTCTGCCGTAAAGTGTTGCCATCCTTAGGAACAGCATGGCCATGATCGATTCCTGCGATTCAGGAGGTCAACGGTCATCATGACATGCACAGAAGAGGAGACAGAGAGAGAGGGAGCTGAGAGGGACTGAAGGCGTGTGTGGGTGTGGTGAGGCTGCTTTGGGAGGAAGGAGGGAGAGTTTCGAGCAAATAGGGAAACAGAAATTAGCTGTTACCAGCCACATATTTGGCCTTTAATGGAGGGAGAGGAGGAGGCGTCACAGCTGTGGCAACTGACATTGGAGAGAGCAGTGAGGTGGGAGAGGAGCACATTGGAGGGCGCAAAAGAGCCAGGAGGTTCTCGGACGAGGCAAATGCCTCCCTCCGACAGGTGGTCAAGTTACGCTGAAGTGATTTGACACAGGGAAGGCGTGGGAAGCCTACCAGAAGATATGGACCGAGATAGCAGAGGTGGTCTCGTCGGTGACCAACGAGGTGGGTGAGGGCAACGATGGAACGACCTTGTGGGATCTGCAAGAGTAAGTATTGCATTTATTTATATGTATTTATATATTTATATCATTTGATTTGTAAAGTCATGAGTGTCTATCAGCAGATTTGAGATCTTTCACTTTTACCGGAAATGTTTTACTCAAAGCCTGCGGTCTCGGTGCACGTCTTTAGGTAAAGAATAATAATTATCATAATAATCATGATTACATCTGTCGGTTATATGCTGTATCAGTCTCTGTGACAGCACCTAACAATGATATCACGCAATGATCTCATGCTATGTCGTCCTGTCACCTTTTACGGAAGAAGCTATCGACGATGTAGTCCGTGCAGAGGCGAACGGGTGGGGGGCCACCAGTCCCCAGCGATATCAGTGAGATGGAGGAGCGGGTGCTCACACTCCTGGGGAAGCACACCCGGACAGCCACGGAAGCATCTGCAGACCCTGAAGTGATGCCACGTGAGTAAAGCTTACACCATTGCTTGATGTAAAGTCTATAGATGCCACACCCACTCATATCCGAACAATCATATATGAAAGATGATTTCTAAAATTGTCCTAGAAATAATGCTGGCCTAATGAAAATCATTGCAATGAAAATGTGTTGATGGTCATGAAATGTGATGTCTGCAATGATTTTGATAACAGTCGTGCTTTTGTTGTGCATATGCTGTGTGTAGCGCTGGATTCACCTTGTCACCCTAGCATCTCCTTCTCCTCTAATAACCTAATTTGTGTTTTTCAGCTCAGCCAGCAGCGCGGCCCCAGGCAAGACCACAGAGGCCAGAAGGTGGAGATGCGGGGCCCGACTCTCCGGACAATCCTCCATTTGGTGCTGAGGAGCTCGGATTCTCGCCCGTCAATCCACTGGGTCTGTTCTCTATGGATGAGAGCTCGGACTTCGAGGAACCTGCATCGCCATGCTCCAGAAGCCATTCCACCCCAAGGCCATCCAGTGCTCCTCCGGTCATTCCCGCCTCCACTCTAGAGGTACCATTCTCCATTTTTGAAATTGGGTGTTACTGCAAGCAGATCTGGTCCACGAGCACCACATGAGAGCAGAGAGATGGTACAGTTGTCCAGGAGGACTGTAGACATTGGCGACCAGCTTTTCGAAGCATTGGGGGGCATATCCCGGCAGTTGGCCACCATGATTGAGTACGTTCCGCAGATGATGGAGGCCCTGGATGCAATAGCCAGGAACACTGCTGCCACAGGCCTCCCAGTGGTCCCGGAGCGCGGCACTCCACCCCTAGGTTCCGCACCACCACTGTGAACGACAGATGAGAGCAAGGAACAAGATCCTGCTTCTGCATCAGAGAATGTTCCCCCTCGGCAACCCCGCTCCCGTACCCGTGAAACCACCGCATCTGCCTTCATCCCCCCCAATGAGGCACCGCCTGAGGAGCCCTTTGGCCAGGCACCATGGAGCGAGGAGAGGAAGGGGTAGAGGTGGGGAGAAGAAAGGGAGGGGGGAAGGAAAGTGAGGTGCCAGTCCACAGGTGATGGCTGTGTTATATCTCCATCTGGGTGTATGCAATTTGTTGCAATGTATGGGGGCAGGGGACCACCCTCCTGCTTTGCCTTTGTATTCTGTGTTGCTGGACATGTTGAACATTTGATTGATGTCAATGGTGGAAAAAGTGGGGTGTGTGCGGGGGTTGGGTGTTTTTGCCCGTGATATCAGACCAATGTTGGTATAAAAATTTCTTATTGAACATAACCTTGTTGTGCATTGTCTCAGATAGCTGGAACGTAACACACTGGTGATTCCTTAACATGAATGGGTTAAATAAAATTTAACTTCAATCAACGTAAACTTTAACTGGCACCAAGTTGATGGGCACCATTGATGTCTGAGCTGCACACACACAGCAGAGTGTCAGCATTGTCATTCACCGCAACGTTCTTTCAGGCAAATCGTTCAGATATCAGTTCCTCACGTAAGAGTCTTGCAGCTATGTCGCCACCACGGGCCCTTTCCTGTGGTCTGGAGGGGATTGTGGGCATGGTTGCATAGCCAGCCTGATTGTCTGGCCCTAGGTCAGCATCCAGCCCTCGTCGTCCTCTTCCTCTCCCTCTTGAGGTGGAGCATTAGTCCCTTCTGGCAATTCTTGTCCCCTCCTGATAGCCAGATTGTGCAGCATGGAGCACATGACCGCGAACTTATCTACTTGCTCAGGGTTGTATTGTAGCTCCCCTCCTGTGTGGTCCAGACACCTGAAGCGCTGCTTAAGCAGTTATTGTTTTCTGGATCACATTGCATGTGTCTCTGTGGCTCTGGTTGTATCGCTTCTCGGCCTCGGTGTGGGTGTAACACAGGGGGGTCATCAGCCAGGTGGCTAGGCCATATCGGTTATCACCAAGCATCCAGCATTGTCCTTGTGGCTGACTCTTAAAGATGTCAGAAACAGAGCTCTCACGCAGGATATGCGCCTCATCGAAGCTGCCCGGACATTTGGCATTCATTACCATTATGATCTGGTTGTGGTTGACAGCTAGTTGGACCTTCAGGGAGTGAAGTCCTTTTATGTTACGAAAAAGCTCCGGGTCCTGAGAAGGTGGCCGCATGGCGATGTGAGTGTACTGTATAGCTCCCTGCACCCTGGGGAACTTTGCAATGCGGTAGAATGCTCCAGCCCTGTCAGTCTGAGCCTCTGTGGTCATGGAGAAGCTGATAAAGTCCATCCTTCTCGCGTACAGGGCCTCCGTGACCTGTCTAATGCAGCGATGGGTGACATGGTGAGACAGAGGGAAAATCTCGACCGTGGAGGCCCAAAAGGAACCGGACACGTAGAAAGACAATACCATGGTGACCTTGACCTCGACCGACACTGATGTCCTGATCGCAGGCTGCATATGTGGCCTGATGAGCTCACATATTTCATTGATCACCACCTTGTGGAAGCGCAGTCTCCGAAGGCAGGTGTGATCGGACACGTCAAGGTAAGACCTCTTTTCCCTGTACATGTAAGGTGTGTATGGTCTGGCTCTCCTCCTTATTCTTGCAAGTCTTAAATTGGGGACATAATGACGTGCATCACACATTGAGCCATCTGCACTCAGCAGCATCTGCGTATTAATCGATGCAGACTGAGAAATGGCTGCCCCCATTCCAATGAAAGTATAATAGTGATTGATCAGAAGGAATAATTTCCTCACTAAAATACACCTAGAGGAAACCCCCAATAGTCCAGAGTCTGAAAATATGTCTGTTGAGATGGTCACTTTACCTGAGAAGAACTTCCGAAGTTGAAGCAGCCTTTTGAATGAAACGACCTGCGATTTAAAAAATGGCAGCCTCACCGCTGGCTTTAGTTCAGAACAGTTCCACTTTTTCTGGGCCTTTTTTTTAGCAGCGATATTGTGGGCGATATGTGTGCGAGGTGATGAAAGTGACTGTGGGCGATCTCCTGGGCGTTAGTTTCGCTAAATGTGCTCTTTACAACAAAAAAAATGGGCGGGCGGTATTATTGATTCTCAATGTTAATTCCGTGTGGAAAGTAACGCTGGGCGATATTACGGGTGTTGATTTCGCCCATTCTGATGATTCCGCCCAAAAAAAGTGGGCGGGTAGTATTATTTTTTTCCCGGCGTTACGCACATGGGGAAAGTAACGCTCAGCGATACGTTTCTGAAAAATACCCGTCAGTTTCCATTTTGTGGCTAAATGGGCGATATATGGGCGTTATACGTCATTTCAGCGGTAAAATGGATGTTAAGTGGGAGATAAGCATGCAAACAAATCATGGAAAATCCAGCCCTATGGCTGTTCCAACAGAAAAGAAAAAAGAAAGAAAGAATGAAAGACTTGGATTTAAATTGGGCCTTTCATGACCACTGGAAGCCTCAAAGCGCTTTACAGCCAATGAAATACTTTTGGAGTGTAGTCACTGTTATAATGTGGGAAACGCGGCAGCCAATTTGCGCACAGCAAGCTCCCACAAACAGCAATGTGATAATGACCAGATAATCTATTTTTGTTATGTTGATTGAGGGATAAATATTGGGCCCCAGGACACCGGGGAGAATTGCCCCTTGCTCTACTTCCAATAGTTCCAATGAAAGAACACATGCCCAGGGTTAGACGTGCACAAGCTGGGATAGAGTTCCGTAGGTGTCAACCACCTCTGGTATCTCCCTAAAGTGTCTGAGGAGAACATCACCACTGAGCCTGATGCTGCCCACAATGGTGATCCAAATGCATACACTTTCCAACAGCAGCCAGCGAATAGTCAACGGGAATAGAACCACTGGCTGTTTTCTTATACTCTTTTGCCAGCTCAGGAATCAGATTACCAGTTCCAGCAGCTACACCTCTGCCCTAGCTGAGTTGAGTTCAATCAGTGTAAACAGCAGTTAATTTAAGGCGACTTTAATTTATTCATATGTCGGTCCAAAATTTGCGGTCGGAGGCTTCCCGCGGGCGGATGCCTCCAACCTGCAAAAAATCTACGAACTTACGTGGTGGTTGGGAGGTTCGGAGACTTGCGGTCCTGGGCCTCTATTCATAGGCCTGCGCAAAGGCCCACGTATCTCAGGAGCGCAAAGTTCGCAAGGTCCAACCAATGAAAGTAGGGGGATCCCTATTCATACTTAATGGTGAGTTCGTTTTTACGGTGCTGCCATAAGTATGAATGTGAATACCCCCAAAAATACAAAAATACATGAAATAAATTTTAAAAACATGTTACATATTTAAAATGAATTAAAATGGCATTTACCAGTGATAAGAATTTCAAGGGAATTCTCTGGGCAGAAGTTGGGCAAATAGCCCAACTCGCCGCCAGCGAATGCCCATTATGTCGGATTCGTACGATCTGTCAGGAGGATTCTTGACAGATCACAATTTCCGGGAATTGGCGCATGCGCTTCGCATGCCTAAGCCCAGACCTTGCGAGGCCCCTACGGGAGCGTGTGCACATCGCATGCACCTGTCGGGCCGCAAATTCAGCCCCATATAATCCAGAAAAAAGTTACTTGGAGAACTTGAGGGCAGTGAGTTATCTCGTCATCCTTTCGTCAGTTCAACTGATTTCACTAATTGCCGGCTTCTGGGAGTTCTACAGCGCGGACTGTGGCAGAGCAGGAAATGACTGACCGCAGCTTCAGGATTTCCGCGTTTATCTGCACAAGCGCTAAATCCTGAAGTCACGGTCAGTTTCAGAGGGGTAATGACAGCGAACGCTGACAGTTCTCCATCATTACCACTGTAGAACCCAGACACTTACGTTTATCGGGATTCAATTCATATGAAATAAAAGTACATCTTTTGACAGATTCCGCATCAACAGAGTTAAATTAAATCATTCCATCACTTATTCAACACTATAATTGCTTTAAAATTTATGGTTGATGTGAAAAGTAATTTTAGGTTGAAAATAATTATGACCGATACATTTTATGGCACTACAGGTGTCTTCTCAGAGAAAAGTAATTAAATTATTTTGAGCTATCTGACACAGCGGGGATATATTTGATTTGGTCTGTAAGGATTAGAGAATGCCCTTAAAGTAGCACTCTCATTGTTAATGCACCTTTGAAAATTTAAATTGTTCAACAAATTAGGATGGGTTTTTATGTACTTTTCTTTCTATCCATTTCTGGTTTTAAATTGCCATCTATTTGCCTCTAATTAAAACAACATTTGGAAATCTCACTTAGAAGCATGATGCCTATTGTTGTGTCTTGAATAAAGAGTCAGACTAGATACTGCAAGCTCAAAGTAAGGTGTGACCCTAGTCCTTTATTACAGATCTCAGAGTGCCTCTCCAGCCTGTGAGGCCTCCTTATATACAGGTGCTCCCAAGGGATTGTGGGATCCCTTGGGACTCCAGGGATCAGCCCTCTGGTGGTTAGACATGGTATTTATAGGTTTACATACATAACAACACGCCCCCCCACCCAGTCAATAGTGTAACTATTTATAATGTGAGTCGATCTGAGGCCTTCCTTTCCCTGGTTGATGTAAATGTTTTGGTGCAAATGTTGGTGTTGGTGAGTCGTTTGTTGGGCCCTCGCTGGGCTGCTGGGTTCCGCTTCGTGGTCAACTGCTGGGTCGGTTGCCACTTGTGTGTGTGTGTGTTGGAGGGTCAAAAAAGGTGGAATCTATCGTGGGTTGTTCTGGATAGACCGTAAATCTGAGTTTGGTTTGGTCCAAGTGTTTCCGGCAGGTGAGTCCATTTGAGAGTTTGACCACAAACACCCTACTCCCCTCTTTGGCCGAGACAGTGCCGGGAAGCCACTTAGGACCTTGTCCATAGTTCAACACAAATACAGGATCATTTATCTCAATTTCACGTGACACATTTGCGCGATCATGATATGTATTCTGTTGAAGCCTCCTGCTCTCTACCTGTTCGTGTAGCTCAGGGTGTACTAACGAGAGCCTTGTCTTAAGTGCCCTTTTCATGAGTAGTTCAGCGGGAGGGATGCCAGTGAGTGAGTGGGGTCTTGTGCGGTGACCAAGCAGGAGTCGGGATAAGCAAGTCTGCAATGACCTTTCAGTTACCCTTTTCAAGCTCTGCTTGATTGTTTGAACTTCTCGTTCTGCCTGACCGTTGGACGTTGGTTTAAACGGGGCAGATGTGACATGTTTGATCCCATTGCGGGTCGTGAACTCCTTGAACTCGGCACTGGTAAAGCATGGCCCATTGTCACTTACAAGGCAGGCCGTGCATGGCGAACATGGCCCGCAGGCTTTCAATGGTGGCAGCGGACATGTTTGCCGACATGATCATACATTCAATCCATTTGGAGTAGCGTCGACAACAATAAGAACATTTTTCCCAAGAATGGGCCTGCATAGTCGACATGGACGCTGGACCATGGTTTGGAGGACCAGGACTATAAACTTAGTGGCGCTTCCCTGGGTGCATTGTTTAACTGGGAACATGTGTTACATTTGTGTACACAGGACTCTAAGTCTGCATCGATACCGGGCCACCACACGTGGGATCTGGCTATCACTGTCATCATTACGATGCATGGGTGGGTGCTGTGGAGATCACTGATGATAGTTTCCCTGCCCTTTTTTGGCACCACTACCTGATTACCCCACAAGAGGCAGTCAACCTGTATAGACATTTCATCTTTGCGCCACTGGTACGGCTTTATTTTCTCCTGCATCTCTAATGGAACACTAGACCAATTCTCGTGGAGCACACAGTTTTTTACTAAGGACAGTAAGGCGTCCTGGCTCGGTCCAGGTTCTAATCTGTCGGGCGGTAACAGGTGATTGCTCACACTCGAATGATTCTATTACCATAACTAAATCTGCGGGCTGTGCCATCTCCACCCCTGTGGTGGGCAATGGCAGCCTACTGAGAGCATCGGCACAGTTTTCTGTACCTAGTCTGTGGCGGATGGCATAGTTGTATGTGGACAACATGAGCACCCATCTCTGGATGCGGGCCGAAGCATTCGTACTTATCCCCTTGCTTTCAGAAAAGAGGGATATAAGCGGCTTATGGTCGGTTTCCAATTCAAATTTGAGCCCGAACAGATGTTGATGCATTTTCTTTACCCCGTAAACACATGTTAACGCTTCTTTTTCGATCATACTATAGGCCCTCTCGGCCTTAGATAGACTTCTGGATGCATAAGCAACCGGTTGCAATTTCCCAAATTCACTAGCTTGTTGCAATACACACCCGACTCCGTACGACGATGCATCACATTCTCATACCAAATGTTTACATGGATCGTACAACACAAGCAATTTGTTTGAACATAACAGCTTCCTAGCTTTCTCAAAGGCATTTTCTTGGCTTTTACTCCCTACCCATTCATCTCCTTTACACAGTAAAGAGTGCAGGGGTTCTAACAATGTGCTAAGACCCAGAAAGAAGTTACCAAAATAGTTCAGAAGTCCGAGAAATGACTGCAGCTCCATCACGTTCTATGGTCTCGGTGCATTCTTGATTGCCTCCGTCTTCGAATCGGTGGGCCTGATGCCGTCCGCTGCAATTCTTCTCCCCAGGAACTCCACTTCAGGCACCAGGAAAATGCACTTCGAGCGTTTTAGCCTGAGCCCCACACGAATAAGCCAACTAAGAACCTCCTCCAGGTTCTGCAGGTGCTCGATGGTGTCCCGACCTGTAATCAAGATGTCATCCTGGAAGACCATGATTTGCGGGACGGACTTCAGCAAGCTTTCCATGTTCCTCTGGAATATCGCCGCGGCCGATCGAATCCCAAATGGGCATCTGTTGTAAATGAAGAGACCTTTGTGCGTGTTGATGCAGGTGAGACCTTTCGTTGATTCCTCCAGCTCCTGCGTCATGTAGGCTGAGGTCAAGTCCAGCTTTGTGAACGTTTTCCCTCCCATCAGCATCACAAATAGGTCATCTGCCTTCGGTAGTGGGTATTGATCCTGTAGTGAGAAACGATTGATAGTTACTTTATAATCACCACAGATTCTGACGGTGCCATCTCCCTTGAGGACTGGAACAATAGGACTGGCCCACTCATTGAATTCGATCGGCGAAATGATGCCTTCTCGTTGCAGCCTGTCCAGTTCGATCTCCACTCTCTCTCATCATGTAAGGTACCGCTCTCGCCTTGTGATGGATGGGTCACGCCTCCGGAATCAAATGGATCTGCAGTTTTTCCCCTTGGAACTTCCCTATGCCTGGTACGAACAGCAAGGTGAACTTGTTTAAGACCTGGGCACATGAGGTGTCGTCGACGGACGAAAGCGCTCAGACGTTGTCCCAGTTCCAGCGTATCTTTTCCAGCCAGCTCCTGCTGAACAGTGTGAGGCCATCACCCGGTACCACCCAGAGTGGTAACTCGTGCACCGCTCCATCGTAGGAGACCTTTACGGTAGCACTGCCAATTACGGGAATCAGTTCCTTTGTGTACGTTCTCAGTTTAGTACGAATAGGAGTCAGGACTGGCCTTGAAGCCTTGCTGCACCACACTTTATCAAAAGTCTTTTTGCTCATTATGGACTGGCTTGCACCCGTGTCCAGCTCCATGGACACCGGGAGTCCATTTAATTCAACCTTCAGCATTATCGGGGGACACTTTGTGGTAAATGTGTGCACGCCATATACTTCTGCCTCCTCGGTCTGAGGCTCTGGTTCGTCGTGATCCACTGTGGATCTGTCCTCCTCTGCAACATGGTGATTTGCAGGATTAGCAGGGTTTGCAGCTCGCCTGCTCATACATTGGAGGTGTCCCATTGTTCCACAGCCCTTGCAAACGTATAATTTGAAGCGGCATGAATGGAAACGAGGATCACCCCCGCAGCGCCAACAAGGTGTTAATGGCTTTGTATTCATAATCCTTGGTGGTGGTCTCGGAGTCATCTGCGGATGTGCAGCTGCAGACGTGTAAGTCCTGCCCTGTACATTTCGATTCAAAAACAACGTTATTTTGTTCACAGTACTTGCAGCAGCACTCGTCTGCTGAGAGATTTGTTTGGTATTGTCACTGGTGGTGATAATCGCCTGGACTATCGCTATGGCTTTACTCAAGGTTGGAGTCTCTGCAGTCAAAAGTTTGCGAAGTATTACTTCATGGCCAATGCCAAGTACAAAGAAGTCCCTGAGCACGTGCTCCAAGTGTCCTTCAAATTCGCAATGTCCTGCAAGGCGCCTTAGCTCGGCGACGTAGCTCACCACTTCCTGGCCTTCAGACCTCTTGTATGTTTAGAACCGATACCTCGCCATCAGAACGTTTTCCTTCGGGTTTAGATGCTCCCGGACCAGTGTGCACAATTCATCGTACGACTTGTCTGTGGGTTTCGTTGGAGCGAGCAGATTTTTCATGAGGCCATACGTTGGTGCCGCGCAAACGGTGAGGAGGATCGCCCTTCGTTTGGCAGCGTTCGCTTCTCCTTCCAGCTCATTGGCCATGATGTATTGGTCGACTCGCTCCACAGAGGTTTCCCAATCATCTCCCTCTGAAAATTTCTCCTGGATGCCCACGGTTCTCTGCATTGTTGCGGTGGGGTTCGTCATTTGTATCTCATCGCCAGTTGTTATGTCTTGAATAAAGAGTCAGACCCGATACTACAAGCTCAAAGTAAGGTGTGACCGTCGTCCTTTATTACAGGTCTCAGAGTGCCTCTCCCGTCTTTGAAGCCTCCTTATATATAGATGCTCCCGAGGGATTGTGGGATCCCTTGGAACTCCAGGGGATAAGCCCTCTGGTGGTTAGACATAGTAATTACAGGTTTACATACATAACACCTACTGTTCATTAATTACAGCTAAATTCACTTTTTGTATACGTGTTTACCATTTCACTAGTTCACCATTGAACAGCAAACATCTAATTTATGTATGACTGGTGAGGGAAATAGAAAATATGACTTGCTAACACAGTCTTCTGAGCTCGAGGCTGAGAGACATTGTTGAGGCAAAATGAAGGGGCCTTAATCTGCATTTACTGATGGAATGTCACAGCTGGGAGTTCCTGATGCTGACACTGGGCCCCTGGACTAGAAAGTGTGCCATCCTTCATCACAAATATCCCTCACAAAATTCACATCAAATAAACATGAATTTAAGTGCTTAATAAGAACATTAGAACATAAGAAATAGGAGCAGGAGTAAGCCATACGGCCCCTCGAGCCTGCTCCACCATTTAATACGATCATGGCTGATCCGATCATGGACTCAGGTCCACTTCCCTGCCCGCTCCCCATAACCCCTTATTCTCTTATTGGTTAAGAAGCTGTCTATCTCTGTTTTAAATCTACTCAATGACCCAGCTTCCACAGCTCTCTGAGGCAGCAAATTCCACAGGTTTACAACCCTCTGAGAGACTAAATTCTTCCTCATCTCAGATTTAAATGGGCGGTCCCTTATTCTAAGATTATGCCCCCTAGTTCTAGTCTCTCCCATCAGTGGCAATATTCTCTCTGCATCCACCTTGTCAAGCCCCCTCATAATCTTATACATTTTGATAAGATCACCTCTCATTCTTCTGAACTCCAATGTATATAGGCCCATTTATTGCCCATCCCTAATTGCCCTTGAGCAGGTGATGGTGAATCACCTTCTTGAACCGCTGCAGTCCACGTGGTGAAGGTGCTCCCACAGTGCTGTTAGGGAGGGAGTTCCTGGATTTTTACTCAGCAACGATGAAGGAACGGCGATATATTTCCAAGTCAGGATGGTGTGTGACTTGGAACGGAACTTGCAGGTGATGGTGTTCCCATGCGTCTGCTGCCCTTGTCCTTATTGGTGCTGGAGGTCGCAGATTTGGGAGGTTTGGGAGATGCTACTGAAAAAATATATGTTTTTATATATTCGTTCTTGAGTTGTGAACATCACTGACAAGGCCAGAACTTATTGTCCATCCCTAGTTCCCCTGAGAAAGTGGTGGTGAGCCTTATTCTGGAACCGCTTCAGTCGTTTCTTTGTAGCGGATTCATTTAAATGAGTGGCTTGCTTGGTCACTTCAAAGAGCATTTTAGAATCAACTATGTCAAGGAATGGACTTACATGTAGGTTAGACTGGGTAAGGACGGCAGGTTTCCTTCCCTAAAGGACATTAGTGAACCAGTTTGGTTTTTATGTCAATCCGACAGCTTCATGGTCACTTTTACTGATATCGGCTTTTTATTTCCAGGTTTTTCAAACTGAATTCAAATACTCAAACTTTTTCATTTTATGAATTTTTTGCGATTATGCTATGGTGTCAACCTTTATTTTTCAGACAAGAATGTGAATCGTAGGGCTGTAAGTTATAAAAAAAGATTTATTGAACTGGTCTTGGCCTTATTGGAGAAAAGACAGAGGAAAGACATGTGTTAAGTCTTTAAATGCTTCGAAGTACAGATATTGTAAACAGAACCAGGATAGTTTACTTTGAAATCAATGGCCAGAAAATCACAGAGCAGATCTTTGAGTTTCTGAAACAAGCTTGTGTTTGAATAGATGTTTCACTGCAGACAAGGCCTGGGAAAATCTACGCTCATGAATACCAAATTAACAGCAGAATCTTTAATGTGTAGAACAGGCTCCCGGCAAAAGCAGTCATCATCATTGATCAACTGCTTTGACAATGAGATGGATTAATATCTGGTTATAGAACAGGGTTACAAGTTGTGGGAATAAGTGTAAACAGATAGAATACACATCAAACTCCAAAATTCAATAAAGCTGGCAAGCATCTTCAAAAAAATCCCTCATAACTCAAAAACAATGCACAAGTAAAACACAGCCCTGTATAAAGGCCAATGGTCAATGCCCCTGCTTCAAGATGACTGAATAATTTGAATTCCTATTTATTACTTTGGATTTCCGGATTGCGTTAGTGTTTTGGGATCGCATTCCACAACTGAGTTGACATTTCTGTTAAAACTGAAACCAGTTGGCCACCTGACATATGAAAAGAAACAGTTACATTGGCAGTGTGGGGGGGGGACATGAACTTGTCATGGCTTAAGCTGCAGCTATACCCAAGCGCCACATTTCAGGATTTTTTCCCTTTCTTTATTCCTCACGGGGAGGTTTTGGGAATGAGTTATGTCTAAGTCCTGTGTTTCGAAAGGAAATCATTTTGTGCAGGTTTATAAAAAGCCGCCGGTGGAACCCTGGTTTTATGTCCCGCCCGATATTACTCTCCATTGAATTTAGTTACGGCAGTCGAGCACGAGCAGTTGTGAGGCAAATGTCAGACATAACTTCTTTTTTCCCCGACCCAGGAAGTGGAGGAGTGGAGTTAGAACCACCTTTACACATTGATTCACCGTGTTAAAGATCCCGACAGTTCAATGAGCGAGAATTTCCATTGGCTTACCGCCCGGTTTCTGGGCCGTATTGGCCATTGTGGGCGATAATCACGTGCGCGAAAAATTCCCTACCTGAGTTACACCGGCAGTGTTGAGGTACCGTTGGGAAGCGGACCGCCGGCGAGCACCGTCCACAGATCGCCCTGGCGCGATATTTGGCTCAGCGGTGACCCGTAGGTAAGTATGACAAAAAACGACAACGAGGATCAGTGGAACAGAGGTCGGTGAGTAGCTCTTCAAGAAAAAGGTTAGTAATTGGTTTTATACTCATTATTTTAAAATTCTATTGTGGTGATTTAGTTTAAAAGAGTCCTGTGAATGTTTTATTGACTTTTAGTGTTTTTCTGCTGCGAAGGCCCAACCTGCAGCCTCTGGGTACATTTTTAGTGATTTAAAAAAATTTATCGCTCATTTTCTTCAGGAACCACCCAATCGACCCATTTTCGCCCAGATTGGGGCCATGTTTTTTGATGGGCGGATTTTTTATTTTTGAGGAAAAGTTTTCGCCGGCGTTAAACTTGGGAATCTTTGCGGTCTTTTGGGCAGCATTTGAGCACTGGTGGGCTGACAGGACATTCTAGCCCAATGTCTTTAGAAAGACAGCCTCAAAGGTTTGGGCACAGTCTCCCAAACCCTGCAGGGTTATCGACCTGGAACTGGTGTATCGCAGCCGCTCATTTAATCTTGAACTAGAACTGCAGAATTACGATCGGAGAGGTTTGTTGTTTTACCACACGGGCACGAGTTTTAAAATTCAGAAACTATGGGGGGAAGGAAACACGCAACGCCATTGTGGTGTTGGAAATATGGCAGCTGGTCTCACCCGACGGTAATCCAGTCCAAAATCATTTAAATAAAGGGGTAGACACACACTCCTCTAATGGTACCTGGACCATTGGACCCATGGAGTCCGCAGAATTTGATGCCCTCCGAGAGGGGGAGAGGGGGAGCCAGAGGCCTAGTTTGGGCCAATGCTAATTGTTTTCAAAACTTCTCGATGAAACGGTAAGATCACTTTGCTACAGTATTTAATCGCCCGGGGATCGATTCCTGTTGTACTGATTAATAATAGAGCCCTCACTCAGCTCACAACAGACCTGTGCATTCTCTCAGCAGCTATTCATTCACACTAGGCCCACCAAGAGGTGTTCTTTCACAACTGCAGGGGTATTTAAGGAATGCCGCCCCCACTCGCCGCCCCCCCCCCCCCACACCCCTTCCCCAGACAGACTCCTAAGTTACTAGAGCTACATAGGTGAGGTGGGTACAAGAAGCACTGTCCCATCTCGTAAAATATCATGCTGAATTCTCACTGGGGCAGAAACGACGTGGATCTGGGATTGGCTGCAAATTGCAGCACCCCTGCTCGAATTAACACAGAATTCTGCACCCCAGATCACAATTTCCGGCCTCATACACTTATGAATTATAGTTTGACGTGAACGTACTCTGGTTACTCCTAGCTCTTAATCGTATGTGCATTTGCTGATTTTCCCAGAGTCAGCAAAGGAAGCAGTCATTTTCAACATATAATGGATGGTTTATGTTACAAGGATTGGAGGAAAGCAAGGTCCAGATTGATTGTGTTTAATCAGAGTCAATGCTTCAGCCATGGACCTTAGTCCGGAACTTTTTCTCTGTAATGTTCTGGGCACTGTCATTCTTATACACTTGTGACTTAAACTATCGATTGGTTTTCACTCAGCGGAGTGATCCCCGGTGTTCTGGCCAATACTATCTGTAATGTTCTGGGCACTGTCATTCTTATACACTTGTGACTTAAACTATAGATTGGTTTTCACTCAGCGGAGTGATCCCCGGTGTTCTGGCCAATACTATCTGTAATGTTCTGGGCACTGTCATTCTTATACACTTGTGACTTAAACTATAGATTGGTTTTCACTCAGCGGAGTTATCCCCGGTGTCCTGGCCAATACTAATCCTTTAATCAACATAACAAAAGCAGATCATCTGGTCATTATCAAGTTGCTGTTTGTGGGAGCTTGCTGTGCACAAATTGGCTGCCACGATTCCTGCATCACAACAGTGACTACACTTCAAAAGTACTTTGAAAAGAACTTTAAGATGTCCAGTGGTCGTGAAAGGCGCTATATAAATGCCGGTCTTTATTTTATCTTTTTCATTATTTTGAGCAATATGGTAGCTATATTGCTACATAGAAGCTGGAAGTGACCTATTGGATCGCAACTTCATGGAGAATGATAAGGAATGCAATGTTTATACAATGTGCAGTGAAACAAATCTGCTATCAATACAATTCAAATCACCGTGACACCTCTCACTGGCACAGAAACTGCGACTTGCCAACACTAGATTAAACACATCGCATGAAGCCTGCTTGTAAACATTTCTACATACATCAATTCATTTCAAGAACAGAGAACCATTTGCATAATTCTATCTATTTGAGGAAAAAAATGGCATCTTCCCTGGATAGATCTGTACCAGGCAGCTCAGGCTGCAGGCACTGGCAAAGCACTGAATGTGATGTGTTTAAACAGATGGACAAGGGGCCTCCACGGATGGATCAGTTGTAAAGATAAGTTCCAAAATTCTGGATGCCTGGGGTGGTAGAATAATGCCTTTATCTGGGCACAAAAAGAGATGGTATTTAGAAACATAGAAATTTACAGCGCAGAAGGAGGCCATTTCGTCCCATCGTGCCCGCGCCGGCCGACAAAGAGCCGCACGGCCCTCGGTCAGCAGCCCTAAAGATTACATATAAACCTATGAACAATAACGGAAAGCACCCAGCCCAACCAGTCTGCCCCACACCACTGCAACGCCCCTTATACGAAAAACATCTACACTCCACCCCAGCTGGAGCCATGTGATCTCCTGGGAGAGACAAAAACCAAATAAAAACCCAGGCCAATTTAGGGAGAAAAAATCTGGAAAAATTCCTCTCCGACCCATTCAGGCCATCGAAACTAGTCCAGGAGATCACCCTGGCCGTATTCTATTCCCTGCAGTACTTACCATAATATCTGCACCGACCAACAAAAGGTCATCTAGTCTAATCTCAATTACCAGCTCTAGGTCCGTAACCCTGGAGGTTATGGCAATTTAAGTGCCCATCAAACCATCTCTTAAAAGTGGCGAGGGTTTCTGAATCCACCACTCTTCCAGGCAACAAGTTCCAGATCCCCACAACGCTCTGTGTAAAGAAGCCCCCCTCAAATCCCCTCTAAACCTTTCACCAACCACCTTAAAACTATGCCCCCTCCACCAATGGAAATAGACCCTTACTATCCACTATGTCCAGGCCCCTTAATATTTTGTACACCTCAATGAGGTCTCCTCTCAACCTCCTCTGTTCTAATGAGAACAAACCCAGCCTATCCAATCTGTCCTCATAAGATTCTCCAATCCAGGCAGCATCCTAGTAAATCTCCTCTGCACCCTCTCTAGTGCAATCATGTCCTTCCTATAATATGGCGATCAGAACTGCACGCAGTACTCCAGCTGTGGCCTAACCAAAGTATTATACAATTTAAGCACAACCTCCCTGCTCTTATATTCTATGCCTTGGCCAATAAAGGCAAGCATTCCATATGTCTTCTTAACCACCTTATCCAGGGATAACCACCTATTTTCAGGGATCTGTGGACAAGCACTCCAAGGTCCCTTTGTTCATCTACACTATTAAGTGATCTACCACTTAATGTGTATACCCTTTCCTTATTAGCCCTCCCAAAGTGCATCACCTCACACTTCTCTGAATTAAAATCCATTTGCCACTGCTCTGACCACTAGATTGATATCCTCCTGCAGCCCATGACTTTCCTCTTCATTATCAACCACACAGCCAATTTTAGTGTCATTTGCAAACTTCTTAATCATACTTCCTATATTCAAGTCTAAATCGTTGATATATACCACAAAAAGCAAGGGACCCAGTACTGAGCCCTGCGGGACCCCACTGGAAACATCCTTCCAGTCACAAAAACATCCATCAATCATTACCCTTTGCTTCCTACCTCCAAGCCGATTTTGGATCCAACTTGCCATTTTGCCCTGGATCCCATGGGCTTTAACCTTTGGGGCGGGACCTGGTTATAGGAACAGGAGGAGGCCATTCATCCCCCTCGAGCCTGTTCAATCATTCAGTTAAATCATGACTGATCTGTATCTTAACTCCATCTAGCTGCCTTGATTCCTTCACCCTTAATACACTTGCCTCACAGAAAATCTATCAATCTCATTTTTGAAATGATTAATTGACCTAGCCTCAGCTGCATTTTTGTGGGAGAATGATTTCCACTCCCCTTTGAGCTGGTTCTGTTGGGTTTTCACCAGAAGTGATGGAAAACAGCCAAATGGCAAACTGCCATTTTTTTCAATGATCACTGCTACTTCCAGATGAGCATGGGCCCACTTACATAGTGGCAAGAGGCTGCATGCAAACTCCCTCGCCACTCCTGATGCAGAAGCCCCACTGGTGCCTGTCCTCAGATACCCTTGACCATGGGATATGGCCCATGGTCAAGAATGCATCTGTGAGGGAGGCAGGACTTCCATCCAGCCCCAGATGTGCCTCCAAAAGGCCAGCGGGTGAGCTATTTTAGCCTGGGCCTGAGAGGGGAAGCTCAGGCAAGTCTAAGGGCTGGATTTTCGTTTGTGCCTCAGTTAGCGCCCCAAAGGCTTACTGCCCAGGCCCCACCAGGAAATTTGGTACTGGTTTTATGGTGACGCCGAGCATTACCGCTCAGGGGTGTTGCGCCAGAGTGCAACGCCCCCGGTATCGTCCTGATGTCAACATTTGTTTCACACTGACCCCGTAGTGTCCCGTAGACACCCACCAGAGAAAGCTGACGGTCAGAGCTGTCCCGGCAGCGGTGAGGGAAGGAAGGACAGCGTGAGGTAAGTGTGATTGTTTTTATTGTTTCCTTATTGCGATTTATCTTTATTCGGGGTGAATAATATATTATGAATGTTTTTTGTGCCTGTAATATCCCTGCACCTTACTACAAACTCACAGGAGGCATGGATATATCACACGGTCACTCTGTGACCTTCACCTTTATTGCCAGGACCAAGGAGTGTTGACCCTGGGTAGGACCTCCCCTTTTATACCTGGAAACCCAGGTGAGGAGTGTCTCCTGCAAGTTCACCCCTGTGGTCAGGGTGTGCATTTCTAGGGCAAAGGTACAGTGTACATGAGTTACAGTTACATGACTATGTCATTGCAAGATGGTTAAATACATGACAGTGCCGATTTTTTTCCCCCAGGGAGGCCTCTCTTAGCGCGCTACGAATCCAGCTCTTTAACAATGGATATCCAGTTGCTCACCCACCCTAGCGCCCTAAGGTAAGTGTGGAACGTTTCCCTTAGCGCTCCGCTCCACACTCAGGGCCCAGCTGCTGAATTTTGTCACAAACCATTTCCCGGCACTAAACTTATTGCCTCTAAAAACGTTCAACCGAAAATCCGGCCCCATATCTTTCATTTCTGGGGGTCGGAGGAGCAGGGATGCTCCTCCAGGCCCCACAAGGAAAGCTGCGGCCTCCCCTGCTTCCAACCCCCGTGGCTCCCGCCAGAAACTCCTCGGCACTTACCTGGGAGCCACCGAGTGGTCCTTGGTTGCCCGATCTTCTCCTGCTCACAGCTGCTCGGCACCCTCTTCACACCCATTCCAGGGGTGGGGGGGAGTAGACCAATGGTTAAACTCATCACGTGGCCTCCACCGGACAACAAACCAATCTGTCAGAGCGTTTGCCCACAGGAAACCCGCTCTGAGTTCAAATCCACCCCATTCTCGTGGTTCACAGAAGGGAGAAATTAGGTCGCGCCTCATTTGGGGCAGTAACCCAAACAGAGCGATAATTTTAGCGCCTTGGAAACGTTTGTGCCCTCCGCCCAGAATATTTGACAGAATCGGTCGATGAGCTGACAGGGGCACTAAATCAGCTGTTGCACACCAGAGCTGGGGGGGCGATAACGAAAATGCCAGCACTAAAATTAACGGAGTCATTGCGCATGCGCCGAACTGCGATTCAAATCACAGGAAAAACCGAATCTTAACGGCATGGCACAGTAATGTTTTCAAAATCACTTTTTCTCAAGCCGAACTCTTATTTCTGTTTGCCACTGCAAACTCGGAGGCTCACCACCGTACTGTGTGTAAACGTTGCACTGACTGTGACCTTCGACTGAAGCGCTTCCTCATCCCTTTAAGTAGCCGCCAATTAACGACTTTGTAAGCGTGTACCGACTGTTTTTCCAGACATTATTCTTGGCGGCCGTTAAATGAGGCAGCCGCATCTAATTTACTGACAGGGGCACAAGCGTGGGCGTTGCACCAGGAATACATCGTGATCGAGTGATCGCCAGCAGCCAGCTGCTACTGGTTTGCACCCCCGGTGAGCCTTTATTAATTTTCGGTCGGGGAGCTAACCTCTTACACTCCCATTAACACCCCCTCTGGCCACTAACTGAGGTGTTAGACAACCCAAAATCCAGCCCAAAGAATGGCTGCTTGCAAAAGGGTGGTGGTTAGCTAGGGAGCCAATACCCAAAACTGAGGCTACACTTTCAGGATAGGAGCGAACATTGGTGGGGGGTGGGAGAAAAGACAAAGAGATAGGCTGACGTGCATTAGTGGATAATCAAAAGGATACTGTTATTTTGAAACAGACCATGTAGGATCTTCGCATCAATTATGAGGTTCGAGTGTAATGCAGGCCCTTGTCAGTTTTAATAGGCGCTCCACAGTAACATGAAAAACATTTTTTTCACTCATCAAGCTTGTTTGATAGTTGGTACAAACCATTTTCCGGTCCTGTTATCAACGCATTTCTTGCGTGTGCAGTGTTAGCAATTTGCAAACTAATTGGAGAGGTTAGTTGCAGGCTCAGTATAGATCCAGCACTGACAAGATGAAAGTAGAAAAATAAAGGCAAAAGTCATGAAGGCCACCACTATTAGCAATATTTTCCACTGGGTATTTGTCAAAGCCGAGTCCTACCTCCCTTTCAGTAGATGCAAGAGGTTCATTTTCCCCTATTCTCTGACAGAAACGGGGTTGGAATGGTAATTTGCAATGCATTAGGAGCAGCTGTTGGAGTGACCTTGCTGGGTCATTTGAGCCTGAACACGAGCAGCAAATCAGCTTGGAGCTGTGACATGTCGCTAAAGGTTATAATAAGAACTCCTTATCTCCCGTGGAGTCCGAGTGTCACAAGCCATTTTGTAATGTAAATAAGTTATGAGGCTATTCCGTTAGCATTGCATTCATGAACTTTATTTTTCACTTTTGACAATCCCATTACAGAGAAGATCAAGATAACTCACTTCACAAATACACCTGTCAAGTGTTGTACATGGCGTATTGTGGGATATAAATTATTTTGTGGGGTCATGATGCAGTCTCTGAAACATGCCACACAGTAGAGTAAGAATGATTTCAAAAACTGTTCAAATTGGTTGTAACAAGTAAGCATATTGCAATATTTCACAAAAACGATTAGAGGTGATAGCTATATTCAAGCCCAGATGCTGGTGATTTATATTGATACAGTATTTTATACAGCCCTTTTCACATTGCTGACCAAACCTAACTTTCTAATGGTAAGCTGATCTGGTGCAGTTTCATGCTGCATTGTGAGCTCCTGGTGAGAAACTGTTGGAGTGCCAGCAGCACTAAATCGGAGCCAAGAACAGGGCGTGTGCAAAGCAATTTTCTTCCATAAATAAATAAAGTTATCTCAATAAATTTAACCAGGAGTCCACAAATTACAGTGAAGGGACCAAATTGGTCAGTTCCTGTTCAGTGAGTAATCAGCCTGCCATATTGTATTCACTTATCTGACAAATTTAAATATGAAGAATTCAGAATAATACATGAGGAATAGGCCAGATTTTGCTGTCAAAGTAATGGTGAGGCTAATGGCGATCGCCGTTATTTGTGCACAAATGGTACAGCAACTTCAGGCCAGGAGCAGGTGCTCATTTAAATACCAATATACAAAAGTTTCTGTCCGAGTTGCGCCACTCCGCTGTTGGCTTCACGAAAATGGCATCTCGCTGTCTGCCCCAACACTGAAACACATTGAACAGCGAGAAGGTTTTGCGCGAAAGATACGAAATAAATTCACCACAGAAAGCTATGTCTTGTCATTTCAAGCAAGAGTGCCCTTTCAACGATGTGGTAATTATTAATCACTGCCAAACAAGCTCTCTGGCACTGAAAATTAACTGTTACAAATGTGGAGTCTCGGGGGAGAAACCCGGGGGACGCTAACGGGGCGCCTACAACTTTGTGCCCGGGCGAGGCGGTGCTAACGACTCCTGCGAAATTCCGCAGGAGATTAGCGGTGGCGGGAACCCGTAGTGCCCTGCTCCATTGCGCCAGCGATGACAACGTTATCACTGCACAGCGACCCATTTTTGCCCCGGAGTGAAAATTCGGTATCGCCCCCTGAAGCTCCGCCGGACGATGCTATTCAGCTGACTTACCGGTCATGGCCTGCTTCATGTTGGATCGCGGGGTCCTTGTTCCCCGGTTGTCCAGGTACCCACAGAGTCAGCAGCTTGGCCCTCCCCTTTAATGACTAAAGTCGAAGCATGTGGATTCAGGGGACAAGTACTTTTTGGTCTCCTTACCTAAGGAAGGATATACTTGCCTTAGAGAGAGTGCAACGAAGGTTCACCAGTCTGATTCCAGGGATGGGGGGGATTGTCCTATGAGAATAGATTGAGTAGACTAGGCCGATATTCCCTAGAGTTTAGAAGAAGCAAAGGTGATCTCATTGAAACGTATAAAATCTTAAGAAGCTTGACAGAGTAGATGCTGGGGGAGTCGAGAACTAGGGGTCATAGTCTCAGAATAAGGGGTCAGCCATTTAGGGCTGAGATGAGGAGAAACCTCTTCACTCAGAGGGCTGTGAATCTTTGGAATTCTCTAGCCCATAGGGCTGCAGATTCTCCATATTGAGTATATTCAAGACAGAGATCAACAGATTTTTGGATATTGGGGAATCAAGAGATATGGGGATAATGCGGGAAGGTGGAGTTGAGGTAGAAGATCAGCCATGAACTTATTGAATGGCAGAGCAAGCTCGAAAAGCTCCTATTTCTTATGTTCTTATGTTACCTTGGTTAGACCATACTTAGAGGCCAAAATTGGTCGAACAGATGGTCCGCCTGATTTTCAGCGGTCCGCAGGCGGTGCGTCGTTTTTTTACCGCCCGGTACCGCTGGGGCAGAGTGGGCAGGAATTTCATCAATATTTTCTCGGCGGTAAACCAAGCGGAGTGTAGCGGGTGGGGACGGAGTGCAGTGGGTGGTGTGCGGCGGCGGGAGTGGAATGTGGAAGTGGAGTGTGGTGGGCGGGGGCGGAGTGCGGGAGTGGAGTGTGGTGGGCGGGGGCGGAGTGCGGGAGTGGAGTGTGGTGGGCGGAGTGCGGTGGGCGGTGTGCGGCGGGCGGGGGCGGAGCGGGGTGGGCGGGGCGCAGCACGCGGGCAGGGGCGGAGCATGGCGGGCGGAACGGTGTGCGGCGGGTGGAACGGAACGCGGCGGCGGGGTGGAGTGCGGTGGACGGAGTGCGGGGGTGGAGTGCGGGGGCGCGGGCGGAGTGCAGCGGGCAGAGCAGAGTGCGGCGGGCAGGGGCGGAGCGGAGTGCGGGGGCAGAGTGGAGTGCGGCGGGCGGAGTGGAGTGCTGCGGGCGGAGTGCGGCGGGCGGAGTGGAGTGCTGCGGGCGGAGTGCGGCGGGCGGAGTGGAGTGCTGCGGGCGGAGTGCGGCGGGCGGAGTGGAGTGCGGCGGGCGGAGTGGAGTGCGGCGGGCGGAGCGGTGGGCGGCGGCGGCGGACAGAATGCAGCGGGCGGAGCGGAGTGCGGCGGGCGGGAGCGGAGTGCGGGGGCAGGGGCAGAGTGCGGCGGGCAGAGCGGAGTGCTCCGGATGGAGTGCGGCGGGCGGAGTGGAGTGCGGCGGGCGGAGTGGAGTGTGGCGGGCGGAGTGGAGTGCGGTGGACGGTGTGCGGCGGGCGGAGCGGAGTGTGGCGGGCGGAGTGGAGTGCGGCGGGCGGAGTGGAGTGCGGCGGGCGGAGTGGAGTGTGGCGGGCGGAGTGGAGTGCGGTGGACGGTGTGCGGCGGGCGGAGTGGAGTGCTGCGGGCGGAGTGCGGCGGGCGGAGTGGAGTGCGGTGGACGGAGTGTGGCGGGCGGAGCGGAGTGTGGCGGGCGGAGTGGAGTGCGGCGGGCGGAGTGGAGTGCGGCGGGCAGGAGCGGAGTGCTGTGGGCGGAGTGCTGTGGGCGGAGTGCTGTGGGCGGAGTGCGGCGGGCGGAGTGGAGTGCGGTGGACGGTGTGCGGCGGGCGGAGCGGATTGCGGCGGGTGGAGTGGAGTGCGGCGGGCAGGAGCGGAGTGCTGTGGGCGGAGTGCTGTGGGTGGAGTGCGGCGGGTGGAGTGCGGCGGGCGGAGTGCGGCGGGCGGAGCGGAGTGCGGCGGGCGGAGCGGTGTGCGGTGGACGGTGTGCGGCGGGCGGAGTGCGGCGGGCGGAGTGGAGTGCGGTGGACGGTGTGCGGCGGGCGGAGCGGAGTGCGGTGGACGGTGTGCGGTGGACGGTGTGCGGCGGGCGGAGTGGAGTGCGGTGGACGGTGTGCGGCGGGCGGAGCGGAGTGCGGTGGACGGTGTGCGGCGGGCGGAGTGCGGCGGGCGGAGTGGAGTGCGGTGGACGGTGTGCGGCGGGCGGAGCGGATTGCGGCGGGTGGAGTGGAGTGCGGCGGGCAGGAGCGGAGTGCTGTGGGCGGAGTGCTGTGGGTGGAGTGCGGCGGGTGGAGTGCGGCGGGCGGAGTGCGGCGGGCGGAGCGGAGTGCGGCGGGCGGAGCGGAGTGCGGTGGACGGTGTGCGGCGGGCGGAGCGGATTGCGGCGGGCGGAGCGGATTGTGGCGGGCGGAGCGGAGTGCGGCGGGCGGAGCGGAGTGCGGCGGGCGGAGTGGAGTGCGGTGGACGGTGTGCGGCGGGCGGATTGCGGCGGGCGGAGCGGAGTGCGGCGGGCGGAGCGGAGTGTGGCGGGCGGAGCGGAGTGCGGCGGGCGGAGTGGAGTGCGGCGGGCGGAGTGGAGTGTGGCGGGCGGAGTGGAGTGCGGTGGACGGTGTGCGGCGGGCGGAGCGGAGTGTGGCGGGCGGAGTGCGGCGGGCGGAGTGGAGTGCGGTGGACGGTGTGCGGCGGGCGGAGTGGAGTGCTGCGGGCGGAGTGCGGCGGGCGGAGTGGAGTGTGGCAGGCGGAGTGGAGTGTGGCGGGCGGAGTGGAGTGCTGCGGGCAGAGTGCGGCGGGCGGAGTGGAGTGTGGCGGGCGGAGTGGAGTGCTGCGGGCGGAGTGCGGCGGGCGGAGTGGAGTGCGGCGGGCGGAGTGCGGTGGGCGGAGCGGAGTGCGGCGGGCGGAGTGCGGTGGGCGGAGCGGAGTGCGGCGGGCGGAGTGGAGTGCGGCGGGCGGAGTGGAGTGCGGTGGACGGAGTGTGGCGGGCGGAGTGGAGTGCGGCGGGCGGAGTGCGGTGGGCGGAGCGGAGTGCGGCGGGCGGAGTGGAGTGCGGCGGGCGGAGCGGAGTGCGGCGGGCGGAGTGCGGCGGGCGGAGCGGAGTGCAGCGGGCGGAGCGGAGTGCGGTGGACGGTGTGCGGCGGGCGGAGCGGAGTGCGACGGCCGGAGCGGAGTGCGGCGGGCGGAGTGCGGCGGGCGGAGCGGAGTGCGGTGGACGGTGTGCGGCGGGCGGAGCGGAGTGCGACGGCCGGAGCGGAGTGCGGCGGGCGGAGTGCGGCGGGCGGAGCGGAGTGCAGCGGGCGGAGCGGAGTGCGGCAGGCGGAAGCGGAGTGCAGCGGGCGGAGTGCGGCGGGCGGAGTGGAGTGCGGCGGGCGGAGTGGAGTGCGGCGGGCGGAGTGGAGTGCGGCGGGCGGAGCAGAGTGCGGCGGGCCGGAGCGGAGTGCGACGGCCGGAGCGGAGTGCAGCGGGCAGGGGCGGAGTGTGGCAGAGCGGAGTGCGGCGGGCCGGGTCGGAGTGCAGTAGGCAGTGTGCGGTGGCGGAGCGGTGGGCAGAGCAGTGTGCAGCGGGCGGGGACGGAGTGCAGTGGGCGGTGTGTGGCAGAGATGTATTTTCACTTGGGAATCTTCAGCTCCCAAGTTGTACGCACGCGCGCAGCTCTCAAGCTCCGCCCCCTGAGAGGCACCGGCAAGGGGCCAGAGACTGTTTGAAGTTCTTGATACACCAGTATGAGTTTAACCTTAAATGCATTGCTCTTTCCTAATGTAGTTCTCCAAATTATTACTTATTTTAATAGTGAATGTGCTTTCAATACGTGGAGGACAGCATGTTGGTGTCTGATCCCACGCTGTATAACGTAACGTCATAGTTGGTACTTTTAATTGTTTGTCCATTATTTGTATATCTCCCATTCACCAAAGGTCAGAGGTACAGTGCATCAATGTTTCTCTACTCTCTCTCCTACTCATGACATTGTGGGGCAGCCTGAGATCGCTGTGTGGGAGAGGGGGAGAGATCGCTGCGAGGGGAGGAGAGATCGCTGTGGGGGGGAAGTGATTGCTGTGGGCCGGGGGGGAAAGACTGAAGCGGGGTGAGAGAGACTGGGGTGTGGGAGAGCCTGAGGAGTGAGAGACCAAATTTTTATTAAAGTTAAAGATGACCTGTCAGCTCTGTCTGCATACCACCACTGAAGATCGACTTAAACCATCTTTTCCAGGATGGTCTGCAGCTCCGGTGGTATGTCAGTGGTAAATCATAAATTTTATAATTTTGGGTGGTATGTTGGCAGTCTGCATGGGCAGTATGCGGTATGTCACTGATTAATTTTCCGCTGGGCGGTATGTGGGTGGTGTTTTTTTGATGAATTTTGTAATTGTGGGCGGTATGTCGTGGTACACAGGCGGTATATCGACTCACTCCTTCGTGTACTGTGTACAGTTCTGGGCTCCATATTACAAAACGGATATAAAAGCACAGGAGAAAGTGCAAAATAATGTACAAGGTTGACACCAGAACTGAGAGGGTACAACTAACACGATAGACAGAACGGGCTGGCGATCCTTTTTTCTCGCAAAGAGAAGGCTGAGGGGTGGCCTGATAGATGGCTTTAAAATTATGAAGGGGTTCAATAGGGTAGAGGTAGCGAAGATGTTTCCAATTGTGTGTAAGTCCAAAACTAGAGGCCATTAGATAGTCACTAATAATCCAATATGGAATTCGAGAGAAAGCTCTTTATTCAGAGAGAAGGAAGAATTTTGGGCTGAATGGCCTGTTGCTGTAGATTCTATGTAATTCTAGGTAACTTATGCTATGTCCTGTTATAGTGAATTACATATAATCTACGGCACAGAAACAGGCGATTCGGCCCAACTGGTCTATGCAGTATTTATACTTCACACAAGCCTCCTCCCATTCCACTTCATCTAACCCTATCAGCATAACATCCTTTTCCTTTTTCTCTCATGTTTATCGAACTTCCCCTTAAATGCATCTGTAGGACTTTTTCCTATGGATTTCGAACACCAAGACATAAGAAAACTGAGATTTTCCAATACAATGGACTTTATTAAAAAGATTAAAATGACTATCAGTTCCAAGTTCAACACTACCGGGTAGGGTTTTTAAATCAAACCGAACTACAAATTCTCGAGCTTACCAATTTCAGATTCAATCTTTTGCAATATCTATGCCTCTAGTTAGCCAGTGATATACAACTAAAATACATTCTCCTTCACAATATATATGCCTCTAAGTTAACCAGTTACACACAATTAAAAACAAACTTAAACTTCATATATGCTCCTAAGTTAACTGGTTATGCACAATCTTTCTCGGCAATAACTATGCTCAAACTGGCTCAGTATAATTCAATGGGTGATCAATCCATCTGAATATACCTTCCACGTGTTCGACCGGGCGTCTTCCAACACTTCCCTTCCGGTGTCCTTTTCTAAGCTCAAGAGAAAGATTTCCTTTGTCTCCTGTGTTTTATAGTTCAAAAAAACTGGGCCCAGGTAGCAGCCAGATGTCCAGTTGTGTTTGGCCAGAGATAACTTGACACTTTCGCTGATTGGCCAACTCGATTTTCACTCATTGTCCCTTCCTGTTTCAATTCAAACTTTACTCAGTACTGTTAGACTTCCTGTTTGAATTCCAAACTACTTGTGGTGTAATGCCCATCCGCCAAGGCTACTTTCAAACAGCTTGTTCACAGATGATTTTTTTCTTCTCCCACAAGCCTTCACATCTATACGATTTATTTTATCTACTCCTTATGGTAGCAAGCATCACATTCTAACCACTCACTGGGTAAAGGAGTTTCTCCTGAATTCCTGATTGGATTTATTAGTAACTCTCTTACATTAACGGTACCTAGTTTTGGTCTCTCCCGCAGGTGGAAACATTTTCTCTACTTCTACCCCATCAAACCCTTTCATAATCTTAAATCGGGCCACCACTTAGCCTTCTCTTTTCTAGAAAAAACAGCCACGGCCTGTTCAATTTCTCTTCGTCGGTGTAACTTCTCAGTTCTGGTACCATCCTTGCAAATTATTTTTTGTGAAGTTTTAGTACATATTACTGTTGCATATATTTTGCATATTTATGCTCTTTACTGCATATTTATTCTAGGTCAGAAAAAAATTGTGAAACCAGCAGTACTGCAGACATTCAGGCCCCTATTTTCCACTTGCTGCCTTTTTGGCACCCGCACATATTAACGTACGATTATTTTTTGTATGTTAGCGGCAGAAAAAAAAAATCGGGACTTTTGGCAAACAACTATTTGAATTTGGTGCCGTGCTCTCCGAAGTTATCTGGGGGGCGGGGGGGGTGGCGGAGCTTCAAGTCTGCGCTAAAAACTCTCTGGGCATGCATGAAAAAAGAAACTTCCTAATCTGGAGCAGACATTTTTAAAGAGCCCTTTGTGATCGTATCATTTTTCCTTTTGTGATCGGATCGCGCTGGCTGGATCTTTCTGCAATTTTGAGCATTAAAACTTGCAAAATATGGCTGAGAGGGAAGTGGAAGAGGAATTCAAAGGAAGGGCCATTCAATTTCTCCCACACAAAGTTGTATCCCTGGTAGATATCACTGAGGGGAAATGGGATCTGCTGGCAACTCAGGGTAAAAGCAGAAGAAAGTAAAAGCTGCTGCAAAGGCTCAACGTTGGGATGATGTTGCTGTAGAGCACAATGCAGTAACCATCACCCAGAGAATCAACGGGCAGCTGAAAAAGTGGCAGGACCTAGGACAATTAAAGTAAGTATGCACTGCAATTACATTTGTAAATGTGTGTGTGTGTGTGGCCACCACATAAAAGGACCCTCTCTTTAAAATGTTCTATTTTCATCTTTACAGTTGAAGAATGTAAAGATTAGGAGCCACAGGAATCGTACTGGTGGAGGTCCACCAAGTAACTTGCAATTGAGCCATCTGGAACAGAGGATCTCTGATCTGATTAAAGCTCACCGGAGAAGATCCACCACCAAAGTGGACACTGGGCCCAGGTCAAAGAGATGACTTAAGCCCTGCAATTTGCACTGTGAGTTGGCTAAATACTGCATGGGCTAGCTAGGCTTTAATGGATGTTTTTGGTATGTTTTACAGCAGCTACGCGTCAGGAAGAGGCAGAAGGTGATCCAGACGATAAGCAGAAGGACAAGCAGAAAGACAAGCAGAAGCAGCACTCGAAGGACATCCAGAAGAGAGTCCAGAATTGTTTCCTGATTTTGAGCAGGACAATTTGGATGAAGGCCAGCATGAAGATCCCCCCACTGATCAGATGGTGGAGCCCATGGATCAGGATGCAGGTCCCAGTGTGGTCCAGCAACGCACACCTGTGAGAGGGATGTCCAATAGAGTCGAGGTGCAAGGCACAGGTGGGAGACGGTGAAGGAGGGTGGAAAGGATAGTTGTACCACAAGCGCAGGTACAGCTCATCGGGATGAGTGGGGAGTTATGCAGCGAACCAGGTCGCTCCTTGACACCATGGGTGGGGTGAGGGTAGAAATTGCGGGACTGTCAGGAGAAGTAGCAACACTGTCTGGAGGAATAGGACCACCACTGGCGGGGCAGATTAGGGAGGGAATGGTGGATACATTTGGTGCACTGTCGGGACAGCTGATGGGGAAATTGTCGGGCATATGTGACGTAAATTTGCAGGTTTTGCTGCACTAAGGGATTGTCATTCAACAACACCAATTGGCGGCATCAACTGCTGCCACTCAAATCATTCCCAGACCACCCTCAGGGACTGTGCCACAGGGTGGGCCACAGCTTGAAAAAGAAGACAAAGACGAACCTGGACCTACCTAGGTCTGCCCGTGTCCAACCCCCACCGGCAAAAAACAAAAAAATATAACCTTGGGCTCACCGGGGGCCGAGGACATCTGCTGCGCCAACAGACAGGGCTAAAGGAGGAGGCACCAGGGCGGGCAAGAGGGGCACTACGCGCTAGTGGTCGTTGAATAAACGGGAGGAGAGATATTTGTATCTTGCTGTTACTTGTTTTGTTAACAGAAAAGTTTGATACAATAAAGTTTTGTTAATTGAAAATGTTAAAGTTTGCGAGAAGTTTAAAGTTAATGAAAATTTTAAAGTTTGATATTTCTTCATTGAAAAGTTAAATGTTTTATTAAAGTTAAGTACAAATGTACAAATGTCTAATAGACCTATTCTTTAAATTTAACCAGAATCAGTGCATTATTTTGTGAATTTAACCAACATAAATCAACACAAAATTATTAAAAGTGCAAACAGGTATAAACAGTCAATGTAGTGTCTCTGCACTTTGTTACAAACTCACACGAGGCATGGATATATCAGACACGGTCACTCTGTGACCTTCACTTTATTTCCAGGACTGAAGAGTGCTGATCCTGGGTGGGACCTCCCCTTTTATACATGGAAGCCCAGGTGAGGAGCTCACTCCTTGTGGTCAGGGTGTGCATTACAAGGGTACAGGTACAGTATGCATGAGTTACAGTTACATACTTATAGTCTTTGCAAGATGGTAAAATACATGACATCACCTCCCCCCTTAGGACTTTTAGTTTCAGAGGTTAAGTCTATCAGGTGGTCGGCGCTCTCTCGTGGAGCGCCGCAGTTGTGGCTCTGGTAGCTGAGCCTCAGCATGCGTCTCTGTCACTTGAGTTGGTTCTGTCCTGTCCGGGCTGGCCGCAGGGTCTGTGCATGCTGAGGGCTATCTTTGTTGCTCGTGCGCTGGCAGTGGTGTGGCTGTTATCTCATCATGCTCTTCTTCCGGTTCCTCCGTGTCTGCACTGAGCATTGTCTTTACTTGGTCCAAGTGTTTGCGTCATATCTGCCCATTGTTTAGTCTGACCACCATGATCCTGTTTCCTTCTTTGCCAATTACAGTGCCCTCAAGCTATTTGGGTCCCAAAGCATGGTTAAGAACAAATACCGGGTCATCTATTTCCATGCACCTCCCCCTTGAGCCTCGATCATGGAGCTCGGTTTGGGGCTGGCGCTTGCCCTCAACAATGTCTGCCAGGGCTGGGTGAATGAGGGACAGCCGCATCTTGAGCTGCGTTTCATGAGGAGCTCTGCTGGCGAGACTCCCGTGAGCGAGTGTGGCCGCAACCTGTAGGCCAGCAGGAGGCGCGATCGGCGGTACTGAAGGGAGGGTCCTTGGATGCGTAGCATGCCCTGCTTTATGACTTGGACCGCCCATACCGCCTGGCCATTGGAGGCCGGCTTGAACGGCACTGTCCGGATGTGCTTGATACTATTGCCCGACATAAACTCCTGGAATTCATGGCTGGTAAAACGCGGGCCACTGTCGTTGACCAGGATATCCGACAAGCTGTGGGTCACGAAAACCGTACGCAGACTCTCCACAGTGATAGAGGTTATGCACAAGTTCAATATGATGCACTCGATCCACTTCGAGTATGCATCGACAAAGATCAGGAACATTTTCCCCATGAACAGGCCCGTCAACATGGATATGTGACCATGGCCTGGTGGGCCAGGGCCACGGGCTGAGTGGGGCCTCCCTGGGGGCATTGCCCAGCTGGGCGCACGTCGTGCACCTGCGAACCCAGTGTTCCAGGTCTGAGTCAATCCCCGGCCACCATACGTGTGACCAGGCAATGGCCTTCATTAACACGATGCCAGGGTGCTCGCTGTGGAGTTCCCTGATGAACGCTTCCCTTCCTTTCTGGGGCATGACTACCCGACTGCCCCATAGTAGGCAGTAGGCTTGGATGGAGAGCTCATCCATCCGTCTCTGAAACGGTCTGATCCCCTCGGGGCACGCCCTGTGTGTGGGTGCCCAGTCCCCAGTCAGGACACATTTCTTTATCATGGATAGGAGGGGGTCCCTGTTGGTCCAGAGTTTGATCTGGTGGGCTGTGATGGGGGAGCCCGCAGTGTCAAAAGCCTCAATGGCCATGACCATCTCGGCTCTCTGCTCCGACGGTGCCCCTCGGTGGTGGCCAGTAGGAGCCTGCTGAGCGCGTCAGCGCAATTTTCGGTGCCTGACCGGTGCCGTATGGTGTAGTCATACGCAGCCAGCGTGAGGGCCCATCGCTGTATGCGAGCTAAAGCATTAGCGTGGACAACAGGGATGTTAACAGCTTTTGGTCCATCTCTAGCTCGAACCGTCTACCGAAAAGGTACTGCAGCATCTTTTTCACACCATACACATACGCGAGTGCCTCCTTCTCGACCATGCCGTATCCACGCTCTGCCTGGGAGAGCGACCTGGAGGCGTAAGCCACCGGTTGGAATCGGCCGTCATCATTACCCTGCTGCAAAACACACCCAATCCCGTAGGATGACGCATCGCATGTTAAAACCAGTTTTTTACAAGGGTCATACAAAGTCAACAGTTTGTTGGAACACAGCAGGTTCCTCGCCTTATTGAAAGCCCGTTCTTGACAATCCCCCAAAGACCATTCACAACCTTTACGGAGGAGCATGTGTAACGGCTCCAACAATGTGCTTAAGTTCAGGAAGGTAGTTCCCAAAATAGTTCAAGACTCCCAGGAATGATCGCAACTCCGATGTGTTGCCGGGCCTGGGCGCCTGGCGAATCGCCTCAGTTTTTGATTCAGTGGGCCGGATCCTGTCTGCAGCAACCCTCCTGTCCAGGGACTCGACCTCTGGGGCCAAAAACACGCACTTGGCCTTTTTCAGCCGCAGGCCTACCCATTCCAATCGGCGTAGCACCTCCTCCAGGTTGCAGAGGTGTTCCTCAGTGTCTCGACCCGTTATAAAGATGTCGTCTTGGAACATGATCGTTCCAGGGATGGACTTGAGCAAGCTTTCCATGTTTCGCTGAAAGATAGCCGCTGCCGAACGAATGCCAAATGGGCACCGATTATAAACAAATAATCCTTTGTGTGTCGTGATGGTGGTCAGAAACTTGGATTCTTCAGCCAGTTCCTGAGTCATGGAGGCCGAAGTGAGGTCCAGCTTCGTGAACAGCTTGCCACCTGCCAGCGTGGCAAAAAGGTCCTCCGCTCTCGGGAGCGGGTATTGGTCTTGCAGTGACAGTCGGTTGATGGTGGCTTTGTAGTCGCCACAAATCCTGACTGAGCCATCTGCTTTGAGGACGGGAACAATGGGACTTGCCCAGTCGCTGAATTCAACGGCGAAATTATGCCCTCTCTGAGCAGCCTGTCCAGTTCACTTTCAATTTTTTCACGCATCACGTACGGCACCGCTCTGTCTTTGTGGTGCACTGGTCTGGCGTCCGGAGTGATGTGTATCACTACTTTAGTGCCCTTGAACGTTCCGACACCGGGTTGAAAGAGTGACTCGAATTTTTGCAATACCTGCAAGCATGAACTTCGCTCCACGGATGAAATGGCGTGCACATCCCCCCATTTCCAATTCATCTCAGCTAGCCAACTCCTCCCCAAGAGCGCGGGGCCATTTCCCGGGACGATCCAGAGTGGCAAACAGTTCTGTGTTCCATTATGCGTTACTACCAAGTTTGCACTGCCCAGAACTGGGATGATCTCTTTGGTGTACGTACGTAGCTGTGTCTCAATGTGTTCCAATTTGGACCTACTAGCTCTGTGTGGCCATAGTCTCTCAAATTGTTGGGCACTCCATGTGCACCGACCGGGATGCCATTCAGTAAGACTTTCATCATCATGGGTGGTGTTTTGGTGTATGAGCTGTGGACGTCGGCCACATGAACTCTCTGAACTTCAGCATCCATGGTTGTTCCCCAGGCCTCATCCTGCATTTCAGATTCCTCGTCTGGTTCCTCTGTCTCGCAGACTAGCCTTTTTGCACATCCTGGCCGGGTGTCCCTTGACATTACAAATCCTACAGGTGTAAAGCTGGAACCTGCAGATTTTTGCAGTGTGTCTGCCCCCACATCTCCAACATGAGCTGAGATTGCTGTTAACAAAAGGACTATTCCCAGGCATTCCTCTCTGATGGCTCACTTGGCTGTTTCTAAGCACTCTGATGGAGGTTGTTAATTGTCCCATCACAGGATGCATTGTTCCTCGTGATGGCGTGAATTGCCGATCCCCTTTCCATTGCATGCCCACCCTGGAGCTAGTTGCTGCCTGGACGGTGTCGAATTGCCCTTGCCTGCCTGCCTGGACGGTGTCGAATTGCCCTTGCTTGCCTGTGGGGTTGTGTGTTCATCGCAACATTGAAACCAGGGCTGTGTGCATAAATTAGCTTGGTCTCCTCTTCCCCTGCCATGAAGGTCTGAGATATCAACGCTGCCCCTTCTAAAGTCAAATCCTTAGTCTTTAGGAGCTTCCTGAAAATGCTGGCGTGATTAATGCCATCGATGAAAAAGTCCCTTAACATCTCCCCCCTGCAGGCATCGGAGAACAAATGCCACAGTTCCGTCATGAAGTCCGAGATGTTTTGATCCTCCTGACGCCGGTGAGAGTAGAACCGGTGCCGAGCCATGTGTACGCTACTTGCCGGCTTGAGATGCTCACTGATCAGCTGGCTGAACTCTTCGAAGGACTTGTCCGCTGGCTTTTGGGGTGCGAGCAGGTCTTTCATCAGCGCATACGTCTGTGGACCACAGCTGGTCAGTAGATGCGCCCTCCCCTTGTCAGCCACTGTCTCTTCCAGTCAGTCCTTTGTGACAAAGCTCTGCTGGAGTCTTTCCACAAAGTCGTCCCAGTCCTCACCCACACAGTAATGTTCCTCTGTGCCACCGGTGGCCATTCTCGTGGTTCGGTGATTCCCGATTCTCGTCGCCAGATGTAGTGTCTCTGCACCTTGTTACAAACTCACACGAGGCATGGATATATCAGACACGGTCACTCTGTGACCTTCACTTTATTTCCAGGACTGAAGAGTGCTGATCCTGGGTGGGGCCTCCCCTTTTATACCTGGAAGCCCAGGTAAGGAGCTTACTCCCTGTGGTCAGGGTGTGCATTACAAGAGTACAGGTACAGTATGCATGAGCCACAGTTACATACTTATAGTCATTGCAAGATGGTGAAATACGTGACAGTCAACATGGTGCATAATCAACTATGCTACCATTTAGCCTTCAGACCAGAAAAATGTTCACTGATTAGCCATTGACACAAGTCTCTAGCAATGGCTAGCGGTCCCCTTGGTCATCCCACCCTCCTCCGCCATCGTCCTGCGGCTTGAGGTGATTCCTCCTCCTGCTGCTGGTCCTCCTTCTCCTCAGCCTCCTCCGAATCCTCATCCCTCCTTCTCCCCTCAGGTGGATCTTCAATGTCCAGTATCTGGCCCCTCATGATGGCCAAGTTGTGCAGCATGCAGCACACAACAGTGAACTGAACGACGTGGTGAGGGGAGTATTGCAGGTAGCCTCCAGAGTGATTCAGGCATCGGAAACGCTGCTTTAAAACGCCAATGATGCTCCGTGTCATTATGTGGGACATATTGTCCTGACGCTCTGCCTCAGTGCGGGGTTTGCGTAGGGGAGGGTCATAAGCCAGGTGGTGAGCCCGTAACTTTTGTTGCCGAGCTACCAGCTCTGCCCTTCTGGCAACTCCTGAAACATCGCAGATATAATGCTCTCACATAGGATGAAAGCATCATGGACGCTACCGGGATATTTGGCATCCACTGCCATGATCTGCTGCAGATCGTCGCACACCAGCTGTACATTTAGGGAGTGGAACCCTTTCCTGTTGCGGTAAACTTTGGAATCTTGCAAGGGTGCTCTCAAGGCGATGTGGGTACAGTCAATGGCACCCTGTACCCTGGGGAAGCCAGCAATTCTGGAGAACCCCACAGGCCTGTCTCTCATTGCCTGCGTGGTCATAGTGCTGAACTGGTCCCTTTTGTCATACAGTGCAGCAGTCACCTGGCGAATGCAGCAATGGGTGGCGTGCTGCGAGATCGAGCATACATCCCCAGTTGAAGCTTGAAATGATCCTGTAGCACAGAAGGCAAGTGCTGTTGGTAACTTTATTTCTATAGGTAAGGCAGTTCTCCTTCCACTTCTTGGCCGTATGTCTGCCCTGATTAGTTGGCAGATCTCAGCGATGACCTCCTTTCTGAATCACAGCCTGCGAATGCAGTCTGCCTCACTTAGTTGCAGGTATGAGCGCCTCTCCCTATAGGCTCGCTGAGGGTAAGGCCTCCTTTCCATCAATCTCTCTCCCCGATATCGGCGTCGAAGTATTCGTCACCTCTGCATGCCATGTATGGCCAACGCCCTTATCACATCAGTTATTCTAAAAATTGCACCCATTATTATTATTATTATACAGATAAATACTTAAATCACTGACATCTCTCCTCTCTGTTTTGCTCCACAAGGCTGGGTGATGCCTTACATCGGACCACACCCTGATCTGCGCGTGCCTTTGTTCGTTTATACAGTGATTCTCTTGGGTCACCAGTGACAAATACTGATTTCTAGTTGGCTGCTGTGCCTATGCACAAAATGTCTCATTTCGGATGCTGACTACGGTGATTCCCCCGGGCTCTGGTGCTTGTGTCCGGCCAAGCCCGCGATCCTGCTCGGCCGGCACTCCCCCGACCCGTGCCTGGAGCTCAATGATTGTGTTGGGGTGGACAGTCGCGATTTGAGTAAAAAAGAACCCAGCAAAGTTATTTCAGTTCCCTCCTTCCGAAAAACTTACACATTTGTTTATTAAATTGTCTCACTCCAAAAATTTGGAAATTACTTTCCGAGCTATTTTCAGAGTACCCTGTTCAAAAAAATCCATGTATTTGTACTTTATTTTGTCTTCTTTTGCCGGGCCCCAATGTCCTTTTGTCAGTCGCGGCGATTTCCTTAAGTTCAGAGAAGGGTTTTTTTGGGGGGCTTTTTGGCAGTGTGTGCCGCGCTGAAACAAATCGTGGACGACCAAAATCGCCTAACTGCAGAAAAACGGTGCCCATGTTCTGTCAGAGGTTCTCAGGGAGTGTTGTTGTGCCTTGGGTGTCTCTCTCTGGGCTTCTGCCCTCACAGCTTATGCCTGTATGCCTGGCCTTTGAGCTACCCTGAGTGCTGCAAGAGCACCCCTGGAGAGACTGTGCCCAAAGCTTATGAAGGGGGTTTTGAGACTCGTGCGTCCCCACAGCTTATGCCTAGCCTGTGAGGCACCTGTGAGTGTCAAACACTCCTAACCCCTTCTTCTCGAGCCTGTGACACACAGTTGAGCGTTTTCGAGGCACTCCTAGCTTCCCTTACACTGTTCTGACATAAGACTCACGATCAGGAGATGTAGTACAATAGAACTGAGTCAAGGTGATTCCAAGAGGAACTTAGGCTTCCAATTTATTTGACAAGGTGTATCTCAACAAATAGCAATACACCAACAAAACAATCCCCCTAAATCCCACTAAACGGACACAACGAAAATCTTTACACACGTTTAGCAGCACAATGCCCAACCTCGCACCTTTCCTGGCCTAACTGAGTTGGGAGCTCCGGGGACCAGAGGTTATACTCACTACTGTGCCTTCTGCAGTCTGGTGGTTTGTTTCTTCTATCTTCGGTGTCTTCGGACACTGGTTTTCCTTCAGTGTCAAGAGGCTTGCTGGTTGTTGGATCACGAGGGCAGAGAACCACCCACACTACATCAGAAGCCTTTTTTATAGCCAGATTATCCAGTCCGCCTCTCCTGCTGAAATTAATTCTTCCCATTGGTGGGCTTTGTGATTTTGAAAAATGCAGCAGTTTTAGATTATTGCAGGTTTTTTCCACTGATGTTAACCTACACAAGGTTTGAATGGGTGTTGATTGCGTTGGCCTCCTGCAGCCATTGTGTAGGCCCTTGGGTTGTTTTGGGTTCCCTGGTTTCTAAAGGTCTGCATAATTTTCCTCCAATTCAGTTTTTCTAACCTACTCAAGGTTTGAGTAGGTGTTAATTAGGTTGGCCTCCTGTAGCCATTGTGTAGGCCCTTGGTTTGTTTTGGGTTCCCTAGTTTTCTGAAGGTCTGCATAATTTCCTTCCATAGTGTAAACATGGGGAAGACAATAGCCCGATAATGGCTATGAGTCAGTCCCACAGTTTTCGAGCAAGTGCTCTCCCATTGGCTTGAAAGCCCCATGCTTCAGGCTGACTCTATCCCACCATTGGCCCTCCGGTGTCCTCCCCCGTCCAATCACTGCTCTGCCAAGGTCAAACCGTCTCAGTTTCAATTCACAGCACAGACCGATCCCACTGCCCTTTTCCTTCTGGGTAAAATGAGGGGGTTTTCATCCTCCCCTACATAATCCCCCATCTGACACAGTCAGACACCACTCGAGTGTGTCAAAGTTCAGGGTGGTGAGAAAACCCTAAGTCTCCCAAATTGCCCAACTTTCCCCAGTTTAACTCTAAACTGATCCCGCCGATATATATCGTAATTGCTTTTAACGCGGTGCAAAATACAGAATCCAACAGGTTACAAAATAACAAAACAGGAAGGGAAAATATATACACCGCCACCCGTCCCCGGGTGGCCAGGCTACATCCTGTCACTGTACAGGTGTCATCGACCACTCGGCTGACCGTACCCTGGGGACCAGGATGCCCTCCGCTGAGGGGCTCGTATAGTCCCCCTTATTGAGTCTTATGCTGCCCTCCAAGGCCCTCCCGAGCCCCGGATAATCGGTGGAAGACCCTTGCTAGCGCAACAGAGTACCCTCCCTGTTGTCTTTCGCCTTATCGGTCTGGATCTCGGGAGCTAAGTAAACAGGGGACCATGGCGCCCTGGGCTGTGGCACTCTGTCACTCCTCCTTACTGTTGGTGCAGAGTCCTACGTTATGGGCTGCAATGCTATCTCCTCCACCTCTTGGGCTAGCCCCAGCTGATCCACCATGGGAGGTTCAGCCTCCCCTCGGACTTTGCTAATGGTAGAGCCTTTATCCCTACTTCTGTTAGTGGGCTGGGAACCTCTACCCAGTGGTGGGATAGCCTTACAGGAGCAGTGAACCATCCCCGGCTGTAGAGCTTCGGGGCCCACTGCCTCCTCCGGAGCCTCCAGAGCCTCCAAATCCACCGGGGCCTGTTCTTCCCCCAGTGCCTGATTCTCTTCCCTTGCTCGTCCCCTCTGTTTTTTACCTCTTTTGGTGTCAAACAATTTACACTGATTAATGTGATACCACTTCACCCGGCGAGGCAATCGAACCGCATAGACCATAGAGCTAGCCTTGTCGACTATGCTGTATGGTCCCATATACAGTGGTTCAAATACCCCGACCCGGGCGAAGCTTCTCACCATCACCTGGTCGCCCACCTCCCAATCATGGTGACTGCGGGGTTCCAGCAGCAGCCGATTGGCACGGTGCTGTTTACCCATGTTGTTGGCCGCCTGCCAGTGAATCTGTTGAAGCTGTTCAAACAGATTCCTGACGAAGCGGTCCCGGTTCACCTCTTGAAGCTGCCCTTCGGTGAGAACCGGCGCCAACACATGCACTGGGGTTCTCATGATCCGGCCAGTCATCAGCTCATGGGGTGAGTACCCTGTGCTCTTTGACTGACTGGCCCGGATTCCCATGAGGACCAACGGTAAGACCTCCACCCACTTGTTCGGTGAGTCTCCCGTCTCCTTGCGCAGCCTTTCCTTTAGGGTCCGGTTCAGGCGTTCTACGGGGCCTGAGGACTGAGGATTGTAGGCGACATGCCATTTGGCTCTTATCCCTAGCACCTTTAGGGTGGCCTGCATCACCTGGCCGGTGAAGTGGCTTCCCCGGTCGGACTCCACGATTTGAGGTAGACCCCACCGAGAGAACACCTCCCTCACCAGGATTTTTGCAGTCCCCACCGCGGTAGCTGTTCGGCAAGGGAAGGTTTCCACCCACTTGGAAAACACATCCACCAGGCAGTATTTATAACCTCCCTGGGCGGCCGGTAGGGGTCCGATGTAGTCGATCTGGATCGACTGCCACGGTCCCTCTACCCACCTGACGTGTCCCATAGACACCTTCCTTTTCTGAGGGTCTGGGTTGTTTGCAGTGCAAACCAGACAGCCCGCACAGAAGTTGCGGACGTCTTCCCGGAGGCTTGGCCACCACCCTGCCTTTTCTACCCGTTGCCAGGTAGATTCCGGCCTGGGGTGTCCCGCACCTGGACCCTCATGGGCCAGCTGAAGGAATTCCCTCCGGTGTTGTGGTGGCACTACCCATTTGACCCCTTTAAACAACATGCCTTCCCGCACAGCAATATCTGCAACACTATATGGGCCCTCTGCCTTTTCCCCTTTTTTGATAGCAGCCAAAGCAGCCTTCAGGACCGGATCCTGCATCTGGACTACTTTAAGGTCCGGGGCCGCAGCCACCCCTACGCTCCCTTGTGTCCCTGGCTTGCTTCTTGCTGCTGCTATCCTGCCTGCCTCGTATGGGTCCCATGGGCGACCTGTACGAGCACCTTCCCTTGCCAGCAGGTCTGCCTGCTGGTTACCTTCCCCCCCTGGCTCAGTTTTGGAGTGGGCCTTTACCTTATGGATATATACATCCCCGGTTTCTCCCACTGCAGCCACGATCTTTTCTAGCAGGGGTTTGGTCACAAGGGGCTTCCCATCCGCAGAGGTGTACCCCCGGCGTGACCAAATCGCCAGATACTCTGTACATGAATTGCAAGTGAACATGCTGTCTGAGCAAATCGTGTATGGGGTAGGGAATTCCTCAGGGTGTGTGACCACATACATCACCGCCGAGACTTCCGCCTGCTGGGCGCTCAGGGTGCATGGGAGTTTAAGAGCCAAGGCAATTCCTGCCTTGGGATCCCAAACTCCGCAGCCCATGAGTCTTGTACCCGCGGACACTGAACTGGAGCCATCAACGTAGATCTCGCGGCCTGTGGGGTGTATCCCTGCCCGAAATCCAAAGTTGATGTCCCATACCCCCTCCACAGAGCATCTATGCGGCTGCCCTGGATAGATTAAATTTGCTGCGAGCCTGGGCTCGCAGAGGCCCTTGACCTTTAAAGTCATTTGGGAGAGGAGGAGGATCCAGCGAGTGATTCTAGCACTGCTCATTGTCCCGTCCTTAATCCTCCCGTCCAACAGCATCTGCGTCGGGGTTTGATGGGTGAGGAGTGTAATGGGGGATATTCCGGTAAAGATCTGAGCTCTCTTTACTGCCCAGTGGGTGGCAAGCAAGTGCCTCTCACAATTGGAGTATCCCTTTTCTACCTCCGTGAGGACCCTGGAGGAGTACACCACTGGTCTCAGCTGACCGTTTCGCTCCTGGAACAACACTGCACTTAAGCTGTCGCCACTGGCTGCCACCTCCAGGAAGAATTCCTCCCCCACATCAATTGCCCCTAGGGCTGGTGCTACCTACAGGTCTCTCAAGACGGAAAAATGCTGCCTCACAGCCCTCGTCCCATTCCCACTCGACCCCCTTATGTAGGAGTCTGAGCAGAGGGGCGGCAGTGGCTGCATAGTCCTCGATGAAGTTCCTACAGTAGCCAATGATTCCCAGGAAAGACCTTACCCCCGACACATCCCTAGGGACAGGGAGTTCCTGCACTGCCTTTCTTCTAGCCTCATCAATGGCCCTTTCTCCTGCCCTTATCGGTAGGCCCAGGAATTTTGCTTCTCCTAGACCTCTCTGGGCTTTCTTGGGGTTAACTTTAAAACCCCCTTCCTTCAGTAAGACCAGCAGCTCGGCCAACAGTGGACCGTGTTCCTCACTGCTGTTTGTGAACAACAACGGGTCGTCCACATACTGGACCAGCTGGTGTGGTTGGCTGAAGCCTTTTAAGCAGTTCGCCATGCATTGGTGAAAGATGCTGGGACTATTATGAAAGCCCTGTGGGAGGCAGCTCCATGTATACTGCTGTTCCCAAAGGTGAAGGCAAACTTGTACTGGTCTTCCCTCCGTACAGGGATAGACCAGAACCCGTTGGATATGTCCAACACTGTGAACGTGGTTGCGGATGCAGGGATTTCCCCTATCAGATCCGCAACCGCCACTACTGTGGGGGCACAAGCTGGGATGTTTTTATTGAGCACCCTATAATCCACAGTAGCCCTCCAAGAATTGTCCGGTTTCCTAACCGGCCAAAGTCGGGAGTTGACATAGGTGGCTATGGGTCTCAAAACACCCTGCTCGACAAGCGAGCTTAAAGCTGTCTCCAAGTCCGCTTCTGCCTCTCGGGGAAATCCATGTTGATTTTGTGGGCGGGACAAGGGATCCCCATCTATTCTAACCTCCACTCCTGTGACTCTCCCACAATCGTGTTTATGGGTGGCAAATGCTGCAAGATTTGCTTGCACATAGGCCCGGTACTCGGCCGGGGTTTTACCGACCAGAACCTCCAGGTAGTAACCCCCTTTTGGCTTAATTGTACACAGAGTCCCTTTTCCCTGTTTCTTATCAATAACCATGACTTCTCCCTCTGCTCCCATGCCCACTGTGCCCCATGGACAGTGATTCCTCAAGTCTACTAGGATCTGGCGAGCGATGATGAAATCAGCCCCCAAGATCCCTTTTCCCACCTGCTCCCAGTTCATCAGGACGCACTTCCATTGTGTTTGGAGTGCTCCTAAACGAACTGTGAGCGGGACTGAGAAAAACCCAGCCTTCTCATTTCCTGTGAATCCAACTAGTTGATATGGCACCCCGTTTGATAGAGGTGAGGTTGCGGGGTCCTCCGAATGGACTATCATGCTGGAAGCACCAGTGTCCAAAAGGTAAGTACCCAATACACCCTCAACCTCCATCTTGACCCAGGGTCGTCCCCAGGGGTCGTATTCTAGTGGGCACAGGTATGCAGGCTGGGACTGGGCTAGTCACGGCCTCTGTACTGGCAGGGTTGCTGGTGCTTCCCTGCCTGTTGCCGTGGCTACCTTCCCAGTCCCCTCCAGCGTTGTCCTCACTGCAGCTACTATCTGGTCAAGGGATGGTGAGGAGCTCGCTCCACTTCCCCCACTCTGGGCGGCTCCTGAAGGACTTCTCCCCCATATCTCTTTACTGGGCTCCTGCAATCCCTTTTAAAATGCCCAGCTTTCCCGCACCCGTAGCACACTCCCTCCTTATCAGATGAGCGGCCATCCGCCTGGTACCATTCCCTTTTGGGAATCGAGTTGGGTTTTACTCCATTTACCCGACCTTTGGAGGTTTTCTCCTCCTCCCCTCCTCCATTCCGTTGGACCAGTGCCAGTTGCCTGACCACTGCTTCCTCGGTGAGGTTGGGGTCCCGGGAATCGAACCACAGTTCTGTCCTGGCCTTGAGCCGGGGCAAGCAGTTTGCCACCAGCATCCTCAGCCAGCGGCCAGTCTGTACCGCAGAAAGATTCGCCCGGTCGAAGAGCTCCCCACAGGCTGCGTGGTATACCACCCACAGCCTATCCGCAAACGCCTGCGGGGTTTCCCCTGCGAGCTGCCTTGTCCTTTCGACCCGTTCGAAAGGACTGCCGTCATCGAAGCCCATAGCCTCAAGGACGGCCCTCTGGACCTCAGTAAATGTGCGCTGCCCCCTCCGGCATTCTGCCGGTAGGGCCTGGTACAATTTGCTGTCCAGAGAGAAGAGCAGCAGCTTGGCTGTCTCTTCCTCGTCGCACCCATTAATTTCCCCTGCCTGCATCACCTCCAAAAAGTGGATAGACGGGTCCCCGCTGCGAGTGAGTTTGGCCAAATGGGCCACCATGGCCCTGAGTGCTTGAACTCCATGGGGAATAATAAAGTCGCTCTCCAGCGCTCCCTGACCTTGGCCACCTCCCTGTGGAGGACCGTTCTTGCGCTGCCTGACCAGGCACATCCGCCCTGGTTCAGGATCTTTCTGCGCTGGTCCCTCTACCTCCGGCTGTCCCACCATACCCAATGCCTGGTCGCCTGATCCAGCCCTTAACTGACCCTCAGCGGGAGCCTCACATCCCTGCTGCCAAGTGGGACACATTGGTCCTGCCGCCAGCCCTGGGTATGCTACTACCTGCGCGCCCCGCTCCCCCTGGTATCCCACCGGACAAACCACCGGTGCCTCAGGAGGTGGTCGGGCGTCTCTTGCCTTTGGATTCTCCTCTACCCCCCAATACTCTCCTTTGTCCCCTGTGGGCCCTCCAGATCCTATCAGAGCGACCAACCCCTTTGCCTGGGCTAGAGCGTGGGTGAGAGTTTTAATCCTCTCCTGGCAGGGACCGTGATCTGCAAACTCACTGCTACTGGCCACTTTATAGGCTGCCTGTACGTCTTTTAATTTATTGTCCAGTGGGTGTACCGAGAGTTCTGTTCCCGGAGGGACCCCTCACTACCCTTGGCCTCAGTGACCTGACACTGAAGATAGACCCGGCTATTTCGGAAGGTCTCCTCCAACTGCCTCTTCCCTTGCTGCTCCACAGCTAATTCGGCCAGCAGGTTGTCCCCAAGCGCAGCCGGATAGCCGAGAGCTCCTCTGATTTCTGAAGACTCTGTTCCAAGTCCTTCACCCGCTGGTCGAGCTGTCGGACTTGGCGGGTGAAGCAGATAAGCCAGATGGCCTTTTCCACCCTGCGGTTGTGGTCCTTCCCTGCTGTCCACTGAGCAGCAGCATCCACTGGGCGCTCTGCCCGTGAGAGGGCTTGCACCCAAGGTTTGGTGAGATTCACCTTGCCAAAAATGTATGAGGAAATTCTCTCCTCCATTTTAGTTTCCTCTCTTATCACCTCATCTGTTATATTAACATCTCTTGTTTGCTTATGTCCTGTGGTGATCACCATGTTCTGTAAGGGGTTCTCAGGGAGTGTTGTTGTGCCTTGTGTGTCTCTCTCTGGGCTTCTGCCCTCACAGCTTATGCCTGGCCTGTGAGATACCCTGAGTGCTGCAAGAGCACCCCTGGAGAGACTGTGCCCACAGCTTATGAAGGGGGTTTTGAAACATGTGCGTCCCCACAGCTAATGCCTAGCCTGTGAGGCACCTGTGAGTGTCAAACACTCCTAATCCCTTCTTCCCTAGCCTGTGACACACAGTTGAGCGTTTTCGAGGCGCTCCTAGCTTCCCTTACACTGTTCTGACATAAGACTCACGATCAGGAGATGTAATACAATAGAACTGAAACAAGGTGATTCCAAGAGGAACTTAGGCTTCCAATTTATTTGACAAGGTGTATCTCAACAAACAGCAATACACCAACAAAACAATCCCCCTAAATCCCACTAAACGGACACAACGAAAATCTTTACACACGTTTAGCAGTACAAAGCCCAACCTCCCACCTTTCCTGGCCTAACTGAGTTGGGAGTTCTGGGGACCAGAGGTTATACTCACGACTGTGCCTTCTGCAGTCTGGTGGTTTATTTACAGAGAAACATAGAAACATAGAAAATAGGTGCAGGAGTAGGCCGTTCGGCCCTTCTAGCCTGCACCGCCATTCAATGAGTTCATGGCTGAACATGCAACTTCAGTACCCCATTCATGCTTTCTCGCCATACCCCTTGATCCCCCTAGTAGTAAGGACTTCATCTAACTCCTTTTTTAATATATTTAGTGAATTGGCCTCAACAACTTTCTGTGGTAGAGAATTCCACAGGTTCTGGGTGAAGAAGTTTCTCCTCATCTCGGTCCTAAATGGCTTACCCCTTATCCTTAAACAGTGTCCCCTGGTTCTGTACTTCCCCAACATTGGGAACATTCTTCCTGCATCCAACCTGTCTAACCCCGTCAGAATTTTAAACGTTTCTATGAGGTCCCCTCTCATTCTTCTGAACTCCAGTGAATACAAGCCCAGTTGATCCAGTCTTTCTTGATAGGTCAGTCCCGCCATCCCGGGAATCAGTCTGGTGAACCTTCGCTGCACTCCCTCAATAGCAAGAATGTCCTTCCTCAGGTCATGAGACCAAAACTGTACACATTACTCCAGGTGTGGCCTCACCAAGGCCCTGTACAACTGTAGCAACACCTCCCTGCCCCTGTACTCAAATCCCCACGCTATGAAGGCCAACATGCCATTTGCTTTCTTAACCGCCTGCTGTACCTGCATGCCAACCTTCAATGACTGATGTACCATGACACCCAGGTCTCGTTGCACCTCCCCTTTTCCTAATCTGTCACCATTCAGATAATAGTCTGTCTCTCTCTGTTTTTACCACCAAAGTGGATAACCTCACATTTATCCACATTATACTTCATATGCCATGCATTTGCCCACTCATCTAACCTATCCAAGTCGCTCTGCAGCCTCTTAGCATCCTCCTCGCAGCTCACACTGCCACCCAACTTAGTGTCATCCGCAAATTTGGAGATACTACATTTAATCCCCTCGTCTAAATCATTAATGTACAGTGTAAACAGCTGGGGCCCCAGCACAGAACCTTGCGGTACCCGACTAGTCACTGCCTGCCATTCTGAAAAGTCTCCATTTATTCCTACTCTTTGCTTCCTGTCTGACAACCAGTTCTGAATCCATGTCAGCACACTACCCCCAATCCCATGTGCTTTAACTTTGCACATTAATCTCTTGTGTGGGACCTTGTCGAAAGCCTTCTGAAAGTCCAAATATACCACATCAACTGGTTCTCCCTTGTCCACTCTACTGGAAACATCCTCAAAAAATTCCAGAAGATTTGTCAAGCATGATTTCCCTTTCACAAATCCATGCTGACTTGGACCTATCATGTCACCTTTTTCCAAATGCACTGCTATGACATCCTTAATAATTGATTCCATCATTTTACCCACTACCGATGTCAGGCTGACCGGTCTATAATTCCCTGTTTTCTCTCTCCCTCCTTTTTTAAAACATGGGGTTACATTGGCTACCCTCCACTCCATAGGAACTGATCCAGAGTCAATGGAATGTTGGAAAATGACTGTCAATGCATCCGCTGTTTCCAAGGCCACGTCCTTAAGTACTCTAGGATGCAGTCCATCAGGCCCTGGGGATTTATCGGCCTTCAATCCCATCAATTTCCCCAACACAATTTTCCGACTAATAAGGATTTCCCTCAGTTCCTCCTCCTTACTAGACCCTCTGACCCCTTTTATATCCGGAAGGTTGTTAGTGTCCTCCTTCGTGAATACTGAACCAAAGTACTTGTTCAATTGGTCCGCCATTTCTTTGTTCCCCGTTATGACTTCCCCTGATTCTGACTGCAGGGGACCTACGTTTGTCTTTACTAACCTTTTTCTCTTTACATATCTATAGAAACTTTTGCAATCCGCCTTAATGTTCCCTGCAAGCTTCTTCTCGTACTCCATTTTCCCTGCCCTAATCAAACCCTTTGTCCTCCTCTGCTGAGTTCTAAATTTCTCCCAGTCCCCGGGTTCGCTGCTATTTCTGGCCAATTTGAATGCCACTTCCTTGGCTTTAATACTATCCCTGATTTCCCTTGATAGCCACGGTTGAGCCACCTTCCCTTTTTTATTTTTACGCCAGACAGGAATGTACAATTGTTGTAGTTCATCCATGCGGTCTCTAAATGTCTGCCATTTCCCATCCACAGTCAACCCCTTAAGTATCATTCGCCAATCTATCCTAGCCAATTCACACCTCATACCTTCAAAGTTAGCCTTCTTTAAGTTCTGGACCATGGTCTCTGAATTAACTGTTTCATTCTCCATCCTAATGCAGAATTCCACCATATTATGGTCACTCTTCCCCAAGGGGCCTCGCACAACGAGATTGCTAATTAATCCTCTCTCATTACACAACACCCAGTCTAAGATGGCCTCCCCCCTAGTTGGTTCCTCGACATATTGGTCTAGAAAACCATCCCTTATGCACTCCAGGAAATCCTCCTCCACCGTATTGCTTCCAGTTTGGTTAGCCCAATCTATGTGCATATTAAAGTCACCCATTATAACTGCTGCACCTTTATTTCTTCTATCTTCGATGTCTTCGGACACTGGTTTTCCTTCAGTGTCAAGAGGCTTGCTGGTTGTTGGATCACGAGGGCAAGGAACCACCCACACTACGTCAGAAACCCCTTTTTATAGCCAGATTATCCAGTCTGCCTCTCCTACTGAAATCGATTCTTCCCATTGGTGGGCTTTGTGATTTTGAAAAATGCCGCAGTTTTAGATTATGGTGGGTTTTTTTTACTGATGTTAACCTACTCAAGGTTTGAGTGGGTGTTGATTGCGTTGGCCTCCTGTATGCCCTTGGGTTGTTTTGGGTTCCCTAGTTTCTGAAGGTCTGCATAATTTCCTTCCATCGTGTAAACATGGGGAAGACAATAGCCTGATAATGGCTATGAGTCAGTCCCACAGTTTTCGAGCAAGAGCTCTCCCATTGGCTTGAAAGCCCCATGCTTCGGGCTGACTCTGTCCCACCATTGGCCCTACCCTCCGGTGTCCTCCCCCGTCCAATCACTGCTCTGCCAAGGTCAAACTGTCTCAGTTTCAATTCACAGCACAGACTGATCCCACAGCCCTTTTCCTTCTGGGTAAAATGAGGTAGTTTTCATCCTCCCCTACACCAAACCCGTTTTCACTCGTGTCTGCACCAAAAATTTTTAAACTGGCGCACATAGTCCGCGCCAGTATATAAACGCTGGCGAAAATTGGAAACCGAGGATTTGACGGCAAAAAAATATTTGGACGCCAAAAAACGGCACACAATCGTGGCAAAAATAGGGATCAGAGATAGTAATTGTATTAATTATTATGACGTGAACAGCCACTGGTTAAATGTACTTTTAATCGATTCCATAGCTTAAATTTTCCTCAAGATACATGCCACGGATTACACAGAATTTTACATTAGAAAACTCTGTATTTGGTCATTTTCATCTGATGGGATGGTATTATAAATTGGAAAGCAGTGTACTGTGTTAATATTAAAGATTTGTGGATATTTCAATAAGAACGTAAGAAATAGGAGCAGGAGTAGGCCATTCAGCCTTCAAGCCTGCTCCGCTATTTTCTCCAGAAAAGAGAAGGCTGAGGGGTGACCTGAGCTTGGATTTAAAAAGGAAAAGGGAAAAAAAGAAAGCTTGCATTTACATAGTGGGGTTGAGTTTAACATTCACTGATGGATGGTAAACTCAGCATTGTGATTGGCCATTCCTTATATACCCCGCCCATTGACTCCAAGGGAAAGGAAAATCAGACCAGGGATACACAAGGCAGCTGATCTACGTCGCCAAGTATACTCCCTGCTCTTAAAGATAAAATCTGTGCCAGTGGCTTATCACATCTCTTTGAAATGTCTAAACATGAGTCGTTGTGATGTGCAGTGACTGTTATTGAGGTAAATGTGGCAGCCATTTTGCACACAGAAAGAATTACCAAACAGAAATGTGATGAATGACCAGTTAATCTGGTTTTTTTTGAAGCTGGTATTCTTGAGAGAAGAATGTTGAAGGAAAACCTTATTTCTTCTTGAAATACTGCCAAGGGATTGTCAATCCCACCCAAACCACCGCAGCAGGCAGAGGAGGCCTTGCTTTAAAGTTTCATCAAAATGCAGCATTCCCTCAGTACTGCACTGAAGTGTCAATTTTAGATCACAGGCTCATATTCCTACATGGCAACCTTCCAAGATACTTAATGCTACTTGGTCAAATGACTCTGTATATCTGAATTAAATCCAGTCTGGATACAGGTTTCCAACTCGTGTTAATCATCATCATCATCATCATCATCAGAGGCAATCCCTCGGATATGAGGAAGACTTGTTTCCACTCCTGAAGTGAGTTCTTTGGTGGCTGAACAGTCCAATACGAGAGCCATAGACCTGTCACAGGTGGGACAGATAGTCATTGAAGGAAGGGGTGGGTTGAACTGGTTTGCCGCACGCTCTTTCCGCTGTCTGCGCTTGATTTCTGCATGCTCTCGGCATTCAGACTCAACATGCTCAATGCCCTCCCGGATGCACTTCCTCCGCTTAGGGCGGTCTTGTGCCAGGGACTCCCAGGTGTCAGTGGGGATGTTGCACTTTATCAGGGAGACTTTGAGGGTGTCCTTACAGCGTTTCCACTGCCCACCTTTGGCTCGTTTGCCATGAAAGAGCTCCAAGTAGAGCACTTGCTTTGGGAGTCTCATGTCTGGCATGCGGACTATGTGGCCTGCCCAGCGGAGCTGATCGAGTGTGGTCAGTGCTTCAATGCTGGGGATGTTAGCCTGAATGAGGACGCTGATGTTGGTGCGCCTGTCCTCCCAGGGGATTTGTAGGATCTTGCGGAGACATCGTTGGTGATATTTCTCCAGCAACTCCAGGAATCGCAGGATAGCTCAGATGAATACGTGGCTTGAGCAGTGGTGCGGCAGGGAGGGATTCAAATTCCTGGGGCATTGGAACCGGTTCTGGGGGAGGTGGGACCAGTACAAACCGGACGGTCTGCACCTAGGCAGGACTGGAACCAATGTCCTAGGGAGAGTGTTTGCTAGTGCTGTTGGGGAGGAGTTAAACTAATATGGCAGGGGGGTGGGAACCAATGCAGGGAGACAGAGGGAAACAAAAAGGAGACAAAAGCAAAAGACAGAAAGGAGATGAGTAAACGTGGAGGGCAGAGAAACCCAAGGCAAAAAACAAAAAGGGCCACTGAATGTAAAGGGGCTGCAGGAGGGGTCAAAACTAAAAATCATGGTTTAAAAACGAGTATTAAAACACTCTACCTAAACGCACGCAGCATTCGAAATAAAGTAAATGAGTTGACGGCACAAATCGTTACAAATGGGTATGATTTGGTGGCCATTACAGAAACGTGGTTGCAGGGTGGCCAAGACTGGGAATTAAACATACAGGGGTATCTGACAATTCGGAAAGATAGACAAGAAGGGAAAGGAGGTGGGGTAGCTCTTTTAATAAAGGATGATATCAGGGCAGTTGTGAGAGACGATATTGGCTCTAATGAACAAAATGTTGAATCATTGTGGGTGGGGATTAGAGATAGTAAGGGGAAAAGTCACTAGTGGGCGTAGTTTATAGGCCCCCAAATAATAACTACATGGTGGGGCGGGCAATAATCAAGGGAATAATGGAGGCATGTGAAAAAGGAACGGCAGTAATCATGGGGGATTTTAACCTACATATCGATTGGTGAAATCAAATCGCACGGGGTAGCCTGGAGGAGGAATTCATAGAATGCATACGGGATTGTTTCTTAGAACAGTATGTTACAGAACCTACAAGGGAGAAAGCTATCTTAGATCTGGTCCTGTGTAATGAGACAGGAATAATAAACGATCTCCTAGTAAAAGATCCTCTCGGAATGAGTGATTACAGTATGGTTGAATTTGTAATACAGATTGAGGGTGAGGAAGTAGTGTCTCAAATGAGCGTACTATGCTTAAACAAAGGGGACTACAGTGGGATGAGGGCAGAGTTGGCTAAAGTAGACTGGAAACACAGACTAAACGGTGGCACAATTGAGGAACATTGGAGAACTTTTAAGGAGCTCTTTCATAGTGCTCAACAAAAATATATTCCAGTGAAAAAGAAGGGCGGTAAGAGAAGGGATAACCAGCCATGGATAACCAAGGAAATAAAGGAGAGTATCAAATTAAAAACCAAGGTGGCCAAGGTTAGTGGGAAAATAGAAGATTGGGAAAATTTTTAAACGACAGCAAAGAATGACTAAGAAAGCAATAAAGAAAGGAAAGATAGATTACGAAAGTAAACTTGCGCAAAACATAAAAACGGATAGTAAAAGCTTTTGCCGATATATAAAACGGAAAAGAGTGACTAATGTAAATGTTGGTCCCTTAGAAGATGAGAAGGAGGATTTAATAATGGGAAATGTGGAAATGGCTGAGACCTTAAACAATTATTTTGCTTCGGTCTTCACAGTGGAAGACACAGAAACCATGCCAGAAATTGCTGGTCACAGGAATGTGGGAAGGGAGGACCTTGAGACAATCACTATCACTAGGGGGGTAGTGCTGGACAGGCTAATGCGACTCAAGGTAGACAAGTCCCCTGGTCCTGATGAAATATATCCCAGGGTATTAAAAGAGATGGCGGAAGTTATAGCAGATGCATTCATTATAATCTACCAAAATTCTCTGGACACTGGGGAGGTACCAGTGGATTGGAAAGCAGCTAATGTAACGCCTCTGTTTAAAAAAGGGGGCAGACAAAAGGCAGGTAACTATAGGCCGGTTAGTTTAACATCTGTAGTGGGGAAAATGCTTGAAACAATCATTAAGGAAGAAATAGCGGGACATCTCGATAGGAATAGTGCAATCAAGCAGACGCAGCATGGATTCATGAAGGGGAAATCATGTTGAACTAATTTACTGGAATTCTTTGAGGATATAACGAGCATGGTGGATAGAGGTGTACCGATGGATGTGGTGTATTTAAATTTTCAAAAGCCATTCGATAAGGTGCCACACAAAAGGTTACTGCAGAAGATAAAGGTACGCGGAGTCAGTGGAAATGTATTAGCATGGATAGAGAATTGGCTGGCTAACAGAAAGCAGAGAGTCGGGATAAATGGGTCCTTTTTGGGTTGGAAATCGGTGGTTAGTGGTGTGCCACAGGGATCGGTGCTGGGACCACAACTGTTTACAATATAAATAGATGACCTGGAAGAGGGGACAGAGTGTAGTGTAACAAAATTTGCAGATGACACAAAGATTAGTGGGAAAGCGGGTTGTGCAGAGGACACAGAGAGGCTGCAAAGAGATTTAGATAGGTTAAGCGAATGGGCTATGGTTTGGCAGATGGAATACAATGTCGGAAAGTGTGAGGTCATCCACCTTGGGAAAAAAAACAGTGAAAGGGAATATTATTTGAATGGGGAGAAATTACAACATGCTGCGGTGCAGAGGGACCTGGGGGTCCTTGTGCATGAAACTCTTTTAGAGTCTACCTGCAAAACATAAACATTAAACTGTGCCACCCGACCTGGGTGACACACCAGACATTTACAAGGCCCTTTTTTTCCTTTTTTTTTTTGGGCGCTAAAATCAAATTTTTCCAGTGCCCCCTATAAAAGGGGAGGGGGACACTAAAAGCACCGGCAATGAAAACAAATTAAACTTTAAAACGTAAAATCAAATTAAAATTTGGTTGCCGGGCGTGATGATGCACTCCAGTCCCTCCGGTGCCCACCTCTCGCGGAAGGCCGCGAGCGTACCGGTGGACACCGCGTGCTCCATCTCCAAGGACACCCTGGACCGGATGTAAGAGCGGAAGAGAGGCAGGCAGTCAGGTTGAACGACCCCCTCGACCGCCCGCTGCCTGGACCGGCTGATGGCACCCTTGGCCGTGCCCAGGAGCAGTCCTACGAGGAGGCCCTCGGACCTACCCGCTCCCCTCCGCAAAGGGTGCCCAAAGATCAGGAGAGTGGGACTGAAGTGCAGCCAGAATTTCAGGAGCAGCCCCTTCAAATAATGGAACAGGGGCTGCAACCTCGTGCACTCAATAAAAACATGGAACACGGACTCCTCCAGACCGCAGAAATTGCAGGCGGCCTGGGAGTCCGTGAACCGGCTTAAAAATTTGTTGCACGGCACTGCTTCGTGCACCACCCTCCAGGCCAAGTCCCCGATGAATAGTGGGAGGACCCCTGCATAGAGTGCCCTCCATCGGGGACCCCCGCCTCCTCCGGACGGCAAGATGGTACACCATGGCGTGTCCGGACGGCCGGCGAGGATGGCAAAGTTGAGGGTGTGCAGGAGCAGCCCGTACAGGAAACCCCTCCACGCGGAACTGAAAGGCACGGAGGGGATTTCCCCGAGGCGGCTCAAGTTGTGAGGCGCCGGCCCCCGAGGGAGGTTCCGGGGTTTGGCGCCGATGAGGAATTCCGTCCGGACGGGGGTCAGTTCGGACGGGATCTCCCCACGTGCTTGAGCCTCCTCGATGCACCTAACGGAGTCAGGGCCCAGAGCTGTTTTTAGCGACTCGATGGCATCGGCCGCGTGGCGGACGTTGGCAGAATTTAGGCGCCGCGCCAGCGTGTCTGGCGCCATCCAGCCCGCTCCTCTGCCATCGAGCAGGTCCCTGACCCTGGTCACCTCACCAGCCACAGCCCTCTCTTCCGACCGCCACATAAAACCTCGGCCGTGGAGGTACGGATTCCCGAGCAGCGGTTCCTGCAGGATGGCCGCCACTCCAGCCGGCGGAGAGCTGCGCTTGGTGGAGACTTTGTTCCAGACCCTGATGAGTTCCCTGTAAAAGACAGGCAGCTCCCGGAGGGCGGTCCTGGCACCCCCCAAGTTCACAAACAGGAGCTGCGTGTCATAATTGAGGTCGCGCTGCTGGCGGAAGAAATACCTCGCCAGAGCACACCACCTAGGAGGGGGCTCGACGTAAAGGTATCTCTGCAGGGTCTGAAGACGGAAAGTCGCGAGCTGGGCGCTGACGCACACCAATGACTGACCGCCCTCCTCAAGCGGGAGACTCAAGACCGCGGCAGAGACCCAGTGCTTCCTGTTGTTCCAGAAGAAGTCCACCAGCTTCTTCTGTATCTTGGCGACAAACGCAGGGGGAGGGGTCAAAGTGACCAGCCGGTATCACAACATTGCGGCCACCAGCTGGTTTATGACTAGCGCTCGACCCCTGTAGGACAGCACTCGGAGCAGTCCTGTCCAGCGCCCTAGGCGAGCGGCGACCTTGGCCTCCAGCTCCTGCCGGTTCGCCGGCCAGGCTCCCTCGTCGGGGCTCAGGTAGACTCCCAGATAGAGGAGATGGGTCGTGCTCCAGGCAAAAGGCCTGAGCTCCTCCGGCAGGGAGTCCACCCGCCACTGACCCACCAGGAGTCCGGAACATTTCTCCCAGTTGATCCTGGCGGAGGACGCGGCCGAGTAAATCTCCTGGCACTCACGCATCCTCCGCAGGTCAGCGGGATCCTCTACCGCGAGGAGCACGTCATCGGCGTAAGCCGAGAGGACGACCTCCACGCCCGGCCCTTGCAGAGCCAGTCCCGTCAACCTCGTCCGCAAGAGGCGCAGGAAAGGCTCCACGCAAACGGCGTATAACTGGCCGGACATGGGGCATCCCTGGCGCACCCCTCTCCTAAAGCGAAGGGGCGCCGTCAAGGACCCGTTAACCTTAATCAGACACTCCGCGGCGGCGTACAAAAGTCGGATCCGGGCGACGAAATGCGTCCCGAACCCGAAAGCGCGCAGAGTTCCGAGCAGATAGTCGTGATCCACCCTGTCGAACGCCTTCTCTTGGTCTAGGGATAGGAAGGCGACCGACAGACCAGCCTCCTGGGAACAATGGATGAGGTCCCGGACCAGATGGATGTTATCGTGGATTGTCCGGCCCGGGACCGTGTAGGACTGGTCGGGGTGGATCATGTGGTCCAGCACGGCACCAAGGCGAGCAGACATCACCCTGGCGAAGATTTTGTAGTCCGTGCTGAGGAGGGAGACCGGGCGCCAGTTCTTAAGGAGGCGGAGATCGCCCTTCTTAGGCAGCAGGACGATGACTGCCCTGTGCCAAGAGAGGGGCATCTCCCCGGTCGCCAGACTTTCCCCCAGGACCCGCGCGTAGTCGCCCCCCAGGACGTCCCAGAACGCCCTGTGGAACTCCACGGTCAGCCCGTCCAGCCCCAGGGATTTTCCCCTCGAGAGCCGGGCGAGGGCACCGGTCAGCTCCGCCAGGCTTAGCGGAGCTTCCAGATTTTCGGCGCCCTCCGGGCTGACCTTCGGCAGGTCCTCCCACAAAACTCTACGCGCTTCCTCGCTGGACGGATCCGGAGAGAACAGAGCCCCGTAATATTCACGGACCCTGTTGTTGACGCCCTCCGGATCCGAGACGAGAGAGCCGTCGTCGGCCAGCAGCGTCAAGAGCTGCTTACGGACACTCTGCCTTTTTTCCAGCGAGTAGAAGAAGGGGGAGCCGCGGTCCAGATCCCGCAGGAACCGGATCCGCGACCTCACGAACGCGCCTCGGGACCCGACGAGCTGCAGGTCCTTCAGCGCGGCCTTCTTCGCTTCGTACACCGTCCGCAGGGCCGGGTCCTGGACGACTTGACCGAGACGGGCTTCCAGGTCGAGCACCTCTTTTTCTAGGCGCCCGACTCTGGCCACCCGCCTCTTGGTCGACCCCCTCGCGTACTCTTGACAGAAGACGCGGACGTGAGCCTTGCCCACGTCCCACCATAGCCTCAAGGAGGGGAAGCCCCCCTGCTTCCTTCTCCAGTCGGACCAGAATCGACGGAACGAGTCCTGGAACCGCACGTCCTCCAGCAGCCGGTTGTTAAAGTGCCAGTACGCGGACCCCGTCCTCGCGCGGAGCGAAGCGAGCTCCGCCCACACCAGGTGGTGGTCCGAACACGGCACCGGCCGCATGGAGGCCGCCGGGACGCAGGAAACGTACGTCCGAGACACGTAAAGGCGGTCGACTCTGGACCATCCAACTCCAGGCCTCACCCAAGTAAAGGCGCTGGAGTCGGGGTGGAGATTTCGTCAGACGTCCACCAAGTCGAAGGACCCGACCAGGTCCCTCAACTTCTCCATCGCCGTCATGCACTGCGGGGTACCGGAGCGGTCCCTCGCCTCGAGGGTGCAGTTAAAATCCCCCCCGAGGACAATGCAGTCGCCGACGTCGACGGAGCCAAGAAGAGCGGACACCTCTTCAAAGAAGCGCGTTTGCTGCGGGCCGGGCTGAGGGGCGTACACGTTCACGAGATGGAGCGGCACGTCCCCCAGGCGAACCGTTACGTGCAGCAAGCGGCCTGGCACGGGCTCCTCGACCCCCAAGATCTCCGGCTGAAAATGCGGGCCCAGCAAGATGGCCACCCCACTAGAAATGGCGGTGAGGTGGCTCATGCGGACCTCTCCTTGCCATTCCAGGAGCCACGTGACTTCGTCTCCCGGAATGGTGTGGGTTTCTTGCAGGAAGCACACCGCATATTTCCCCTCCCGCAGGAGCGAAAAATTGTCAAATCTACGGCGTGCCCCTCTGCCGCCGTTGATGTTGAGGCTGGCTATGGTTATCTTCATGGCAAAAGCATAGTGCAACCTCTACCTTAACCTATTGTGGGGGAGGGAGCGGAGTCTTTTGTTGAACTCCGCTCCCTCCGCAGCCCAGCGAGGAGTCCCTCGAGCTCGCGCAGCTCAAGCTGTTGCGCCTTTGTCAAGGGCCCGCCCGCGGCCAAGGTTTTGACGGCGGCGCGGACGGACCCCTTGATCAGCTCTGGCTCGGACCATTTTTCCAGGGCCAGTCGGGCTTGGTTGCAGCGACCCCGGCTCTGAGCCAAAAAGTCCCGGAGTTCCTTTGCAGGAATGAGGATGGTCTCGGCGGCGGCCGCGAGCAGATCCACCGCCTCGCTGGCGGTGGTCTCTAGGTCTTCACCCGCGTGCCCCACCGAGTCCCCGTCCTCCTCCGGGAGGTGGCCGCCAGCAGCCGGCCCATCGACCGCACAAGGTACGGCAAATGAACCGGCCGCTCCAACCGGCCCTGGCTCTGCCCCGATCCCACCCCCAGGATCGTCGGCAGAGGAGTCCCCACTGGGCTCTTTTAAAAATGGTGCTGGGTCGGGAAATGACAGCGGAAGGGGTTCCCCCTCCGCCCCAGGAACCGGGGAACAAGGAGAGACCCGGCCATAGGAAATCCCCAGGCTCCCCAAGTGCACCAGCTCCAAAGTAAGGGGCGAGGGTGGGTGTTCCTCCCCCTCCCCGCTGCCACCCCCCGGCCCAGCATTTACAGTTTCATTAAAATCAGTTTGTGTTTCTGCCGGGTCGAGCGACTCCCGGGGGAAGTTGGGTATTGGCTGGGCGGGCTCAGGTTCGGCCTTTTCGGCCCCGCCCGCCTCAGTCCCCGGGACGCCCGGCCCGGCAGCAATGCATTCCTCCGCGGTCCCCATGCCCCCCACGACAGGCAGATCTTCCACTCCATCCCCAGGAGGCAGCGGCTGGGCAGCCTCGACTGCCTCACCCTCCCCGGGGAAAGACTCCTCGCGCCTGCAGCGCAATTTGGGAGCGCTGGTGGGGGACGCGGGACACGCGGCGGGCACCGACTCCTCCGCGGAGGGATGTTGTTCCCCCTCCGCCTCATTGGGGCGGTGCCTCTTTTTGTTCCTGGGGGTGCGCGAAAGCAGGGAGACCTCCATGTCTGCCGAGGCCTCCCGCTCCGCACCCCCCTTTTCCTTATCTTGCCCTCGCCCGAGCCCCTCTGCGGTATTGGTCAAGGGCTCGGGCACGGGCTCAGGGCACCCCGCGCTTGCCGGTGACTGGGTTGGGCTGAGCGCGGTGGTCAAACTTTCCGGCGCACCGAGGGGACCCGCCTCTGGATGTTTTGCCTCCTTCCGCGCCTTCTTTCCGGACGGACGCTCTCCCTCCCCCCCGCCGGAGGCCCTGAAAACAAAGGCCCCCGACGATGCCCGCGCACCCATGGCTCCCGGCACGCGGACGCAGCTAGGGGGAGGGGTGGCGGCGGCGCCAGCCTTGGCCGCCTTCGGTGGTTTGGCGGCCTTGGAGGCGGGGCAGTTCTTGCGAACGTGCCCCACCTCCTTGCAGGCATGGCACCGCACGCCGTCCGACGTCCAGAAGACGCGGTAGGCAGTCCCCTCGTGCACCACATTAAAACTTCCCTCCGTCGTGTCCTCCCGCGCCAGCCGGACAAAGAGCTGGCGGCGGAAGGAGAACACGTGGCGCAGGCTGTTCTCCCTGAGGCCGAGCGGTATGGGGTTGATCCCTGACCTTACCTCCCCCAGTTGTTGTAGGTGAGGGAGGAGGAGCTCAGCGGGAACAAAGGGCGGGACGTTCGACACGATGACCCTCTGCGCGGTGGCCTCGAGAGGATCCACCGGCAGGAACGTCCCGCCCACCGTGAGCCCCCTTTCGAGGGCCAGGGACACCGCTCGCTCCGACCCCAGGAAGAACACAGCCTTCCCAGACATCTTGGAGGCTGCGACAATGGCCGAGGGGCCGACTACCCCAGCCATCGCCCGCACGCACTCCTCGATGCTCATTGTGGGGTGAGTGTAGCTCTTGACCCCGTGTTTCCTGGTTATAAGTCTGAAAGGTGGCAGGGCAGCGGGTGGCGCAGGAAGTGCCGTGGAAGCGGTTGCCACCTGCGCATACGTCTTCGCTGGCCCTGCCACCGGCGTGGATGGGGTCGCCATCACGGGGTCCCTTTAAGGGCTACACCCACCCCAAAGTCACAGGCCTTAATGGTCTTTAATGGCCTCGTATATTAACTGAGCAGAGGAGCCCTTAACGAGGCACCTCTCCCCTCGTTGGCAATTGGGGAGAGGCCTTGCTCCCTCTGCTCAGTTGTCTTAATTGTTTTTTTTTATTAATTTGGAAGAAAGAGGCCTCAGAGAGAGAGGGGAGAAACAGAGTAACAGAGAAAGAGAGAGGGGGGTGGGAAGGGGGGGGGGAACTGCGAGGGCAGGTCTCCCCTCGCAGCTGTGGGTGGGTGCAATCCCAGATGGCAAAACAAAAAGTCTTTGGGGTGGTCTTCAGGTGGGGGGAGAAGTTGTCTTCACCTGGGGTAGCTAGAGCCACCAGGCACACACTCCTAACGATCTTTAATAGGGTGATTTAAAGAAACTTCAGCCTGGTAGCTCCAGCTATCCCAGGCTAGGCAAATGTGGGGGCGTGGGGGGGGTTCCAATTGTGGGGGGGGGGGCCTAGTTGTAAGCACGGCCCCCACGCACATTACCACACACACACACACCCCCCGCGATGTTCCGGCCCTCAGTGGTCTTCTTTCCTCCCCCCACCGATACAACAAAGTCTTTTTGGGAAATGCACCCACACCCACCTGTAGAAGATGTAGAGTCTCCCTCCTTCCACACTGGATGTTGTTGGTCTTTTCCCCCTCTCTCCAACTCCTTGCAGAATGGTAAAAAATGTTGAAAAGTTTTCTTTCCTCCTCCTCTCCCTCTGGGTAAAAGTGGTGGTGAAGCCCCTTCCTTCCTTCTCTTCCTGGGCTGGTCTCAGGGCTCTCCAGGCAGGAGCTCAAGTTGATGGCTGCTCTCCTCACTGCTCACAGCTCCAACTGAGCAGGACACGCCTCTACTGCTGCACAATTGGTCCTTGTGCATGAAACTCTTTGACAGAAGGATAGTTTGCAGGTGAAGCAGGCAATCAGGAAGTCGAATGGAATGTTGGCCTTCATTGCAAGAGGGATGGAGTACAAAAGCAGGGAGGTCCTTCTGCAACTGTATAGGGTATTGGTGAGGCTGCACCTGGAGTACTGCGTACAGTTTTGGTCACCTTACTTAAGGAAGGATATACTAGCTTTGGAGGGGGTACAGAGATGATTCACTAGGCTGATTCCGGAGATGAGGGGGTTACCTTATGATGATAGATTGAGTAGACTGGGTCTTTACTCGTTGGGGTTCAGAAGGATGAGGGATGATCTTATAGAAACATTTAAAATAATGAAAGGGATAGACAAGATAGAGGCAGAGAGGTAGAACTAGGGGACACAGCCTCAAAATACGGGGGAGCCAATTTAAAACCGAGTTGAGAAGGAATTTCTTCTCCCAGATGGTTGTGAATCTGTGGAATTCTCTGCCCAAGGAAGCAGTTGAGGCTAGCTCATTGAATGTATTCAAGTCACAGATAGATAGATTTTTAACCAATAAGGGAATTAAGGGTTATGGGGAGCGGGCGGGTAAGTGGAGCTGAGTCCACGGCCAGATCAGCCATGATCTTGTTGAATGGGGGAGCAGGCTCGAGGGGCTAGATAGCCTACTCCTGTTCCTAATTCTTATGTTCTTATGTTCTTATGTAACTTGAGGTGTCTACTGTACATGGTCCATGTCTCTGAGCCATACAGGAGGGCAGGTATTACTACATCCCTGTAGACCATGAGCTTGGTGGCAGTTTTGAGGGCCTGGTCTTTAAACACTCTTTTCCTCAGGTGGCCGAAGGCTGCAATGGCGCACTGGAGGCAGCATTGGATCTCGTCGTCGATGCCTGCTCTTGTTGATAGGAGGCTCCCGAGATATGGGAAGTGGTCCACGGTGTCCAGAGCCGCGCCGTGGATCTTGATGGCTGGGGGGCAGTGCTGTGCAGTGAGGACAGACTGGTGGAGGACCTTTGTCTTACGGATGTTCAGTGTAAGGCCCATGCTTTTGTACACCTCAGTAAGTACGTCAACTATGTCCTGGAGTGCAGCCTCTGTATGTGCGCAGACGCAGGCGTCGTCTGCGTACTGTAGCTCGACGTTAATCAATCAGTAATAGACTGCAAGGTTTATTCAGCAATCCAGCTGTGTCAGCAGGGAACTTCACTAGATGTGAGTGCTGGTTGGAGATCGGTGCTACAATCCTGTGTCCTTATCTGCTACCTTTGCTCCCTGCGGAGTCACGCTCCCTGTTGGGAGCACAGGTTCTTTAAAAGCACCCTTTTATGTAGGTTAGGGTAAATGGATGGGCAGAGTTGTATGTGACAGGCCTTTTTATGAGGGATATCCAATTCCTTGTGACTCCTCATCTGGCCTCCAATTCGATGAAAAAAGATTACGTTCTCTTTGGGAGCCCTTGAGCACGGACAGTGCTGTGCGTCTTGGCTCATTGCCTGATGTTAGTCTCTCATTGCTCTGAAATTCTACCATGGGATTGCTGCATATGAATGGTTAGTGTATTGTTCTGAAATTCCTTTTTCTCTTATCTTGAGGGGAGGGTAATAAATAAATGGATGAATGCCTCTAGTAACATAGTAGAGTAAACTCAGGAATCTTTGTTTTTGTTCCCCCGTTTGTATGTTCCACTCTACAAGTCACCAGAGAACTGATGACAACAATTTAATTATAACTTTTACAGCCAGTAAAGGGAGAAGATCTGCCTAGCTTTGTGAAGAGCTTAGTTGATAAGGTTTGAACTCTGGGCTAGAAATTGAATCTTGTTGCACCCATTGAATGACGTCCAATTAAATATTAGGAATATTTTTCAGGCGTCCCTGGCAACTGCCTAAATCAGGCGTTAGGCCCCTTATATATATCAATATGGAGTGGTAGGGTAACATTCATCTATTTATTTATTACCCTTCTTTACCTCAAGTGAGTTGGAATACAAGGCCAGGAAGTTATACTTCAGTTGATCAGACCTCATTTGGAGTTTTATGTTCGGTTTTGGGCACCAAACCTCTGGAAGGATATAAGCCGTATCCCCCAGTCAGCACTCCCATCTGAAGTTCACCACTGAGATGTTTGGATTGCTGAATAAACCATGAAGTCAATTATTGATTGATAACCGTGAGTAGAAAACTTGATGCGTTTCCCACAGGGTTTATTCAGATATTGTAACCCTTTGAGGTTAGAATGGATTTAAACAGCGTAGATACAGAGAAGCTATTTCTTCTTACGGGGAAATCCAGAATAATAATCTTAAAATTAGAGCTTGGGCTATTTAGGAATTAAATCAGGAAGTATATTTTAACACAAAGGGTAGTGAAAATCTGGAATTCATTCCCCCAAAAGGCTGTGAATGTTGGATCAATTGAAATGTTCAGGACTGAGAGCGACAGATTTTTATTAGGCAAGATTATCAAGGGATATGAATCAAAGGTGAGCAAATAGAGTTGAGGGCAAGATCATCCATAATCTAATTGAATGGAGGAACAACATGGAGGCGCTGAATGGCCGACTACTGTTCCTCTATTCCCATGTTCCTAAACAGCATCTAACGACAATGATTTAAAAAAATTATAATTTAAAAATAGTTTTTAAACATTGCTGCAAGCGATGTCAAGCGGAACAGAATCCCGCAATATCCCATTTATCCAACCCCCCCCCCCCCTCCATTACCAGTGCTGTCATTCCACCCCCTCTCAGAGACTTACCTTCGGAATGCTCCCGGTGAGGCAAATGGGCCGAGATTCATTTCCTTCAAACGGGCAAACTGTGGAGGTGCAACAGAAGAAATCAGCTTGCCCAATTCTTATTAATATTGGGCTGCCCTCCGAGCTCGTGGTTCGGCTACGTGTTGCGCTGCAACTCTGCCTTCTCGCCTGAAACCGGGTGCATTTATACCCTCGGCATCTCCACATGGCATTAAGAGAGAATACTCATGTATGTGTAACCTGCCTTGGGTGTTATACATCTTATTGGAGGTTTTAGTCCATATTGATTTTAGTTGCACATTGCACAAGGTCATTCTAATCCTACTACAAATCCCCCTCCAGCACTTTTTGAATGTATCTAAGTTGGGGTCTATACACCAAAAATTAATGAAGCTTTCAATCAGCTTAAGAACACTAGTAACAAAAATATCACAGAGCCTGGAGGCTCTTTAAGAAGTGATGGAGGAAAAAAAAAGTATTACATTTTGTCAAACTTTGATTTGGGAATTAGTTTGTTTTCTCAACAGTTTATATCTGAAGGCTGGTTTGCTTTTAAATCTAATTTAGTTTTTTGTTGTAACATTGAAAATCTGATAACGATCATGGCTGCTAAAGACTTCAGCCAGTGTGAGTGATTTGTGCCCTCCCACTCTCTCCAATCCAGTGAGGAGCTATTGATCTGATGTACAGAGTTATTTTGCTGTTACAAGGGGAAAATTTGAACTGACTTTTCCTTAAATTTAATCACCGTTACACCTCTAGAATTTTTATGACTCCTGCTATTAACGTTGAAATTTCAGTGCTTAGTCCTTTGTATTGAACAATCGGGCAAGGGGAGGGGGCAATTTTGGTTCTCTGAGTTAATTAGGCGGGAGCTACGAGTACAATGTCCATCCAATCGCGGCAGCAAGGCCCAAACCTTCTCGGTGGTCAGGCTTCCAGTAAGTTAGGAGTGTATGAGAACTTGCTTTGTGTCAGGTGTCCCATCATATCTTTCGCCCATTGTCCGATTAGGATATGCTAATATGCTGATATTGGAGATGAGTCGGGACAATGGGGAGTAGCAAGCAGTGGACAGGTTGGCTACATTCCACGTGAGGTGCGAGTATCAGGGATTGGCCAGAACAATGGAAGCACCTAAGCACCCTCACATTCACTGTTTGGGATTGTCCTTTTGTAATGTTAAGGCAGGTTAAACTAATTAACAGTTGAACTATCAAGATGGCCATTATGTCAAGGTCTGCTGGTTGGGGGAGCAGGATCCTCGCTTCAATATACATTCTGGGCATCATGAGATCTGACTCACACTAAAGGGGAGGGTATTATATGGATGTCTGGAAGGTTTTTGAACATGTGACAGATGACAAAAGTGGGAAACAAAACAACAGGAATCAGCCGTCTTGTAGTGAGAGCTCGCGGGACGGTCGGAGGACCAACACCTACGGAGGCCAAGCTTGATCAGCTTGGGTCTGCAGGAAACCAGGTTGTGAGTCTATTGTATAATTATACTATTTTTATTATACTATTGGGGATGGATTTTAGGCTTTTGTGTTTTTGGAGCGAAAACGGAGGCGGGGCGGGAAAGTTACCGGCTGGGAATAGTTTGCACTTTGGTAAGGAAGTTTCGGCATCTGGACCCTGCGTCAGGGGGCGCATCGCGAAGGGAGATGTTGTACACTTTTCATGGCACAAGGATGGGAAACTCCCGAGCTAAAGAGCCGGGCCCTGTGCACTCCGAGAGAGACCTTGAGGTTGGGCGGGAACCTTAAAAAAAGCCCACAAACACATTCCAAAACATTACCCACGCCACCACGACACAAATCGCTACAAAAATTAAAAGAACAAACACTCGCACTTACCTTTGAAGTACTTTACCTTCCTCTATGCTGCCGGCTATGCTGGACTGCTGTGATTTCCCAGGCGGTCATTGCGGGCGCACTTCCCAGCAGATGGATCGGGCAAGAGTCCAAACTACTGCCGGTGTCGCAACCAGAGGCGTTGCACACCCGGCGCAGCTCTTCCCGCCGGTGCTGCTCAACACCTCCGCAAAACCAGACTGGAGGGTCGGGACAGGACGCAGAAGACCTGAACGCCACCTTTCATGCCACTCCGGGGCGAAATCTCGAGCGAAAAAGACCGGATGATCCAGCCCTTGGTGTCGGAGTAATACTCCAGGTGCAGTCTGAGTAATAAACTTGCATTGGGTCCACATCCTAGGGTTTTGTAAGAGGTGGCTATAGAGAGATAGTCGATGCAGTAGATGTCATCTTCCAAAATTCCATAGATTCTAGAAAGGTTCCCGTGGATTGGAAGGTAGCAAAAGTAACTCCGCTATTTAAGAAAGGAGGGAGAGAGAAAGCGGGGAACTACACATTATATATTGTCCATGTACATTAAATGAATAGTTACAATGGTGCGCCACAAGGGGCACTGTGGTGGGAGACCCGAAAGTACCTGCGAGACAGAGTATAAAAGGCTGCCCACCACAACTGAGGGGCACTCTGGAGTTACACAATAAAGGACCAAGGTCACAGCAGTTACAACACCACCAGACTGTGTGGAGTCAGTGATTTGAGTGCTACATACATCACACTACAGACCAGATAGCCTGACATCAGTATTAGGGAAAATGTAAGACTCTATTATTAAGGACATGGTAACAGGGCACTTCGAAAATAATAAAGCATTGGGTAGGTACATGCAGGGAGGATGCTTCCTCTGGCCGGGGGGTCTAGAACCAGTGGTCACAGTCTCAGAATAAGAGGTCGGCCATTCAGGACTGAGATGAGGAGAAACTTCTTTCCTCAGAGGGTGGTGAATCTGTTAGAGGTTTTTGAGATTGTAACGAGCAGTATAAATAAGGGGGAACCAGTGGATGTGGTGCATTTGGATTTACAGAAGGCATTCTATAAGGTGCCACACAAGAGGCTATTAAACAAAATTAGGGCTCATGGGATTGGGGGTAATATATTGGCATAAATTGAGGATTGGTTAACAGACAGAAAACAGAGAGTAAGAATAAACAGGTAATTTTCAGGTTGGCAGGCTGTAACTAGTGGGGTACCACAAGGATCGGTGCTTGGGCCCCAGCTATTCACAATATATATCAATGATTTGGATGAGGGGACCAAATGTAATATATCCAAGTTTGCTGATGATACAAAGCTAGGTGGGAATGCAAGTTGTGAGGTGGATGCAGAAAGGCTTCAAGGGATATAGAGAGGCTAAGCAGGAACATGGCAAATGGAACATAATGTGGAGAAATGTGACGTTATCCAAGTTAGTAGGAAACATAGAAAAGCAGAAATGTTGGTGTTCAGAGGGACCTGGGTTTGCTTGTACACGAATCATTAAAAGTTAACATGCAGGTACAGCAAGCAATTAAGAAAGCAAATGGTATGTTGGCCTTTATTAGAAGTGGATTTGTGTATAAGAGTAAAGACTTCTTACTGCAATTATATAGGGCCCTGGTGAGACCGAACCTGGGGTATTGTATACAGTTTTGGTCTCCTTACCTAAGGAAGGATATGCTTGCCATAGAGGGAGTGCAATGAAGGTTCACCAGACTGATTCTTGGGAAGTGGGTATTTTCCTATGAGGAGAGATTGAGAAGACTAGGCCTATATTCTCAAGAGTTTAGAAGAATGAGAGGTGACCTCATTGAAACATACAACATTCTTACAGGGCTTGACAGGGTAAATGCAGCGAGGATATTTGCTCTGGCTGGGGGGTCTCGAACCAGGGGTCACAGTCTCAGAATAAGGGGTCAGCCATTTAGGACTGAGATGAGGAGGAATTTCTTCACTCAGAGGGTGGTGAATCTTTGGAATTCTCTACCCCAGAGAGCTGTGGAGGCTCAGTCATTGAGTATATTCAAGACAGAGATTGATAGATTTTTGGATATTAAGGGAATCAAGGGATATGGGAATAGTGCAGGAAAGCGGAGTTGAGGTAGAAGATCAGCCACAATCTTATTGAATGGCGGAGCAGGCTTGAGGGGCCGAATGGCTGACTCCTGCGCTTATTTCTTATGTTCTTATGTAAGTGAGTTTAAGAGATTTCCTGACCGAGTGCCAAATGGGGACTCTGCGACACAACTCGCCAGTCGGGGAGAGTGGGAAATTAGCCGACTCTTACACTGAGCTGGTCGACACTGCAGACCTGCAGGATGGGGAGGCGATCAAAGAGGGGGTTGGGGGGGGGGGGGGGGGAGAGTCGAGGTCATGCAGGGACCAGCAGCAGGACTGAGTATTGTCGTGGGTCCAGGAGGGGAAAAAAATGAAAGAAAACCAAAATTTCAGCTGTGTTTGGAGCGGCCTGTAGGCCGCATGGGTTAAGGAGCATGGGTTAGGCTAGTCTGTGCCAGGCACCAATGGATGGGACCTGCATGGGTGAGGGACACAGAAAGTTGTGGATGATCCATTTGAGGTGTTTAAAATGACAAAACGATTCAATAGGGTAGATACAGGAAACTATTTCCTGTGGTGGGGGGATGCAGATCAAGAAGACATCATCTTCAAATTAGAACTAGGCCATTTACGTGTGAAATCAGGGGTCACTTTTTCTCACAAAAGGTAGTGGAAATCTGGAACTAACTCCCCCAAAAGGCTCCGGATGCTGGGTCAATTTAAGTTTCCAACTCTAAGATCCATCGTTTTTTTTAGGTCAAGGTAAAGAAATAACTTGCATTTATATCGTGCCTATCACGACTCTAGTAAACTGCCTTGATAGTTGGTGTAGGTTCTCGGAGTCTGAGAGCAGGTGTAGGTCCCATAGAGAGACCCCACAAGTTATGGAAGCAAACAGCTTATCTTGGCTAATCCCATAAAATGATTTCCATTTGCTCCTTTAGGAGCATTGAGAGAAGTTTGATGAACCTTTTATCCCTTCTGTGCATTGTGTTCCCCGGTCAGAATGATAGAGTGCTGCTCCGACTAGCACTGACAAAGCAGGGCGAATGTTTCTACAGGCATAGGCCACCCACCCTCACCCTGTGCCCACGATTTGGGATAAGGTCAACAAGTGGATGGCTGTCCCGCTCTGCTACACTTATGAGGTGGAATAGGGACCCCAGAACGTTGGTGTTTTTAAAGGGAAAAAATGGAAATAGCTAGATAGACAGACAGACAGACAGAAAGGATAAATAGATATAACTGGAAAACCAAAAAGAACTGTCAGTCTTTATGAATATACATTACAATATCAGTAATGGTAGCTTAAAGAGTTTATTTTATGCGTGACTCTTGTGAGTTATAGACCATTATAACATAAATGAAGGAATTCACCTCTAGCATTACAATATCCCATATACTATATTCAATCATATCATAGGCGGTCCCTCAAAACGAGGATGACTTGCTTCCACACCAAAAAAAGGATGAGTTCACAGGTGTTTCAATGAAGGATGCAAACTACATCCTGAAGGGTGGAAGATGCCTGTGTGTGGATTTTTTTAATGTGGGGTGGCCGTTGCACATCAGCCACCACACGGGCTTAACAGAGTTAGGTCATGGTTCAGTGGCAAGGATTACCCAAGACAACTGGAGACCAGCTCTGCTGTACGGACCTAGTGCGCACACGTATCGTAGTGTGGGCTGGCCCGTGCTGCCCCTGGCCCCGAACTCACGCCTCCCCTGGGCCCCGATCACATCCCTCCGCACTCTTTTGCCGCTCCTTCGCCCCGACCTTGCTGCTCCTGCTGCACTTGCCCACGTGCCAATCACCGACTTGGACCTTGCTGACGTCACTCTTCGCTGCCGTTGCCCTTCTGCACCAGCTCGCGCTGTACCTTGTAGTGGCATGCCTCCACGCTGCTCCCTGGGCCGCACGCCGCTCGTTTTATGGCCCCGACCTGCCGCTGATGTTCCCTCGCAGGTCGGGGCCTCCACGCTGCCCATGGGCAGCGTACTATATTATTTCTCAGAAAATCATCATAATTCACCAGCACCCCAGGCACCCATGAGTAATACACATTTGTGTGAGACCTTTGTCCCATTGTCACCACTCCTTTATCTTATATGAAATGCATGTGTGAAGCATTATTCATTCTGTCACTATGCTGCAACTATTTTTAGAGTCGTCAACACTGTCACAGAAATCTCTTCATAAAGGTTAGAATTGTTACATTTTTCTAATTTAGCTGACGTAAGTTCACATTTTGGAGATACTAGAAATAACATAAAGAGCATAAAAACCAACTTTGTATCTCATCTCCCTGCTCCCTGACTATTTAGCAAGCTGTGTTCCCTCTGGCTATACCAGCAACCTAAACAGAAAGGTCTTGATTAGCATAAGAGTGGATTGTTTTTTTTATGGTAAAGATTAGCGAAATGCGAATATCAATTTCAGTCACAGTATGATCCCGAGGATAGTGCCTATTCCATTATATTTAACATGAGGCCAATGCATCAGCCCACAGAGGAATCACATTGTACAAAAACCGGAAACCCACACAAGCAAAAGTTATCGAGCGAAAATGCTAAAAGTGACATTTTCATGAGCATAATATTACAATAAAAAAGTGAAAGACTTGCATTTATATAGCGCCTTTCACAACCTCAATCGTCCCAAAGCGTTTTACTGCCAAGGAAGTATTTTTAAAGTGTAGTCATTATTTTAATGCAGGAAATGCAGTAGCCAATTTGTGCACAACAAGCGCCCACAAACAGCAATGTGATAATGACCAGACAATCTGTTTTAGTGATGTTGATTTGAGGGATAAATATTGGCCTGGACACTGGGGATAACTCCCCTGCTCTTCTCCAAAATAGTCCTATGGGATCTTTTACATTCACATGAAAGAGCAGACTGGGTACAATGGCCCCAAGTTTCACCATGATTTGCTCCTGATTTTTAGGAGCAACTGGTGTAGAACGGAGTATCTTAGAAATTGGAATTCTCGCCATTTAGTTTGCTCCAGTTCTAGTCAGTTAGAACAGTTTCACTTTGGAACAGAATTTTTTTTTCAAAAGGGGGCGTGTCCGGCCACTTACGCCTGTTTTCAAAGTTTCGTCAGTGAAAACTTACTCCAAACTAACTTAGAATGGAGTAAGTGAAGATTTTTGTACGCTCGAAAAAACCTTGTCTACACTTTAGAAAATCAGGTGTAGGTTACAAATCAGGCGTAGGGAATGGTGGGGGGGGGGTTTAAAGGGAAGTTTACAAACATTAAACAACAGTTTTACAAATAAAGAGCCATCATCAATAATAAATGATAAAAACATCAATAAATCAACCAAATAAAATTAATAAGAAATAATTTTTTTTTAAATCAATAAATAAAACATTTTCTACTAACCGAATGCAGCACCGGGAGCCCTCCAACAGCGTGCTGAGATGCCCCCCTCCCCCACCCCCCCAGTGTGTCTCTGTCAGTGTCTCTATCTCTCTGTCTGTCTGTGTGTGTCTCTCATTCTCTGTCTGTCAGTGTCTGTGTTTCCGACAGCGAGGGGAGGAGGAGGAGGGGGGTAGAGGGAGAGAGGGGGAGAAGCAGAGGGAGGGAAGGGGGAGGGATGGGGGAGAACGGGGAGAAGGGGGAGGGGGGAGGGAGGGAGAAGGGGGAAGGGGGGAGAAGGGGAAAGGGGGGAGGGAGGGAGAAGGGGGAAGGGGGGAGAAGGGGAAAAGGGGGAGGGGGGAGAAGGGGGAGGGGGAGAAGGGGGGGAGGAGGAGAAGGGGAGGGGGAAGGGGGGAGGAGAAGGGGGAGGGGTAGGGGGAGGAGGAGAAGGGGGAGAAGGGGAAGGGGAGGAGGAGAAGGGGGGAGGAGGAGAAGGGGGAAAGGGGGAGGAGGAAAAGGTGGGGGGAAAGAAAAAGTGGGGGAAGGAGAGGGGGGAAAGGAGATGGGGGGGAAAGGAGATGGGGGGGAAAGGAGAAGGGGGAGGGAGGCTGAACGGGCCAGGCCCAAGACTTCGGGCAGGCCCCAAGACTTCGGGCAGGGCCCGTCCCCAGCACCAGATTTACAGGTAGGTGGCATTGGGTCGGGATCGCGGGTCGAGTCGGGGGGAGCGCGGGTCGGGGTCGGGAGCGCGGGTCGGGGTCGGGGGGGTGGTGGGAGGTAGGTCGGTTCGCGTCGGGGGGAGGGAGGGAGAGGGAGGTCAGGTCGGGGGGAGGGAGGTCAGGTCGGGTCCACTCGGAGGGGGTGGTGGGGGGAAGCGGGAGTCGGGTCGGTGTCGGTATCGGGTCCGGTCTGGAGGCGGGGGGCGGGAAGCGGGAGTCGGGTCGGGGTCGGTGTTGGGTCCGGTCCGGGGGCGGGGGGAAGCGGGAGTCGAGTCGGGTCGGGTGGAAGCAGGAGCTGGCCGTGGGAGGAGCCTTATTCACGCAACCCCAGTGAGGCCATTCGGCCAGGGCTAAGGGCAGCGTGCTTCAGCCCCTCCCACACAGTTTCAGGCACCTGGAGCTACTGCACATGCGCGCCCACTGTAGCGCGCATGTGCAGAGGTCCCGGCACTGTTTTTAGCGCAGGGACCTGGCTCCGCCCCCTACAGCTCGTGCTGCGCTGCGCCGAGCTGCAAACGACCTGCAGGGAGCTGGAGAATCTGGAAGTTTTTTTTAGGCACACTTTGTGGCGTGAAAAACGGACGTCCAGATCGGGACTGCGCCGTTCTAGGCGCGGCTCAAAACTTGGGCCCAATGTCTCATCCAAAAGGCAACACCACCGGCAGTGCAGCACTCCCTCATTGACACTGGAGTGTCAGTCTGGATTTTTGTGCTCAAGGCACTGGAGCGGGACTTGAACCCAACAACGTTCTGACTCAGAGTGTTACCACTGAGCCACGGACAGACAATAATACAGTGACATCTTCAGGCAAAAGTAGGAAATGTTGGAAACAATCAACGTTCAGACATTTGTGGAGAGGAGAGAGGAGCTGATGTTTTGAGCGTGGTCCACTTTGTTAAAACTAGCATTTTAAAAAGATCTGAGCATACGGAATGAGTAAGGGAAACACACATACACACACATACAGAAATAGAATGACCTGTTGAATGCGCAAGTAGAAAATCAGAGATGGCTAAATGTCAGGAGTGATATTAGCAGCAGACAATAGTAAGGGAAATAAAATAAATGTATGTAACAACAGAGAATGTGTGAATAGCTGGGGATAAGACAGATAGAAATGGCAGTTTTGAACTTGTGTACAAGTTTTACTGGAGTTCAGCAAAAGTGTTAGTGTAAGAAAGTCTGACCGAGAAAGGCCATCAGGCTCTCCCTTTCCAGAGTCCCATCGACGATTATTCAACCATTTACTTCATCGCCACCTGTTCGTTGTACCCTGACTTTAAGGATCATCAAATGGTAAATCCAGTGATGCTGTGCTCCCAGTGGGGAGTGTAGATTGGGGTATTTTGTTGTAACCCTTTCCTTTGCATGCCTCCTTTGGGCATGGCTCCCTGCTAGGAGTGAAGGATCACTGAAGTTACCCATAGAAAGACTGGATCGACTAGGCTTATATTCACTGGAATTTAGAAGAATGAGAGGGGATCTCATAGAAATATATAAAATTCTGACAGGATTGGACAGGTTAGATGCAGGAAGAACGTTCCCGATGTTGGGGAACCAGGGGTCACAGTCTAAGGATAAGGAGTAAGCTATTTAGGACCGAGATGAGGGGAAACTTCTTCACTCAGAGAATTGTGAACCTGCGGAATTCTCTACCAGAGAAAGTTGTTGAGGCCAGTTCGTTAGATATATTCAAAAGGGAGTTAGATGTGGCCCTTACGGCTAAAGGGATCAAGGGGTATGGAGAGAAAGCAGGAATGGGGTACTGAAGTTGCATGATCAGCCACGATCATATTGAATGGTGGTGCAGGCTCGAAGGGCTGAATGGCCTACTCCTGCACCTATTTTCTATGATTCTATGTTTCTATAAGTTCCTTCTACTGAGAAAAAAATCAAGCACTAATATTCCTATAACCCTCAATCTGTGTTCTCAACAAATATTAATCCATCTCCATTTTAATGGTGTTAATTGACCAGGAAACAATTCCTTTTTTCTGGGATTCTATTCCATAAATCCACTATACTGTGAAGAGATTTATTTCTCTTATATCTAATCTTGCTGGGGACTTGAGAATTGTGTCCTCCAGTTCCATGCTAATTGCCCAAATTAAATACTTCACCCTTACCTGTGTCAGTAATTGTTTTAAATACCTGTATCGTGTTTCTCAGGAGTTGTCCTTTCTCCAGCAAAGATAAATTTGGTTACTTGCATTTAGTCCCATGAGGTCTGAAATCCTTCTGCTGACTCTTCCTTGCACCCTTTCTAGCATATCGTTTTGGGGTCGAGTGATCACAATTACATGCATTCAACAACAATCTACATTTATATTGCGTATGTTATATATGCAGATTATAGATATACTCTCTGTGTAGTCACTGTATAGTTGCATAAGATGGAGACTTGTTACCTGATGTACTATCAATAAGGTTTACACTGTCTTTATATACTATGCTGGCACCACTAAAGGGTGCAACTGGTGGAGACTGGGGTTTCCTGCCCCTGTGGCAGAGGCTGTCCACCAGAGGGCACTGCGGTGGGAGACCTGAGGGTCACCTGCATAGGTGTGCAGGGCCCAGTATAAAAGGCTGCCCACCATGCTTGTGCCTCACTCTGGAGTTAAAGGACCAAGGTCACTACAGTTTGAGTACAACACATTGCTTCATGGAGTCATTCATAAGTGCATTACAGACTTAACAGCGTAATTAATATATCAAAACTTTGCAAAGCACTTAACAAGTGTGATATCAATAAAAACATTTTTGATACCGAGCCATTATCAAAAGCTTGGTCATAGTTAGGTTATAAGTAGCATCTTCGAGGAGGAGAGATAGGTAGAGAGGCAAAGAGATTTAGGGCCCAGGCAGCTGAAGGCATGGCTGCCAATGGTGCAGCGATTAGAATCGGGGATGCTCACGAGGCCAGAATCGGAGGAGCACAGAGATCTTGTAGTGCTGGAGCAGATTACAGAGATAGGGAGGGGCGAGACCACGGAAGGATTTGAAAACAAGGATGAGAATTTTAAATTTGAGGCATTGTCGGACCAGGAGCCAATGTAGGTCAGCGAGCGCAGGGATGATGGGTGAACGAGACTTGGGCAGCGATTTCACCAACAGTAGCAAGTCCGGTGTGGCCGGGGTCTTTAACGAGGTTCCAGCTCGCCCAGCGAGGTTCCCGACCAAATAAAAGGAAGCGGGTCTGCTGAAGTCATTTGATGACATGTAAGGGACCATGGCCAATTGATTTTGACAGTTGTGCTGTCAGTGTTTCACAGCATTGAGGTGCTGCAAACACTGACAAACACTGCACAGAGGTGCATGGCTGCACCCAGGCTCTCCCATCATTCCCTCCATATGCTTATGGAGGGAGTTACAACAAGCAGAGAGGTTCTCTTCCCTTCCAAGGACACCAACATAGCCTGGTTGCACATTGCACAAAAGAGCACAAGCAGGGATGTTGTCAGGAGGATCAATCCTTTCAATGATCTCAGTAGATCACAAAATGTTACTGCAAAGCCACACTCAACCTCATCCTGCTGTGCCACTCATCACATCCCCATCACTCTGTCTTCCCTACCCTACTCCTGCACATCCTTACTCAAACCAACTTACCTTGCACCTCCACCCATCCCTCTCTCTATGTACATTATCACATCCCTATCTCACTAGCCACCCCTCACACTTACCCTTATCCTAGTGCAAGCATACCAACTAACAAGGGTAGGGACTTGGATGTTTTAGCTAATGTTCATGTAAAATTTCTGTAAATGTGTTGTCAAGCATTGAAATCTTTATTTTGAACACTTTGGGTAGAAATTGCCCCCCGCCCAAAACAGAGTGCTCCCACCCTGTCTCCATGGTTTTACCGCAGCCGCGATTCAGGTCGCCTCTTGAGCGACATTCGGCTCTTTGTTTTTTTTTCTCTCTGATCTGGAACTCGATCATAATGGGGGCAGTGACTACACCTGAGGGACAAAGACGTGGCGGTGACAGCAACTGAGGCTCTCACTTAAAGGGGAGAGCCTCCGTGATTATAAAACTTTGGCCGACTGGGCCACCAGAGAGGGTTTCGGCAGGGTCAGCGGCCTGGCATCCAAGAGGGGGTGCCAGGCTGCTTATTGGCGGCCTGGCCGAACCCGGGGGACATTTTTGTCAGGCCAACATGGCAGTCGGCTGATAAAAAAAAATGGTGGCCGCGATAGTGCATCCTCCCCTTTAAGAGAAGCTGCACCGCTGCTGCAGAAGGCCACAGCCTCACTGGACCACTGGGGAAAAAGCTTGTTTTGGCACCAGCGGGCGGGCCGAAGATTTTCCGAAGGGAATGTCGCTGTCGGGGAGTTAGATCAGCGGTGTGCCCAGTGATGACGTGCTTAAGACGGATCAGCAGCAGGAGAGCGGTGGGGGCAGGCGGGGGTAGGGGGAGGAGGAGAAGGGGGAGAAGGGGAAGGGGAGGAGGAGAAGGGGGGAGGAGGAGAAGGGGGAAAGGGGGAGGAGGAAAAGGTGGGGGGAAAGAAAAAGTGGGGGAAGGAGAGGGGGGAAAGGAGATGGGGGGGAAAGGAGATGGGGGGGAAAGGAGAAGGGGGAGGGAGGCTGAACGGGCCAGGCCCGAGACTTCGGGCAGGGCCCAAGACTTCGGGCAGGCCCCAAGACTTCGGGCAGGGCCCGTCCCCAGCACCAGATTTACAGGTAGGTGGCATTGGGTCGGGATCGCGGGTCGAGTCGGGGGGAGCGCGGGTCGGGGTCGGGAGCGCGGGTCGGGGTCGGGGGGGTGGTGGGAGGTAGGTCGGTTCGCGTCGGGGGGAGGGAGGGAGAGGGAGGTCAGGTCGGGGGGAGGGAGGTCAGGTCGGGTCCACTCGGAGGGGGTGGTGGGGGGAAGCGGGAGTCGGGTCGGTGTCGGTATCGGGTCCGGTCTGGAGGCGGGGGGCGGGAAGCGGGAGTCGGGTCGGGGTCGGTGTTGGGTCCGGTCCGGGGGCGGGGGGAAGCGCGAGTCGAGTTGGGTCGGGTGGAAGCAGGAGCTGGCCGTGGGAGGAGCCTTATTCACGCAGCCCCAGTGAGGCCATTCGGCCAGGGCTAAGGGCAGCGTGCTTCAGCCCCTCCCACACAGTTTCAGGCACCTGGAGCTACTGCACATGCGCGCCCACTGTAGCGCGCATGTGCAGAGGTCCCGGCACTGTTTTTAGCGCAGGGACCTGGCTCCGCCCCCTACAGCTCGTGCTGCGCTGCGCCGAGGTGCTAATGACCTGCAGGGAGCTGGAGAATCTGGAAGTTTTTTTTAGGCACACTTTGTGGCGTGAAAAACGGACGTCCAGATCGGGACTGCGCCGTTCTAGGCGCGGCTCAAAACTTGGGCCCAATGTCTCATCCAAAAGGCAACACCACCGGCAGTGCAGCACTCCCTCATTGACACTGGAGTGTCAGTCTGGATTTTTGTGCTCAAGGCACTGGAGCGGGACTTGAACCCAACAACGTTCTGACTCAGAGTGTTACCACTGAGCCACGGACAGACAATAATACAGTGACATCTTCAGGCAAAAGTAGGAAATGTTGGAAACAATCAACGTTCAGACATTTGTGGAGAGGAGAGAGGAGCTGATGTTTTGAGCGTGGTCCACTTTGTTAAAACTAGCATTTTAAAAAGATCTGAGCATACGGAATGAGTAAGGGAAACACACATACACACACATACAGAAATAGAATGACCTGTTGAATGCGCAAGTAGAAAATCAGAGATGGCTAAATGTCAGGAGTGATATTAGCAGCAGACAATAGTAAGGGAAATAAAATAAATGTATGTAACAACAGAGAATGTGTGAATAGCTGGGGATAAGACAGATAGAAATGGCAGTTTTGAACTTGTGTACAAGTTTTACTGGAGTTCAGCAAAAGTGTTAGTGTAAGAAAGTCTGACCGAGAAAGGCCATCAGGCTCTCCCTTTCCAGAGTCCCATCGACGATTATTCAACCATTTACTTCATCGCCACCTGTTCGTTGTACCCTGACTTTAAGGATCATCAAATGGTAAATCCAGTGGGGAGTGTAGATTGGGGTATTTTGTTGTAACCCTTTCCTTTGCATGCCTCCTTTGGGCATGGCTCCCTGCTAGGAGTGAAGGATCACTGAAGTTACCCATAGAAAGACTGGATCGACTAGGCTTATATTCACTGGAATTTAGAAGAATGAGAGGGGATCTCATAGAAATATATAAAATTCTGACAGGATTGGACAGGTTAGATGCAGGAAGAACGTTCCCGATGTTGGGGAACCAGGGGTCACAGTCTAAGGATAAGGAGTAAGCTATTTAGGACCGAGATGAGGGGAAACTTCTTCACTCAGAGAATTGTGAACCTGCGGAATTCTCTACCAGAGAAAGTTGTTGAGGCCAGTTCGTTAGATATATTCAAAAGGGAGTTAGATGTGGCCCTTACGGCTAAAGGGATCAAGGGGTATGGAGAGAAAGCAGGAATGGGGTACTGAAGTTGCATGATCAGCCACGATCATATTGAATGGTGGTGCAGGCTCGAAGGGCTGAATGGCCTACTCCTGCACCTATTTTCTATGATTCTATGTTTCTATAAGTTCCTTCTACTGAGAAAAAAATCAAGCACTAATATTCCTATAACCCTCAATCTGTGTTCTCAACAAATATTAATCCATCTCCATTTTAATGGTGTTAATTGACCAGGAAACAATTCCTTTTTTCTGGGATTCTATTCCATAAATCCACTATACTGTGAAGAGATTTATTTCTCTTATATCTAATCTTGCTGGGGACTTGTGAATTGTGTCCTCCAGTTCCATGCTAATTGCCCAAATTAAATACTTCACCCTTACCTGTGTCAGTAATTGTTTTAAATACCTGTATCGTGTTTCTCAGGAGTTGTCCTTTCTCCAGCAAAGATAAATTTGGTTACTTGCATTTAGTCCCATGAGGTCTGAAATCCTTCTGCTGACTCTTCCTTGCACCCTTTCTAGCATATCGTTTTGGGGTCGAGTGATCACAATTACATGCATTCAACAACAATCTACATTTATATTGCGTATGTTATATATGCAGATTATAGATATGCTCTCTGTGTAGTCACTGTATAGTTGCATAAGATGGAGACTTGTTACCTGATGTACTATCAATAAGGTTTACACTGTCTTTATATACTATGCTGGCACCACTAAAGGGTGCAACTGGTGGAGACTGGGGTTTCCTGCCCCTGTGGCAGAGGCTGTCCACCAGAGGGCACTGCGGTGGGAGACCTGAGGGTCACCTGCATAGATGTGCAGGGCCCAGTATAAAAGGCTGCCCACCATGCTTGTGCCTCACTCTGGAGTTAAAGGACCAAGGTCACTACAGTTTGAGTACAACACATTGCTTCATGGAGTCATTCATAAGTGCATTACAGACTTAACAGCGTAATTAATGTAGCAAAACTTTGCAAAGCACTTAACAAGTGTGATATCAATAAAAACATTTTTGATACCGAGCCATTATCAAAAGCTTGGTCATAGTTAGGTTATAAGTAGCATCTTCGAGGAGGAGAGATAGGTAGAGAGGCAAAGAGATTTAGGGCCCAGGCAGCTGAAGGCATGGCTGCCAATGGTGCAGCGATTAGAATCGGGGATGCTCACGAGGCCAGAATCGGAGGAGCACAGAGATCTTGTAGTGCTGGAGCAGATTACAGAGATAGGGAGGGGCGAGACCACGGAAGGATTTGAAAACAAGGATGAGAATTTTAAATTTGAGGCATTGTCGGACCAGGAGCCAATGTAGGTCAGCGAGCGCAGGGATGATGGGTGAACGAGACTTGGGCAGCGATTTCACCAACAGTAGCAAGTCCGGTGTGGCCGGGGTCTTTAACGAGGTTCCAGCTCGCCCAGCGAGGTTCCCGACCAAATAAAAGGAAGCGGGTCTGCTGAAGTCATTTGATGACATGTAAGGGACCATGGCCAATTGATTTTGACAGTTGTGCTGTCAGTGTTTCACAGCATTGAGGTGCTGCAAACACTGACAAACACTGCACAGAGGTGCATGGCTGCACCCAGGCTCTCCCATCATTCCCTCCATATGCCTATGGAGGGAGTCACAACAAGCAGAGAGGTTCTCTTCCCTTCCAAGGACACCAACATAGCCTGGTTGCACATTGCACAAAAGAGCACAAGCAGGGATGTTGTCAGGAGGATCAATCCTTTCAATGATCTCAGTAGATCACAAAATGTTACTGCAAAGCCACACTCAACCTCATCCTGCTGTGCCACTCATCACATCCCCATCACTCTGTCTTCCCTACCCTACTCCTGCACATCCTTACTCACACCAACTTACCTTGCACCTCCACCCATCCCTCTCTCTATATATATTATCACATCCCTATCTCACTAGCCACCCCTCACACTTACCCTTATCCTAGTGCAAGCATACCAACTAACAAGGGTAGGGACTTGGATGTTTTAGCTAATGTTCATGTAAAATTTCTGTAAATGTGTTGTCAAGCATTGAAATCTTTATTTTGAACACTTTGGGTAGAAATTGCCCCCCGCCCAAAACAGAGTGCTCCCACCCTGTCTCCATGGTTTTACCGCAGCCGCGATTCAGGTCGCCTCTTGAGCGACATTCGGCTCTTTGTTTTTTTTTCTCTCTGATCTGGAACTCGATCATAATGGGGGCAGTGACTATACCTGAGGGACAAAGACGTGGCGGTGACAGCAACTGAGGCTCTCACTTAAAGGGGAGAGCCTCCGTGATTATAAAACTTTGGCCGACTGGGCCACCAGAGAGGGTTTCGGCAGGGTCAGCGGCCTGGCATCCAAGAGGGGGTGCCAGGCTGCTTATTGGCGGCCTGGCCGAACCCGGGGGACATTTTTGTCAGGCCAACATGGCAGTCGGCTGATAAAAAAAAATGGTGGCCGCGATAGTGCATCCTCCCCTTTAAGAGAAGCTGCACCGCTGCTGCAGAAGGCCACAGCCTCACTGGACCACTGGGGAAAAAGCTTGTTTTGGCACCAGCGGGCGGGCCGAAGATTTTCCGAAGGGAATGTCGCTGTCGGGGAGTTAGATCAGCGGTGTGCCCAGTGATGACGTGCTTAAGACGGATCAGCAGCAGGAGAGCGGTGGGGGCAGGCGGGGGTGGGGGGGGGGGGGGATATGGGCACTGCTGGTAAAACCCGGGAGGGCAATTAGGCTATCAGCGCCCATCCCACCAAACGTCGACGACCACTCCACTCCGCAGCATGGCTGCCGATTTGCGGTGGTAACAGGCCTTAAGGAGAGGGGCAATTTCGGTCCCTTTGTGTTCTTGGACAGATTTGCGTGCACCTTTGGAAGTGGCTTAGTGAGTCGTAATGAATGGTGAGACATAACGGTACCCCCCGCAATGGTGATGCGTGCGAAAGGAATGGCATGGGCATTGCAGGGACACTTTATGGTGTTGGTGTGGGGTGGTGCCAATCTGGTGCATCATGTGGCAGCCAGGGTGCACAGCTTCAACTGAAGTATATGTGACCATGGTGAGGCCATCCCTGGCCTCCCGGGCAGCAGTGTGGTCGGTCGCTGATGCCCTGTGTCCTGTGCAGCATCAGGTGATTGCGGAGAAAGTTTGTGTTGTTGTTGGTGCTGCTGGTGTGCCTGGTGATGCTGGTGTTGGGGCTGATCGTGGTGGGATTCTGAGGACCAAGGTGAGATTTTTTTCAAGGGCACAAATGTTGCTGGAATAGATGGCAGCTGAAATTGAGACGACAGAAGCAGTTTGTCAATGGTGAGAGACCAAGGAGATGACAGTGGATAGAGAGTTTACTCCAAACACTTTCAACCTGTATAAAGCTCAAAAATGTATTCCAAATCCTAAAGGCTCCAGCCTCTAAGATTGGAAAGTGAACAGCTGTGAAATGGTAGCTTTTATACCACATTTGCAGCTGTCAACTATTTGAAAGAATGTATACTCATTGAAAACCTGGCTTACTTACCCGATGTTGTGTATGTATAACATAAGTATACTCCCTGTACACTCAATGTACAGTTACATAAGACTACTGGATGTATCTTCACACTGTATATACTATGCTTGTACCACCAGAGGGTGCAACTGGTGGAGACCTAGTGGTCACCTGTACACTGCAGGTAACTAGGTATAAAAGGAAGCTCACCATGTTGTACCCTCACTCAGGAGTTGTAATAAATGGACTAAGGTCACCACAGTTCAAGTACAATACCTTACCTCGTGGAGTAATTACTAGAGTGCCTTTAGACAGAACACCCGACACAGTGAACTTCGTCAAAAATTTGGAAAAATGGTAAGTAAAATTGGCTTTAATTGGCTTTGAACTAGCTCTTAATGATGTAAATTGTCTCCTCCACCGCTTAGTGTCGGGTCTGTTAAGCGCTGACAGACCCGACCTTTGGGGAGGCAGGCTGACAGCGAGCTCCCAACCCGCTGTCAATCATTTCCATTTTGACAGCTGCCCTGACTCGAGACTTGCCCTCTCAGCGCCGCTAAGATTCCGGCCTCGGAGCAAATTAAGACACGGGCAGCAGAGTTTTGCATGAGCAGAAGTTTATGTCGGGTGGAAGATGGGAAGTCGGCCAGGAGAGCATTGGAATAGTCAAGTCTCGAGATAGGATGAGGTTGTCAGTTGCAGATGAGGTGAGGCAGCGTCAGGAGTGGGGCGATATTATGGAGGTGGAAGTAGGCAGATAGGGCGCATATGTGGTCAGAAGCTCATCTCTGGATCAAACACAACACCAAGGTTGTGAACATATTCCAAAAGTGCCTTGTCATTGATCTATTCAGTGTTAGTACAGCCTTTTGTGGCTTGAATGCCAACTCTCTCGATGCAATTCATCATCTGATTCACCTTATTAATAACTTTTACACAGACTAGATGCTTGAAGAATACAATTAATGATCATTCCCAGATCTTATTTTTTTCAGTTTCTGCAAATGGAGGCACCCTCATGTTATACACATTCACTATGTACATCACCCTATATTTATCCATATGAAAATCCATTGCCAAAATTTAAATCATCATTTGATCCAAGTCCCTCTGAAAATAATCAATCTATGTTCTAGTGATTACCGGCCTGTATAGATTTGTCCTTTCATCAAATTTAAGATTTACAATTACCGGCCGCTGTTCGATTTCCCAATACTGTCCCAGTGCAGATCCCTGTGGAATATCAATGGTTAGTTTTCATAGAACCACAGAAATTTACAGCACGGAAGGAGGCCATTTCGGCCCATCGTGTCTGCGCTGGCCGACCAAGAGCTATCCAGCCTAATCCCACTGACCAGCTCTTGGTCCATAGCCTTGTAGGTTACAGCACTTTAAGTTCATATCCAAGTATATTTTAAATGTGATGAGGGTTTCTGCCTCTACCACCCTTTCAGGCAGTGAGTTCCAGACCCCCACCATCCTCTGGGTGAAGAAATTTCTCCTCATATCTCCTCTAAATCTCCCCCCAATTACTTTAATCTATGTCCCCTGGTTGTTGACTCTTCTGCCAAGGGAAACAGGTCCTTCCTATCCACTCTATCCAGGCCCCTCATAATCTTATACATCTCAATCAGGTCTCCCCTCAGCCTCCTCTGTTCGAAAGAAAACAAACTCAGCATCTCCAATCTTTCCTCATAGCCAAAATTCCCCAGTCCAGGCAACATTTTTGTAAATCTCGACTGCGCCCTTGTGCAATCACATCTTTCCTGTAATGTGGTGACCAGAACTGCACACAGTACTCTAGCTGCGGCCTAACCAGTGTTTTATACAGTTCACACATAACCTCCTTGCTTTGTATTCCATGTCTCGACTAATAAAGGCAAGTATTCTATATGCCTTCTTAACCGCCTTATCTACCTGGCCTGCTACCTTTAGGGATCTGTGGACCTGCATTCCAAGGTCCCTTTGTTCCTTTACACTTTTCAGTGTCGTACCATTTAATGCGTATTCCCTTGCCTTGTTAGACCTCCCCAAATGCATCATCTCACACTTATCCGGAATGAATTCCATTTGTCACTGTTCTTTCCACCTGACCAGTACATTGATATCTTCCTGCAATCCGCAGCTTTCTGCTTCATTATTAATCACTCAGCCTACTCTAGTGTCATCTGTAAACTTCTTTTGGAGGGGCAGTTTTAAGACCGAGCAGATCTAGTGAAGGGACACCTATGCAATGGTGAGAGATGATCACTGATAATTTTGTCAACTATTTACATATTACTTCTTGCAAACCCGTCTTTCCACGATCGTACCTGTGCAGATTTGGCAAGTAGTAAGCAGTATCATTGCTGAGTAAAATGTAAAACCTCTTCACAGGGTTCCACAAGGTCAATGTCACTCCTGGATTACCTAGCCGCATTTACAATGATTGGGATTTTTCTACAGCCCTCCTTTATGACAAATGATGTGAAAAATCCTCTCCCTCTACCTGCAATATTCTGTTCATCTTTAATAGTTTGCCCCATCTTATCCTATAAATGAACCCAGCTGGTCCATGTCCTATTATTAATATGGTTTTAAAGCCTTTGTGGGTCCCTTTTGTTATCTACTTTAATTTATCTATCTATCTAGTTCTCTCTCACCTTTTTCTAATAATTTCTTTAGTTCCTCAGTTGCCTTTTATATGAATCCTAATCTTTCCTATCTTTACAAATACATAGGATTACATTGGATATACTGCACAATAACAGGCTGTTCGGCCCGACCAGTCCATGTTGTGTTTATGCTCCACTCGAGCCTCCTCCTGTCTTTCCTCATCTAAATCTATCAGCAAAACCTTCTATTCCCTTCTCCCTCATATGCCTGTCTAGCCTCCCCTTAAATGCATCTGTACTATTTGCTTCAACCACTCCCTGTGGTAGCGAGTTCCACATTCTCACCACCCTTTGGGTAAAGAATTTTCTTCTGTTTTCTTGTATTGTTTAAAGTATTTATGCTTACACTTGGATTCCTTCTGACTTTTTTAATCAAACGACTGTGATCTCGGTCCTGCTAGGTTTCTTCATTTTAAAAACAAATAATCGGGGGAGATTTTTAACGTGCTGCCCGGGTTTAAAACTAGCATTGCGGATTGGCTGCCTACATTTCTATTGAAATAGTTGTGGCCGATCTGCGAGACCACCAGCGGCAGGTTGAAAATATACCCCCTTACTTTCTTTCTTCATCCTGTGTGAGAGCCTTAAATACAGCCCAGTTTATTTGAATGTGTCTTACGGAATTCAATTTCAGTAAGCGTGAGGTGCTGCATGCTGGTGAAGAGCAGTTACATAATCAACATGCTCTGAATGGAAGCGGGCCTGGTGGGAAGGAAGGAGTGATTTACATGTCTATAGCGCCGATCATGACCACCAGCTGTATCAAACACTTTACAACCAATGAACTATTTTTTGAAGTGTAGTCACTGTTGTAATAGTTCCATCCTCAAGCACAATGTGTCCAAATTAGACTTAATTCATTCATATTCTGGAGAAGGTTATAGAAAACAGCATCCCATCACGTGGGCCTTCCAACTTGGCACTGATCCCGCTACTTCCACCCATTGATCCATATTTGCTCCATACATCAATGCACAGCCATGTCTGGGAGTCTATTCTAGACATATCTCATCTGAATTCTCTCATCTTTTGATGTAGTGAGCCTTTGTCGGTTATGCTCAGATTGATCTGTGCCTCCCCTCCCGCTCCACATGACTGTAAATTATTTATTTTAAAATCTCCATTCATTCGCATTGCACTGAACCAACATTCGATATCATTCTTGTGGATGCAATGCACTGCCCGTCTCGATAACTCCAATTGAGTTTCACTGCAAGGTCCCTCTCTCCTCTGATTATCTCATTGAATTTCTCTCACCTTTAAAGTTTTGAAGCAAACTAAACAGAATGCCCAAGTAGCAGCCAGTGTCTTATAATTCTGTTATTATTTCTAAGGCCAACTGTGGCCCATGTTTTTCCTTTCTTGCTCAGAAGGTATTCAAAGAGCCTCACTAATTGAAACCAGCTTTGATACATCCAGTGACGATGAAGCTGTTTCTAATATACCTTCATTACTTACAACCACAAACATCGAACGCAGACACTGAAAAACAAACCCAGTTACATAGAATCATGACAGCATGACTCCGCCACCCACAGTAAAAGTATGTGTAAATTCAACGCGACTTTTTGATGATTGAAGGCAGTGACCAATAAATAGTTAGATTCAATGAAAAGTCAGTTAAAGTTTAAAGTTTTTATGCACCTCTTAAAATAATTGCCACTGGGTGATTTTCATACAGGCAGATCACACTGACGATAGAATTCAGGTGAATAGGGACTGGGAAATGGGGTGGGGAGGGAGGAAGAGAACATTTTGCCTAATCAAACCCAATAACACCCCACAGTTATCTCAACTTATCATTCACTTCCACTCATGCTGACTGCTGACTAGGAGTCTAATTATTCATATATCCATCATACTAGTGAGGGCAGTTAGCAGGCCCATTGATATTTCTGATCTTTGGATGGAAGTCTTGCCCAGCACACCATTCCCATGAACGCCCAGCCCCACCCTGCCCACATCCTCCCAATGTCAAGCCTAATAATATAGCTTAGAGCTCATTTACACAAGTTAAAATAACTCATGAACAGGAAATCTTATCCAGTTCATGTGCAGGTACAGCAGAGGGCCATAAATCTCACTGCACATCAGTTTTGCTGATTCATTGTCTATGGTGTTCTATCCAAAACTGGAGAAATACCACCAATGATGTTGCCGCAAGATCCTGCAAATCCCCTGGGAGGACAGACGCACCAACGTTAGTGTCCTCGATCAGGCCAACATCCCCAGCATTGAAGCACTGACCACACTCGACCAGGTCCATTGGGTGGGCCACATTGTTCGCATGCCTGACACAAGACTCCCAAAGCAAGTGCTCTACTCGGAATTCCTACATGGCAGAGGAAAAGTTTCAAGGACACCTTCAAAGCCTCTTTGATAAAATGCAACATTCCCACCGACACCTGGGAGTCTCTAGCTAAAGACCACCCTAAGTGGAGGAAGAGCATCTGGGAGGGCGCTGAGCACCTCGAGTCTCGTTGCCGAGAGCATGCAGAAAACAAGCGCAGGCAGCGGAAGGAGCGTGTGGCAAACCAGACTCCTTACCAACCCTTTCCTTCAACGATTGTCTGTCCCACCTGTGACGGAGACTGTCATTTCCGTATTGGACTGTTCAGTCACCTAAGAACTCATTTTTAGAGTGGAAGCAAGTCTTCCTCAATTTCGAGGGACTGCCTATGATGTTGATGATCCAAAACTGTCATTAACATGAACAAAGGAAGATTTTTTTTGAGAACAAAGATGGAAAGAGCTATAGATAGTCTTTACTTTCCTTTTAGTTCTGTTGATTAGGAACGTAATTATCATATCTCCAGATCGCTTCAGCAATTGACTCATTTGTTCATCCAGCTCCCTTACATTGTTGCGCAGTGTCGATGTTCGAACTTAGCTTCCTGCACTGCCCCAACCTTGGTGGCAATTGCTTAGTAACGCCAACATGGCTCCGGTTGGGGTGGAGTGTAGAATGTTTCTGTATAAGGGGTGTCGCAGTTGTGTGAGGCGGGTTGGGCTGGGTGCACTTTGCCTTTTTGTCATTGTTCATAGGTTTATATATAACCTTCAGGGCTGCTGACCAAGGGCCGTGCGGCTCTTTGTCGGCCAACATGGACACGATGGGCCGAAATGGCCTCCTTCTGCGCTGTAAATTTCTATGTTTCCATGTTTCTATGTTGGTACTGCTGTCCCACAGGTCCTGAGACCCATTTAAGAGTTTATTTACTGAGGCATGTCGCGAGTCAGTGCTGCCCAGGCAATCTACACTTAAACGGTTTTGCATATTCGTGGGCAGATTTTCCGGTCTTTTGTGCTTCGTTTCTCACCCTGGAGTGGCGGCAATGGCGACAGTGAGGTCTTCTGGGAGGGCGGTCAGCCTTCAGCGCTCTGTTGGGGTTTTCGGGTCAGGTTTTGCAGCGATGCGGAGCAGCACTACCCAGAAGAGCTGCGCCAGTGTGCAACGGCCCTGGTTGCATACCGACGTGCTTTTTGAGTCCCGGCTGATCCGTACACCCCACAGTGCACCCTGCTGTGAACGCCTGTGAAAACGAGCAGTCCAACCTATTCCGGCTGCAGTGAGGTAAGTAATGCCGTCCTAAGGTAAGTGTGATTGCCTTTTCTTTTAATGTTTTTTGCGATTTATGTTGTGGTGGCGTGGGCTATGTATTGGGAATGTTTTTGTGGAGGGTTTTCTCAGGTTTTTTTTCTCCCCAGGTGTCTCTCGGAGCTCTCCCAGGCTGGCTCTTTAGCTCGGGATTTTCCCATGTTAATGCCCTAAGAGAGGTGTACAATGCCTCCCTTAGCACTGTGCCCCAGACTCAGGGCCTAGCTGCCCAATTTTGACAATTGAGGCGCAAACTGTTCGTGTATGCAAACTTTCCCACCCTGCCACCATTACCGCCCTGAAATCATCAAAGCTGAAAATCCAGCCTTAGTGGAGGCAACAAAGATGTCTGGCCAGTGGCAGACAATGCAGCTCAGCCCACCTGTACAGGTGAACAAAGTAGGTATGTAGTTAGTAGCATGTATGTATCCTCCCCTACCTTTGGCATTACACCTCAACCTCACCCAGCCATTAACACAGACACTCCAACTTTGTCCAGCCATTAATGTAACACTTGTATTCAGTGAGACTCGTATAGTTTTGGTTTGCAAATTAACTTATTTAGATGTACATCATTCTGAAAAAAGCATAGAAACACTTGTTTAAATGAGTTTGAGATCTTTCTCATTCCACTTGATCATTAATCGCACTCCTAAACTGTTCCTGATGTCGACAACTCTGCCATTAACGCAACACTCCAGTATCGCCCAACTGTTCACTGAACACTCCGATATCAACCATTAGTATGCACTCTCCAACCTCACCTCATTAACATACACTGCAGCACTGCAATGCCAGAAATTCAAACTACTGTTTATACAGTCAAGCGATATGCACTTCACTTTTATTTTAATTTTGTGAATTTTCTGACTTTCACCTCTTTCTTGTTGGTGTTTCTACATTCCAGACTCTCTCGAGAAGAGTGATTAGAGTGAGAGCTCTGTTTCCACACCACAATCAGCATCACTCTACAATCAGTTACTAGAAGTTTTACAGCCCAAGATATCTAGGCTCGGGATTCACACTAAGCCTTCTTCCTCCTCGTCCTCATCCTCCTCTCTCTGCACACATGTTCCCGTCTTTCTTGTTTCCTAATCTCCTCCGCTATAGATCATAGAGGGCGAGGTGACATGCCAGTATGGCCCCTATTAATCTTACCAAGTGTTGCTGGTTGAATCTTTGAAGAATAAATGTATCTACTTTGTCGTTACCACTAGACTCCTGATACAAAAGAACCTTGAAATTATTCAATGAAAATGTTGCATTGCTGAAAGTACCAAAAATCCACTGACAGTGCACTAACCTGATTACTGATGATCGCTTTAAATAACGTCCCTGCGGCCAGCTTCCTGGTGCTGAACACCAGCTCTCCCTGTCGGTCTTTACTCCAAGTGGTAAGGTATGTGGCTAAAAGCAATTTAGGAAATCAGGCGTTCAGTGATTGTTGCACACCCACTGACGTCACGATCCCCCAGGTGTTGAGGTCCCTGTCGATAGCTGATACAGGCAGTGCTACGGGGAGGGGGGAGGGGGCGCGTTTTAGCATGTGGCGCTGGATTTGCCTCGCCCTGTTGGTACTGGTCTCCATGCCACATTAGCGCCATCTACTGGCGCTGGCGGGCAGTACTAAGGGGACAAATCTTTCCCCCTTAATGCCTTCTGAAGTTAGCCTAGCAAGCCATCGTTGCTAACTGCAGTTGCTAACAAAAACTGCAGTACTTCAATAGGAAGGTCCAACACCAACATTTTAAAGCAGCTAAGGACTGGATAATGCAGCCTGTTGCCCACACCGCCAGTACATTTTTTTTAATGTGTGCAACAGCATTGTAAGTGCATTAGTCAAAAAAAAATTGCTTTGATTTTTTTCAGCAAAATTGTAGAATGCGTTTTGCTATTTCACTAGAGATATTATGTAGAATTACATAGAATTAACAGCACAGAAACAGGCTATTTGCCCGACTGGTCTATGCCAGTATTTATGCTCTACCAGGCCACCTCCCATCATATCAGCTAATCCATCTATTCCTTTCTCCCTTGTGGACTTATCTAGCTTCCCCTTAAATGCATGTATGATATATTGAACAGAGAATGTCTTTACAAATGCATCAACAATATCACAACATCATGTGCCACTGTTCCACCCACATTGATTTAATGAACAATAGTTAATGCATATTTGAAAAAGGTACTTTGTCCAAGCATATTTCATTGACTTACTGAGGAACAGTCCTTTTGATTTAAAGATAAAGGATTAGTGATTACAATAACCACATGAAAACCACAATACAGCAAACAGAATAAAATGATTAAAATGTATCAATTTTTTTTGAGAATGAAATACTGTAGCTGTGTGAGAACCACATACAACATTCATCTAAAAATGAATTTGTTAGCTTAAAAGTCAATTCAAGCAAAGAATTTAACCCAAACATAAAAATGATTGAAAAAGTAGTTACAAATCTGTCTCAATTTGATGCAAGTGGTATGTTCAAAATATACATTGTATTCAATATTTTGTACCTTTGTCAGATGTCAGTTGGATCACTTGCACCTATTATCATCTGCCTGCAGAATGATTATCCTGTTTACATTAGCTGCCTATTCCAATACCACACTGCTGACATGATACGACTGCTGTTATTTATTACTTGTATAACAGCCATATGTATTTAGCACACATAATGTATGAACAAACTACACCGTTTATAAAGATGTCCACAGTTTGTACAGGAGATGTACACCAGATCTCGATAAATGAATAGTGGCCTCACCACCACACGCACAATTTGTTGCACTCTCGGGTATTAACCTCTGTTCTAGCAAGAATTCAGTTCCTCAGTTTTACGGTTTTGCGACTGAAACACAATCCATACAGCAGCAGTACCAATTTATCAGGGTTTCTCAGTCCCAACTTTTATTCTTTTTCAACATAATTTCCTTCAATGCTCTTTCACCTTCCCAAGCTTGAGTCTTTCTTTGAAGTAATGTAGACTCAATACAGATTTAATCAATCATATTTTCCGTAATTAAACTGTCTGAGCCTGAAAGAAATCCACTCCATCTAAATGCCTGGAAAAATTTGACTGAATTTTTTGGGGTTGGGGGTTGGGCAGCGGGGGCAGGTAGGGGGGTGGGGGGGCGCGGGGTGGCGGGGACTGGGGGGGGGGGGAGAGGTTGCAGGTGTGATTTTAATAAATGGTGCAATAGAGGAACTCATCGCACATCTGTAACTGCAGCATCTGCATGAATTTGCCATGCTCTGGGCAACTAGATTGTTTGGTCCTCATATTTTTACCTCATGGAATACACAAATATCAAAAAGTAGCTCCTCACCAGCACCACCAATCTATTATATGAAAGTGCTCAGACATTCCCGTCACACCAGCTTTCTTTGCTACATATGATAAAATGAAAAAAAAAACAAATGTGAAACCCAATCAATCATTTCAGCATATCGAGTAACTGAAAAAAGCTTCAAACTGACATTCAGGAGTCGCACATCAAATTATAGGGGAAAAACAGAGAAAATATTCTTCAGACCTCTAACTGATCACCCCAAGAGCACATTGGCTCTAATTGATGTGAGAAAGGCAGGTAACCCTGTGACCCTAAAGGAACACACCAGATTATATATAAATGCAGGAGCAGCAGCAAACCCTGGTGCAAGAGGAGACTGAGGCTGGTTTGTTCTCCACAGTCCTGCCTCAAAAGAGGGTGGGACAGTAGTACAGAATAACGGTGAATGATGAGGTAAATTTGGATGGTGAGGCCTCTTTGCCCCGATCTCAATATCCCTCCCTCAAGTTCCCGCTCAAACTACCACTGGCCACCTCTTCTCTGCCATCCCATGCAAACGCTGGTGCAGGGGGACAGGGGCCCAGCTCCCTGGCCTATTTCCCTACTATCTGCCCAAGTTGCCGACACATCCCAGGACTGCCATGTGAACGATCATAGCTGGCCTGGCGTTGTGGCAATAATGGACCTGAGGTCAGGGAATAAGAACATAAGTAAGAGCAGGAGTAGGCCATTCAATGCCTCGAGCCTGCTTTGCCATTCAATAAAATCATGGCTGATCTTCTACCTCAACTCCACTTTCCTGCACTGTCCCCATATCCCTTGATTCCTTTAATATTCAAAATTCTATTGATCTCCATCTTGAATATACTCAAAGACTGAGCCTCCATAGCCCTTGGGGTAGAGAATTCCAAAGATTCTGAGTGAAGACGTTTCTCCTCATCTCAGTCCTAAATGGCTGACCCCTTATTCTGAGACTGACTCCCCAGCCCGGGGAAACATCCTCTGTGCATCTACCCTGTCAAGCCCTGTAAGACTTGTGTACGTTTCAATGATATCACCTCTCATTCTTCTAAACTCTAGAGAATATATACCTAGTCTACTCAATCTCTCCTCTTGGACAATGCTCCCATCCTAGGAATGGAAGGAGCGAACCTATTAGAGGCCTCCTCTACCTCTAGTGACAGTGCAGCACTACTAGTATTTTGAATTTTGGGCACTGTTATCTATTATGATTGGAAAGTGCACCTTGTAGCCCATTATTTAGAGCCACTTGATTGACAAATTTTATCAAGTTTTTTTTATTTGTTCATGGGATGTGGGCATCTTTGGCAAGGCCAGCATTTGTTGCCCCTCCCTAATTGCCCTTGAGAAGGTGGTGGTGAGTCATCTTCTTGAACCGCTGCAGTCCGTGTGGTGAAGTTACTCCCACAGTGCTGTTAGGGAGGGATTTCCAGGATCTTGATCCAGCGATGATGAAGGAACAGTGCTATATTTCCAAGTCAAGATGGTGTGTGACTGGGAGCGGAACTTGGAGGTGATGGTGTTCCCATGTGCCTGCTGCCCTTGTCCTTCTAAGCAGTAGAGGTTGAGGGTTTGGGAGGTGCTGCCAAAGAAGCCTTGGTGAGTTGCTGCAGTGCATCTTGTAAGTAGTACACATTGCAGCCACGGTGCATCAATGTTGGGGGGAGTGAATGTTGAAGGTGGTGGATTGGCTGCCAATCAAGGGGGTTGCTTTGTCCCGGATTGCGTTGAACTTCTTGGGTGTTGTTGGAGCTGCACTCATCCAGGAAAGTGGAGAGTATTCTATTATGTCCCTGACTTGTGCCTTATAGATGGTGGAAAAGCCTTGGGGAGTCAGGAGGTGAGTCACTCGCCGCAGAATACTCAGCCTCTGACCTGCCACAGTATTTATGTGGCTGATCCAGTCAAGTTTCTGGACAATAGCGACTCCCAGGATTTGCTGGTGGGGGATTCAGCAATGGTAATGCCGTTGAATGTCAAGGGGTGATAGTTAGACTCTTGTTTGTTGGAGGTAATCATTGCTAGCACTTTTGCTGGTGACTGCCTCTATCTTCCAGCGTAGTTGTCCCATAGACCATGGTCTTGACTTACAAGGTGTTATTGGCTCAACTTACAGTGCATGGAATGCTATGTCAAAGGGAATAATTGAGGCCGAGACCATTGCATCTTTTAATGGAAGAGCAATTAAACAATTGAAGCAGAGGAAGGAACAGGGCTATAGGAGGGAGAAGGGCAGTGAGCTAAATTTTGGATTGCTTCAGCAAAGAGCTAACACAGATACAATAGGGGTTATCTTGATATGAAGGTGTGCATGGGTTTGGGTGCAGTTTAGGGGTTAAAACCGGCCAAAACGGCAGCGCCTCAGGAAGCCAGCTCCAACCTGCCGACTTCCACGTTTAACTGCAGGCCGTTAGGCTGCTTGCACGCAACCCCCTCGGGAAAGGTGGGTTGCCTATTAACATATGCTAATCACTCAATCAGAGCAATATGGACACAGCTTTTCCCATTTAATGTGTGATCCATGGGGTTCCCGGGCTCCCTAAAACTCACCAGTGAAAGCAAGGCGAGGACACAGCAGGGGGGTCAATCAATCTCAGGGAAATATGGCACGATATACTCAGTCCTGAGAGCTGCCTTCCAAGCGCGCTGTCCACAATGTTCCATGCAGTTGGCCACTCTATCCATGCAAGAAGACATCATTGCAGTGCTGTGTGACATCAACTCAGTCATGCTTGAGGCGGACTCTGCCAATCCCTCTGCAATCGTGGACAGTGTGCCTGGAAGGCCTGTCAGTACATCGCACATGCTCTGCTTCTGCTCAGTGATTATCCTCTTCATCGACAGCCACCGGGAGGCAGCATCTGTGCCCAGCTGAGCAAAGCTTGGCGAGGGCTGCGCCTTCTCTCACAGACTCCCCACTGCTGTCCCTGTCACCACCATCTGCTCTTGCCCACTTGTGACGTGTGAGTCACCAGGTGAAAACCCAACTATCTCTCTTTAATCTACATGATGTGATGGGGTAGCTTGAGAAAGCAGAGTGAGGGGGTTAGGCCATTAAAGTGCTTCCTGAACTGAATCCAGGAGCTTGGCACTACACTCTTGCTGCTGACCTCCTGGACCACCTCCAACCAAACCTTCTTGGTCTCCGCTGCTGGCATCTTCCTCCCGTTGCTAAGGAAGAGTATCTCTTTCGCACTCCTCACAGCCCCCAGCAGCACATCTAGGGCGGTGTCATTGAAATGGGACCCAACCTTTGCACTTCTCACTTCCTTTCCTCAACTTCCTTCTCTTAAACTCCAACACGCATCCTTGCTTGTCCCTTTAAATACTGGAGTTGAGATCGTGTCATGCGGATCCTCATCATGCTGCTCGTTGAATGCCAAACCCAGAGGTAAAATAATAATGAGATGGCTGCGTTAAAAAGCCACTGAAAGATGCACTCAACATACTTCTGGGTTTCTCACGTAATAACGGACCACTCCCATTATGTCTCCAGGATAGGATCAGAGCCAATGAGTTGAACGGCCTATTTCATGCTCTAACTTCAATGGTTCTGTTCTATTAATTTGTTTCTTCCGCTACATCTCCTGTTGCAAAAAATAACTTAGATTTATACCTTTCGCAACTTCAGGACGTCCCAAAGCACTTTACAGCCAATTAAATATTGTATTGTAATCACCGTTGTAATGTAGGGAAAGACAGCAGCCAATTTGCGCACCTCATGGTCCCACAAACAGCAATGACCAGATAATCAGATTAGTGTTGGTTTGGGGATAAGTATCGGCCAGGATACCCAGAGAACTCCCCTGCTCTTTAAATACTGTTTTGACATCCTTTACATCCACACGAGACAGCAGACGGGGCCTCGGTTTAACATCTCATCTGAATGAGACCCTTAACGGCACCTCTGACAGTGCAGCATTACCCCTAATTGATCTCAGGATGTGACTAACAGGAAGTTGACCCAATTTACCTCAGCCTGAGCCTATTTACAGCAATTAAAATCGTGACCATGAAGAGTCTAGACAGCCAATGCACAGCTTCACCTTTCTTGGCAAAACAATAATCCATTGTGCGTCACACGGTATTACGATGCAGTGCATCTTCTGACCTACTGTGATAACTGTCACAGAAGCTTCTATTTACAATATACTCGTGGGGATTGCTGGTATATGATAAATAGCAGAACACACAGGCTGGAACAGGTTACAAGACAGTAACACAGTAATGGTTGCAACGGCAAGATGTATTCTATCCTTGAAACACACGCCAACTTGTGTTACTCAATACAATACACTTATGGGAGTGGCCTTCTTTCTTTTATGGTAAGTTGTGGGTGTTATCGTAAACCACATAGATCCTTGCAATCAAATTAGGTGCTTTGAACTTAAATGTTATGCACCACCATGTTAATAAGTAGTGATAATGCACTGCACTTCACAGTGCAAGAAAATAACCTGTATATAAGATACAATAACTAACGAATAGGAGAACTGGGGAAATTATTACTGTACTAAAGTATATACTTTCCCTTCTAGTCTTTGGGTTTGTATATGGTTGAATGGCACAGCTCAAAATCAGATTTGGATTGCACCTATCTTTGTAATTTACTTTGAACCAACTCTCCTTATGTTACTGCTTTACTACATTGGGTTTTTCCTGTCACCAGGTAAGCAGGATGTTGTATAGTAAAAGCACCTTTTTTTTTTGAAGAGCTATAATCCTAAGAGCAAATAAGTATCTTTTGCTGAATAAGACAATATAATTTGGTTCTGAGCAGTGACAATCATTGTTAATATTAGGAAAGGTACTGCGAACTTTAAATGACCTTTCAGTAATCAGCGCTCAAAGAGTTAAAATCTGATCCCTCATTTACAATTCGGACCGCCATGTTAATGAATCTTGACCTCCGAAATGCCACATAAATATTAAACTGGTACTTTGAGTACACCGTGATTGCAATTAATTAATAACAGTAATTGTTAATTGCTGTCGGTTTATTACATTTTAATTACTGACCTCTGCTTGTTAATCTTCAATTCCTACATACATTCTTCTGCAGATCTGTTAAGATTATAGGAGAATATTAATTAAGCTTTCAACTGGACTTGAGGTGTGAATGTGAAATCCAGAGGCTGGCAGGCACAGATCGTTAGTAATATACAACATCAAAGTGCTGAAAATAATTCAACCAAGGCCACAAAATGGGAGGCGGGAAAGAACAGGGTTGCTTAGGAACAAGAAGTCATTTGCATGAAAGGCTACCTTATGAACATCATTATCCACCTTAATTGCAACAATCTGTCAGACCATATTTCTGCTCACCTCTCAAAAAAAGTACTTTATTGGCTATGAAGAGAAGTCATCCTGAGGTTGTGAAAGACGTGATGTATAAATCCCAGTTCTTGTTCTTCCAGTCCCAGAGTTAGGGCGAGATTAGGAATGCGTGCTTGTGCACGTGTGTAATGTTGGGGAGGGAGAAGGCGGTCCGTTTTTGCAACACTCAGTACTTGGAGAAGAAAAGGACCATTCGTCGGGATCATGACACTATTTGGCGCCTGTTTAAAGACAGGAATCGAAGCAGAAGCGGGAAAAAAAAGAAACTGATACTGTAGAGGAGCCAAGTCCCATCAATTCAATCAGATCCCTTCTTTCACTCAGCGATAGAATCAGACTGAGCGATCATTATCAGACTCCAACGCTAGATAAATCGAGTTGCCAAACCACTTCATATACTTCGTGTAGGTTCTTACTGTTTTATAAAATCAGGTGTACAAATGTGAAAAAGCTTGCCGTACTGACCATGCCCAATATTTCACCAACATTTGCAGAGTTTAGCTGAGTTATAACCGATAAGTAGGGAACACAGGAAGAGCAATTTTAATCCTGGAAAACATGCAGGCTGACTGTTAAAATTACAACTGGGACTTACCTGCCGAGCTCCCGATCTCTTCCCAGAGGTTCCAATTTTATCCTACTCCTCTGAGCAAGTGGAGTAGGATAAAATGAGATTGAGCACTTTCAGCAAACTAGGCCTATATTCTCTAGAGTTTAGAAGACAACATGTGATCTCATTGAAATGTATAAAAATCTTACGGAGCTTGACAAAGTAGATGCAGGGAGGATATTTCCTCTGGTTGGGGTATCTAGAACCAGAGGTCACAGTCTCAGAATAAGGTGTCGGCTATTTAGGACTGAGATGAGGAGACACTTCTTCACTCAGAGGAAGTTGAATCTTTGGAATTCTCTACCCCAGAGGGCCGTGGAGGCTAAGTCTTTGAGTATATTCAAGACAGAGATCGACAGATTTTTGAATATGAAGGGAATCAAGGGCTACGGGGATAGTGCAGGCAAGTGGAGTTGAGGTAGATCAGCCATGATCTTATTGAATGGCGGATCAGGCTCAAGGGGCCTAGTGCTGCTCCTATTTATTTTGTTCTTATGAATGACACCCGCCCAAAACCCGGGGGGTTGGAAGGGGTGTATTCATTCTTTAAATCTGCAAATCGGGCTCCGATGACATCATTGGGGCCTGACAGTTATGTTAACCTGAGGCCTTTACTTGGAAGCCGAAGTGACTTTTCCTCCAAGCCAACCTAGAGGGGAAAGGAGTCGGGGGTAAAATCGTTAGCCATTTTACTTTTCTTTTACTTACCATGTTGGGCCCAGGTAGGTCAGGAGTGCACCTTCGGGCCATACGAGTTAGAACTTAGGACTCCCTCTCCCCAGGCTGCCCCTCTTCCGCTGATCGCGAGGCCCTCCCGAACACCTTCCCAGTGCTGTTCCCCTGGCATGGGTCTCTTGCCACCCAACATGTCACTTCCTGCCAGTATCGGGTGGCAGACTGGCCAATTCTATGCGGATGAGACTCGGGAGTTAAATTTGCTGCTGTGGTGGGAGCCCCACCTTAGGCCTCCCGCACACGAATCCTGTACCGAGTTAAAATCGGGGCTTAGGATTTAATAAACCGTGGAAAGGATAAGTGTAGCAAGCCGCAGTGGTGCAGCAAAGCACAAATAAAAGATGTACAAGAAGAGAAGGTTATTGGTATAGGAGAAGTATATGGAGTATGGGCTGTGAGAATGACATTGCTTAGACCAAGGAGATGTATTATAATCAATAATTCATTCAATGGCACAGCAGTTTATTTCGTGCTGATTAGATCAAGATGCAGGCGATGAGTAAATCAAGGCTTTGCTCAACACGGCCTCTTAGGGGCTAGTTTTGTCCAACAAACATTTTATAAGCAACTTGGGTTCCGTATATGGCCATTTACTGTATGTAATGATGTCACCAGCATGTCATTGCTTAAACACTGCACAATGTGTAACTCTCAAGATCTTAGTTTATTCTCAATATAAAGTTACGGGTGCACTTATCTTGGGGGAAAACTCTGAGTGCACGGGGCGGGGCCTGGACTACAGGGGGCATGGCTTGGGCTGCAGGAGGTGGGGCTCGGGCTACAGGTGGTGGGGCTCGAGCTGCGGGGGTAGGTCCCAGGCTGCAGCGGGCAGGGCTTGGGTTGCAGAGGCGGGGCTTGAGCTGCAGGGGTGGGGCTTGATCTGCAGGGCAGGGCTTGAGATGCGAGGGAGCGGGGCTTGAGCTGCAGAGGCGAGGTTTGAGATGCGGGGGGCGGGGCTTGAGCTGAAGGGGTGGGGCTTGGGTTGCAGGGGGCAGAGTTTGAGCTGGAAGGGGCGGGGCTTGATCTGTTTGGGGTTGGGGCTCGCGATGTGGGGTGGGGCTCGAGCTGCAGGGGTGGGGCTCGAGCTGCAGGGGTGGGGCTCGTGCTGCAGGGGGTGGGGCTCGGGCTGCAGGAGGCGGGGTTTGGGCTGCAGTGGGCAGAGCTTGAGCTGCAGGGGGCGGGGCTCGAGCTGTGGAAGTCGGGGCTCGGTCTGCAGGGGGCGGGGCTCGGGCTGTAGAGGGTGGGGCCTGATCTGCAGGGGGCGGAGCTTGGGCTGCAGTGGTGTGGGGCTCAAGCTGCAGGGGGCGGGGCTCGGGCTGCAGGGGGCGGGGCTTGCGCTGCAGGGGGCAGGGCTGTGCAGACACAAACATTCGTGAAGTTCTGATCTTGTTGTCTGGGGCAGCGGCTTTACTTACTGCTCCAACAACTAAGCCTAATGGAATAATTTGCTGGGTTTATTTTTCTCATCATTCTCTACGCAAAAGCAGGGATGGTTTCCCCTATTTCAAATCATGCGCCAGCTTCAGCTCAGTGGTTACCCATCTGCGCCAACTTTATCAGGATTTCGAATCTGTCTCACTGCTGCCTGATATTTTCATTTTTGTGCCAGCCAGTGGTTCAGTTGGCAGAATTCTTGTCTCTGAATCAGAAGGTTGTGGGTTCAAGTCCCACTTCAGAGACTTGAGCACAAAAATCTAGGCTGACACTCCAGTGCAGTGCTGAGGGAGTGCTGCACTGTCGGATCTTTGGGATGAAACATTAAACCGAGGCCCCTTCTGCTCTCTCAGGTGGATGTAAAAGACTCCAAGGCACTATTTCAAAGAAGAGCAGGGGAGTTATCTCTGGTGTCCTGGGCCAATATTTATCCCTCAATCAACATTACTAAAATAGATTATCTGGTTATTATCACCATTATTGTTTGTGGGAGCTTGCTGTGCACAAATTGGCTGCCGCATTATAACAGTAACTACACTTTAAAAATATTTCATTGACTGTAAAGCGCTTTGGGACATCCTGAGGTCATGAAAGGCGCTATATAAATGCAAGTCTTTCTTTTCTTTCTTTCATGTATATTGGTGCTTCCATTGATGTATGCATCATTTTTGAGACTAAATGACAATACCTCAGAAAATGTTACAAGGCAGTTCAACTTATTTAACAGAAAATGCATATAGCTGCTTAATTGGAAATAACAGCAAATTCTACTTAAATTGGTCCATTAAATGCAAATATTTGGGCCAGCTATAATCATTGTGGCTGATCTTTTTTCAGCCTAACAGTGCATAAGACATAGTGATATAGTCTGTGTTATTTGCATAATTGCAGTTTTGGTGTGAAAACAACTCAAGGACTGTTATTTTTGTGGAAAGAGAGCACAACAATTATCTTTATAATTAACCGTAACAATTTTATGTAATTATAATTTCTATTGAGGTATAAATGACCAACAAAACATGCACTGTTTCCTCCTTAAATACGTTCGTGAGTAATCACAGATAAATTGTCAAGCACTGTTATCGCAAAGCGTTCAGCATCAGGACACCCACTGAGCATCTCAAAGAATGTTGTGGACACCATAAGGAGGAGGTGCAACGAGACCTGGGTGTCATGTTTCATCAGGCTTTGAAAGTTGGCATACAGGTACAGCAGGCGGTGAAGAAGGCAAATGGTATGTTGGCCTTCACAGTGAGAAAATTTGAGTATAGGAGCAGGGAGGTCTTACTGCAGTTGTACAGGGCCTTGGTGAGGCCACACCTTGAATATTGTGTACAGTTTTGGTCTCCTAATCTGAGGAAGGATAGTCTTGCTATTGAGGGAGTGCAGCGAAGGTTCACCAGACTGATTCCCAAGATGACAGGACTGACATATGAAGAAAGATTGGATCGACTAGGCTTATAGTCAATGGAATTTAGAAGAATGAGAGGGGATCTCATAGAAACATATAAAATTCTGACGGGACTGGACAGGTTAGATGCAGGAAGAATGTTCCCGATGTTGGGGAAGTCCAGAACCAGGGGTCACAGTCTAAGGATAAGGGGTAAGCCATTTAGGACTGAGATGAGGAGAAACTTCTTCACTCAGAGAATTGTGAACCTGGGGAATTCTCGACCACAGAAAGTTGTTGAGGCCAGTTCGTTAGATATATTCAAAAGGGAGTTAGATGTGGCTAAAGGGCTCAAGGATTATGGAGAGAAAGCAGGAATGGGGTACTAAAGTTGCATGATCAGCCATGATCATATTGAATGGTGGTGCAGGCTCGAAGGGATGAATGGCCTACTCCTGCACCTATTTTCTATGTAGAGGATTGCAAACATTGTGTTCACAAAAATAAGGCTCTGTAAGGCAGCTTCAATATTACTTCTAATTCTGGGCACCACATTTTAGGAAGGAAATCAAGGATTTGGAGAAGGGTGCAAAGGAGATTTTCTGGAATGATACAAGGGATGAGGGCTTCAGTTATGTTGAGAGACTAGAGATGCTGGGTTCATTCTCCTTAGAATGGAGAAGGTTAAGGGGAGATTTAATAGAGGTGTACAAAATGATGATGGGTTTTGATACAGTACATAAGGAGAAAATATTTCCACTGGCAGGATGGTCACTAACCAGAGGCAGGGCCGGATTAATGGGCCTTTAGTTATGTTTGTTCATGTTCATTACATTCCGTATATGATTCTGATTCTGAGTATGAAAACATAGGCCAGTATATTCAACAATGAAAGTGTAAAGTCCTGTCCCCTCAGTACAGATTCACACGAGGCATGTAGTGAAGTCAAGGTCACTCTGGACCTGCACCTTTATTTCACAGCTCTGGAATGCTGCACTTGCCTGAGACCTCTCTTTATATACCTGTCTCTTGCAAGTGCACCCCTGTTGGTAAGGTATGCTGGTGGTTACAGGTCATATCTTATTACAGTCATGTATAGCATGTTAGGATACAGTTATATATAATAATGTAAGATATATGACAGAAAGCATATATTCTGTATCAAGTAAGTATATATTCTGTTTCTGGTAACATTGCAATACTAGATTCCTATACATATATGCACATTTCTCTCAATTTGGTGGGCCTATGTTCTTTGGTCCGCCCCATGGTTAATCCGCCTCTGACCAGAGGACACAGATTTAAGATAATTTTCAAAAGAATCAGAGGAAGAATGAGGAGATTTTTTATAACACATCAAGTTGTTATGGTCTGGAATGCACTGCCTGAAAGGGTTCTGGAAGGAGATTCAATTATAACTTTCAAAAGGGAATTGAATATATACTTTAAAAGAAAAAAATTGCAGAACTACGGGAAAAGAGCAGGGGAGTGGAACCAATTCGATAGCCGGCACAGATATTAGAGCAGATGATCAAATACTTGGTTATAGAGGTAGATTTTAAGGAGCGTATATAAGAAGGAAAGAGAGGTAGAGAGGTGGAGAGGTTCAGCGAGGTATTTCCAGAGCTTAAGGACTTGGCAGCCGAAGGCACGGCCACCAATGGTGGAGCGATTAAAATCGAGGCCTGAATTGGCAGAGCGCAGAGATTTTGGGGGTGGTTGGTGGGGGGGGAGCCCGTGGCGGTGGGGGGGGTTGTAGGGCTGGAGGAAATTAGAGAGCGCGGGAGGGGCGAGACGTGAGAGCATGGTGTGAGTTGAAAACAAGGATGAGAATTTTAAAATCTGCCACAGACTTCGCTGGGACAGGGACGCGGATTATAATGACATGTTGCAAAAAGACTAAATTCTTTGACCCCCAAGGGTTCAAAGGGCACACAGGCTGAAGTTAGGGCTACAACACTCTCAGGCCAGTTCCTGCCCGTGTTCCCTTCAAGTGCGACTCCTTGCTGGGAGTGCAGGATCAATTAATTTTGCCTCTCATGGAGACTGGCAAATAGTGAACTTCATGGCCCATTTTGCAGCATCTGGTATTAGGACTGATTAATTTCATTTCAAATTAATTTATGTTTTCTTTTGGTGAAGATTATTTTATTTTGTTTATAAAGAGTGGGATTTTGCAGGACATAAAAGTTGTTAATCATCATCATTATATTAAAAAATATAAATTTGTTGCAAATATCCTAAAAATTTGGATGATATAATATCTATATTACAAGGTGAGAATATGGGGCTGTTGTAGTGATTAGCATAGCTAGAGAAATCATTTTCAAAAAATGTTAGTCACTGGTTTAAATCTTGACTTCTGAGTCTGCTACCTCTCTTTTTTTCACCCTTGCAATAAGGAACTGGTATTAAGGGCTCTGCTTTCATGTTACAAAGGTACAAGCAACAGATCGGCATCCAGGCATTCACTGAGCTGGAGAGCTCTGCTTGACAATGGTCCTGTTAGCAGCTCAATCAGAGTGGAAGGTATCCGACCTCAGCCGTGTTGTTTAGAACGTTACTGCTGTAAATATAGCAAAATATGTTCAACAACCCTCATTGTTAAGGAGGGAGGCAGACGACTCCTGGATCTGAGAGACTGCAGGGCTCATATATGAACTTGGGGGTGGGGAGGAAACGGGGCGGGGGACGGGGGGGGGGCGGTGTGGTTCAGCTTTACAGTCGGAAAACCGGGAAGAATTTAACGGCAGGACCTGATTAGCACTTTTGGAAACTGTTTTCTGGCCACAATCAGCCAGATTTAAAGGTTGGTTGGCTGATGGGAAGCAGGCTTGTAGCACCAGGCTGCAGCCAGGGAGCGGAGAGGAGGGAGGGAAAGGTCGAGGGGTTGGGGGGGGGGGGGGACATCAGGAAGTGGCTGGAGAAGGAGGGGAGAAGATAGTGGGGGACCTGTGAAGGACATGGGGTGGTGGGGGGATTGGGTTGGGAGGAGATCACAGGCTGTGGATGACTTCTAGAGGCAATCGGATCGCGGGTTGGAGGGGGGCTCCATTCAACGGGGAGGTTAACAGCTTTGCTTGATGGGGGGGGGGGGGGGGGGGAAATCCTTTGGCTCATACTGTCCCACAACCAGTACTGGGAAAGCACTTACCTGTTCCGTGCAGTGTTAACGCTGGAACAGAGAAAAAAATCTGCACAATCGCATTAAAATTACAACAGTGACGATACGTCATTGGCTGTAAACAACTTTGAGATTTCCGATGGTCGTGAGATGCACCATATAAATGCAAGCATTTTTTTTAAATATTTAAATGAGCACCCTGTCTCCATTAAAAGCAGAAGTAGGTGAATTTGAAGTGAGTTGGGTTTGGGTTTGAGATTTTTTACCTTTTTGCTTCCTCCAACCCAAACTCACCTGTTTTGGGGAGGTTAAAACTCCCACCCGCCCCTCCGCCCTGGCCCCATGTGTATTGAAAGGAGTTCCTACTTGGAAAGTCTCGGCATCTGAGAGTGGGTCAGTTGGGAACAATGTTCATATTCTACAGCAATTGCCTAAATGATCTAACTTACTATACCCTAATTACTAGCTGCAGTAAATAAATCCATTTTTTTTAACATTCCTGTCCTGGAACCCTAGATTATATGAAAACATTAAGTCACCAACCTGGAAGACATTTTCAACAGCACTTGGATGCCCCGAGAGGTCTCGGTTGGCTCAAAGGAAAGCAAGTGCAACATTCCACTCATCACTAAAATCATTGCAGCTCCCTTTGGCCTAGTTAATATAATCAGATAATATCAAGATCAGGAACTATATTAAGTCCGCTGCTGGATGTTGAACAAGCAGAATCAAAAGTAGGAAATGTGAGGCGAGTGAAAGAAATGCTCGAGGTGCCATTGACATACCTCAACCTTACACACTAACCTTAACCTCCTTCTTCCCTCACAGAGAATAATAAGTACAGGTGTTTGTCTTTAATCTATTCCTTACAAATTGTAAAACAGCTTATTGCAAATATAGGGCCCTGGTGAAACCAAACCTGGAGTATTTTGTACCATTTTGATCTGCTTACCTGAGGAAGGATATATTTGCCATTGAGGGAGTGCAAGGAAGGTTCACCAGATTGATTCCTGGGATGGAGGGATTGTCCTTTGAGTAGAGATTGAGTAGACTAGGCCTATATTCTCTAGAGTTTAGAAGAATGAGAGGTTATCTCATTGAAACATACAGAATTCTTCCAGGGCTTGACAGGGTAGATGCAGGGAGAATGTTTCACGTGGCTGGGGGGTCTAGAACCAGGGGTCACAGTCTCAAAATAAGTGATAGGGAGACAGTGCAGGAAAGTGGAGTTGAAGTTGAAGATCAGCCATGATCTTATTGAATGGCAGAGCAGGCTTGAGGGGCTGAATGACTGACTCTGAATGACTGACTCCTGCTCCTATTTCTTTTGTTATTATGTAATTAAGAGGGATTTTAATCTTTACATGATTGGTGTCTTTGCTTAAGTCCCCATTGAAACTATGGAGATGCCCTGAAGTTGAAATTTCTGATTCCTTCTTGGCAACATTTGGATCAATTCATAGGTTCCTGAATGTCCTCCCTTTGGATTCAAGAGCAATCTGGGATCAGATGAGGGTTAATTGCAGCTTGGGGTTAATGTCCTCCCTTTGGATTCAAGAGCAATCTGGGATCAGATGAGGGTTAATTGCAGCTTGGGGTTAATTTATTTTTTGGACTCCAGGAGCAAAGAGGAGGAGAAGCCCAGCGGGAAGTTGAGAGGTGGAGCGTCAGCGTCCCAGGCCTACAAAAGGCCAGCGTGAGTCGGAGAGGCCCAGCAGGAGATCGAGAAGCAGAGCGGCAGCATCCCAGGCCTACAAAAGGCCAGCGTGAGTCGGAGAGGCCCAGCAGGAGGTCGAGAGGTGGAGCAGCAGCATCCCAGGCCTACAAAAGGCCCAGCTTGTGCAGCTACAGCGGGATGAGAAGGCAAAAAAGAAGTAGAAAGGAATCGAAAGGTGACGTCACAGCCAAGGGGGTAAGTGATTGGCTGGTGATTGGTAAGTAGTTTTTCTTTTTCTTTTTTAGTTCAGTAAGTAACCTTTAGCATTGTAGTTGCCAAATTAAGTTAATCTAAGGGGTTAACTCATGGCAGGAGAACTCGGACATGTGTTATGCTCCTCCTGCACCATGTGGGAAATCAGGGATACCTCCGATGTCCCTGACGACTACGTGTGCGGGAAGTGTATCCGCCTCCAGCTCCTGACGAAGCATGTTGCGGAACTGGAGCTGCGGGTGGATTCACTCTGGAGCATCCACGATGCTGAGAATGATGTGAATAGCACATTTAGTGAGTTGGTCTTACCGCAGGTAAAGGGTCCACAGCCAGATAGGGAATGGAAGACCTAACAGGAAGACCAGTGCAAGGAAGGTAGTGCAGGGGTCCCCTGCAGTCATCCCCCTGCAAAACAGATACACCGCTTTGGGTACTGTTGAGAGGGATGACTCGTCAGGGGAGAGCAGCAGCAGCCAGGTTCAGGGCACCGTGGCTGGCTCTGCTGCACAGGAGGGCAGGAAAAAGAATGGGAGAGCAATAGTGATAGGGGATTCGATTGTAAGGGGAATAGATCGGCATTTCTGCTGCCACAACCGAGACTCCAGGATGGTATGTTGCCTCCCTGGTGCAAGGGTCAAGGATGTCTCGGAGCAGGTGCAGGACATTCTGAAAAGGGAGGGTGAACAGCCAGTTGTCATGGTGCATATAGGTACCAACGATATAGGTAAAAAAATGGGTTGAGGTCCGATGAGATGAATTTAAGGAGCTAGGAGTTAAATTGAAAAGTAGGACCTCAAAAGTAGTAATCTCAGGATTGCTACCAGTGCCACGTGCTAGTCAGAGTAGGAATCGCAGGATAGCTCAGATGAATACATGGCTTGAGGAGTGGTGCAGGAGGGAGGGATTCAAATTCCTGGGACATTTGAACCGGTTCTAGGGGAGGTGGGACCAGTACAAACCGGACGGTCTGCACCTGGGCAGGACCGGAACCAATGTCCTAAGGGGAGTGTTAGCTAGTGCTGTTTGGGAGGAGTTAAACTAATATGGCAGGGGGATGGGAACCTATGCAGGGAGACAGAGGGGAATAAAATGGAGACAGAAGCAAAAGATAGAAAGGAGAATAGTAAAAGTGGAGGGCAGAGAAACCCAAGGCAAAAAACAAAAAGGGCCACTTTACAGCAGAATTCTAAAGGGTCAAAGTGTGTTAAAAAGACAAGCCTGAAGGCTCTGTGCCTCAATGCGAGGAGTATTCGGAATAAGGTGGACGAATTAACTGCGCAGATAGCAGTTAATGGGTATGATGCGATTGGCATCACGGAGACATGGGGGTACTCAGCATTTAGGAAGGATAGACAGAAAGGAAAAGGAGGCGGGTGGTGTTGCTGGTTAAAGAGGAAATTAAAGCAATTGTAAGGAAGGACATTAGCTTGGATGATGTGGAATCGGTATGGGTGGAGCTTCTGAATACCAAAGGGCAGAAAACGATAGTTGGTGCTGTGTACAGGCCACCAAATAGTAGTAGTGAGGTTGGGAACAGCATCAAACAAGAAATAAGGGATGTGTGCAGTAAAGGTACAGCAGTAATCATGGGCGACTTTAATCTACATATTGACTGAGCTAACCTAACTGGTAGCAATGCGGTGGAGGAGAATTTCCTGGAGTGTATTAGGGATGGTTTTCTAGACCATTATGTCGAGGAACCAACCAGAGAGCTGGCCATCCTAGCCTGGGTGATGTGTAATGGGAAGGGACTAATTAGCAATCTTGTTGTGTGAGGCCCCTTGGGGAAGAGTGACCATAATATGGTAGAATTCTTTATTAAGATGAAGAGTGACAAAGTTAATTCAGAAACTAGGGTCCTGAACTTAAGGAAAGGTAACTTTGATGGTATGAGGCGTGAATTGGCTAGATTAGACTGGCAAATGATACTTAAAGGGTTGACGGTGGATAGGCAATGGCAAACATTTAAAGATCATATGGACGAACTTCAACAATTATACATCCCTGTCTGGAGTAAAAATAAAACGGGGAAGGTGGCTCAACCGTGGCTAACAAGGGAAATTAAGGATAGTGTTAAATCCAAGGAAGAGGCATACAAATTAGCCAGAAAAAGTAGTAAGCCAGAGGACTGGGACAAATTTAGAATACAGCAGAGGAGGACAAAGGGTTTAATTAAGAGGGGGAAAATAGAGTACGAGAGGAAGCTTGCCGGAAACAAAAAATGTCTGCAAAAGCTTCTATAGATATGTGAAGAGAAAAAGATTAGTGAAGACAAACGTTGGTCCCTTGCAGTCGGATTCGGATGAATTTATAATGGAGAACAAAGAAATGGCAGACCAATTGATAAGTACTTTGGTTCGGTTTTCACAAAGGAAGACACAAATAACCTTCCCGATGTACTAGGGGTCTGAAGGTCCAGTGAGAAGGAGGAACTGAAGGATATCCTTATTAGGCGGGAAATTGTGTTAGGGAAATTGACGGGATTGAAGGCCGATAAATCCCCAGGGCCTGATAGTCTACATCCCAGAGTACTTAAGTAAGTGGCCCTAGAAATAGTGGATGCATTGGTGATAATTTTCCAACAGTCTATCGATTCTGGATCAGTTCCTATGGACTGGAGGGTTGCTAATGTAACACCACTTTTTAAAAAAGGAGGGAGAGAGAAAATGGATAATTATAGATCAGTTAGCCTGACATCAATAGTGGGGAAAATGTTGGAATCAATCATTAAGGATGAAATAGCAGCACATTTGGAAAGCAGTGATAGGATTGGTCCAAGTTAGCATGGATTTATGAAGGATAAATCATGCTTGACAAATCTTCTGGAATTTTTTGAGGATGTAACTAGTAGAGTGGACAGGGGAGAACCAGTGGATGTGGTGTATTTGGACTTTCAAAAGGCTTTTGACAAGGTCCCACACAAGAGATTGGTGTGCAAAATCAAAGCACATGGTATTGGGGGTAATGTACTGACATGGATAGAGAACTGGTTGGCAGACAGGAAGCACAGAGTCTGGATTAACGGGTCCTTTTCAGAATGGCCGGCAGTGACTAGTGGAGTGCCGCAGGGCTCAGTGCTGGGACCCCAGCTCTTTACAATATATATTAATGATCTGGATGATGGAATTGAGTGTAATATCTCCAAGTTTGCAGATGACACTAAACTGGGTGGCGGTGTGAGCTGTGAAGAGGATGCTAAGAGGCTGCAGGGTGCTTTGGACAGGTTAGGCGAGTGGGCAAATACATGGCAGATGCAGTATAATGCGGATAAATGTGAGGTTATCCACTTCGGGGGAAAAAACATGAAGGCAGAATATTATCTGAATGGCGGCAGATTAGGAAAAGGGGAGGTGCAACGAGACCTAGGTGTCATGATTCATCAGTCACTGAAGGTTGGCATGCAGGTACAGCAGGCGGTGAAGAAAGCAAATGGTATGTTGGCCTTCATAGCAAGGGGATTTGAGTATAGGAGCAGGGAAGTCTTACTGCAGTTGTACAGGGCCTTGGTGAGGCCACACCTGGAATATTGTGTTCAGTTTTGGTCCCTGAATCTGAGGAACGACGTTCTTTCTATTGAGGGAGTGCAACGGAGGTTCACCAGACTGATTCCTGGGATGGCAGGACTGACATATGAGGAGAGACTGGATCGACTGGGCCTGTATTCACTGGAGTTTAGAAGGATGAGAGGGGATCTCATAGAAACATATAAAATTCTGACGGGACTGGACCGGTTAGATGCAGGAAGAATGTTCCCAATGTTGGGGAAGTCCAGAACCAGGGGACATAGTCGTAGGATAAGGGGTAAGCCATTTAGGACTGAGATGAGGAAGAACTTCTTCACTCAGAGAGTTGTTAACCTATGGAATTCCCTACCGCAGAGAGTTGTTGATGCCAGTTCATTGGATATATTCAAGAGGGAGTTAGATATGGCCCTTGTGGCTAAAGGGATCAAGGGGTATGGAGAGAAAGCAGGAACGGGGTACTGAAGGAATGATCAGCCATGATCTTATTGAATGGTGGTGCAGGCTCGAAGGGCCGGATGGCCTTCTCCTGCAACTATTTTCTATGTTTCTGTGTTTCTAGAAGCTGAAACTGTGAAGTCCCCCCTCCAGTGGAGTGCCAACCTAGTCCCACTGTTCCAATCCAAGTCATGACAGAGGAGAGGCCAAGTGGAAGAGAGAGACAAGATGACATTTACCACTGCAGTGCAGCCGTTGGTCACAAGGTACAGAGCCATGTTGACATCGGCCCGTGAACAGGTTACCTGGCCCTCCCTCTAGTGCAAGGAATGAGGCATGGTATAAAGAGGTGGGGACCTAAAGAGAAAGACAGATATTTATGTTTGCATTTGAAAGTAAGTTTTATTTGTTTTTTTGAGGTATGTTTTTCCTTTGTATGTACTGCCTTTGCTTCCTTGGACTTCCCAACACCACATATCATCCCTGACTGAGATGGGAGGCAAACAACATGCTCCTCGACCTCTATAAATGCAGTCCTAAAACCAGCCATGAGGAGGTACACAAGACCAGTCTAGGGTAACTCTCATTTTTCCCTCCATCTCCATCAGGCAATGCCTACTCTCTGCTCTGAACCCCCCGGTGAACTATGAGGAGAGATTGAGCAAACTAGGGGACCGAACTTGGTGATGGTCAAGTGCCACCCAAAAGGCCGCCGATTGCCGGCGAGAGATCGGGCGGCACTTTGGGCGGGAAATTGATGAAAAATAACTTAAAAGTTGGGCCGGTGGCGAACGAGCGACGTACGCCGTCAAACTTTGCGGGAGCGGATGGGAGCTCTCAATCTCGGTAGCGAAGGCTCTTGCCGCCGAAGTGCCGCTGAGGATAGAATCGGGTCCACGGAGAGTCGAAGACGTTCAAATAAAAATGATTGGAAAAAAAAAATTACCCGGAAGACCTTCAGGGGAACCCATTAAGGTAAGTCGATGTGAAAAAAAAATTATTAAAAAGTTCAGTTTTCAGTTTTTTAAACTTACCTTGGGGGTTAGACCAGCCTCCTTGCAGCGGTCCTGCCCCTTGCTAGCGCGACTCCCATTCACACCAAACTGGCATCTCGGCGGGCGGGGGTCACATGCGCCACTTGGCCGTCTGCTGACGTCAGCGGGCAGACCCTGCCAGTTCTCCCCTCCTGCCCGCTCCAGCCCAAGTGCAAACTGGCATTGGGCACAACCCGGAGAGGAATGTCGGTGGATCTCAGCAGCAGTCGACGGCAGTGGGCAGTAAGGCCATCAATTTCGGCCCCATGGTCTATATTCTCTAGAGTTTAGAAGAATGAGAGGTGATCTCATTGAAACATACAACATTCTTACAGGGCTTGACAGGGTAGATGCAGGGAGGATGTTTCCCCTGGCTGGGGAGTCTAGAACCGGGGGCACAGTCTCAGAATAAAGGGTCAGCCATTTAGGACTGAGATGAGGAGAAACTTCTTCACTCAGAGGGTGGCGAATCTTTGGAATTATCTACCCCATGGGGCTGTGGAGGCTCAGTCTTTGAGTATAGTCAAGATAGATTTTTGAATATTAAGGGAATCAAGGGATATGGGGACAGTGCAGGAAAGTGAAGTTGAGGTGGAAGATTGAATGGCGGAGCAGGTTCGAGGGGCAGAATGGCCTACTCCTGCTCCTATTTCTTATGCTCTTATGGAGGATGACAGCTTGCAACATTCCATGTCATATCATACTACGGCTCCAGAGCTCTCTGTTAACATAATAACTAGACAATTACATTTAAAAATTGTGCTGTGGAACGCATATGGTGTCAACCGTGGTTCAATTGGTTGCACCTCTGCCTCTGAGTCAAATGGTTGTGTGTTCATAGTCGCACCCCAGACACATGAGCATAAAAATCTAGGCTGGCAGCCCAGTGCAGTGCTGAGGGAGCACTGCACTGTCAGAGGTGCCGTCTTCGGATGAGACATTAACCCTCTCAGGAGGACATAAAAGATCCTAAGGCACTATTTCAAAAGAAGATACTAGCCAATATTTATTCCTCAATCAACATTACTAAAACAGATTATCTAGTCATTATCACATTGCTGTTTGTGGGAGCTTGCTGTGCGCAAATTGGCTGTCACGTTTCCTACATTAAAACAGTGACTACACTTCAAAAAGTACACAATTGGCTGTAAAATACTTTGGGAAGTCCAGTTGTGAAAGGTGCTATAGATATGCAAATCTTTCTTTTTCTTTTGAAGTAATTGGAATCCAAAATTACATTTATTTTTATGTTGTTTGTTAATTGGATAATCAACCTGCATTTCAAAGCAAAGTAAGTGCATGGCTATAGCAGTATTAACTTGAAAAAGTAACCAACTGCAGATTGCAATAAGGTAAGAAACAGATTCGATTACTCTGCCTGTTAAGTGTCTACCATTTAGTCAATTTAATAGCACTGTTTGCCCAGATGCTGATTGCTGCTTTTTTTAAAATGTATTCGTTCACAGGATATGTGCGCTGCTGGCAAGGCCAGCATTTATTGCCCATCCCAATTGCCCTTGAGAAGGTGTTGGTGAGCCACCTTCTTTGTAATGTCTGTAGCTCCACACTGTGGACGCATGTGTTACTGCAGCTAGTGCTGTTTAATAAAGAACAGGTCACCTGAGCAGCAGGGGAAGTTTCCGGAACCTGCAGCCATCTTACAGGTTGTGTGACGTGTGCTCTCTAAAGATATGACATTTGGTGACGAGATGGCATCTAGTCGGATAATACAAAGCTGAAATTTTTGTTGGTGAAGGATTCAGCCAGCCGATAGAGAGACTTTGAGAGCGTCTCTGTTTTTGGAAACAGCTACAAATCTGAGGTAAATTACAAGCACACTTGGTTAAACTGCCAGAATCAAAATGGCTGTCCCTATGGGAGTTATAGGGCATGTGGGGGAATTTCAACGCGACCGTGAAAGTTTCAGAGCGTATGTCGATTGGCTAGAAATGTTTTTCACTGCAAATAATATCATCGAAATTCCCGGTAATGAAGACAATAACCGGGCGATGTTGGAATGAAAAAGAACTATGGGCCCAAGTTTGCACACGATAAAAAACGGGCGCCCCTCCGAGCTGGGCGCCCATTTTTCGCGCCTAAAACGGCGCCGGAAAAAAATTTGCGATTCTGGAGAGCCCTGCAGCTCCTTGTCTGTTTGGCGCGGCGCCCAGGGGGGCGGAGCCTACACTCGCGCCGATTTTGTAAGTGGGAGGGGCCGGGTACTATTTAAATTAGTTTTTTTCCTGCCGGCAACGCTGTGCGTGCGCGTTGGAGCGTTCGCGCACGCGCAGTGTGAAAAAAACATTGGCACTCGGCCACTTTTGTAGTTCTTTGTAGCTGTTTAATTTTTGAACATTTTTTAATAAAAGCACATTGCCATCAGCACATCAGCACTGAGGCTTCCTGCAGCCTACTCACTGTCTCCTTCCCCCCCCCCCCCACCCCGCTGCGTTCGGGCGGGCGGGCTTGCACTCCCTCCCTCCCGCCGTCGGGAACGTCTTCCTTCCCCCCCCGCTGCGTTCGGGCGGGCGACCCGCACTCCCTCCCTCCCGCCGTCGGGAACGTCTTCCCCCCCCCCCCGCTGCGTTCGGGCGGGCGACCCGCACTCCCTCCCTCCCGCCATCGGGAACGAACTTGTGAGGCTGGCTGAAGCACTTTCACACAGGTAGGAAGATGGTTTATTTAATCTTTTCTTTGCTTATAAATGTTTATTCAGGTTGGATTTATTTGTATAATATTTGTATAAGTATAAATAAGGATTTATTGTAGAATTTAATGATTTCCCTTCCCCCCCCCCCCTCTCCCCCCACCTCGTTCCGGACGCCTAATTTGTAACCTGCGCCTGATTTTTTAATGTGTAGAACAGGTTTTTTCAGTTCTACAAAAATCTTCACTTGCTCCATTCTAAGTTAGTTTGGAGTACGTTTTCACTGTGGAAACTTTGAAATCAGGCGTCAGTGGCCGGACACGCCCCCTTTTGAAGAAAAAATTCTGTTCTAAAGTAGAACTGTTCTACCTGACTAGAACTGCAGAAAAAAAAATTTGGAGAATTGCAATTTCTAAGATAGTCCGTTCTCCACCAGTTGCTCCTAAAAATCAGGCGCAAATCATGTGGAAACTTGGGCCCTATATTCTTGACTGAGGCCGGGCCCGAGTTGTATGAAATGCTGATACATTTGCTTGCATCTGACAAGCCAAAGGATACAACACTGGAACAGATTCTAACTAAGCTAGAACAACATTACAGCCCCATTCCATTAGAAATTGCTGAAAGTTATCGTTTCGGAATACGAAATCAGAAGGCTGAAGAAAATATCAGTGAGTACATTGTAGCATTAAAAAAGCTAACTATTCACTGTAATTTCAGAGACTTTCAGAACCGAAATGCATGACCATTTTGTTTGTGGGGTGAAAAATAATGCGATCAGAAGAAAGGTATTGATGACGCCGAACTTGACTTTTAATTTAGCTTGTCAGACAGCTAGGTCGATGAGCATGGCCAACCAATATTCCCAAGAATTTCATACTAATTTCAGTCACCAGACAACTGAGGTCAATCACCTGCAGGTTCAAAGTAAAAGGCGGTGGGGTCCCAAAGTCTCAGAAACTGGAAATGGGAACAGAGCATTGAAGTCCTGCTATTGGTGCCTGGAACAACACATTCCTCAAAGTTGTCCATATGCGAAGGCAGAGTGTTTCTTCTGCAGGGAAACTGGCCATCTTGTGAAGGCATGCCGACTGAAGGGTAAACCAGCTTTCAAAGCTATGAGTAGAAATCCCCAGAGACTACATAGCATGGAAGAACAACAACAGGACGAGGAGATATTAGAGGTAAACGTCATCAGGAGCGCAAGGTTAACAGGCGGTGATTCGAAAATTATCATAATCCACATAGATGTTGCAGGATTCAAGATACCCATGGAAATCGACACTGGTACATCCATGAGTATAGTACCGGAGTCGCTATATCTCGACAAATTGCGGGATTTCCCATTGGAGAAATCCAAGTTGAGCCACGATGCTACTCGGGAGAGAACATTCCTGTGGTAGGTCGTATTGCCATACCGGTGAAATACAAGGATCAAATTCAGAGCTTGCCTCTAATAGTTGTGGCAGGAGAGAAGCCTTCCTTTCTAGGAAGAAATTGGTTGGGATCACTGAAGCTGGATTGGAGTGAGATTTTTCATGTCTAAACGAGATTTGCGTCAAAGGACGATGTCATCAAGAATTATCCGAAGGTGTTCTGTGAAACGGGCAGTCCAATCCAAGGCTTCAAGGCGAGGGTTAGGGTACAGAAGGACGCTAGATCGGTTTACTGCAAACCACGTTCCGTAACATATGCACTCAAGGAGAAAGTTGAGCAAGAACTCAAAAGAATAGAGACATAACATTTTTTCTAAGATAGATCGATGTAATTGGGCTACAGCCATTGTTGTTGTACCTAAGTCTGACGGTAAGGTAAGATTGTGTGGTGCTTATAAACTAACCGTAAACCAGGTTCTAGAGGATAATGTCCCCAATACATTGCCAAATATAGAAGATTTGTTCACAACACTGACAGGGGGTCAGATTTTCTCAAAGTAGAATCTTACGAATGCCTACTTACAGCTTGAATTAGATGAGGAGTCCAAGTCATGCTTGACTATAAATACCCATCTAGGCTTATATCAATTTAAAAGGCTACCATTTGGAGTGTCTTCCGCCCCTGCCATATTCCAAGGGGTAATGAACCAGATTTTGCAAGGTATTGAAGGGGTAGTATATTATTTAGATGACATACTAATTTCAGCACCAAATAGGCAAATTCATAATAACATATTGAATGAAGTCCTCAAATGTCTAAAGAAGCACAGAGTACGAGTGGCTGCTCGCAAGTGTGAGTTATTTCAAATCTCAGTGGAGTACTTAGGGTACAGAGTCGACAAAGATGGTTTACATCCAACCAAGGAAAAACTGAATGCAATTAGAAATGCACCCACTCCCAAGAATGTCACTGAACTTCGATCATTTTTGGGTCTCTTGAACTATTATGCGAAGTTCCTACCAAATTTGGCTACAATATTACATTCACTGAATGAACTATTGAAAAAACAGGTCCATTGGAGCTGGTCAAAAAAATGCGATATAGCATTCAAGGAGTGTAAAAGCAACTTGGTAGAGAGCACCATGTTAGTTCACTATGACGTATCTCAGGAGATCAAACTAGCATGTGATGCCTCTCCGTATGGCAGTGATCTCTCATGTATCACGTAGTGGGGAGGAGAGACCAATTGCTTTTGCTTCACGCACTCTCAGTGCCAGTGAGCGTAATTATGCGCAAATCGAAAGGGAAGCTTTGGCATTAATTTTTGGGGTCAAGAAGTTCCACAAATACTTGTATGATCATAAGTTTACTCTCGTTACGGACCATAAGCCCCTGACAGCAACCCTTCATCCAAAGTCCCCAGTTCCAACATTAGCTGCAGCCTGAATGCAGAGATGGGCTTTGATTTTGTCAGCATATACATGATATTGAATACAGACGATCAGCAGATCACAGTAATGCCGATGCTATGTCCAGATTGCCTTCCCCATCACAAGTTACACCTGATAGGGAAGAGATGTTCTATTTTTCATACATCCCGATGAACTGCCAGTCACAGCTGAAGAGATTTGGAGGGCAACCAAATGTGACCCAGTTATGTCAAAGGTGTATGATTATAGTGCAAATGGATGGCCAAACCAGGTAACAGACAAAGATATTCATCCATTCTTCATTCGTAGGAATGAATTATCAGTTAATACAGATTGTATCAAATAGGGTGCAAGAGTGGTTATACCAAATAAATTCAGGTCCAAATTATTAGGAGACCTCTATGACCAGCACCTGGGAATGTGCTTGACCAAGATTTTTGCATGCAGTTACTTATGGTGGCCAGGTCATGATAAAGATATATAGTACATCGTAAGTCAGTGTGCGATTTGTCAATCGGTAAGCAAGCAACCACCATCAGTACCATTACAACTATGGAAATGGCTCCTCAGGGTGTGGCAAAGGCTACATATCAATTTTGCTGAGAAGGACAACAATTGTTCATTGTGATTGATAGCCATTCGAAGTGGGTCAAGGTGTTTCCAATGTGGAAAATAACAAGAAAAACATTAGACATTTTGCAAAGATTATTTTCTTAATTTGGCCTCCCAGAATAAATTGTTTTGGATAATGGACCACAATTTCGTTCAGAAGAATTTGCACAGTTCACGAGCAAAAACGGTGTGAAACATATTAAGGTTCCACCGTACCACCCTGCTTCGAATGATGCAGCAGAGCACACTGTACAAATTGTAAAACGTGCCCTCATCAAACAAATGTTGGATCCAAATCCAAAGAAACGACAAATTGGCTAATTTTCTAATAACGTATCGTAATACTCCTCACACAACTACTGGTAGAACATCAGCAGAGTTGCTTCTCAAATGACAGCCATGAACGAGATCCTCCTTGTTGAAACCAAATTTGGCACAGTCCGTAGAAGAGACACAATTAAGACAGAAAGAGAATCATGACAGAGGTAGAGTAAAAGAGAGAAGTGTGAAATTAAATCAGAAGGTGAGAGTGAAGAACCAACACCATAAATGGTTAAAGTGGTTACCAGGAAGAGTGGTGAAGATATGTGGTCCTCGCACATATTTGGTCAAGATATTTGATAATGTACAGGTTAGGTTTGTTCACATTGATCATATTTTACCCACAGACATCGAAGTAGTTGAAGGTGTGAGTGATTCAATTATTTCTAACTCATCAGATAGTTTTGATACACCAGTAGCATATCCTACAGCCAATGTACTGGAATCAAATCCAAGAGAAAGTCAGAATTTAAGTCTGAGTCCAAGTCAAGAAAACAAACAGTCTGAAGTCAGAGAGAGTTCAAATGGAAATCAAGGGCATCCCTTGGAGGAAAACTTTCCTCAGGATCACACTCAAATGAGTTTAGATTCGATACTATGTTTGGAAGGTACTGTTCGAGAGTGAAGGTATCCTCTTCGAAACAGAAAATAAGTGATGAAGCTTGATTTGTAAATGTGGCAAAATAAGTCCATATCCTTTGTTATGTATAACCATGCAAGTTATGTATGATGATTGTTTGTTATAATAACTCTTCATTAAGGAGAGAGAAGTGCAATGTCTGTAGCTCTACACTGTGGACACCTGTATTAAACATAGAAAATAGGTGCAGGAGCACCTTCGTGCCTGCACCACCATTTAATATGATCATGGCTGATCATGCAACTTCAGTACCCCACTCCTGCCTTCTCTCCATACCCCCTGATCCCTTTAGCCGTAAGGGTCACATCTAACTCCCTCTTGAATATATCCAATGAACTGGACTCAACAACTTTCTGTGATAGAGAATTCCACAGGTTCACCACTCTCTGGGTCAAAAAGTTTCTCCTCATCTCGATCCTATATGGCTTACCCCTTATCCTTAGACTGTGACCCCTGGTTCTGGACTGCCCCAACATCGGGAACATTCTTCCTGCATCTAACCTGTCCAGTCCCGTCATAATTTTATATATTTCTAAGAGATTCCCTCTCATTCTTCTAAATTCCAGTGTGTATAAGCCTAGCCGATCCAGTCTTCCTTCATATGTCAGTCCTGCCATCCCGGGAATTAGTCTGATGAACCTCTGCTGCACTCCCTCAATAGCAAGCACATCCTTCCTCAGATTAGGAGACCAAAACTGCACATAATACTCAAGGTGTGGTCTCGCCAAGGCCCTGTACAACTGCAGTAAGACCTCCCTGCTCCTATACTCAAATCCTTTCGCTATGAAGGCCAACATGCCATTTGCTTTCTTTACTGTCTGCTGTACCTGCATGCCTACCATCAGTGACTGATGTACCATGACACCCAGGTCTCGTTGCACCTTCCCTTTTACTAATCTGTCACCATTCAGATAATCTACCTTCCTGTTTTTTGCCACCAAAGTGGATAACCTCACATTTATCCACATTATACTGCATCTGCCATGCATTTGCCCATTCACCTAACCTGTCCAATCACCCTGCCGCCTCTTAGCATCCACCTCACAGCTCACACTGCCACTCAGCTTAGTGTCATCTGCAAACTTGGAGATATTACATTCAATTCCTTCATCTAAATCAATAATGTATATTATAAATAGCTGGGGTCCCACTACTTGAACCTTGCGGCACCCCACTATTCACTGCCTGCCATTGTGGAAAGGACCCATTTATTTCCGCTCTGCTTCCTGTCTGCCAACCATTCTCTATCCACGTCAATACGTTACCCCCAATACCATGTGCCTTAAATTTGCACACTAATCTCTTGTATGGGACCTTGTAAAAAGCCTTTTGAAATTCCAAATACACCACATTCACTGGTTCTCCCTTATCCACTCTACTAGTTACATCCTCAAAAAACTCTAGAAGATTTGTCAAGTATGATTTCCCTTTCATAAATCCATGCTGACTTGGACCGATCCTGTCACTGCTTTCCAAATGTGTTGCTATTTCATCTTTAATAATTGATTCCAGTATTTCCCCACCACCGATGTCAGGCTAACCGGTCTAATTCCCTGTTTTCTCTCTTCCTCCTTTTTTAAAAAGTGGGGTTACATTAGCTACCCTCCAATCCATAGGAACTGATCCAGAGTCCATGGAATTTTGGAAAATGACCACCAATGCATCTACTATTTCTAGGGCCACTTCCTTAAGTACTCTGGGATGCAGACTATCAGGCCCTGGGGATTTATCGGCCTTCAGTGCCATCAATTTCCCGAACACAATTTCCCGCCTAATAAGGATTTCCCTCAGTTCCTCCTTCCCGCTAGACTCTCGGTCCCCTAGTATTTTCGGGAGGTTATTCGTGTCTTCCTTAGTGAAGACAGAACCAAAATATTTGTTCAATTGGTCTGTCATTTCCTTGTTCCCCATTATGAATTCACCTGATTCTGACTGCATGTGACCTACATTAGTCCTCACTAATCTTTTTCTCTTCTCTGCAGCTAGTGCTGTTTAATAAAGAGCAGGTCACCTGACCAGCAAGGGAAGTTTGCGGAACCTGCAGCCATCTTTCAGGCTGTGAGATGCGTGCTCTCAAAAGACTGACAGTCCCACAGGGCTGATTTTGCTGTCGTGGTTTGGTACAACTGAGTGGCTTGCTCGGCCATTTCAGAGGGCAGTTAAGGGCCAATCACATTGCTGTTGGTCTGGAGTCACATATCGGCCAGACCAGGCAAGGACAGCAGATTTCCTTCCCTAAAGGATATTAATGAACCAGTTGGGTTTTTCAATAGTTTTACTAGCTTTTTTTTAAATTCCAGATTTATTTAATTGAATTTAAATTCCCCCAGCTGCTGTGGTGGGATTTGAACTCATATCTCTGGATTTTTAGTCCAGGATTCTGGATTACTGATTCAGTAACAATACCACTATGCTACTGTACCCGATGAGACATAATTAAATTTGCAGAGGCATAATCAAAAAAATGGACACCAAGCCAAAGAAGATGTTTGGAGCAGTGACCAAAATCTTGGTCAAAGAGGCATGTTTTAAGAAGGGTCTAAAGTAGGTGGAGGAGTTTAGAGAGGGAGTGCTAGAGTGTGATGCCTATCCAGTTCAAGGCATGTTGACCAGTGGTGGAGCAAAGGGAGGGGAGGTGCACAAGATGCCAGAGTCAGAGGAACAGAGCGTTGGAGAAGATGGACGGCCAGGGTACGGGGTTTGTGGAAGATTCTGTCGTATGCACAATTTGAAGTTTCCATGGATCCAATGTATTTCCACTTGGACATATTCTGTACCAACCTAAACTCTGCAAACATTTGTTAAGTTAAAAAAAACTCACTTCCATCTGTGATTATCTGAGGATATTAATATCTCAGCGTAATTTTTAATTAATCAGTCATACTTGATTTGAATGAGTGATTTTATGTCATCCCATCAAATGAATTATAATTCATCTCAACAGAGGTGTACCTGATATCTTCCTGAAAATTATTACTGTACCTAAGTCATTAGCAAACACCGAAAAATAAAACTGAATAGGCTTGAAAAAGGCACACTTAGCACAACACACCTGTATGAAATGATATAACGTTAAGAGCTGCTTGCTCTGACTCTACCTTCTCACTAAAACTTCCATTTAAGTGGCAGTACAGGATGACGAGAAAAAGATTAAAAATCAGGCCACTTAGTCACTTTGTACAGCAGCTCCTCATACACACCTTATTTACTTCTTGCATAGACCACTTAGCAATGTAAAGCGCTGAATAAACTGAAAGAGAATGGAACAGTATGTTCTATTAGAAGACTCAGCATGAAAATACAACATAAATCTTGCAGAGTGTAATTTATTTTCTTGTCTTATTAACTTGTGAGCTTTCAAATGACACACCGGCTACCTTTACTATGTGCCTTTTCCAAATGGCACAGTTTAAAATTCAAGACAATAGCCTCTTTAAATGTCTGCGTGAAGCACATTTGCAGAGAAATCTCCCTGGAGCCACCTTTTATCCACTTAATATGACTGGGCTTTTACCTTCAATTTTTAAAGATAAAGTAATTAAAATGAACAGCTGTTTAATTATATATTTGAAAAGTTGCTGGAGCTCTGTGCCGACCATCCACTGTGCTTTAGTGGTTTCTTGGTAATTTAGCGCACCTGGCAGTCGCCAGATTATTTTAATGTTTGTGTGCCTCTGTCATTTTCTGTTTATCTCGCTCGTCTACTTTCCTTAATCTCCCCTTCACTCCTTCTCTCATGTATCTCTTACTGCTTCTCATTCATGTTGACAGGTTTTTCTCCTCCCCTCTCTCCCATTTCTCCTTCCACCGTGTTCCTACCTCAGTCTTCCTTCTGTAACTCTTCACCACTACTAAGCCTCTTTCGTGCATCTCCTCTCTTGCTCTGTCCGTTTTTTTCTTTTTCATTTCATTCACTCTATCGCGTACATTATCTAGAGAAGTAAAACTTTATGATTTCACTGATGTGAAGGAAACCTAGTCCAAAGAGTCATCATAGGCAATCCCTTGGAATCGAGGAAGACTTGCTTCCACTCTGAAAATGAGTTCTTAGGTGGCTGAATAGTCCAATATGAGAACCACAGTCCCTGTCACAGGTGGGACAGATAATCGTTGAGGCAAAGGGTGGGTGGAATTGGTTTGCCACACACTCTAACCGCTGCCTGCGCTTGATTTCTGCATGCTCTCAGTGACGAGACTCGAGGTGCTCAGTGCCCTACCGGTTGCACCTCCTCCATTTTGGTCAGGGACTCCCAGGTGTCAGTGGGGATATTACACTTTATCAGGGAGGCTTTGAGGGTGTCCTTGTAATGTTTCCTCTGCCCATCTTTGGCTCGTTTGCCGTGAAGGAGTTCCAAGTAGAGTGATTGCTTTGGGAGTCTCCAAAGAGTGCGCAATAATTATCTGCACTGTCTCCCAAGAAGCAATACAGAAATTGGGTTCCCAAAAAGCAGAACTTAATTAAGAGTAGTATAAATTTGCATAATATTGAAAGCTCTGAAGTAAATCTATGATCTACAATGAAACATTTAGTTATAATTCTTATAACTCTTGTTGAATTGTGTGATTGGCATTTCTAAAATACACTTACATTTGTACAAAAGCTAACTACTGCGGATGCTGGAATCTGGAATAAAAACAGAAAATGCTGGAAATCTCAACAGGTCAGGCAGCATCTGTGGAAAGGAAGCAGAGTTAACTTTTCGGGTCGATGACCCTTTGTCAGAACTGGAGAGTGTTTGGAACGAACAGATTCATAACAAGCACTGAAAGGGGGAGGGGAAGAAAGAACAAAAGGGAAGGTTTTACATTTATATCTGCTCAGCAAGGCATCCAAACATTTGCCAGAAATGTACTTACTGCATGAAGAGCTTATCCCGACATTGTCAGAATTATTTCCAATATCCAATAGAATTTGTAGCGAATTCAGTTTAGAGGTAGCCCATCTGTGACATCTGTCTCTTTAAAGTGTCTTAGGGAAAAATACTCACCTATTTTGGCAGATCTTAATTCATGTCTTTTAGTGAAGTAGTTTTGCCAAATAATCCCCATGATTTCTGGAGGGAGGCTGGTTCAGGGTCTAGTTTCCTCATCTTTTTGTATATCTCAAAGCAGCAGATATGACGAGAGAAGAAAGATAGATCATTGTGTGGAAGGTGGCAGTAGATAGGAACAGCAAAGGAGAAGGACCAGATGGAACATTTACAAAGACAGCACAGCGCTGCAACAAAAAGAACAGGTATAAAAAACAAGAGTAAAAGTAAAGTAAACAACAACAACTGAGGAAATAAGTCACAAAACGACAGGTAACTGGGAAAGAAGCCTGAAAACTGGAAGCAACAGGGGAGAAGAATGTTAATAAAAGTGAATAGAATTTTTTTTCCTCAAGCAGCTTAAATTTACACAGGCCTGCCAGACATTTCAGCTTTTTTTCATTAAACAAATATGCAACTATGGCAAATTGACAAGCCTAGTTGTGATGAGATTATAAGGCAGCTCAACCTATTTCATAATTGTGGATCAGCCGAACATCAGGTACTTCACCATTTCCTATTATAAACTTGCCAGGGGCAGATTCTCTCAAGTACAGGGTTGGGGTGAAAAGCACAGGCCTCCTCTGTTTTGCGAGTGGTGCTTCCTTTGCGTTTTGATTGCTCTCCACACTGCCTTCTTCCCCTCTCATTACTTGTCTGCCTGCTGTTAATTCCTCCAATCACAGTTACTGTTACAGTTTCCAGCAAGTGTGAAGCTAATTTAGGCAAGTGACTAAAAGACCATCTCGCCTTGCAGAAAGTCTAGTCATTTCTGTTACATTTAGAATAACTCCACAAGACTGTATACCTTAAGCTCAAACTGTTGTGACCTTGGTCTCTTTATTATAACTCCAGAGGCAGCATGGTAGTCTGCCTTTTATACCTGCTTGCCCAGGTGACCCTTAGGTCTCCCACAGGTGCGCCCCCCTGGTGGCAAGTCTTACACATTGGTAATGTTTACATACATAACATCATTCTCCCCCCAAAGTCTTATGTACAAGTTATTTACAAGTTGAGGCGATCCGGGGCTCTGTGTTCCCAGGTTGATTGCCTGAGTGGAAGTCCTGGCATGGGTGAGTCGGTCGGATCATTGCTGCACTGCGGTGTGCCTGGTCTGACCGGACTGTCGGGCATGGTGGGTTCATCCTCGTGGTTGACCGCGAGGTCAATTGCTGGTTGGGTGTGTGTGGGTGGATCAATGATGGTAATGTCCTCTTCAAACTGTTCTTGGTTGTCAGTGAATCACAGTTTGGTCTGATCCAAGTGCTTTCTGCACATTTGTCCATTCAAACGTTTGACATTCTATTCCCCTCCTTGGTTAACACGGTGGCAGCAGCCCATTTGGGACCATGATCATAATTAAGAACAAACACAGGGTCATTAACCTCAATGTCACGTGTTACAGCCACGCGATCGTGGTACATGTTATGGCGGTGATGCCTGGTTTCTACATGATCATTGAGATCCGGATGGACAAGGAGAGCCTGGTTTTGAGTGCTGTCTTCATTAGCAATTCTGCAGGGGGAATCCCGGTAAGTGAGTGGGGTCACATGCAGTAGCTGAGCAGAATCTGAGATAACCGGGTCTGCAGGAAACCATCCGTCACGTGTTTCAAGCTCTGCTTGATGGTTTGGACTGCCCGTTCTGCTTGACTGTTGGATGCAGGCTTAAACAGTGCAGACCTGACATGCTTGATGCCATTGCGGGTCATGAACTCGTTGAATTCCGAGCTGGAGAAGCATGGTCCATTGTCACTAACAATAACGTTGGGCAAACCATGGGTGGCAAACATGGCTTGGAGGCTTTCAATGGTGGCAGTGGATGTACATGACAACATTATTATACATTCAATCAATTTAGAGTAAGCGTCCACTGCTACTAGGAACATGTTTCCTAGAAAGGGGCCAGCGAAATCTACGTGGACCCTTGACCACGGTTTGGAGGGCCATGACCACAGATTCATTGGGGCCTCCCTTGGTACGTTGCTCAACTGTGAGCAAGTGTTACATGACTCCAATTCTGAGTCAATGCCGGGCCACCAAACGTGCAACCTGGCAATAGCCTTCATCATGACTATGCCTGGGTGGGTAATGTGAAGGTCGTGTATAAACGTTTCCCTGCCTTTTTTTGGCAAAATTACACAATTCCCCCATAGGAGGCAGTCCGAATGGATGGACATTTCGTCCTTGCATCGGTGGAACGGCTTAATTTCGTCTTGCATTTCCCCTAGGACTGCCGACCAGCCCCCATTGGGAATGTAGCTTTTTACTAGTGATAGCAGCAGGTCCTGGCCAGCCCAGGTCCGGATCTGGCGAGCCATGATGGGTGACCCCTCGCTCTCAAAAGCATCCATTACAAGGAGCAAGTCTGCAGGTTGCGCCATTTCCACCCCGGTGGTGGGCAATGGTAGCCGACTGAGGGCATCCGCAGAGTTCTCAGTGCCTGGCCTGTGGCGGATTACATAATCATACACAGATAACGTTAGTGCCTATCTTTGGATGCGGGATGAAGCATTGGTGTTAATACTTTTGCTTTCTGAGAAAAACAAAATGAACAGCTTGTGATCGGTTTGGAGCTCGAACCGGAGCCCAAATAGGTATTGGTACATTTTCTTAGCTCCGTTTACACATGTTAATGCTTATTTCTCAACCATACTGTAGGCTCTTTCAGCCTTAGATAAGCTTCTGGACGCATATGGTTGCAGTTTGCCTGACCTATTGGCTTGCTGTAACACACAACCGACCTGGTACGAAGATGCATCGCAAGCTAGTACTAAACGTTTACATTGGTCATACAATATAAGTAACTTGTTAGATTATAGCAGGTTTCTGGCCTTATTAAAGGCTGTCTCTTGAGATTTACCCCAAACCCAGTCATCACCCATGCGTAGCAATAACTGCAATGGTTCCAGCAAAGTGCTCAAGCCCGGTAGAAAATTACCAAAATAGTTGAGGAGTCCCAGGAACGAACGCAGCTCCATCACATTCTGTAGTCTGGGTGCATTCTTGATGGCTTCCATCTTGGAGTCCGCGGGTCTGATGTCATCCGCCGCAATCTTTCTCCCCAAAAATGTGGCGCCAGGAAAATATACATTTCAGCCTGAGTCCCACTCTGTCCAGTCGCTTGAGAGCCTCTTCCAGGTTGTGCAAGTGTTCGATGGTGTTGCGGCCAGTGATCAAGATGTTGTCTTGGAACACCACGGTGCGCGGAACCGATTTCAGCAGACTCTCCATGTTCCTCTGGAAGATGGCCTTCGCCGAGCGAATCCCAAAGGGGCACCTGTTAAACGAACAGTCCTCTGTGCGTGTTGATGCACGTCAATTTTTTTGAAGGTTCAGCCAGCTCCTGTGTCATGTAAGCAGAGGTTAGATCCAGCTTGGTGAACGACTTCCCCCCTGCTAGTGTTGCAAACAGGTCATCTGCTTTGGGTCGTGGGTACTGGTCCTGTAACGAGACTTAGTTGATCGTTACCTTGTAGTCCCACAGATTCTGATGGTCCAATCGCTCTTCAACACTGGCACGATTGGACTAGCCCACTCATTGAACTCGACTGGCAATATGATCCCCTCTCGTTGAACTCTGTCTAGCTCGATCTCGACTTTCTCTCGCATCATGTATGGAACCGCTCGGGCCTTGTGATGGATGGGTCGTGCATCAGGGACTAGATGAATCTGCACTTTGCCGCCTGTGAAGTTGCCAATGCCTGGCTTGAATAACAACGGGAATTTGTTTAACACTTGGGCGCACGAGACGTCATCCTCCAAAGACAGTGCTTTGATGTCGTCCCAGTTCCATCGGATCTTTCCTAGCCAGCTTCGACTGAACAATCCATAGTGGTAAATCATGCACAGCTCCATCGTGCTATACCTTCCCTGCCGCACTGCCAATGACTGGTATGAGCTATTTGGTGTAAGTGCGCAGTTTGATGTGGATCGGGCTTAGTTTTGGCCTTCGTGCCTTGTTACCGCACAGTTTCTCAAGAGCCTCCTGGCTCATAACTGACTGACGCACCCCCGTGTCCAATTCCATGGAAAGTTGAATGCCATTTAATTTGACTTTTAACATTATCGGAGGGCTTTTGGTGGTGAAGGTTTGTACCCCATACACTTCCTCTTCAGCCTCGGGTTGAGTTGCCTCTCTTACTCGTTCAGCATGATCCGCGCCAGATCGGTCATCTTCTGCCGACTCTGCCACGCGGTGAGTCACAGCACATCTGCACATTCGCTGGAGGTGCCCCATTGTTCCACAGCCCTTGCACACGTAGTACTTGAATCGACATTGATGGGCTCGATGATTACCCTCGCAGCGTCAACATGGTGCTAATGGATTCGCATTCATGTCCCACGGCGGACTCTGAGTCATCCTAGGTCTGGCCTCTGTAGGCGTGTAGGCCCTGCCATGTACAGTTCTGCCTGCTGAAGACAGCAGTTTGCGAAGAATGACCTCGTGGCCGATTTCAAGCACGACAAAGTCCCGCAACACTTCTCCCAAAAATCCAGCAAATGCGCATGGTCCCACAAGGTGTCTTAGGTCGGCGACATAGCTCGCTACGTCCTGGCCCTCGGAGCGGTGGTGTGTATAAAAGCGATACCTGGCCATCAAAATGCTCTGCTTCAGCTTGAGGTGTTCCTTAACCAGCATACACAGCTCTTCATATGTCTTACCCATTGGTTTCGTCGGTGCTAGCAGATTTTTTATGAGGCCGTATATCGTGGACCCGCAAACGGTGAGGAGAATCGCCGTGGGCTTGACCGCGGTTTCTTCCTTTTCCAACTCATTGGCCACGAAATATTGATCAAGACACTCAATAAAGGCTTCCCAATCATCACCTTCAACAAATCTCTCAAGAATACCAACGGTAGCTATAACTGCGTGAAAGTTCATGATCTGTTGCTCGTCGCCAATTGTTGCATTTAGAATAACTCCACAAGACTGTATATCTTAAGCTCAAACTGTTGTGACCTTGGTCTCTTTATTGTAATTCCAGAGTGAGGAGGCAGCATGGTAGTCTGCCTTTTATACCTGCTTGCCCAGGGTGTGCAGGTGACCCTTAGGTCTCCTACATGTGTGCCCCCTGGTGGCAAGTTTACATACATAACAATTTCAATCTAATAAAAATATACCATTCTCAATGCAACCCTCCAGAAATGTAATAATGGCTGTATTTATAAGTAAAATAAGAAAGATCAAATACTCCTAAATCAAAGTGCTAAAAACAGACAGATTATGTTCTAAGATTTAACTCCTTGATGAAATTGTTTTAAGTAGAAAATATATGTGAACTTTTAACATCTCTTGATAATCCTACCTTAAAAGCACTGCTCAGAATATTATGAAGAACAAATGAGTCCGTTGAAACAAAGGATGTAAGACAATCTCCAAGGGGCAGCAAACCTCTCAAGAAATCTCATTCCCAGAAATCTTGAAAAACAGTTAATTCTCTCAGAGCGTCACTGTATTATTGCTCCCTAGAGTGTTCGGAATCTATTTTCAAAGGTTTTAGAGCTGCTTTCAATGTTGTACACGGGTTATGGTAAACCAAATGATAAATTGAGGAATGTGGGTGAATCCACTTTCTGTCTGCTTCATGGTTGAATTTTTGTTGGGATCCCATGGGCCTGATAATAACCCAGAGTTCTTAGAATGGGGGTGGGGGGCAAGTGATAGCAGACATGAAACTTGGAAGGGGTTTCGGCACGTGGGAATGTCCGATTTTAACATGGATACCTAATTATCATTTTACTTCCGGGCTTCGCTTTCCCAGTGCATGATGCACACCCGTATGTTGCAATCTCAATGAGACTAATTTAGAAACATAGAAACATAGAAAATAGGTGCAGGAGTAGGTCATTCGGCCCTTCGAGCCTGCACCACCATTCAATAAGATCATGGCTGATCATTCCCTCAGTACCCCTTTCCTGCTTTCTCTCCATACCCCTTGATCCCTTTAGCCATAAGGGCCACTTCAAAGATAGAATTTGGAGGAGTTGGGAGGTCTTGGAAAGAGACCTCAAATGTACAAGATGGATTGAGGAGATTCAAAGGCTGCATCCCGGTTCAACAACATCTCACTCAGGCTGGGTGCAGGAAGGAGATAATCTTCCCCAGCATCAGGAAGAAGAAACCTGCTGCTGTCACCAAGAAGGCTTGGTTAAAGGTGGCTGAGGAGGTCAGCAGCAGGAGTTTGTGTCTCATACCTGGATTCAGTGCAGGAAGCAGTTTAATGGCCTAACCAGGTCTGGAAAGGTGAGTAGAATTGCAGATTCACCTACATAGACACCTCACCCCAGCCCCCACCCCCGCCCTCCTCATTCTGTCTTGTGAAGCGTATTCCATCACATCACTTCCCATGCACTTCCTCACCTCCCCATCTATCCAGGGCTAGAAATTGCCCTGCACCCCAAATGGGGTTGCTACTTCGAATTAAATGAATATTCTCCGCCCGAATCCTTGGGGCGGAGAATAGAGGGATTTTGGCCTCTTTAACTTTTTTAATTCGTCCATTCAGTGTTTGGGGCGGCTGAGTGATGGAAATGCTTTGGGAGCGGGGCAGTAGGTGGGAGTCTATCATCGCCATGCTGAGCACATCAGCACAACGCGGTCATGCCGCACAACGCTGACGTGTTGCAATGTCCCTCCCCTTCAGTTAAAGAGGTGGTAATGGACCTTAAAGAGAGGAGCAATTTTGATCCCTAGGTCTTCAGAGCTGCCTGGTGACAGAATTAAATATCTCCGATGTACACTCAGTCATGTTGATTTGATTTCAGCAATAAGTGAAATACGATTATCTTAATTAGGCTAAGTAGCATCATTTTTACATTGCGAGTACTAATTCATATCCGTTTCTTCTCTCCTCCAAGGCCTTCACACATAGAACAGCAGTCCGTGGACTTTCCGGACGATGATTCCTCAAAGGAGCTGATTCCTTCTGAGGGTGCACCACCACAGGGCTCACGCTTACCAGGCATGAGCACAGATACTCATCCCTTGCTGGGTCCTGTTAGTTGGGTTTTTACCTGGTAGCTCACAGTTTACAAGCAGACAGTGGTGGCAGGGACAGCTGGGAAGAGTCCATGTCACAGGGTGCAATCCTGTGCTCTGCTCAGCCGGACACAGATGTTGAACCCTGGAGGAGTCCAGCTCAAGAATGAGTGGATTGATGTTGCAGGCCATTGCGAGGATGTCTTCTTCCATGGAAGGACTGACCAATTCCATGGCACGTCAAGTGTGACAATGAAATGAGTCCATGAAGGCCATGACCACTGCCATGCAGACTCTGGATGCCAACATGTCTGCTGCTTTAAACAGAATGGCAGATACCTTAGCCGTGGATTTCCAAGGCGTTACTGGTCGCCACCAAGCCGCACCGCCGCAGAGAGGTGGGCGGGATATGCCGTTGACTCAGGAGAGGAATGATGGTGAAAGGGGCACGGCAATAGCAACTCCACTCAAAGCATTCCCACGTCTCACCCGTTGCCCCTCCAACCCCCGAACCATGCCGCTTCCTCTCCCACTGGCCGAGTCTGCCCAAGCACTAGTGCAGGTGGAGCAGTCTTTGGCGGGGCCCTCACAGGCTCCAACGTGCTGAGGTCATCAGCCAAGAGCACCACAACAGTCAGAGCAGGGACCTGAGCCGCCTGCTGAAGGTACAGTGGTTGCACCACATAGAAACAGTAGACAAAGGAAGAGAAAAGCTTTGCAGCTGTAAGGGTATGCTCATGTGTGTTGGTGAAAATGTTGTGTTACTAAGTTGCCTTATTTAATCAAAGCATGCCACCATTATCCTAGAGACCCTCACTGGTGAGGACTGAAGGGCCACCTCCAGACCTGTCCAGGAACTTGAAGTGCATCTTGACACATCTGCTTGTCTTCGGGCTTGCCTTGGTGAGTTTCCTCAGAGGTGTCATCAGCCATGTTTGAAGGGGGTATTCTTTGTCTCCTGGCAGCCATCCCTTAAGAATACTTCCAGGTATGAACAGGTCAGGGATTTTGGGACTGCTGCAGTATGAACACTTCAAGATGGCTGGCAGCGAATCTGGCGCAAACCTGCATGGACCTTTTTTTGAGGTTGTGGGAAGCCAGCCAGTCTGTGTGCCCGCCCATTCTTGCTATGGTCACGACAGGGGAAGTTTACATAACTACCAGCCCTGGTTTCCTGCCCGTCTTGGAGAACAGCGCCCCCAACCCCCCACACCCCCAACCCGTCTCCCAGGAGAATATTCCAGCCATTGTTTTGTAACATTGGTTTTGTTCATTGTGTATGTGGATAAAGGATTGTTACATTTCAGAATGCTGCATCAAACATGCTGACTGTAGTTGGGGTTTTCACCTGAACAACAAGATTTCGAAGCAGGTTTAATGAAAGGGAAATCATGCTTGACAAATTTGCTGCAGTTCTTTGAAGATTTGATGAGCAGGGTGGATAAGGGGGAACCAGTGGATGTGGAGTATTTGGATTTCCAGAAGGCATTCGATAAGGTGCTACATAAGTGGTTACTGCACAAGATAAAAGCTCATGGGGTTGGGGTAATATATTAGCATGGATAGAGGATTGGTTAACTAATAGAAATCAGAGAGTCGGGATAAATGAGTCGTACTGTTAACAAACAGTAACTAGTGGGGTGGCACAGGGATCGGTGCTGGGGCCTCAACTATTTACAATCTATATTAATGACTTGGATGAAGGGACTGAGTGTAATGTAGCCAAGTTTGCTGATGATACAAAGATGGGTGGGAAAGCAAATTGTGAGGAGCACACAAAAAATTTGCAAAGGGATATAGACAGGCTAAGTGAGTGGGCAAAAATTTGTCTTATGTGAGTATGATGTGGGAAAATGTGAGGTTATCCACTTTGGCAGAAATAATAGAAAAGCAAATTATAATTTAAATGGAGAAATATTGCAAAATGCTGCAGTACAGAGAGACCTGGGAGTCCTTGTGCATGAAACACAAAACTTGAGTATGCAGGTACAGCAAGTAATCAGGAAGGCAAATGGAATGTTGGCCTTTATTGCAAGGGAGATAGAGTATAAAAGTAGAGAAGTCCTGCTACAACTGTGCAGGGTATTGGTGAGGCCACACCTGGAATACTGCGTACAGTTTTGGTCTCCCTAATTAAGGAAGGATATACTTGCATTGGAGGCTGTTCAGAGAAGGTTCACTAGGTTGATTCCGGAGTTGAGGGGGTTGACTTATGAGGAAAGATTGAGTAGATTGAGCCTATACACATTGGAGTTCAGAAGAATGAGAGGCGATGTTATTGAAACTTATAAGATAATGAGGGGGCTCAACAAAATGGATGCAGAGAGGATATTTCCACTCATAGGCATAACTAAAACTAGGGGACATAGTCTTAGATTAAGGGGCCGCCCATTTAAAACTAAGATGAGGAGAAATTTCTTCTCTCAGAGGGTTGTAAATCTATGGAATTCTCTGCTCCAGAGAACTGTGGAGGCTGGGTCATTGAATATATTTAAGGCGGACATAGACAGATTTTTGAGCGATAAGGGAGTAAAGGGTTATGGGGAGTGGAGCTGAGTCCATGATCAGATCAGCCATGATCTTATTGAATGGCGGAGGAGGCTCAAGGGGCCAAATGGCCTACTCCTGCTCCTATTTCTTATGTTCTTATGTTCTTATGTCTGAGGTCCTTCTGAAAATATGAACTGTACGCAGAATGATCAACATCTTGCTGCAGGACACAATACATTGATACAGATTGTTGTACTCAGACTGAAGGCTTTAGGAGAAGATGAAAATGATTACATTTGCTCTGCCAGAAATAGACACTTTGTTTATTGAGTATGCATGGATTATTATATTCAATTTGAAAAAAACCCATTACAGATTTTTTCAATGCATAGTGCATATAGCCAATTTGTTGCACTTCAGATTAGAATGTAATTTTGAATAAATACACAAGTGGCTTTAGTCTATCTAATAGCTAACCCCAATTACAAAGAATTGGATAGCCAAAAGTGAGATGTTAAATGCAGTAACGAGATTACTGCAAATGGGAGAATTGTTCATTCCTCTGTGAGGACAGAATACAGTGTGTGGCGGGACATGCTCACTGGGACTTGCCATTGAAAGAAAAGGTTTTATTGGCCCAGACATCCCGGCCTCCTGGGCCCGTACGGAGTTTCTACGGACCCGGGAAGGCATCGGAAAAGCCGGTTTTCGGTGCGCAGTGTGCATGCGCTGAAAACCGGCTTTTCCGATCTGTCAAGTTTCTGACTTGACATATCTCCCACATCTCGGGAGCGAGGATATTCCCCCGGCAGAGATTGGCTATTTGCCCATCTCTTGTCCTGTGAATGTCCTTAAAACTCTTTGCCTGGTGAAAGCAGATGCATAGCCTACTTTTACCAGCATAGGTGTTTAAAAACATATCAAAAACATATTAAAATAAAATTTAAAAATACATATTTATGTTAAAACCCCTGCCCACTCAGGTAATTTTAATTTAAACCATAATTAAAACTTTTCAAAAACATTTCTATCAACTTTAATTTCTACAGTGTATTTATGTGAGGTGTTTTTTTAATGTTTTATGTGGTGTTTGGGGGTGTTTCTCATTCATAGTAATAGGAGTTTTGGACTTACGAAACTCCTATTACTATGAATGAAAATATGCTATACCTGATTGGTTGCCCAGAGCCTTGTGACTCCAGCTCCAGGCCTGCGCACGTCCCGACATGCACGTGCTGCATCACGCAGTCAGGAGAGACCTCAGGATCAGGATCTCGCGTGGGCGCAACAGCTTCAGGTAGGTGTGCTTCTTTTTTCCAGAATCCAGTCGAACGCCCGCAGGAAGGAATTGGAATACTTTGGCTAGTTCCCATGAAAATTTTGCTAAACTTAGATAAATGTTTCCAAACACCGTGATGATGAGTTTGGCTGAAAGAGCCTTCTTTTTAGGACTCAAAGTAATCAAATGGTATTCAATCAAAAATGGTTTTGACAGGACTTTACCACAGTATATACCTATAGGAAAGTGCCATTTTCTGATATTGGTTTGGGACAAAGTATAGATTCCAATGCTCAACTGACCAAGCAGTGCTTGATAATGCCAGTAGATAACACAAATCACAAGATAAATATGGATGGGCAAGGCCATTTGACCCATCTTGGATCATCCATCCAAAAAGACCCTAAAGTTACAGGGGTCAAAGCGGGCAGTAAACACCAGCGGCAGGTCGGGGCCATAAAAGGAGCGGAGGTGCGGCGGCCCGGGAGTAGCGTGCAGGGCCACTTCAGGGAGCAGTGCGAGCTGGTGCAGGAGGGCGACGGCAGCGAAGTGTGACGTCATCAATGTCCAAGTCTGTGATTGGAGCGTGGGCAGGTACAGCAGGAGCGGCGAGGTCGGGGCGAAGGAGAGACTGTAGAGGGATGTGATTGGGGCCCAGAAGGCGTGATTTCGAGGCCAGGGCTCCAGGGGCAGCACGGGCCAGCCCACAGTGCGATATGTGTGCAGCTAGGTCCGTGCAGCAGAGCAGGTCTCCAGTCGTCTTGGATAACCCTTGTCATTGGATTAAGACCTCGCTCTGTCAAGCCCGTGTGGTGGCTGGTGTGCAACGGTCAACACACGTTAAAAAAATCCACGCACAGGCATCTTCCACCCTTCAGGATGTAGTTCAGGACGTGGAATTTTAAGTCCTTCATTAGAACACCTGTGAACTCATCCCTTTCTGGCATGGAAGCAAGTCATCTTCGTTTCGAGGGACCACCTATGATGATGAGGAACTATCCAGCATTGTCTTTAACTCATGAGCATTTCTCAGCATGACTAGCATCTGAAGCTGGTGGGAATTATGTCATCACTGGCGGGCGGGAGTCAAAATTCGTGAGGGTCGGGTTGCTGTTGAGGAACAACGGAAATGGTCCCCGGGAAAGCAAGTAGGAATGGGGGGGGAGATTGGACTGTCTGAGGGGAGAGGAGGTAAAGGGAAGGGACCGAAGCCTGAGGCAGGGGAGGCCCAATATATCCCTGTGGGGTCAGGAGGAGAATCCCTAGCCCACAAGGAACCTTAAAAAATAGTTTCAATTAAACTTATGTGACCAGGATCCTGCCTTTCAATGGCAGATTTGGGGCCGTGGGGCCCTTATTCGGATCTGAAGTTAAAATGGTGGGCATGTCCGATGGCATCATCAGGACGCAACTTGACCATTTAAATTAGGCCCCTACTCCCTTGGGTGGCCTTCCTGTGCCTAATTTCAGGCTAGTTAAAACAGTGGAGGGTGGGAACGCAATGCAAACCCCATCTGCCATTGTAACGCCCCACCTCCCCCAGCCTACTCGCTTCGATCCCATTGGTCGGGGAGGGTGGGGGGCAGGGTTAAAATGGCGGATAGGCAATTGAAATAAAATAGCATGTTAATATCAATGTGCGTTATCTAATTTACAGTTCCTCTGTATTTTAAATCATTTGGTTAATGTAATAACTTAAGAACCACTTAAAGCAATTATTAAATATAAATGGTTCATTAGAAAACTGGATATATACCACTTAGTTCCTAATGGCTAAAATATAGTCGAGAAATAAACAGAGGAAGAATTTGCTTCAAAGAAAATAGATATCTAATGTGGAAATTATATCCTCACTTTCATTGCATTTACAATTGTATTGTGCTTCAGCAAAAGGTTTCTAAAGTGTAAGTGCGGATTTATTTTTTATATCAAGCCGTTGTTTTAAATCACCATTAAAACTCTTGGTGAGACAAAATGTAGATTGTGATTCGCTCTAAAAAGTAATATACTTACTTTGCCCCACATTAGAAATAAGCTTCCCTTTTCCAGTTATATTAGCCCTCCTGTTAAGTTCCAATGACATTTTCAATAGAGAACATCCACCGTTCCAACACAAAGGCCAAAAAATTTGGGGAGCGTGAGACTATGAGCCGGGTGCAGAAGTCTTGCCTCTCATGAGAAATTGGGGGTGCTGCCCCCCGAAAGGAAATGGAGCGTTAAGTCAAGTGCTCCACTTCCTTTCTGGGGCGATAGCGGGGTGGATGCCTTGAGAGCAGGCTGCACGGCTCAGCAACATTACACACAGGGGCTCTTCCTTGAATTAAAGGGAAGGGCCCAAGCTGCATATGCTGCATTAATGAAAGGGTGCTACCTGGACCACCGGGGTGCAGAGTGCCGGGCTGACCGATTGTGGCACGGACCCCGCGTCCAAAGCGACAACGGGGAGCACAAGGAAACCTGCCATTTTCTTTTACTAACAGCAGCCTACCTCCCCTTTAGCATTCGCCCCGCGAGCGGACAGGCTGCCCGGTATACGCATCTCCTGAAGCTGTCGCTGTCATCGCCCGGCCCATCGCCTGCAGAGAGCGATACCAATTTTAGGGTCTGGGGCGCTAATGGGCCGCTTGGCGCAGTGATGACATCAGCTACGTGTGACCACCGCCGCTAAATTCCCGCCGAATTTAACAGCAGCTGTTAGCGGCGCCGCGCCCGTTTGCAAAGTCAGGGGCGCTAACGGGAGACGCAAAGGACCCGATTTTCTCCCCCAAAGCCTCACTTTTCCAAGGCTTATCGAGTGAAGCAGAGCTTTGTTATTGGTGAGCATAAGTCACAAAGTTGGGTGCATAGGTCCATGCGCCTGATTTACCTCATTCTGAATTATTGAAGTGAAGAAATTAGCCAGGCCCGAGGAGGCTGCACTGAAGCCCAGTGTTAGCCTCAGTTAAACAGCAATGCTCATTAGAATTGGCCCCAGACCAGAATTCACATTCTTCTCATTCACATCTCACCCAAATGGGCATGTGTCTGCTAACCACTTTCCACAGTGCAATTGATGATCAGCCTGAATTCACCTGGATGGCAGGATTCCCAAGATTGCATGTACTATTGACTCTTGCACTGGCCACCATCTCCAGATAGACTAGGTCTACTACTGTCCTCCTCGGGAGGGTGTCCTGGACTGCAAATAGGCATGCACATGATGCAGCAACACATCTTCCTTGCCAGCTCTCACACAGGAGTCGGATGCTGTACCAGTCCATCATTGTCCATAGTCTTTTCTGTGCCTCCACATTAGGTTTCCTTTCATTCTACTATATTCTGCCCCACCCCAATTGTAATGTATGCATCTGTGAGTATGTTTACAGGTTGGTAGAGCTGTTGAGTTGTGAGTGGCTTAGCCAGTCACGTGTTGTTCACAAGACTCAATAAAACCCCAGCCAGTTGGGTTCAGGGGAGCCACGATGAGGCAGATTGTTGTGAACCTGGTGAATGAACTGGTAATGTGTAATGTGATTGTTAAACCTTTGCTAATAAACCAACTAGTTCTTAATAGCAATGTGTTGCTGTGAATTCTGAAGCAAAGAACCCACGAAACAAATACATTACACCGAGGGAAACAGGGGAATGGGAGTTCAAATCCAAGTGGTACACTTACAGCTCTTTTACCGCCCTGCAGACATTTTAACGCTACCGGTTGCTTGGCTAGTTGAGGCCCAGGTGGGGGCCATGAATATATTTAATCAGGATCCTATGGCCTCCTATTTCCATAGCCTACTGGGAGGAGCATCCACAATAGATGCCCTGCTTAGTAAAACCTGGCGGGCAAGAAGCGGAGGCCTTTACAGGGAAGTATGAACATTATTTTAGCAGGGCAGAAGTGCCCTATAAAGAGAGTTTGTGCCTCTGCTACCCTGCGATGCCACCCCTGCTGTGTTTGTGAAGCCCTTAGCCACCACCCCGCCCTCCCCCCCCCGAACCCGAGTACCCGCTGTGCAGACTCCGGGCCGCCGATCACGGGTCGGAATCTGGCGAGTTGCCTCTGGATTCTTGGTTTGGGCAATCCGCTTCCCACATCTATGTTAATGGGGCCCAGCTCTTAAAACAGACTAGGCCTCTCGCAACACCAACCCGGTGTGGGGCAATGCAACGGGCAGCCTGCGGTTTACACCAGCCAACCGACCTCGGGTTAACATTCCCATCAATAGCCCTCGACTGATGACAACAACAACAACAACAAAAAGAACTTGTACCTTTAATGTAGTAAAACTTCCCAAGACACTTCACAGGAGCGTTATCTAAAAAATTTGACACCGAGCTACATAGTGCAGAAAAGCTTGGTCAATGCGTTAGGTTTTAGAGAATGTCTTAAAGGAGGAAAGAGAGGTTTAGGGAGGGAATTCCAGAGCTTCATCATAGGCAGTCCCTCGAAATGAGGATGACTTGCTTCCACGCCAAAAAAAGATAAGTTCACAGGTATTTCAATGAAAGATCTAATATTCCAGGTCATGAACTACATCCTGAAAGGTGGAAGGTGCCTGTGCGTAGATTTTTTTAACGTGGGGTGGCCGTTGCACACCAGCCACCACACAGGCTTGACAGAGCGAGGTCTTGGTCCAGTGACAAGGGTTATCCAAGACAACTGGAGACCTGCTCTGCTGCAAGGACCTAGTGCGCGCACATATTGCAGTGCTGCCCCTGGGCCCTCGCCTCTTCTGGCCCCAAACTCACGCCTCTCCTGGACCCCGATCATGTCCCTGCACAATCTCTCACCGCTCCTTCACCCCAATCTCGTCGCTCCTGCTTTTTCTGCCCATGCTTCAATCACCGACCTGGACCTTGATGACGTCCCTCTTCACTGCCGTCGCCCTCCTGCACCAGCTCGCGCTGTACCTTGCCGTGGTATGCCGCCATGCTGCCCGTGGCCGCTGCTCACCGCTCCTTTTATGGCCCCGACCTGCCGCTGATGATCTCTCGCAGGTTGGGGCCACCACGCTGCATATATAAACGGTTTGGGATTACAAAGATTCTGCGGTAACGTGTATAGCTTTGAGCTTAGAGCCTTGGTAGCTGAAGGCGCGACCTGGGGTTAAAACTCCCCTATTAGCCCCCGCTTTATACTTCCACATCAGTGACCACAACCCTACGAATTTGAACTGCTAACCAAAATTTTCCACATCCCTATCAGACTTGCTGCTGGAAAAATGTCACAGCTGTGCCGAGTGCTCATGCCAACTCTTCCAACCATTCTGTCATTACCACAGCGGAGATCAGTTAACACAGCACACCCCAGGAATCTAAGCTCGGAACTTTCTGCATTGTACAGTGCACTGGACAAACTTACACAAGTATAGTATTATACTTAAAGGAAAGACTTGCATTTATATAGCACCTTTCACAACCAGCGGACGCCTCAAAGTTCTTTACAGCCAATGAAATACTTTTGGACCGTAGTCACTGTTGTAATGGGGAATGACAAATGATAAAGAGAAAAAAAGTGCTTGACATTTTTGTGGCAATATAACTTTTTTTTGTAATATCACTTTATCAAAGTATTCTGTGAAAATGGAATGAAACTTTATTGGAAATAATAAACTTCAAAACAAACAATCAATGCAATCTACTACACGCTGCTCTTCAATAAAATCAGCTTAAAGGGTTTCACTAAAAAAAAATACATTTGATTTTTAATGGATCATTAAGTATAATTTGATGGATAATGTTTCTTCTGCACTGAGCGACAGCCATGGGAATAAAATGGAAGAGTCAGTCCCCAATCTTTTTATCTTGTTGAGTTCTGTCCAATTTATATTGATTATGTATCATTTCATATTTATCTTGTCATTTATAGTTGTGGAGGCCAAGATTCAAACTAGGTTAATATTACCAAAGCAAAGCCACCTGTTACTGTCGCTGAATCTCGAATTCCAATCAATTTATGTACACTAGATCCTTCCTACATGGATGCCATTGAAAGCCACAGGGGTTAAATGAACAATGAACTGCACTGAACCAGACAGACTCTTGTTTGTGGTAAGTTAATTGATTTTTGTTGGCTGCACAAAGCTCCAAGATCCTTGTACTTTGGAGGGAATATTGGTTGGTCTTCAAAATCCTGATGACAGTCCAGTGCCTGCTGCAGATAGTGCTGGTGTGTAAATACGGGGCAAGGACAGGATTTCTTTCGTGTTTTAATTTCTCAGATTATGGGGTATATTGATTATCCATCCCTTGTTGCCTCAAGAATGTGGTGGTGAGTCTTCTCTTCGAAATCTGCAGGCCTTGTGCTGACTGTAATCCCACAATTGTGTTAGGTTAGGAACTCCAGGTTTAAGGCAGTGACAATGAAGGATGGTGTGTGAATGGAAGGGAATTTGAAGGTGATGATGTTGCTCGGACGTTGCTGCTCTGCTTTTGACCTGGTGGACGGGAGAAGTCGCAGGATTGGGCGTTGCTGTCTAGGTGGGCTTGATAAGTTGCTGCAGTGCATCCTGTATGGAGTGCACACCGCAGCCACAGTGCACCAATTCCATCACACTCCTGCCTTGAGCCTTGTAGATGGTGGAGAATCTTTGAGGGGTCAAGAGGTGAGCAACTATCAGCATACTCACCCTCTGCCCTGCTCTTAGAATCATAGAATGGTTACAGCACAAAAGGAGGACATTCGGCCTGTTGAGACCGTGCCAGCTCTCTGCAAGAGCACCTCAGCTAGTCCCACTCCCCCCACCGCCCTTTTCCCGTAGCCCTGCAATTTTCTTTCCTTCGGGTACTTATCCAAAACCCTTCTGAAATCTATGATTGAGTCTGTCTCCACCACCCTTTCAGGCAGTGCATTCTAGATCCCAACCACACACTGCATAAAAAAGTTTTTCCTCATGTCGCCTTTGGTTCTTTTGCCAATCACCTTAAATCTGTGTCCTCTGGTTCTCGACCCTTCCATCAATGGGAACAGTTTCTCTCTATCAACTCTGTCTAGGCCCCGAATGATTTTGAATACCTCTATCAAATACCCTCTCAAACTTCTCTTCTTTAAGAAGAACAACCCCAGCTTTTCTATTCTATCCACGTAACTGAAGTCCCTCATCCCTGGAACCATTCTTGTAAATCTTTTCTGCACCCTCTCCAAAGCCTTCACATCCTTCCTAAAGTGTGGTGCCCAGAATTGGATACAATACTCCAGTTGAGGCCGCACCAGTGTTTTATAAAGGTTCATCATAGCTTCCTTGCCTTTGTACTCTACTCCTCTATTTATGAAGCTCAGGATCCCTTTCTCAATCTGTCCTGCCACCTTCAACGATTTGTGCACATATACCCCCAGGTCACTCTATTCATGTTCTTATAGCCACTGTCATGGCCAGTCCAGTTAAGTTTCTGGTCACTTGTAACCCCCAAGATTTTGATGGTGGGGGATTCAGCAATAGGAGTCCTGTTGCAAATTAGGGGAAGAGGTTTGGCTTTTTCTTCATGGAGATGGTCATTGCTTGATATTTATGTGGAGCAAATGTTACCTGCCGCTCATCAGCACAAGCCTGGATGTTGTCAAAGGACTGCTGTAAGCTGACATGAAATGCTTTGTTATCGGAAGAGTTGTGAATGGTTCTGAACTCTGTGGAATCATCAGCAAGTAACCACACTGCTGACCTTATGATGGTGGGAAGGCTACTGATGAAGTAACTGAACAGGATTGACCAAAGGGTGCAACCCCAAGTAAAGTCTGCTGTGTTGCGATAGCCCACATGGTAAAATTTCCAGCTGGCACTCACTATCCAGGCTTACACATGAAGAATCAGCACTTGGTTGTTGTATCCAAGGACCACTGCTACATATGAAACTTATGCCAGCCAAGGTCGTTGTGCACTGAAAGAAAGGAGAAAATTTAACAGAGAAAAGGGTGGAGAATTGGAAGAGAAAAGGGGAAAGAAAGTTATTTTATAGTCAGGGACTGTGATAGTCGGGTCTCTATTAACAAGGGAATTATAGCCCATAAACAACGCATGCTAAGGCAGATCCCATGGTATATTCACAAGTGTTGTAGTGAAGGAGTAGACAAATTTCATTTTTCAAAAAAGGTTAAAGATGCTGAAAATATCGAATGGTAATAGATGCTGCTCATCTTACCTCAAATATTTGAATCTTCCTCTCCCTTAAATATTTCAACGGTGTTCTGTCTTCATCAATATGAGACTTCTACATCAGCATCATTGTGGAGACTAGGGCTCATTTATATACTGCACTGCCCTAATCCAAGTTCTAAACAGAGAAGACAAGTGCACTTGAGCACCTCCACAGTCCTTGGGTGTCCAGCTGTGAAATTGCTTGAACTTAGTCAATTTATATGTCAACTTCCAGTACTCATCAATGCCAGGAAATGTCAGACAATCACCAGGACTGACACTTGGATCTCATTGTCTGAAGTTGCTAGGGACAATATCCCACTTTATTACACTTGGGTCTCAGATATGACAATAACCGTTTTCGATTTGTTTTTGATTTTAGCGTTCACATACAGACAATCTTAACTATTTTTTCTTTAATAAAGATTTGTCAAGCAAGATAATTTTAACCCCTCCCTCTTTTAAAAGCCAGATGAGGGCATTTGCAAAAGAGAATTTGTAAAAGGGAATTAAAGACCAATAATGAGCTTTCCATCATTTTTATTGTGTAAAGTCATTGTCAGATGCAAAGCTGCATATTTCAAAAATATGGACGTCAAACATACAAACAAAAGATTTAATTTGGATCCAACTAAAAGTTTTATTAAACAAACTATGTTTTGGAAAATTATAGGACATGGGCTAGAAATTTGGGTTTTAGTGATTTCACCCGTTTTTGGGCGATAATCGCAGCGTAATTTTTCTTTTCACCGCGGGGGTACTGCTATCATTGGACGTCGCCAATTTCACCAAACAGTAACAAGCGATAGCGATAGTGATAAATCTGGCCTCGCATGGCAGCATTTGGGCGCCGGAGCTGAAATTAGCGATGTTTCAAAAAAAACGAACCTTCGGCACATCCAGGAATTTTTTTTGTTGATTTTTTTTTCCCCGATTTTGTTCTTCTTCCCGCAATTCTGGACAGCTGTCAGGGTGTGCCCGCTCATGCGCAGTACATCCAGGGCTGAATCATCTATTTTTCACAGAGTAGCTATGAAGCAAGAAGAGTTCAGCAGGCAAAGAGCCAAAAAGTTTAGTTATGAGGCGAACGAGGCCCTCATCGTAGCTGTGCAGAGTAGATGGGGGGATTTTAATAGGAGGGATGCTGGTAAACCCCTCCCCATTGTTCGAAGGCATCTATGGACCAGCGTGGCCGAGGAACTTTCCTCAGTGGACAACATCAGGAGGAACCATGTCATGTATTCAACTGTCATTTAACCCATGTATAAGCTGACCTAAGTTGTATACCTTGAGAACACTGACCACAAGGGGCGAACTTGTGGGAGACACCCCTAACCTGGACTTTCCGGTATAAAAGGGGGAGCTCCACCCACCGTCTGCCTCTTGAGTTCTTGGTAATAAAGGTAACTGGTCACAGAGTGATCTCTCAAGTATGGGCCTCATGTGCATTTATACTGTATAGTAAGGACATATTAGACCATAAGCAGAGTCGGAAAAGGTTCCGTGACCATTGCAGGGTCGTCAGAGTACGTAATACTTTTATTCATGCATTCTTTCATTACTTAAATAATAAATCTGACACATGTTGGTATGGGTAGGCTTAGTGTTGCACCTTAATTGCCATGAATGATCGTTACACATTAGTAAGACTGCTTTTTGACATCTTAAAAGATGTTTCTGAATTTCGACGTCTTCCTCATGAACCACGTGCAACTACCAAGATCATTAAACAGAGGAGTGTATTCAATGCACACAGTATGGTATAAGTGCTTTGATGGCTACCTGTGTGTGTCACAAGAGCAGAAGAGCCCTCTGATAACCATTCCCATCGTTGTCTTTGCAGGGAAAGGTGTCCCACAACCGCTGGGAGCAGCGACGGACAGGCAGCGGTCCACCCCAGACACTGCCATTAACGGATCTGGAGGAGTGCGTGGCAGCTCTCATCAGTGCCTCAGAGAGGTCAATTACCTGTGGGGGTGCTGAGCCCCTGATCGAAACTGAGGGTAGGTCCTGTAAAATCCCCGGGCTATATTGTGATGTTGGTAATGTGATGCAGTGTCTGTGGGCTCGGGTTAAAGCAATGTGATGCAGTGTCTGTGGGCTAGGGTTGGGGCAATGTGATGCAGTGTCTGTGGGCTAGGGTTGGGGCAATGTGATGCAGTGTCTGTGGGCTCGGGTTAAAGCAATGTGATGCAGTGTCTGTGGGCTAGGGTTAGAGCAATGTGATGCAGTGTCTGTGGGCTAGGGTTGGGGCAATGTGATGCAGTGTCTGTGGGCTAGGGTTAGAGCAATGTGATGCAGTGTCTGTGGGCTAGGGTTAGAGCAATGTGATGTAGTGTCTGTGGGCTAGGGTTAAAGCAATGTGATGCAGTGTCTGTGGGCTAGGGTTGGGGCAATGTGATGCAATGTCTGTGGGCTACATATAATGCAGTAGCACCAATCCTTCAAATGAGCCTGTGTTATGTGGCCTTCCTCATGTCACCCTGTACCCTCCCCTGCTGCTAACCACTCGTCTGTTGTTTTCTATTTCCAGATGAGGAGGCGCCACATCCGCCAATGGAAGCCTCCATCCCAGCCCATCGTGTAAGGTGGAGGAGGGGGATGAGGAAGACACCGAGGACAAGGAACCTCCACGGGAGGAGGAAACTGATGAAGCTATTCTAGGGGGGGTTTGGGTGGGCGGCGAGGGGGAGGCCGATGCAATGGACACCTCGTTTACCTGCGGCGGCCACTAGCTCTAACGAGGAAGACACATTCTCGGGCTTTGACCAATCCGAGGTTCCGGGTACAAGTGACATCCAGCCACGCACTCCCAGGGTTGAATCCCGTATGTCGTCTCTCCAGAGGATGAGTCGGTAAAGCCAGTCTGCTGACAGACAGGCAGACGCACACATGGTGGGACTGTCCAGGGAGAGCATCTAGCTCAAGCGACAGCTCCTGAGGCTTGGGGTGGTTTTCCCGCAAGCATTGCAGCACTATTGGCAGACATGAGGGAGCACATGTCGCAGATTGTCGCTTCGACCCGCGAGAACATCGAGGCTGTCAATGCCCTCACGCAATTGATGGTCGTGACCTTTGTCACTGCAGTCCCCAGTGTCACAGCACCCAGACTCACATCACCTGTGAGTGGCGAGGCCGAACAAGAGCCTTGTCACTCAGAAGCCGGGCCTTCTATACCCCGAGCTTCTCCAGGGGATCCACACATGCCATTGTCTATCTCCCTTTTACAGCAGGACTCTGGCCGCGTTGCTGCACGAGGTCTTGGTACCACCTTAGGTACAGTCATGAGGCGAGGGAGGGGGGTTCGAATGAGGGGGCGAGGAGCAGGTGGGGCCGCAGGTAAAAGTCGTTTGGTGCAGGGGTTGTTCTTTTGTTGTTTTTTTTTGTTGTTTGATTGCTGTTTTGTTGTTGTTGATATTTTATAAAAGTTTGTCAATTCATGATAATGTTTAATAAATTTTGTTCCACTTTTGAGATGTTTAAATCTTAATCCAGTTACAATGTTCATCAAGTTACTGTAAGTTTAATAAATTATTTTGTTCACCTTAACCATTCCTGTGTAGTTTCTCATTTGCAGAATAAGAGGGGGAACAGTCACCATGGTGGGATAGAATGGCCAGACAACGGTGAAACATGACGTTCACTCTTCAAGCAAAGCTTTGAATTATAAGCTGCTGGAGTAAGGCTTTTGCATTGGCGAAAGCTCCACAAGGCCTCCCCTAGTGGTGGTGGTGGTGGCATGGGTTCATCGCCAGGCTCCTCATCCTCCTCGTCCTCCTCCCCCCCACTCCTCCTGCAGTGGTCCTGCAGTCCCCAAGTGGCAAATCCTGTCCCCTCATGATGGCTAAGTTGTGTAGCATGCAGCACATCACAATGAACTCAGAGACCTGCTGAGGGGAGTATTGCAGGAAGCCTCCAGGGTGGTCCAGGCATCGGAAATGCTGCTTGAGCACTCCCAATTATCTGTTCAACAATGTTGCGTTTGGCTATATGGCTGTCCTTATAGTGATGCTCAGCTTGTGTATGAGGGTTCCGGAGGGCGGTCATGAGCCAGGTGACGAGGTAACCTTTGACCCCCCAGCATCCAGCTCTGACCTTGTGGCTGAAGCTTGAACAGGAAAGAGACACTGCTCTCACGCAAGATGAAAGCATCATGGATGCTCTCTGGATATTGGGCATTGGTTGTCATGATGCGCTGAGTATGGTCACAGACGATCTGTACGTGCAGGGAGTGAAATCCCTTTCGGTTTCGGTAAACCTCTGGATCTTCTAAAGGTGCTCACGCGATGTGCGTACAGTCAATGGCAGTCTGAACCTTGTGGAAGCCAACAATTCATGCAAAATCTACAGCCCTCTCATTCTGTGCCTCATTGGTCATTGGGAAGTTTATGCAGTCCATCCTGCATGCGTACAGTGCAGTAGTCATCTGGCGAATGCAGCAATGTGTACCATGCTGCGAGATGGAGCATATGTCCCCTGCTGATGCCTGAAAGGAGCCGGAGGCATAGAAGACAAGTACCGCAGTCACCTTCACCTCGATGGGCAGTGCAGTCCTGTTGCTGCTGGTAGGCTTTAGGTCTGCCTTTATGAAGTGGCATATTTCTATGACCACCTCTTTTCAGAAGCGCAGCCTTCTAATGCACTGTGCCTCAGAGAGCTGCAGGTATGAGTGCTGTTGCCTGTAAACTCGTGGGGGTGTAAGGCCTCCCCATACAGTGAGCTCTTTGATTAAGCTGAAAAGGCTCAATATCCTTAAAACTGAAATATAAACTCACATAAATCTCATGTTCCACACACACGTAATCAGACAAAAACTGACACTGAGCCAAAGAATTAGATATTAGGAGGCAAAGAGCTAGGATTTAAGGAGGGTCTTAAAGGAGGAGCAAGACCTGGAGAGGGTCAGGGAGAGTATTCCAGAGTTTAGGGCCTAGACAGCTGAAGACATGGCTACCAATGATGAAATAAAGGAAGTGAGGAATGTGCACAAGGCCGGAGTTGGTGGAATGCAGATTTCTCAGAGGTCTGTAGGATTGCAGCAGGTAAGAGAGATAGGGAGAGTGAGGCTATGGAGGGATTTAAACATGAGGATGAGGATTTTAAATGTGGGGCATTGGTAGACCAGAAGCTAATGTAGGATACTGAGCACAGGGGTGATGGGTGAACTGGACTTGATGCATGTTAAGATACAGGCAGCAGAGTTTTGGATGAGCTGAAGTTTATAGAGGGTGGAGGACGTGAAACCAGACAGGAGAACAGTGGAATTATAGAGTCTGGAAGGAACAAAGGCCAAGAGAAGGTGCCAGGCTGCCTGTTGGCAGCCCTGCCAAACACACAGCCATAATTGCCAGCCCAACCTGGCAGTCGGCCGACAAAAAAAAAAATAACATGACGTCACCGAAGGCGCCAGCTCCCCTGTAAGGGCGGCCACGTCGCCAAGCCACAGAGAGCGTACCGGCAGCAAAAGCAGTTGGGGGCACCAACCGGTGGCGGGGCTGCTCCCACGGGGCAATTCAAGAAAAGGGACAATTTCCTGAGGTGCTATTTTGTGATGAGGGTCCCCGCTGGTCGGGAAGAGGTCAGTGTGTGTATGCCGTGGCGGGAAAATGCGTGTTGCAGTACACCGCTCCAAAGCTGAGGAAGGGCAATTTTTAAAATGGCGGCCCCTCCGAGGAGTCTCGGCGGCCATTCCACACCCACCTGTGGCCGCTGCTTCCAGGTGGCCAGAAGCCTTATAGAAAGGGGCAATTGCAGCCCCAATAAATTTAGTCTTCCAAACATTCACTTTAATTCATGTATAACTTTGAAGGAAACACATGGCGAGATTGGGAACTAAATACTCCTGGCTATAAATTAAAGATATTAATGTTTCTTTTCTTGATGGTGATACTCAGACAGAGTCTGCCCGAGTAAAGGTAAGAAATAATAAGGTATCTGGAGTGGAAAAATCAGCAGTCTTTCTGCGTACAACCTCCATAATTCCAGTAGGTGTGCAGAGGATGGACTGGAAATTTAAGGATGTGTCAGGTCATAAGAACATAAGAAATAGGAGCAGGAGTAGGCCATACGGTCCCTTGAGTCCGCTCTGCCATTTAATACGATCCTAGCTGATCCGATCATGGACTCAGGTCCACTTCCCTGCCCGCTCCCCATAACCCCATAACCCCTTATTGGTTAAGAAACCGTCTATTTCTGTCTTAAATCCATTCAATGTCCCAGCTTCCACAGCTCTCTGGGGCAGCGAATTCCACAGATTTACAACCCTCTGAGAGAAGAAATTCCTCCTCATCTCAGTTTTAAGTGGGCGGCCCCTTATTCTAAGATTCACCTCTCATTCTTCTGAATTCCAGTGAGCAGAGGCCCAACCTACTCAACTTTTCCTCATAGGTCAACCCTCCTTTTCTCTGGAATCAACCGAATGAACCTTCTCTGAACTGCCTCGAAAGCAATGATATCCTTTCTTAAATATGGAAACCAAAACTGTACGCAGTGTTCCAGGTATGGCCTCACCTAAAAAAAGGGTCAACGCCTCCAGCCAACCCAAACAAGCCCAGCAGCGCAAGAGTGGGTGTGGGCCATGGACTTCCAGGTCTGGAGCATGGTCCAGGTCGTAGAGGTAGTTTGTAATGATGAAGTCGGTGATATGGAGCACTGTGAAGATTGCTTCTGGAAGAGGGGTGAGGGGGCGGGTGGGGGGGGGGCAGCGTTGACCAGCCACTTTCCCTGGAGCTATCAGCATTTGCCAGGATGGTTTGGGCACCAGAGATGTAACCTAGAATTTCATGGCAATCACAGGAGATGCTGACTTCTTAAATAATTATTGGCACTTGTTCACCATTGCCTTGATTAAAAATTGAAATACAAAAGACTTGTCATCTTCAAAATAAAGCTAGCTTAAAGACATTGCTGCTCATTAATCTAGAACAAAAGAAGCTTACAGCACAGAAGGAGGCCATTCAGCTCATCGTGTATATGCTGACTCTTTGTTACAGCAATCCAAAAACTAATCTCACTGCCCTGCTCTCTCGCCATAGCTCTGTCTCTTTCGTCTCCAGTGGTTGTCAACCTTTCCTTTAAAAGATGTAACGATCTCTGCCCAAACTGCCCACTGTGGCAGAGCATTCCATGCTCTAAAAATACTTCTGTATAAAATGTTTCTCCCCAAAAGGGCTAACAGGAAATTTCTTTGAGTTCTGCGTGATCGGCATACCTCATGGCCTCTAGATCAGCTTTCTCCAGGGCAGATCCTGACCACTTTTTGTTATTAAGTTTTAGTGAAATGCTACACATAGCCTAATGTAACAAAAGTAGTTCACAGTGACACAAGAAAAACAGATGGTCAATTAATTTAGTGAGACCATGTTTCACGCTGGTAGGTCATATGATATACCACGCTGAAAGCAAACCTGAAAATATACACAAATTAGACAGGTTTGGCCTTTTTTTACTCATTATTGCATCTTAGATTAAAATAGGCTGTTTGAAAAATAAAAACACACTCAAAATGGAATTCTACAAAGATTGTATTCGACTGACTCATAAAGACGTCATAGAAACATAGGAACAGGAATAGGCCATTTAGTGCCTCAAGACTGTTCCGCCACTCAGTGTGATCACGGCTGATCTGTGACCTAACTCCATGAACCTGCCTTTGGCCTATATCCCTGAATACATTTTGGTTAATAAAAATCTATTGATCTCAGCTTTAAAATTAACAATTGATCCAGCATCAATTGCCGTTTGCAGAAGAGCGTTCCAAACTTCTACCACCCTTTGTGTGTAAAAATGATTACTCATTTTTAGTCTTTGCCCCCTAGTCCTAGATTTCCCAACCAGCAGAAATAGTGTCTCTCTATTCACTGTATCTGTTCACCTTAATATCTTGAAAACTTCAATCAAATCACCTGTTAACCTTCTCAAGATCATCAACTCTTCATTCATTTTTATCACAAGTTGGGGAAAACAAGCTTTTTGAAGGACTTCAATCATTTAACCCTTCTGGCTCTAGAATACTGTTCATTTCTGAACTAATTTCAAACGCTTACTGTTATTGGTTGCTTCTGTAAGTAACTATTTGTGAAAAAACGTAATGGTCCAGAAATTGCGGTCGGAGGCTTAGAAACATAGAAAATAGGTGCAGGAGTAGGCCATTCGGCCCTTCTAGCCTGCACCGCCATTCAATGAGTTCATGGCTGAACATTCAACTTCAGTACCCCATTCCTGCTTTCTCGCCATACCCCTTGATCCCCCTAGTAGTAAGGACCTCATCTAACTCCTTTTTGAATATATTTAGTGAATTGGCCTCAACAACTTTCTGTGGTAGAGAATTCCACAGGTTCACCACTCTCTGGGTGAAGAAGTTCCTCCGCATCTCGGTCCTAAATGGCTTACCCCTTATCCTTAGACTGTGTCCCCTGGTTCTGGACTTCCCCAACATTGGGAACATTCTTCCTGAATCTAACCTGTCTAACCCCGTCAGAATTTTAAATGTTTCTATGAGATCCCCTCTCATTCTTCTGAACTCCAGTGAATACAAGCCCAGTTGATCCAGTCTTTCTTGATAGGTCAGTCCCTTGATAGGTGAACCTTCGCTGCACTCCCTCAATAGCAAAAATGTCCTTCCTCAGGTTAGGAGACCAAAACTGTACACAATACTCCAGGTGTGGCCTCACCAATGCCCTGTACAACTGTAGCAACACCTCCCTGCCCCTGTACTCAAATCCCCTCGCTATGAAGGCCAACATGCCATTTGCTTTCTTAACCGCCTGCTGCACCTGCATGCCAACCTTCAATGACTGATGTACCACGACACCCAGGTCTCTTTGCACCTCCCCTTTTCCTAATCTGTCACCATTCAGATAATAGTCTGTCTCTCTGTTTTTACCACCAAAGTGGATAACCTCACATTTATCCACATTATACTTCATCTGCCATGCATTTGCCCACTCACCTAACCTATCCAAGTCGCTCTGCAGCCTCACAGCATCCTCCTCGCAGCTTACACTGCCACCCAACTTAGTGTCATCCGCAAATTTGGAGATACTACATTTAATCCCCTCATCTAAATCATTAATGTACAGTGTAAACAGCTGGGGCCCCAGCACAGAACCTTGCGGTACCCCACTAGTCACTGCCTGCCATTCTGAAAAGTACCCATTTACTCCTACTCTTTGCTTCCTGTCTGACAACCAGTTCTCAATCCATGTCAGCACACTACCCCCAATCCCATGTGCTTTAACTTTGCACATCAATCTCTTGTGTGGGACCTTGTCGAACGCCTTCTGAAAGTCCAAATATACCACATCAACTGGTTCTCCCTTGTCCACTCTACTGGAAACATCCTCAAAAAATTCCAGAAGATTTGTCAAGCATGATTTCCCTTTCACAAATCCATGCTGACTTGGACCTATCATGTCACCGCTTTCCAAATGCACTGCTATGACATCCTTAATAATTGATTCCATCATTTTACCCACTACTGATGTCAGGCTGACCGGTCTCTGTTTTCTCTCTCCCTCCTTTTTTAAAAAGTGGGGTTACATTGGCTACCCTCCACTCTATAGGAACTGATCTAGAGTCAATGGAATGTTGGAAAATGACTGTCAATGCATCCACTATTTCCAAGGCCACCTCCTTAACTACTCTGGGATGCAGTCCATCAGGCCCTGGGGATTTATCGGCCTTCAATCCCATCAATTTCCCCAACACAATTTCCCAGCTAATAAGGATTTCCCTCAGTTCCTCCTCCTTACTAGACCCCCCGACCCCTTTTATAACTGGAAGGTTGTTTGTGTCCTCCTTTGTGAATACCGAACCAAAGTACCAATTGGTCCGCCATTTCTTTGTTCCCCGTTATGACTTCCCCTGATTCTGACTGCAGGGGACCTACGTTTGTTTTTACTAACCTTTTTCTCTTTACATATCTATAGAAAGTTTTGCAATCCATCTTAATGTTCCCTGCAAGCTTCTTCTCATACTCCATTTTCCCTGCCCTAATCAAACCCTTTGTCCTCCTCTGCTGAGTTCTAGATTTCTCCCAGTCCCCAGGTTCGCTGCTATTTCTGGCCAATTTGTATGCCACTTCCTTGGCTTTAATACTATCTCTGATTTCCCTTGATAGCCACAGTTGAGCCACCTTCCCTTTTTTATTTTTATGCCAGACAGGAATGTACAATTGTTGTAGTTCATCCATGCGGTCTCTAAATGTCTGCCATTGCCCATCCACAGTCAACCCCTTAAGTATCATTCGCCAATCCATCCCAGCCAATTCACGCCTCATACCTTCAAAGTTAGCCTTCTTTAAGTTCTGGACCATGGTCTCTGAATTAACTGTTTCATTCTCCATCCTAATGCAGAATTCCACCATATTATGGTCACTCTTCCCCAAGGGGCCTCGCACAACGGGCGGATGCCTCTGACCTGAATAATTTCTACGAAAGTACCTGGTGGCCCCGGAGGTTCGGAGATTGCAGTCCTGGGCCTGTACGTGAAGGCCTTCGTAAGGACCCACATATACCAGGATCGTACCGGTTTCGTACGGATCTCTGGGATCACATGGGCCTGCCCAACCTATCAGAGGAGGGGTACAAAAACAAAATACTGCGGATGCCGGAAATCTGAAATAAAAACAGAAAATGCTGGAAATCTCAGCGGGTCAGGCGTCACCTGTGGAGAGAAAAACAGAGTTAACGTTTCGGGTCGATGACCCTTCGTCAGAACTGGTGAATGTTCGAAAAGAGCACATTCTTAAGAAGCACTGAAAGGGGGAGGGGAAGGAAAGAACAAAAGGGAAGGTCTGCGATAGGGTGGAAGGCAGGAGAGATTGGAGAGACAAAAGGAATAATGGGCCGAATTGAAATGGTAATGATAGAGGTTAGAAAAAGGTTAGTCTCGATAGGTTGTGAATGGTGGAATAATGACCAGCTGTCATTGGAGACAAAGAGAAAAAAAACATAAGATAGGCGGGTGGGGGGAGGGGGGGGGGAGCCAAAGGTTATTCCCTGAAATTGTTGAACTCGACGTTGAGTCCAGAAGGCTGTAAAGTACCGAAACAAAAGATGAGGTGCTGTTCCTTGAGCTTGTGTTGCGCTTCATTGGAACAGTGTAGGTGCCCATGGGTGCATGCACACCTTGGCTGTCTCTCCACAGATGCTGCCTGACCTGCTGAAATGTCCAGCATTTTCCGTTTTTATATGAGAGTCGAGGAATCCCCATTCATATTTATGATAATTTCTGTATGTTGGAGCTACCATAAGTATGAATGGGAATACCCCCAAAAACACAGAAACACTGAAAATAACTAAAAAAAAATAAACCATCACATATTTTAAATGAATAAAAATGGAACGTAATTAATTATTTAAAAAAAATTAAATTTTGTGAAAAATAAATTTACATATTTTAAAGGGTCTAAAAATAGACTTATCTTATTATTTGAAATATTTAAATTATTTTTTCATGTATTTTTCTGCACTTTAAAAGCCTTACGCTGATAAAAGCAGGCCTTACGGCTGCTTTTATCACTCGTAAGAATTTGAAGGATATTCGCTGGGCAGACGTTGGGCAAAAAACCCAACTGTACGCCCGCGGAGGCCCTTTAGTTTCTGATGCGGTGGATATATCAAAAGAATTGCCAGATCTGTCAAAAGAATTGCTAGGTTTAGACACATGCACTTCGCATCCCTAAACCCGCAACTTGCGGGGACCGCATAGGTGCGTGCGTACTTCACACGCGCCTGTGTAGAGCGCGATTTCGGGCTCAATAGTTTAGCTCGGTACAAAAGCATTTGGTGGTTAACCTGCAGTGATGTGAGCTTTAATGGGTGTCCCACCCAATATCTGGTAGCAATAAAGGTATTTGTTGTTCATCTGAGGCAGGCTATCCCAGGTTATTTCACACTTACGGAATGACAGCTCACCAATGCAAGGACACTTTTAGTGTTGGGCACAAGAAACGTATCCAATGTGTGCTTGAATTGCAAGGTCTGTTTTAATAGTCTTGACACCGTACAGGATTAAGTTAGGTGATTTGACTCGCACAACTGCAGAAGCTACACAACAGTTCAGGGTTATAATCACCCATTTTCGAAGCTTAGGATCAGACCTGAACTGGAGCTGTTAAAATCTACACTGACTGCGGCAGAAAGGATGTGGCAGGATTTCAGATTGACTTATCAATTTGCATCATTACTTCTCCGAGAAGAAAAGCTGTCTGGCACTGTGATATATCCACATGCAGCAGCAAGGACTGGAGACTGGAACAAAAACAGGAACAATACTGATGTCATATACTAAACCTCTTCAAAATGCTTGCAATAATGAGAGTGAGACCCAGTAACCGTCAAGCGAGTCCGGTGTACGAGAATATTCCATTTGTTTGAACAGCAAAGGCTGGAGACATGAAAAACCCAAGAACAAATACGTTCTAAAACCGCTTTGAAGTGCTTGTAATAATGGCAATGCAATTCAGCACCTTCTCAAAAGGCTGTCTGGCCAGGAATGGTTGAATACCTAAAAAACTAAGAAGTGTACAGTTCCGCAGTCTGAAATCCAGTGAAATGTTTTCAGAATCTGGTTCAGCGCCGATCAAGTAACATAGGGCATGTTTTATGTGAGCAGCATTAGGACTTGGGTATCTGAAATATACTGTTCCTCCCCACACAGATTTTATAGTGAGATACAACACTGAGGTTCAATCATTAGCATTCCTTGGAAAATATTAATATTTTTAAAACGCATCTCTGGAAACATGCTGTGCATTGAATAAAATTTGTTCTTATTAAAGCCAGTTTACTAAGTTAAAATATTAATTTGTTATAATTGATCACTAAAAGGAGCTCAGAGATTTTACAGAGTTCACATATTTTACATTTAGCTGATTTCTATTCAATATATCGTTAAGCATTCTTTAAGCAAATTTGACCTCATTCCTTTAAAGTAAGTAGGTAGACTCACACTGAAGTTGTTATCGACAAAGCAGGTCTTCAATTCCAGTTTCTTTACCAAACCGATCTTCAGCAGTCACCAGTTTGTTCCACTGGAAACTTAACTGGACCAGCCACATAAATACTGTGGCTACAAGAGCAGGTCAGAGGCTGGGTATTCTGCGGTGAGTGACTCACTTCCTGACTCCCCAAAGCCTTTCCACCATCTACAAGGCACAAGTCAGGAGTGTGATGGAATACTCGCCACTTGCCTGGATGAGTGTAGCTCCAACAACACTCAAGAAGCTCGGCAGCATCGACGCAACACAACCCGCTTGATTGGCACCCCATCTACCTTAAACATTCACTCCCTCTACCATTGGCGCACTGTGCCTGCACGTGTATTTACAAGATGCACTGCAGCAACTCATTCAAGGTTTCTTCGACAGACCCTCCCAAACCCACGACCTCTATAACCTAGAAGGACAAGGGCAGCAGGCGCATGGGAACACCATCACCTACAAGTTCCCCTCCAAATTACACACCATCCTGACTTGGAAATATATCGCCGTTCCTTCATCGTCGCTGGGTCAAAATCCTGGAACTCCCTCCTTAACAGCATTGTGGAAGCACCTTCACCACACGGTCTGCAGCGGCTCAAGAAAACGACTCACCACCACCACCAAGGGCAATTAGGATGGGCAATAAATGCTGGCCTTGCCTGCCATGCCCACAACCCTTGAATGAATAAAAAAACAAGCTAGTTCACATTCAATACTCATCAGTGAATAAATAATAACTGCTTCTACCAAAATTCTATTAAACAACAACAGTTACCACCATTTATACATCATATATATGTACCCTGTATTAGATATTGCTCACAAATAAGACCTACTGTATTGATTCAGGGTAATTAGACCAAAGGTATGCTCTTCTTCTTTCGTATGGTAGTAGCAAAACCAAATCAAATGTCAATATCCAAGTTGGATATCCAGGCCCAAAGCTTCCAGTGTAAAAGCGTGGATATCTTGTAGGCTGCCTGCGAGTTTCCTCTGAGGGTAGTGCTCAATGATGTGCTCCAGGGCCTGATTAGGAGCTCCACAGTCGCATGATGGGGATGCTTTAATCTTCCAACTATGGAGAAGGTGACAGCATCGACCATGAGCGGTTCTGAGGCAATGTGCTCTATGATTATGCATCTGGAAAAGAAATCTTTAAAAAAAAGCATTTGGGGGTAGAAGTTGGATTTGTTGCTCCCAGTTTGCAAGCACAGGGAGGGCCAATTTTGGGGACAAATGTCCTGCGCCGCACAGACACCTGAAAGATGTCTGACCTGATATTGGGTCAAGCCATATTTTAAGGATCCAGGATGTCCACCTGTTACAAGTGTTAGACCACTTGCACATGCTTACTGTGTGGCACCCATTTCAAGCCCAAAATAGGGCCTAAAGGGATTCTGCCTTTGGCAGCAACCTCCCCAAATCACTTAATAGTTTGTAACTTTAAAAATCTTTAAGTTAAAAGTGTTTATCAAACTTTATTGGAAATCTCAATGTGCAACTTGTATTTATTGGATGTCTAAACCCAAGCTACATGTTTGGGGAGATTGACTGTAGGATCTGGAACTTACAAATCTTAAGGTCAAGGGAATCTTGAACATAAATATAAAGGATATTACTGAATCAAAGAGATTCACTCACAAGAACACTTTCACCTCAATGTCACTATTCATCATTTTATCAGATCTTGTGCTTGACACCTGCAAAAGGAGTCTAATCCTTCCCAATGCCAATTCAGGCCTTGGATATGAAGTATCAGTACAGATCGTGGAAATTAATTCTTACTGCAATCTCCCTTGTATATAAACCTTGCGTATGGCAAATTGAAAACTACTTGCAAGAATGAAACTATGCTTTGATATTAGATACATATTATTAATCATGCCATTGCCTAGTATGCATACAGGAGTAATTTACAAGGCAGTCAACCTTGAATCAATGGCAGCACTTCATCTGAGTCAGAAGATTATAGGTTCAAACCCCACTCCAGAGACTTCAGCACATAATTTGGACTGACACTTCAGTGTAGTCCTGAGGAAGAGCTGCACTGATCAGAGCAACGTTTTTCGGGATGAGATATTAAACCGGAGCCCCATCTGCCATATCAGATGGATGTAAAAATCTATGCACGACTTGAAATTGAGCAGGGTAATTCTCCTGGCCAACATTTATCCCTCAATCTTCACTAAAATAAGTTGCCTGGTCATTTATCTTATTTCTGGCAGTGGGACCTTGCTATTCACAAATTGGCTGTCACTACCATACATTACAACAATTCAGGTCTGAGTTAGTAAACAACCCAAACTTCTCATCCACACAAGTGGCAAAACAATAAAAACTGATCACTGAGCTGTTGAGAAAAGGTTTGGGATTTTCCCTGTTGTGAAACTTTTGCCTTTGATCTGAGGTGTCAGAAGCTGCCTGGACCAGATTTATCTACTACAGATTTTCACTCTGTCCAGTTATATTTCCATGTCATGTCAGTGAGGTACAACTGTGGGGCAAAAACCTACGTGTAGAATCATCAAACAGAGCAGTTAAGACCAAATTGTTTTGATTCGGTACGGGTTTGCATCGCACAATAAATAGGATTTGTTGTTTAGTCTGTAACATATGATCTATCAGTGTGGCATTTGTCCAAATATTAAAAGGTTAGGAAGAGACTATGGGCATCTGATTCTGCTTGTCATGTATACTCCAGTAGTACAAGGCTAGGTTCTATCCCAGTCATATCATGCACACTGTTAAATATAAGCTAAAATGAGGCCTGGGGCTCCCTATAGAAACTGCCTTTGTAGTAAGCATGATTACAGAGTGTTGGAAGAAACCCCAAACTAACACTTGTTGCCAGCTAAAATGGGATAAATCTCACCTGTAGATCAAAAACAGGCTATTCAAAGTTTAAAGCCAATTACCAGAAGCAAACAGCAGTAAGAATCCGAACTGTACTAAAAGAGATGCACACTGAGGGCTGGATTTTCGGCTTTGATGTTTTTGGGGTGGTAATGGCGGCGGGGCGATAAAGCTTGTGCCTGGGAACAGTTTGCGCCTCAGTAAGTAACATTGGGCAGCTGGGACCTGCGTTGGGAGACATTGTACACCTCTCTTGGGCGCTAGGATGGGAAACTCCCAAGCTAAAGAGCCGGGCTGGGAGCACTCTGAGAGATGTCTTGGGGGGAGGGGGGCAAACCTAATAAAAAAGCCACAAAACATTCCCAAATTACCCACACCACCACAATACAAATCGCAAAAAAAGTAAAAGAAAAAACAGTCACACTTAGCTGAGGTGTCCATTAATTACCTCTCCGCTGTCAGTATCGTTGGACCACCTGTTTTCTCAGGCGGTCACTGTAGGGCGCACTGCGGGGGGGACAGGTCGGGCAAGGGTCCAAACTCACGGCGATGTCGTAACCAGGGGTATTGCACACCAGTGCTGCTGCGCCGGGCCGCCGCTAAACCGGACCCAAGGATCACTGCAGGTTGACCGTCCGGCCACAACACCTCACTGCCGTCATTGCCACCACTCCGGGGTGAAAAACTGAGCGGAGAGGAACTGAAAATCTGCCCCCAAGAGTTAGACCTGGCTCACCTGACAGCAGAGGAAAGCCAGCACCATCAAACTGTGCAAACCGTGGATGGAGGAAAAGGAGGCGCAGGTTCAAGAAGAAAAAGAAAGTTGCAAGCATGTAGAGGAAGAAAAGGAGGGACAGTATCAACGGAAGAAGGAAGAAAAGAAACATCAGCGCAGATACAAAGTTGAAGAGGAGCATCAGTGTCAGCTCGAGGAGGTTCAGTACTAGCTCAAGGCAGAGGAAAATGAGAAGTAGAATTACATAGAATTTTACAGATCTTCGAGAAATTTTTGAGGATGTAACTAGTAGAGTGGACAAGGGAGAACCAGTGGATGTGGTGTATTTGGACTTTCAAAAGGCTTTTGACAAGGTCCCACACAAGAGATTAGTGTGAAAAATTAAAGCACATGGTATTGAGGGTAGTGTACTGACGGGGATAGAGGGCTAGATGGCCTACTCCTGTTCCTAATTCTTATGTTCTTATGTTCTTATGTTAGAACTGGTTGGCAGACAGGAAGCAAAGAGTCAGGATAAACGGGTCCTTTTCAGAATGGCAGGCAGTGACGAGTGGGGTACCCCAGCTATTTACAATATACATTAATGATTTGGACGAAGGAATTGAATGTAATATCTCCAAGTTTGCAGATGACACTAAGCTGGGTGGCAGTGTGAGCTGTGAGAAGGATGCTAAGAAGCTGCAGGGTGTCTTGGACAGGTTAGGTGAGTGGGCAAATGCATGGCAGATGCAGTATAATGTGGATAAATGTGAGATTATCCACTTTGGTGGCAAAAACAGGGAGGCAGAATATTATCTGAATGGTGACAGATTAGGAAAAGGGGAGGTGCAACGAGACCTGGGCGTCATGGTACATCAGTCATTGAAAGTTGGCATGCAGGTACAGCAGGCGGTAAAAAAGGCAAATGGCATGTTGGTCTTCATAGCGAGAGGATTTGAGTATAGGAGCAGGGAGGTCTTACTGCAGTTGTACAGGGCCTTGGTGAGGCCACACCTTGAATATTATATACAGTTTTGGTCTCCTAATCTGAGGAAAGACATTCTTGCTATTGAGGGAGTGCAGCGAAGGTTCACCAGACTGATTCCCGGGATGGCAGGACTGACATATGAAGAAAGATTAGATCGACTAGGCTTATATTCACCGGAATTTAGAAGAATGAGAGGGGATCTCATAGAAGCATATAAAATTCTGACGGAACTGGACAGGTTAGATGCAGGAAGAATGTTCCTGATGTTGGGGAAGTCCAGAACCAGGGGTCACAGTCTAAGGATAAGGGGTAAGCCATTTAGGACCGAGATGAGGAGAAACTTCTTCACTCAGAGAATTGTGAACCTGTGGAATTCTCTACCACAGAAAGTTGTTGAGGCCAGTTTGTTAGATATATTCAAAAGGGAGTTAGATGTGGCCCTTACGGCTAAAGAGATCAAGGGGTATGGAGAGAAAGCAGGAATGGGGTACTGAAGTTGCATGATCAACCATGGTGCAGGCTTGAAGGGCCGAATGGCCTACTCCTGCACTTATTTTCTATGTTTCTATGGGCCCAAGTTTCAGGCCGCGCCGTTTTCGCGCCAGAAAGTGCGCCTAAAAAAAACGTACCTATTCTCCAGCTCCCTGCAGGTCCTCTGGAGCTGGGCGCGGCGCAGCACGAACTGTGGGGGGCGGAGCCAGGTCCCTGCACTGAAAACAGTGCCGGAACCTCTGCACAGTGGGTGTGCATGTGCAGTAGCTGCAGGCGCCCAAAACTATGGGAGGGGCCCGAAGCACGCAGCCCCGAGCCCTGGCCGAATGCCCTCACTGGGGCTGCGTGGATAAGGCTCCTCCCACCCGACTGGACCCGACCCGACCCCCGCTGCCCCCTCCCCCCCCGTCGGCGACCCGACCTCCGCGCCTCCCCCCCCTCCCTGGACCTCCGCGACTCTCTCTCCCCTCCCCCCCTGACCTCTACGACTTTCCCCACCACCGCCCCCCCTGGACCTCTGCGACTCTCTTCCACCCTCCCTCCCCTCCGACCTCCGCGACTCTCCCTCCCCACCCCCCCAGGACCTCCGTAACTCTCTCTCCCCCCCCCCCCGACATCCGTGACTCTCCCCCCCCCCCCCCGGACCTCCGCGACTCTCTCGCCCCCACCCCCCCCCCGGACCTCTGCAACCCCCCCCCCCCCCTGAGAGCCGACGCCACCTACCTGTAAATCCAGCCTGAAGTCTTGGGCCCGGCCATTCATCCTCCTTCTCTCCCTTGCACCCCTCCTCTCTCCTTCCCTCCCTCCCCCCCTTCCCTCCCTTCTCTCTCCTTCCGTTCCTCCCTCCTCTCTCCTTCCCTCCCTCCCTCCCTCTCTCTTTCCCTCCATCCCTCCCTCTCTCTCTCCCTCCTCTCTCCCTCCCTCCCTCTCCCTCCCTCCTCTCTCCTTCCTCCTCTCTCGTTCCTCCTCTCTCCTTCCTTCCCTTCCTCCCTCCCTCTCTCCTTCCCTCCCTCCCTCCCTCTCTCCTTCCCTCCCTCTCTCCTTCCCTCACTCCCTCCTCTCTCCTTCCCTCCCTCCACTCTCCTTCCCTCCCTCCCTCCTCGCTCCTTCACTTCCTCCCTCCTCTCTCCTTCCCTCCCTCCATCCTCTCTCCTTCACTCCCTCCTCTCTACTTCCCTCCCTCCCCTCTCCTTCCCTCCCTCCATTCTCTCTCCTTCCCTCCCTCCATCCTACCCCCTTCTCCCCTCCTCCCCTTCTCCTCCCCCCTTCTCCTCGCCCCTCCTCTCCTCCTCCTCCTCCTCCCATCCCTTCTCCCCCCCTCCCTCTCCCCCCTCCTCCTCCCCCACCCCCTCCTTCTCCCCCTCCTCCTCCACCACCTCCCCTCCTCCTCCTCCCCCCTCCTCCTCCCCACCCCACCCTACTCCTCCCCCCTCCTCACCCACCCCACCCCCCTCTACCCCCACCCCCCCACTACCCCCACCCCCAACCCCCTCTACCTCCCTTCTCCTTCCTCCCCCTCTCCCCCCCACCCACCTTCTCCCCCCACCCCCCTTCTCCCCCTCCCCACCCCCACCTCCCTTCTCCCCCTTCCCCTCCCACCCCCCTTCTCCCCCTCCCACCCCCCTTCTCCCTCTCTCCTTGCTGTCAGAAACACAGACACTGACAGACAGAGAGTGAGAGACACTGACAGAGACACACTGGGGAGGGCCATCCCAGCACGCTGTTGGAGGACTCCCGGTGCTGCAGTCGGTAAGTAGAAAATGTTTTATTTATTGATTTTTAAAAAAAAAAAATTATTTTTATTAATTTTTTTTGATTGATTTATTGGTTGATTTATTGATGTATTTATCATTTATTATTGATAATGGCTCTTTATTTGTAAAACTGAAGTGTTTAATGTTTGTAAATTTCCCTTTAAACCCCCCCCCCATTCCCTATGCCTAATTTGTAACCGACGCCTGATTTTCTAAAGTGTCGACAAGGTTTTTTCGAACGTACAAAAATCTTCACTTACTCCATTCTAACTTAGTTTGGAGTAAGTTTTCACTGCCTAAACTTTGAAAACAGGCGTAAGTGGCCGGACACGCCCCCTTTTGAAAAAAAAATTCTGTTCCAAAGTGAAACTGTTCTAACTGACTAGAACTGGAGCAAACTAAATGCTGAGAATTCAAATTTCTAAGCTCCTCCATTCTAAACCAGTTGCTCCAAAAAAACAGGAGCAACTCAGGCCGAAACTTGGCCCCTATGTTTCTATGTTTCTACAGCACAGGAACAAGCGATTGGCCCTACTAGTCTGTGCCAGTATTTATGCTCCATTCGAGCCTCCATGCACTTTACTTCATCCCACCCTCCAAGCATATCCTACTATTTCTTTCCCTCTTGAGTACTTAATCTAGCTTCCCCTTAAATGCATCTATGATGTAGCACCAAAATGTATTTGCACTAGCAGAGAAAAGCTTATCGACTGTGAGGATTTAGTTCATCCAATCAATTCCTCTGTGTAAAATAGTTTTACAAAATCCAATCTTATTCCAAATTTTAAAGATATAAGAGCTAATCGATAGTTAATAAACCACCATATTATTTTTTTATGTGCTACTCCAACGAACTGTACATTGAGATGTGTATTAAGATGTTGCAAAGCAAGCAAACCTTGATGTGTATGACTTGGCACCGGATGTCATTTTTAGGTGTAAATTTAAAATGTCACAGAAAGCTCACTGTTGTAAGAGAACTGATGATAGGAAAGGATTGTTAATGGTTACAGGGAGAAAATGTATTTGTTCTAACGTATTACATTAATTAATGGCATCATCTTCTGGAAGCGATAAATATCTTTTTAAGCAAATATCACCTCAATCTATTATGGAGGTAAAAACTAAGCTATATCAAAAAAAAATGGAAGGCCATCCTAACTGTTCCCTGTTCCAGAATAATCTAAAATCCAATCACAGTATTTTAAGGCATTTGATTAGTGGTTTGCTACCCTTTCAATCTTGGAAGCAGTAAAAGCCAATTAAATATGGTCGTAAGATATTCCCATCTTATATTGTACGGCACTGTGGTGATCTCAGCCTTGAATGAGCTATCAACACTCAGTGACCTGATACAGTAGGTGGCAAGGGACTTTACTGTCTATCCCTGAACTCAGATTTTAATGTCTGAATTTTACTGATATAAGCAAAATATTACAACTCTTATTTGACATTAGTGCAGCCACAGTAACACAGGCAAGATTCAGTAACAGTACCTTTAATCCTCAAATACTCAAATACAACAAACCTTGCACTGCTGTTCACTAAATTAAACACCCATTAGTTCAAGAATCATAGATTTCTAACTCAATTAAGTTTGGCCTGGTACCTGCATTAATTGCACATCTGTTTCAAAATATCATTGCTGTAAGCAAACAGAATCTGCTCCTAGAATATATGATGATTTGGGCCCCGAATTTGATGAAGGCCTTCGCTCGCCCAAGTGCCGCCCAAAGGACCGCCGATGGCCGCTGAGGTCCCTGGCGGTTCTTTGGGCAGGATATTCATGAAGAAGGTCCCTCGAAGGTCAGAGGGCAGCAAATGAGCGACTTACGCCGCCAATCTGAGCGGCAGCGAGCGTGAGCTCCCAATCTCGGCGGTAAAGGCGCTTGCCGCCCAAGTGCCGCCGAGAATGGATTCAGGCCCACGGAGGGTCGAAGAACTGGAAAGAAAAAGAATCAACAAAAAAAAACATCTGAAGACCTTTAGGGGACTCCCATCCAGGTAAGTCCCTGTAAAGAAATAAATGACAAAAAGTTCACTAACCTTTTATTCAGCATCTTCCTACTTACTGACGGGGTCAAACCAACCTCCAGCCAGCAGTCCACCCTTGTTCTGCCACAGAGTCCCGCCGACTCCCGCCCACATAATATCGCATCTTTGCAGGCGGGAGCTCAGTTGCGCAACTTAGCCGTCCGCTGACGTCAGCGGGCGCTTCCCAGTGGCTCTTCCCTCCCGCCCGCTCCAGGCCACGTTGAAAGTGGCACTGGGCGGTTCAACCAGAAGAATGTCGGCGGCAGTGGACGGTAAGGCCATCAATTTCAGCCCCTAAATGTTTAAAACTTCCTTGGTGTTGGATCCCGATCATAAATTCTCAGCGTTTGTCTGCTGGATTAACAGACACACGTAATCATGGACTCAGTTTTGGCCAGAAGTTGCTCCGTTTTTTTTTTAGAGCAACTTGATTTTTCTGGAGTATCTTAAAAATCCCCATTTTCCACATTCAATTTGCACTAGCGTATGTGAGCTAGTTAGGATTTTTGTAGTTTCGTTTTTTTTTCTCAAAAGTGGGACTTACCAGCCACCTACACCAGTTTTGGCCATTTAGGCCACTTTGGCCAGCTAATAGTTACTCCAAATCTACTTAGGCCAGCGTATGTGGCCACTTCAGAAAACTCTTGCGGAGAGTTAAGAAATCAGCGCAGGTAGGTACATCGGAGGCCAGCAGATCTTAATGATTTGACTAAAGAATGTGAATAGGATCAAACAGCTATACAGGACATCATATGACAAACTTTGCAAAGTTAATTTACTATACAACAGAAGCATTCATGGAAGCTTAAACTACAAAAATAAAAGAAGTAAAAGATAGTTGAATTAAATTGCCCTAATCTCACAACTAACTGAAATAACTATTTGTTTGCAATGATTATACTGGGCCAAAATTGAGCCCATATTACCTAAATAAAGTCTACTTCAATAAATAAGATATTCTCTCAGTATTCCTCCATTACTTATGTTCTTCTTTCACAATAGCACCAGGTAAATAGGCTTGACAAATGGTCACCACTAATCAGAAGAGACAAAATATATTTACATAATTTTTTCAAAATATCCAATAAGAAAGTTCAAAAATAGCTACAGTGCATAAAATTTCAAACCTGAGGTCGATCGCACCGGGACGTCACTTGGCCAGGGCTAGGGGTGGGCATTGGATCCCACACACACAGCAGCTGCAGCACGCACACAGAAAGGCTGGGGGCGAGGAGCTACTGCGCATGCGCAGACAATCCACTGCGCATGTGCAGACGTCCCAGCACTGTTTTCAGCGCAGGACGCTGGCTCCGCTCCTGACTCGACTGGCCGTGCTGCACGATGACTGAGGAGAGGCCAGACAGCAGCCAAAGTGGGGAGCGATTTTTTCGGCATACTTATCAACGAAGAAAAGCGGCGCTTCTCCAGTAAGTACACCAAAAAAAGGGGTAGGTCCAAATTTGAGCCCTATATAAGCAATTCGTTTAGTTCAACTAATAAAAGCTGACCACTACTTAAAATGCAGAGGCGACTTCCTACCCTAATCTTCAATGAGAGTTTTATCTTTTACTTCAAGTTACATGTAGCTGAATATTAGCAGAACGTCTCCAAATTCCTGGTTTGAATGCCTGAAAATCTTTTCTTATAATTTGCTAATTTGGATAAAATGCCATTAGAGCACAAAATACGCACCAGAGGATTCATCATAAATTCAGTTACCAGTAGGTCCCATCTGTGTGAAGCATATTGCTGTCTATACTATGCATGAGACCATATGGCCCAGGAGATTTAGTTCTCAGTGACTGCGGTGGAAACTTAATGAAAAGCACTAAAGTACTGAAGTAGTTACTCTGAAATTACCCGGAGCTGCCAAGGGTTGAGAAATTTCATGCCGGAGATTAATGGGGGGAATGGGAGCCATTAGATTCTATTAGATCATCAAAGAAAAATTCAGGAGTCTTGACAGGTCTGACTATTGTAGCAAAGACCTGAAATTATTTCCAGCGTTATTTCTGTCATTAGAACGGCAGACACTCGAGCTGTGTGGTTGCCATTTTGAAGTTTTAAAGTATTATTGATAGTTTGTGTATGTAGATCTAATAGATATTGATTCACCTAACTCACTGTCGGCAGTGTGACAGATAAGTTATATTATTCCCAACCAGTTCTGTCACCAGAGTAGGTTCTATATCTGAAGTGGAGACAATAGGGCAGCATCCTCCTCTAACTCATTCTTTCCCATGCTCTGAAACACTTTACAATCTACTCCTCTTCATTAAAAATTGCTTAATTTGAACTGTTAATTCAAATTGAATCGCTGTAAAAGCGCTCATGCTGTGTTAAGTAAATTGCTTAATTTGAACAACTGGATAATTCAAAAAAATTACAGCAAAAAAAAATGAAACTCAAACTTTGAAATCACCTACGTCTCGATTTATCCCATCTTCTCTCCTATTTTTCTCAGTATTGATGGCCTTCTGCACTGCGAACTTTTGTCCTTCAGCTACTTTTCTTCAAATAAATCTCAATTCACACAGAGTTGCAGTAAAACTCGCCCAAGTGGAGTTGAGATTGATATCGTCGTACTATGCAGATTTTGCTACTTATTTCAAAGTCCCACACATGGTGAGTGTTTGGCTTGGGGTGACTTAGATAGCAATGCAGACCCAGAAACAACCATAACAAGGATAGATGTTTCACAAGTTTGAACCTGATGGTTGCCAGGAGTGCATACAGACTTGCAGAAATTGTAGCAGTGTCTGAATGACTCAAGTCATGGATTCCCTATATCCCATTGTACCCTCCAACAAACAGCAAGTGGCGGTTAATGATAAGTTCAGCTAAAATATTAATATATTTATCTCTTATGGCCGACTGATCAGACAGGTCTCTCCATTCACACACCACCTGACTTGGATATATATCGCCGTTCACTGCATTGTCGCTGGGCCAAAATCCTGGAACTCCTTACCCAACAGCATTGTGGGAGCACCTTCATCACATGGCCTGCAGCGTTTCAGAAGGCAGCTCAGCATATCCTTCTCAAGGGTAACTAGAGTTGGGTAATAAATGTGAGGTTATCCATTTTGGCAGGAATAATAGAAAAGCAAATTATAATTTAAATGGAGAAAAATTGCAAAGTGCTGCAGTACAGAGAGACCTTGGGGTCTTTGTGCATGAAACATAAAAAGTTAGTATACAGGTACAGCAAGTAATCAGGAAGGCAAATGGAATGTTGGCCTTTATTGCAAGGGGGATAGAGTATAAAAACAGAAAAGTCCTGCCACCACACCTGGAGTACTGCATACAATTTTTGTTATATATGCAACCCTAGGCAACCTGTATCTTACCGCCACCAGAGGGCTCACCTGTTGGAGTCCCAAGGGATCCCAGCATCCCTTGGGAGCACTATATATAAGGAGGCCTCCCATACTGTACCAACACTCTGGTGTTTGAATAAAGGAGCTAAAGTCACACTTACTCATTGTCTACAGTATTCAGTTGCATTGCTTTATTATGAGCTTAACAACTGGCGATGAGATAACGAACAACCACGCGAAAATGCAAAGAACTGTTGGTATCCTGGAGAAATTCTCAGAAGGGGATGATTGGAAGGCATTTGTAGAGTAACTCGACCAATACTTCGTGGCCAACGAGCTCTGGAAGGGGATGAGAATGCTGCCAAATGAAGGGTGATCCTCCTTACCGTCTGTGGGTATCAACAACCTATGGCCTCATGATGAATCTTCTAGCTCCGGTGAAACCAACAACCAAATCCTATGAAGAACTGTGTACGCTGGTCTGGGAGCACCTAAATCCGAAGGAAAGCGTTTTGATGGCAAGGTATCGATTCTACACGTGTCAACGGTCTGAAGGCCAGGAAGTGTTGAGCTATGTCGCCGAACTAAGACATCTTGAAGGACATTGCGAATTCGATGGATTCCTTGAGCAAATGCTAAAAGAGTTTTTTGTGCTTGGCATTGGCCATGAGGTCATCCTTCGCAAACTATTGACTGTTGAAACACCGAGTCTGAGCAAAGCCATAACGATAGCCCAGGCATTTATGTCCACCAGCGATAACACCAAACAAATTTCGCAGCATGAAGAGGTTTCGGCTAGTACTGTACACAAAGTAACGTCATTTTCAGGCAGGAATGCATATGACAGAACGTACACGCCGGCAGCTCAGATGCCCCAGAGTCCGCCATCAATCGTTAATGGGAGGCAGTTAACACCCTGTTGGCACTGCGGAGTTGATCATCAAGCCCCTCAATGCCGCTTCAAACACTATGTGTCCAAAGGCTGTGGAACAATGGGACACCTCCAGCGAATGTGCAGATGAGCTGCAAACCCTGAAAACGACAATATTGCAGAGGAGGATCAATCCATGGCAGATCAGGATGAAGTAGCGACTCGAACCGAGGAGGCAGAAGTGTACGGGGTACACACCCTCACCACGAAATGTCCACCGATCATACTAACAGTTGAACTGGACACGGGTGCGAGTGAGTCTATCATGAGCAAAAGGGCCTTCGACAGGCTGTGGTGCAACAAGGCATACAGGCCCAAGCTTAGCCCCATTCACACCAAGCTAAGAACTTATACCAAAGAGCTGATCCCTGTTATTGGCAGCACAGCAGTAAAAGTCCCCTATGACGAAGCAGTGCACGAACTCCCACTGTGGATTGTACCAGGAGATGGCCCCACACTGTTCGGCAGAAGCTGGCTGGGAAAATATCCACTGGATATGGGACAACATCTGAGTGCTCTCATCAGTCGACGACGCCTCATGTGCCCAGGTTCTGAGTAAGTTCCCGCCATTGTTTGAGCCCGGCATCAGAAGTTTCTCGGGGGCGAAGGTGCAGATCCACATGGTTCCCGGTACACGACCCATCCACCACAAGGCACGGGCGGTGCCATATATGATGCGAGAGAAAGTGAAAATTGAGCTGGACAGGCTTCAGTGAGAGGCATCATCGCGCCGGTGGAGTTCAATGAGTGGGCCAGTCCGATTGTTCCAGTTCTCAAAGGCGACGGCACGGTCAGAATTTGTGGGGACTATAAAGTAACGATTAACCGTTTTTCGCTACAGGACCAGCACCCGCTACCCAAGACAGACGACCTATTTGCAAGCCTGGCTGGAGGAAAGACGTTCACCAAGTTGGACCTGACCTTGGCCTATATGACACAGGAGCTGACGGAATCTTCACTCCCTCCCAAAGTCAATAATACTTATTTACAGGGTGAGGCAATCTGGGGCTTGTCGATCGTCTCGGTACAAATGCAGGTGTGGGTGTGTTGGTTGGTTCTTCGATGGGCTGCTGGGCAGCTGGCCTTGTCGGGCTGCTGGCGATGGTGAATTCAGCTTTGTGGTCAACCGTGATGTCAGTTGCCACTTGTGTGTGTGTTAGAGGGTCAAAGTTGATGGTGTCCTCTTCGGGTTGCTAGTGGCTGTTTGTGAATCGCAGTTTGGTTTGGTCCAAATGCTTTCTGTAAGTTAGTCCATTGGCAAGTTTGACCTGAAACATCCTACTCCCTTCTTTGGCTATGACGGTGCCAGCAAGCCATTTGGGACCATGTCCATAGTTGAGTACAAATACAGGGTTATTGACTTAAATATCACGTGACAAATTTGCGCAATCATGGTACATTCTTTGTTGATGCCACCTCGACGTGATCATGGAGATCAGGGTGGACAAGAGAGAGCCTTGTTTTGAGCATTCTTTTCATAAGCTCGGCTGGGGGAACCCTGGTGAGTGAGTGGGGTCTGGTGCGGTAGCTGAGCAGAATTTGGGACAGGCGGGTCTGCAGGGAGCCTTCCGACACACGTTTCAAGCTTTGCTTGATGGTTTGGACTGCCCGTTCTGCCTGGCCGTTGGATGCGGGCTTGAACGGGGCAGATGTGACGTGCTTAATCCCATTGCGGGTCATGAACTCCTTGAATTCAGCACTGGTGAAGCACGGCCCATTGTCGCTGACAAGGACATCAGGCAGGCCGTGCGTGGCAAGCATGGCTCGTAGGCTTTCGATGGTGGCAGTGGGCGTGCTTACAGACATTATTACACATTCAATCCATTTTGAAAAAGCAGCCACAACAACCATAAACATTTTGCTTAGAAACGGGCCCGCAAAGTCAACGTGGATCCTGGACCACGGTTTGGAGGGCCATGACCACAAACTTAGTGATGCCTCTCTGGGTGCATTGCTCAGTTGAGAGCAAGTGTTCATTGGCGCACGCCTGACTCTAAATCTGAGTAGATGCTGGGCCACCACACATGGGATCTGGCTATAGCTTTCATCATTACTATGCCTGGGTGGGTACTGTGTAGATCGCGTATGAACGTTTCCCTGCCTTTCTTAGGCAAAACCACGCGATTACCCCACAAAAGACAGTCCGCCTGTATGGACATTTCGTCTTTGCGCCGCTGGAACGGCTTGATCTCTTCATGTGTCTCTGCTGGGATGCTAGACCAGCTCCCATGGAGGACACAGTTTTTTACAAGGGACAGTAAAGGATCCTGGCTGGTCCAGTTTCTTATCTGGCAGGCCGTAACGGGTGACTTTTCGGTTTCAAATGCATCCATCACCAAGAACAAGTCTGCAGGCTGTGCCATTTCCACCCCGGTGGTGGGCAATGGTAGCCGACTGAGAGCATCAGCGCAGTTCTCTGTGCCTGGCCTGTGGCAGATTACATAGTTGTATGGATACAGCATGAGCGCCCATCTTTGGATGCAGGCAGAGGCATTGGTGTTAATCCCTTTGCTCTCTGAGAATAGCGATATGAGCGGCTTATGGTCAGTTTCTAAGTCAAACTTGAAACCAAACATATACTGGTGCATTTTTTCACCCCGTAAATGCATGCCAGAGCTTCTTTTTGAATCATGCTGTAGGCCCTTTCGGCTTTGGACCAACTCCTGGATGCATAGGCGACCGGTTGCAATGTTCCCGATTCGTTAGATTGTTGTAACACACACCTGACCCTGTACACCCAACCCAACACATCGCAAGCTAGCACTAAACATTTACATGGGTTATACAGAAGAAACAGTTTGTTGGAACATAACAGATTTCTGGCTTTCTCAAAAGCAGCCTCTTTTGATTTCCCCCATACCCAGTCGTCTCCCTTGCGCAGTAGCACATGTAAGGGTTCAAGTAAGGTGCTTAAGCCGGGTAGGAAATTACCAAAATAGTTGAGGAATCCTAGAAATGACCGCAGCTCCGTCACGTTCTGTGGTCACGGTGCGTTCCTGATGGCCTCCGTCTTGGCGTCGGTGGGTCTGATGCCATCTGCTGCGATTCTCCTCCCTAAGAACGCGACCTCTGGTGCTAGGAAAACACACTTCGAGCGTTTCAACCTGAGTCCTAGGTCTAGATCTAGCCGACTTGGAACCTCTTCCAGGTTCTTCAAGTGTTCGATGGTGTCCCGACCTGTGACCAGTATGTCGTCCTGGAAAACCATGGTGCGCGGAACCAACTTTAGCAGGCTCTCCGTGTTCCTTTGGAAAATTGCTGCGGGCGATCGAATCCCAAACAGGCATCTATTGTAGATGAACAAACCTTTGTGCGTGTTGATGCAGGTGAGCCCTCTGGTGGCGGTAAGATACAGGTTGCCTAGGATTGCATACATAACAGTTTTGGTCTCCATATTTAAGGAAGGATATACATGCATTGGAGGCTGTTCAGAGAAGGTTCACTAGGTTGATTCCGGAGATGAGGGAGTTGACTTATGAGGATAGGTTCAGTAGGTCCTGTACACATTGGAGTTCAGAAGAATGAGAGGTGATCTTATTGAAACTTATAAGATAATGAGGGGGTTCAACAAAGTGGATGCAAAGAGGATATTTCCACTCATAGGGGAAACTAGAACTAGGGAACATAATCTTAGAATAAAGGGCTGCCCATTTAAAACTGAGATGAGGAGAAATTTCATCTCTCAGAAGGTTGTAAATCTGTAGAATTCTCTGCCCCAGAGAGCTGTGGAGGCTGGGTCATTGGATATTTTTAAGGCGGAGATAGACAGATTTTTGAGTGATAAGGGAGTAAAGGGTTATGGGGAGCAGGCAGGGAAGTGGAGCTGAGTCCATGATTAGATCAGCCATGATCTTAATGAATAGTGGAGAAGGCTTGAGGGGCAAAATGGCCTACTCCTGCTCCTATTTCTTATGTTCTTATGTTCTTAAATACTGGCCTTGCCCACATCCCGAGAATGAATAAAAAGAAAATTCAAGTATTTTCTGTTTTAAATTTCAATAATGTTTCGTTCTGCACTAGGACCTTTACTAATACTTGCCAGCAGAGAGTTGCACGGTCGGGAGAAGCAATGTATGAAGTTCCATTGCCTTCCATAATATTCAGCTACAGCAACTCTAGTGTCCTGGCATGAACTGAATGGCTTGACTTAAACACGAACAACTGGAGTGTAGATGTTTTCAGTATAAGGGGTGTCACAGTTGTATGAGGCAGACTGTTGGGCTGGGTGCACTTTGCCTTTATGTCATTGTTCATAGGTTTATATGTAACCTTTAGGGCTGCTGACCGAGGGCCGTGCGGCCTCGATGATCTGAAATAGCCTCCTTCTGCGTTGTAAATTTCTATGTTTCTATGGGGCCAAGTTTCGGCCTGAGTTGCTCCTGTTTTTTTGGAACAACTGGTTTAGAATGGAGTATCTTAGAAATTGCAATTCTCGGCATTTAGTTTGCTCCAGTTCTAGTCAGTTGGAACAGTTTCACTTTGGAACAGAATTTATTTTTCAAAAGGGGGCGTGTCCGGCCACTTACGCCTGTTTTCAAAGTTTAGGCAGTGAAAACTTACTCCAAACTAACTTAGAATGGAGTAAGTGAAGATTTTTGTACGCTCGAAAAAACCTTGCCTACACTTAGAAAATCAGGCGTAGGTTACAAATCAGGCGTAGGGAATGGGGTGGGGGAGGGGAAGGGAAGTAAATAAATTCTACAATAATTCAACAGTCATACTTATACAAATAAAGATTCAACCTGAATAAAAATTTATAAGCAAAGCAAAGATTAAATAATCCATGTTCCTACCTGTGTGAAACAGCAGCAGCCTTCGAGCTGCTGTGCTTCAGGCAGGCCTTCCATGTTGGAGACAGGGGTGGCATCAGTGTCTCGATGGCAGCCCAACAGCGGCAGCAAGCAGCCTTCGAGTTGCGGTGCTTCAGACAGGCCTTCCTTCCATCAGTGGCTGGCTGGCAGCCGAAGGAACAACAAGCAGCCTTCGAGCTGCGAAGGGTTTGAGGCCATTCGGCCATGCGATAGGGGCGGCGTCAGTGGCTGGCCGGCAGCCGAAGAAACAACATACAGCCTTCGAGCTGCGAAGGAGGTTGAGGCCATTTGGCCACGCGATAGGGGCATCGTCAGTGACTGGACAGCAGGCAAAGACACAGCAATCGAGCAGCCTTCGAGCTGTGAGGGGGACTGAGTCCATTTGGCCAGGGACAGGGAGAGGCAGCCACATAGACAGTTTTAAACTTAAATTTGCAGAATGAGTGCTGCATTGTCAACATCACGTATTATGCAATGGTTCGCTATCAATTCACTACATAGGAGAGAATTGATTAGAGCTCACCGCACCAGGAACGTCATAGCCCATAGGTTGATGGGCAGGAGACCTTACCCACGTCAACAATATCGAGCCAGGCGCTCGTACCTGGACATGAGCGAGGCTGATTGTGTGAAAAGGCTGCGTTTTCGCAGAGAAGTTGTCACTGAGATCTGTGATATGCTGAGAGCAGATTTGCAGCCCAGAAGCAGAACTGCCCTGTCTGTTGCAGTAAAGGTAACAGCTGCACTTTCTTTCTATGCCTCGGGATCGTTTCAGACTACAACTGGAGATGTGTGTGCCATCTCTCGACGTGCAATACATGCCCGCGTTTACCAGGTCACGGCTGCACTGTATGCGCGAAGGAATGACTTCATCAATTTCCCAATGACCGCACAAGCGATCCATGAGAGGGCTGTGGGCTTCTTCAGGATTGCTGGCTTCCCAAAGGTACAGGGCTGCATTGATTGTACCCACATAGCCTTGCGAGCACCTGTGGAGGATTCTGAGCTGTACCAAAATAGGAAAGGTTTCCACTCTATCAACGTGCAGCTCGTGTGTGACGACAAGCAGCGCATCATGTCAGTCGATGCGAGATACCCTGGCAGCACTCACGATGCGTTCATCCTACACGACAGCATTATATCTGACATGTTTGAGCAGCAGCCAGAAGGGCAGAGCTGGCTACTGGGAGACAAAGGGTACGGCGTGATACGGACAGAAGCTGGCCGTCAATACAACATGGCGCACATTGCGACGCGCAGCATCATTGAGAGGACCATTGGCATATTGAAACAGCGATTCCGATGCCTGGACCATTCCGGAGGACAGTTGCTATATCTCCTCAGATTGTCGGTCACTTTACTGTTGTGTGCTGCATGCTTCATAACTTAGCCATCATGAGGCAGCAGGAGCTGGTAGTGGAACCAGAAGACCTACGTGAGGGTCCAGTGCATGATGATAATATTACGGAACAGCAGGATGTGGATGATGACGACGATCAGGAAAGCATGCAAGTGCCTGATGCCGGAGCACGAGGTCGGAGGAGGGCCGTCCATCGTGCCCCTTAAACGATTGCTCGAGCCTTGCGCCAGCAGCTCATCCGTGAACGCTCTGCGACCACTGTTGCGTGTGGACATGTTTATTCTTTGCAATTGTTCCTACATTGTGTTGTGTTAATGGAACATGAAACAGTTTACTGAAAAAATATTTTATTGAAAAGTTAATGTAATTGTCATAAAATATTTGTTGTATCAAACTATACTTTTTAATATTACTCTTGAAGATCACTTAAAAACTTTAAGATCACTTATAAACTTGTAAAGTTACAAAAGTTACAAAACAATCTCAATGTGAAAAATCTTACACTCTGAAGATCACTTAAACTTCAAGATCACTTTTTAGGTGCAAAATTAAATAAGATACAAAATGTGAGAGCATTTACACTATAAGATCAGTTAAAAATCATAAGATCACTTATAAGTTGTAAAATTACAAAACTTACAAAACAATTTCAATTTGAAAAACTTTACTACAGCTACATCAAGGACAAGAACATAAGCAGCAAAGAAAGGCTGCAAAAGCTGCAACCATCTCTCATCCTTATCTCAGTGAATGGTCACTTCTTCATGGGGGTGTCATTTGATTGGCCGGGCTGCTTGCCCTTATTGCAGCAGCTACCTCAACCAGGCCCTCTCTGACGGCCTGTGCCGTCGATTGCACTCTCTCGAACATTCCCTCCCTAAGTTCCCGTGTCATTACTGCTATTTCTCCCGTCAGGACCGTCACCTCTTCACCCACTGCACTGACGCCACCGATGAGTGATCGGGTAAGCTCATTGGTCTCCATACCCAATGCCACAACCTGAGCCACATCTGTTGCATGCTGCATCGCAGGAGAGCGTGTCTCCAATCTCCTTCTCCTCTGCCTGGGTCTGCCTCGTGGCGCCACTACACTGGGAGGCGCGGGCACGGACGGTGGGACGCTCGGTGTTGCAAGCGGCACCACTACACAGGGAGGTGCGGGCTGGGACTGTGGGGTGCTGTGTGTTCCGACGGCAGTACTAGAGAGAGAGGCTCGAGCTGGGATGGTGGGACGCTCGGTGTTCCAGACGACAGCACTCGAGTGCGAGCCGTGGGCTGGGATGTTGGACGAATGGGTGTAAACTGCTCCATGATATCAGCAGCAGCACTGGGACCCGCAGTGTCGGAATCAAAACCATAGTAGGTGGAACCAGAACCTATGCGAGAGGGAGGTGCAGGCTGGGACGGTAGTGCACTGACTGTAGAATGCTGCATTATACCAGCAGCACCACTGGGACCCGCAACATCGGAATCAAAACCATGGAAGGTGGAACCAAGTCCTATGCTAGGGGTTGAAACTCTGATGCCCCTTGATGGGGGTTCATAAACATTAATTTGGAAGCTCTCCCCTGCAGACATTTCAGTCATCGCTGCCATGATCCAGTCTGGTTCGTCCGCATCTGGTTATATTCATTCTTGTTCTGTACCCTCAGGATCCTCAGGGTTGGCAGCAGCAGCAGCAGCATCATCATCATCATTGTCATCATCATGTTCTGCAAAATACATCAGAACAGTCAAATGTTTAACAGCAAGGGAGGGTGGCATGAGTACTCTCACACATAGCAGGTTAGGCAGCAGGTTGATTTAAAGGGCCACGATGCATTTTCAGGACTTGTCCTCTTCCTCGCGTGCGGGCCCAGCTTGTGCTGTACCGATTGCTTTTCTCCATGTACGACTTATCATAGCAGCTACCCTTTGTTCCAAGGGTGTCAGTGGATGTAGATTGGGTGTGCCTCCTCCTGTCCAAGTTGCCTCCCTTTTGTTTTGGGCCAATTTCTTCTGCAAAGAGTAAAATATAACTTTTTACAGAGTGTGTCAGTCTGCAAGGTGGGACACACAGATAGCCAGGTTACAATTACGATTAAATTAAAAATGGGAAATATTACTTACACTAACTACTTGACCAAGGTCGTGCCATTTCTTTTTACACTGACTTCTAGATCTCCTGGTATGCACCACTGCGCAGTAATCTTCTGCAACTTGGTTCCAGCGTTTCTTCATTTCTTTTGGTGGCACTTTTATGCGACCTCTGTTGCTGGTATCCAGCTCCTGCCATCTCTGCTCAATTACGTTGACTAATATCTCCACTTCCTCATGCAAGAAATTCTTTGTTCTTGGTGGACGTTGATCCATTGCAAAGTTGAATTGCACTCTTATTCCTCAAAACACACTGTCCTTAATTTGCATGCACCAATGCAGCACCGGTTCTGCAAGTTTAGCAGTGAAAAGCTGCATTCACTGATTTCAGCAGGTGATTTATTCAACAGTGCTGCTAAAAGCACTCCTTCACACACAAAAATATCACAAAAATTAAATAACAAGCCTTTCCAGCGGTCCAAGAGACAAATCTTCACTTTTTCTGCAGTCCCTTTAAAAATGGCCGAGTGCCAATGTTTGTTTCACACTGCGCGTGCGCACATGCTCCAACGCGCACGTGCAGGGTTGCCGGCACCACGGTGCCTTATTTCAATTAGACCCGCCCCCCCCACTGCTTACAGAATCGGCGCGAGTGTCTGGCTCTGCCCCCCGCTGTGATCTGCGTGCCGCGCCAAGCTGGCTTAGAGCTCCGAAGAGCCGGAGAATCTGGCAGTTTTTTTCCTGCGCACTTTTGAGCGCGAAGAACAAGCGTCCAGCTCGGGGCTGCGCCATTCTAGGCGCAGCCCGAAACTTCAGCTCAATGTTTCTAACTACTGTGTTGCTGCACTGGTCATAACCTTCCAGGGTGCTGCCAGCTCAAGCCACAGACAATAGATGTTATAAAGAGTAAACCCTGGCATGGAGTATGCCCCATCCTTATACTGGGTATTAGATTTCATTGGAGTCCGTGAGCAAATAAATATTATTCTCTCCAGCATGACTAACAGTTTTATACTACACCCACACATGTGTCCAACTGTGGCTCCCAAACTATAAAGGTGAGTGCTAAATGCAGTACCTCTAACAATCCTACCAGCAGATTATCTCACCCCACAGCTGATGATCAATCAGATGAAATGTTGCTGGTTCCCAGATCTCCAGGTACCCGCCCACAGCCTCAGCCATTGTGCTGGCTGCACATTAAGCTATTTGTTGTTGAGCTATCATCATCTGTGAAATCGCCAAACAATGGAACTGCACAGAGGGCCAACCCATCAAGATGAATCCTTTGTTAGGCTCCTATAGGTGACCAGTATCAGGTGATTATGGATAATCAAAAAGGCTGAAGTTTGAAAACCTGGCCAGGTAATTATTTTTTATCATCTAGGTCAGAAAATAATTTGTGGCCATTCACGGTGGATGGCACTTCCCCCAGTCAATGGTGAGGTAATCATACAATAGCCACATCTCCTGTAGAGGAACTGAATCCGTCCCCCAATGGTGCGGGCCGTAACAGAGCAACTGAGGTACAAATAGAATGCTGGAAACAGTCAGCAGGTCAGGCAACGTCTGTGGAGAGAGGAAGGTAGGGCTATAATTGAAGGTCAATGACCTTTCGTTAAACCTGTGATGTTAACGCTGCCTTGCTCTCTCTACAGAGGCTGCCAGATCCCCTGAGAGTTTCCAGCATGATTTGGTTTTCAGTTTCAGATTTTCATCCCCGGTAGTATTTTGCTTTTTGAGGTGCAAAGGTCCTTTTTCCAGCTGCACCACTGCACTAAAGCTGCCCTTTTGTGATTCTAGGATTCCCACTCTTCTACCTCAAACCATCTTTACCGGTTGCACGCAATCACTTGCGGTAGATGTGTTTCGAACCCTTGTCTTTGCTCTCAGAGTTGCCACCCATACTTGGTTTCGAAGCACACACATACTCCTGTTCTCCCTGGAACACTGAGCTGAATATTAAGCTCAGAAAAATGGCACAAATAATACAATTACATTTTAATTTGTCATATTTCATAGGACCTGCAAAAAAAAAATGAAGCTTTAAATGAGTAAATAATGGAATCACTGTTTGTATAACAATCTGTATACGGCTGTTCAAGGCACAGAATTCATGTTTAGCACAAACTTCAGTCTCTGATTTATTTTACATTAATGATTTAATATCTAACTCTGCACTTTGAGAACTAATTAGAGACAACTGATGGTTGGGAAATCAGTTACAACAAACTATATTCAAAAACAGTACAGGTGATACTCAACATCTATAAGTAGAAAAGGCAAATTAGCAAGTCGGGTTTAGACCCTTAATCAGAACTGAAAACAAATAGATAAAGCAATCAGTTTAGTAAGATGGCGGGGGCGGGAAGAGAAGTTTAGAGAGAAGCAATAAAAAACTCAATCACAGAGAGGGAGTCAGTGGATGAATGACAACAAACTGTTCAATAGAAAACTGTTGAATGCCAAAAAATAACAGTGAAGCAATAGAAAGACATTAATAGAACAGAAGGAATGTGCAAATAGAGAAAAGACATGACTGGCCCAAACGAAAGGATCAGAAAGTGAGGGAAATTAGAGAGGAGAGGAGAACAAAAATGTAATAGAAGGATGTCTGAAATAATAAATAGGTGAGCATATTGTAATTAGACACGTGACGGAAAAATCTCAAAAAATTTTCACATTAGCAACACTGGGCCACTGGTGCCTTCCTGAAGGCTCAATATTGCTATGGGCAGCAGTAAGTAGATTTAAAAACTCAATGCCTATGTAATCAATATGCATAAGCTAAAGTGCTTCTCATATTTTTTTTAATGGACCCGACTGCTGCCAATGAATCGGAAGTGGACTGCGCATGGGCACTGCCGGTTCGTCACGGGAGCAGGTTCGTTAAAAAAATATATAAATGTCGTGAGGGAGCGGGCTGCTTCAAAAATGCCAGGAAAGAGCGGGCCAGAAGAGAGCAGGCTGTGAGGAAAAATGGTGGTCAAAAATGCTCTGTGGAAAAAAAAAGAAATATCCGGTTCCAGATTAATGCACAGTATGCTTCTGTGCAGCTTCCGGTCGTTGGCAAGAGTCATTCCATTTTCAGCTTGTGCCCAGCCCTGAGTTGGATGTCTGCACTACACTGAAGCCAACCACAGCCATTACCAGGCCACACCCTAGTGGAGTTCGGGGAGCCTATTATTATCCTGAAAGTTGGCCAGGATCAGAGGCACATGCATCTGTTGGACAGAACTTCTGCCGCAGTTAAGCTGTGCCAGGATTTCACAAGACCTGAAAGCCCTGGCCTATGGGGCTTTGCTTTGTCATTACAGGTTGTACCTCTCCAGTCCGGGACTCTTTAGTCCGGAAACATCCCTGGTCCGGCACCAATCCTGGAGTGGGTAGCGTACCGCGTTGTTCGTTGAGGTAACCGGGCCGAGCAAGGAAAAGGAAGGGAAGGACAGGCAGGCTGACTGAGGCGCTGAAGCTGGGCCTGGCCCCAGGTTCTCTCTCTTTCTCACTCCCCCTGCCGCCCGCTGCCACCGCTACCACCACCGCTCTCCCCTCGCCTTCACCGTGGCTCAGCAGGAGACTCGGGTCCTGATCGGAGGCTCGGGGCTCAGCGGCTTGTGGCTCAGCTCTCTCTCTCCCCGCCCCGCCGCTTCTCTCCCCACCGCGTCACTTCTCTCTCCAGCACTTCAGGATGACTAAATGCTGCGCAGTAGGCTTCTGCGCTGCGCATGTGCAGAGCATGTCCGGGTCGTTGTCACCAGTTGACTTCCTGTGGTTCGGAAAATTCTCTGGTCCGGCACCGGTCAGGTCCCAAGAGTGCCGGACTGGAGAGGTACAACCTGTACTTTAATTACTCCAAGCTATGACTTTCAGGACAGCAGTTAAGAGGCTTCTTCAGCTTGCTCCACATCTATTGAACTTGCATAGTAGTTACTGCTGCAATTAGAATAAGTGTCCCGGTGTGGATTACCTATTTGGTATCGTATCATTTTCAAATACCATTGTAAATATGAACTGAAAATAAAAGACACTGTGGTTTTGGTCTTTTTCTCATTCTGAAACCAAGATTACACCATTTGTCTCCCAATACAATCCATGTCCATCGTCATGTCATCTAAGAATTTCTACAATAAATCCACATTTTCAATCTTTCAATCTGTCACGTTTTATTTTAAAAACTGAATTTTATCCCCTCCTGGGCATGTTTTAAGGTTTTCAACTGCACTTACAACTAATATCACTTAGTTTGCAACAGTTCAAAATCTTCAGCCTGAATTGGACAATATGTGGCCAATTGTTTTAGGTCAAATGTTTGAGGATTCTTGCCCACTTCCCCCTATCTTTACTCACCACCAGCAAAATGTATCCTAGTTGAAGGCACAGCAGTTCAGATAAAGGGTCATACTCAAAAGCAGAAGTCACACTCGAAAGATTAACCAACTTATCTCTTTTAGTGGCTGATGAATTTGCTGTGCATTTCTAGTGTTTCGTGAATAAGGGCTTAACCATTGAACCCTCACATGTTCCCAATCACTTTTTTTTCCTCTTACATGTCCTGTCAATCATTTTAGATAAGGGTGTGGATTTTCGGCTTCTCCGATTTTGGGGCGAAAAAGGAGGCAGGACGGAAAAATGACTGCCCAATTAACGTTATCGATTAATTTTAACTTTAACGTATCTTTTTTTCAGTTTATCCAACTTATCGGCATCGACAGGGCTGGACCGCCGTGTTTTTCCTGGTGATCATCGTGGCACGGCATATGGGTCGGGTGAGACTCGAAACTCGCAGCGGTATGGCAATGTGAGCCATTACACATGGCGCAGTTCTCCCCGGCAGTGCTTCTAAGCTCCGCCGCAAAAACCGACCCGAGGATCGTGACCGGGCGAAAATCAGCTGACCGCCCCATTTTTCGGCGTGGACTGTCAAAACGCAGCGAAAATCCGGTTGCAAACCACCCGAAATGCCAGCCGAAGGTGCCGGCATGAGTTCAAAGGACTACTTCCCATTTTGTACTCGAGCCAACTTTTTCACTAAAGGCATTGACAGGAGGAATTCCAACCCCAAGATACTCTAATCAGACATTGGGCTAGATTTTCGGTTTCGAAAACGGTAGTTTTACGGCAAAATTACCGTTTTCGCTGCGCTACCATTTTTAGGCTGAACTTTCGGCCTTCACATCTCGGTGAAGTCAGCGTTGCAAGAGGATTTGCGGCGCAAACCGCGAGTTTCGCCGACTTTTGCCCGGGGCCGGTAACACTGCGAGCGAAGCCTTGGGAGGGAGGAAAAACAAAAAAAATTGCAAAAAGCATTCAAAAAACATTCAAAAAACCCTTAGCTACTAAATCGCAGAGAAATCATTAAAAAATAAAAAATTAACTTACATTTTTGCAGGTCTTCATAATTACCGCTGCTGGCAGGGCTGCAACGCAGGTTTGACCTGTCGGTATTCTGGGCGCGACGTACGGGTCCGGATAGAGCTGAAAGTATGACGGTATGAAAGTAACGCAATCCGTGGTGTTGCACGTAGTTTCATGTTGGCACTCCTCTCCCCCGGCGGTACGTGAAAGCGCCACCACAAAGAGGTCACCGAGGATCCCGCCGACCGGGTTTTCGTCGCAGAGGGTCAGAGCGAAAAAACGGTCGCTAATTCGGTGAAAGTCTAGGCCATTGTATATTAACATACACAAGACTGAGAGCAACGTATTCAGCACAGGAAACACCACTATTTATGGAACAGTGTGAATAGCATAAAATTTACATAGGATATACGACACAGAAACAGGCCAATTGGCCCAACCAGCCCATGCCGGCGTTTATGATCCACTCGCGCCTCCTCCTGTCTTTCCTCACCTAAATCTACCAGTGCCCCCCTCTATTCCTTTCTCTCTCATATGCTTGTCTAGCCTCCCCTTAAATGCATCTATAGTATTCGCTTTAACCACTCCCTGTGGTAGCGAGTTCCACATTCTCAACACTCTTTGGGTAAAGAAGTTTCTTCTGAATTCCCTATTAGATTTTTTGCTAACTATCTTATATTGATGGCCTCTAGTTATGCTCTTCCCCAATAGTGGAAACATTCTCTCTGTATCCACTCTATCAAAACCTTTCATAATTTTAAAGACCTCTGTTAGGTCACCCCTCAGCCTTCTTTTTTCAAGAGAAAAAAGACCCAGCCTGTTCATCCTTTCCTGATATGTATACCTCGCATTTCTGGTATCATCCTTGTAAATCTTCTCTGCACCCTCTCCAGTGCCTCTATATCCTTTTTGTATTATGCCGACCAGGGTAAATGTGGTCTAACCAAGGTTCGATACAGGTTTAGTATAACTTCCCTACTTTTCAATTCCATACCTCTAGAAATAAACCCTGGTGCTTGGTTTGATTTTTTTATGGCCTTGCTAACCTGCGTCGTAACTTTCAGTGATTTGTGTATTTATACTCCGAGATCCCTTTGTTCCTCTACCCCAACTAGACTCACACCCTCCAAATAATAAGTGACCTCCCTATTCTTCCTACCACAATGTAAGACCTCACATTTATCTGTGTTGAACTTTATTTGCCAATTATATGCCCATTCTGCAAGTTTATTTGTGTCCTCCTGTAATTTGTTGCAATCCTCCTCAGTATTGCTTATCGCCCCCCCCCCCCCCAATTTGGTGTCGTCTGCAAATGTAGAAATTGTGTTTTTGATTCCAAAGTCTAAATCATTAATATAAATTATGAACAGCAGTGGTCCCAGCACTGATCCTTGTGGAACACCACTACCACCTTCTGCCACTGTGAATAGCTACTTTTAACCCCTACTCTTGCTTCCTGTCTTGAAACCAGCTAGCTATCCATTCTGCTACTTGTCTTCTAACTCCCCATTCTCTGACTTTGTTCATCAGTCTATTACAGGGTACCTTATCGAAGGCCTATTAAAAATCTAGATAAATTACATTTACTGCATTAGCGTTGTCTACTCTCTCTGTTACCTCTTCAAAAAATTCAATGAGGTTGGTCAAACAAGACTTTCCCTTTTCTAATCCATGCTGACTATTCATTATTATATTTTCGGTTTCTAAATGTTCTTCTATTTTCCCCTTTAATAGGGATTCCATTATTTTTCCTACCACCGATATTAAGCTGACAGGTCTATAATTCCCTGGACATATTCTATTATATATATTAAATATAGGTATTACGTTAGCTATCCACCAGTCTTCTGACCCTGCATTTTTTTCTAATGAATTATTAATTATGTGTAATAATGCCTTTGCTATCTCTTCCCTAGATTCTTTTAAAATGCGTGCATGCAATCTATCCAGACCAGGGGGTTTATCCTCTTTGAGTTTGAGACCGGTCAGCCTGACATCGGTAGTGGGTTAGATGATGGAATCAATTATTAAGGATGTCATAGCAGCGCATTTGGAAAGAGGTGACATGATAGGTCCAAGTCAGCATGGATTTGTGAAAGGGAAATCATGCTTGACAAATCCTCTGGAATTTTTTGAGGATGTTTCCAGTAGAGTGGACAAGGGAGAACCAGTTGATGTGGTATATTTCGACTTCCAGAAGGCTTTCGACAAGGTCCCACACAAGAGATTAATGTGCAAAGTTAAAGCACATGGGATTGGGGGTAGTGTGCTGACATGGATTGAGAACTGGTTGTCAGACAGGAAGCAAAGAGTAGGAGTAAATGGGTACTTTTCAGAATGGCAGGCGGTGACTAGTGGGGTACCGCAAGGTTCTGTGCTGGGGCCCCAGCTGTTTACACTGTACATTAATGATTTAGACGAGGGGATTAAATGTAGTATCTCCAAATTTGTGGATGACACTAAGTTAGGTGGCAGTGTGAGCTGCGAGGAGGATGCTATGAGGCTGCAGAGCGACTTGGATAGGTTAGGTGAGTGGGAAAATGCATGGCAGATGAAGTATAATGTGGATAAATGTGAGGTTATCCACTTTGGTGGTAAAAACAGAGAGACAGACTATTATCTGAATGGTGACAGATTAGGAAAAGGGGAGGTGCAATGAGACCTGGGTGTCATGGTACATCAGTCATTGAAGGTTGGCATGCAGGTACAGCAGGCGGTTAAGAAAGCAAATGGCATGTTGGCCTTCATAGCGTGGGGATTTGAGTACAGGGGCAGGGAGGTGTTGCTACAGTTGTACAGGGCCTTGGTGAGGCCACACCTGGAGTATTGTGTACAGTTTTGGTCTCCTAACCTGAGGAAGGACATTCTTGCTATTGAGGGAGTGCAGCGAAGGTTCACCAGACTGACTCCCGGGATGGTGGGACTGACCTATCAAGAAAGACTGGATCAACTGGGCTTGTATTCACTGGAGTTCAGAAGAATGAGAGGGGACCTCATAGAAACGTTTAAAATTCTGATGGGTTTAGACAGGTTAGATGCAGGAAGAATGTTCCCAATGTTGGGGAAGTCCAGAACCAGGGGTCACAGTCTAAGGATAAGGGGTAAGCCTTGTAGGACCGAGATGAGGAGAAACTTCTTCACCCAGAGAGTGGTGAACCTGTGGAATTCTCTACCACAGAAAGTTGTTGAGGCCAATTCACTAAATATATTCAAAAAGGAGTTAGATGTAGTCCTTACTACTAGGGGGATCAAGGGGTATGGCGAGAAAGCAGGAATGGGGTACTGAAGTTGCATGTTCAGCCATGAACTCATTGAATGGTGGTGCCGAATGACCTACTCCTGCACCTATTTTCTATGTCTATGTTTTCTATGATTCGTTCATTTAATATATCCCCTGTTTTTATTTTAAATGTACTTATCTCATCACTAATCTCATCATCCAATGTCATGTCCACACGTTCAATCTCTTTGGTAAATACTGTTGCAAAATAATGATTTAATATTTCTGCCATCTCTCTGTTGTTACCTGTCTATCCCTTAATGGCCCCATTCCCATCCCAATCTTGCTTTTTTTATTGATGTGCCTGTAAAATATTTTAGTATTTGGTTTTATATTCCTTGATAATTTAATTTCATAGTTCTTCTTTGCCTTCTTAATTGTTTTTTTTTACTTCTCACCTAATCTTTTCATATTCTCCCTTATCATGCACTCCCCTGCTGTCTATGTACTTAATGTATGTCTCTTTCCTTGCCCTCAGTTGTTCCCTGATGGCTTTATTCACCCATGGAGTCTCATTAGTGTTTAGGTTGTTCTTTCCTTTTCGTGGAATATAATGTCCCTGCACTCTGTTGAATACCATTTTAAATGTTTCCAATTGCTGTTCTACATCATTTTTTGCCAATACTGTTACCCATTTTATTTTCCCAAGTTCTGTTCAAAAACAAAATTTACCAATATTATTTTATTTTACCACACTCTAGAGAGTTCTGCTATGATGTGCAGCCTCTGTCTTGTACTTTCCTTATATCATTCCTATGCTAACAATTCCAAGGCTGCCTTAGTATAGATCCTACACTTCAGACAGAATGTCGAACAGAACAAAGACTTGTTGTATAGATGGCTGTAAATGTTCATCAGTTGAAGCCTTCTGTGCCATTGTGTTATAACAGAGCTATAACAGGATTTTACAGTCCTGATGTTTTTCCATCAGACAATGCATGACATAAGCACTAAAAGCTCCAATTATCATACATTTAAGAACTCTTGAAGCCGACACATCATCCTGGTAATTGTTATCTTCAGCACTTATTTTACCCAAGTGTAGCAGTGGAAGGCACATCCCCTGTAGATATAATAACAGTCTGATATGGGTAAGTCTCATGTTCTCCTTAGTTTACGAAAAAACACGTTTCATTTTGGTAATAACAGCTTGTGCCTACTATGCTCAATTTAAGACTATCCGAAAGTACAGCTAGAGATTCTAAACAAGTAATCCATGAAACACAAAGGTTATCCTGCTGCTGGGTCCATGAAAGTATTGACTGTAATAAAAACAGAAGGTGCTGGAAATACTCAGCAGGTCAGGCAGCATCTGCGGAGAGAGAAACAGAGTTAACGTTTCAACTCGATGACCTTTCGTCTGAACTGGAAAAGCTTGGAGATACAGTGCAGAGGCAGGAAAAGAGGGAAGGGGAGGAAAGAACAAAAGGGAAGGTTTTTGATAGGGTGGAAGGCAGGAGAGATTAAACGACAAAAGGGGATGATGGTGCATGGCGAAAGGAGATGGAATTGGTAAAGGTTTTTGTGTAATTGTTCAGAGTTGAGCATTGTAGGCTGTAATATTAAGTTAACTGTGAATCTGTCACTTACTTGGATGTGCTCGCTTGGTGGAGGAAGATTTTATCGGTCTGTCAGCAATCCCTCCAGTTCTGATACCAGGATTAACTCAGTTGCATCAATGAGATGACTCATGACAAACTCAATCATTGCTATTTGATTGTGTGGAACAAAAAGGTGCACAGTGGGAGCAAGATACTAAAAGAACAAAGTATATTTTATAATTAGGAAGGGGTAGGATATATTTTATGAGCTAGAAGAATAGAATTTTAAAATGGCCCTAGGGAAGAGAGATAAAATGAATGGTAAGTGCCCACAAGTAAAACTTAGATTTAAAAAAATGTAAAGTTATATTTGATATCAGGTTAACATTACAGTAGCTTATTACTATTTCTTCAGTCACACAGTGTATAAGACAAAACCAGTCAGACCAGGGAGCCAACAATGGCCCTAAATTCCGGCCCCTCCGGGTATGTATGCTGTGCGCACGCACTCAATGAGGTCCCACAAGTTCTGGGTTTAGGTGCGCAAAGTGCATGAAGCCGGCACTTGCGATCAGTCAAACAGATCGCACGCATCCCTGGGAGACATAGAAACATAGAAAATAGGTGCAGGAGTAGGCCATTCGGCCCTTCGAGCCTGCACCACCATTCAATATGATCGTGGCTGATCACCCACCCCAGCACCTCCCCCCCACGCCCCCTCCACACCCCCCGACTCCCCCCAGCCGCAAGGACCACATCCAACTCCCTCCCGAACACATCCAATGAACTGGCATCAACAACTCTCCGCGGCAGGGAACCCCACAGGCCAACAACTCCCCGAGTGAATAAGTCTCTCCCAATCCCAGCCCCAAACAGCCCACCCCCCCATCCCAAGAGCGTGCCCCCACCCCCCAGCTCCGGACCCACCCAACACCGGGAACACTCCCCCCGCACCCAACCCGCCCCGTCCCGTCAGAATCCTTCCCAAATGTCGAACACTCCCGGATGTCGAGCCCCCAGCCCCGGCCACCCCGGAGCCACGCCCCCGCGACGCCATCCACACCACATCCACCAACCGCCATCTGCGCAGTCAACCCGTCCACCCCACTCTGAACACTCCCCGCACCGAGGCACAGAGCCCCCAGGCCCGCCCCTCCAACACACTTCGCCTCCCCAGACCGCCGCTGCAATGTGGCCCCTCCTGTCGAGCCTTTGTGGGCTATTTTCCCAATTCTTGCCCATCGAATGTCTTTCAAACTCTTATGCCTGGTAAAAGCAGAGTTGTAATAGGTAGAATTTTTCTACCTTATTTTAATATTAAATACCCTGTTATGAAGATAACTTTATTTTTAACACTATTAAAATATATTTTTTTTCAATTTCAAAAAAATTAATTTTTCTCCAAAACATTTAGGGCCTGAATTTGATGAAGGCCTCTGCCCACCTTAGTGCCGCCCAAACAGCCATCGATGGCTGCCGAGATACTAACGGTACTTTGAGCGGGGTTTTCATCAGAGAGGTCCCTCGAAGGTCGTCGGGCGGCAAATGAGCGACTTACGCCACCAATCTGGGCGGCAAGTCGGCGGGAGGTCTCATTCTTGATGGCAGAGGCGCTTGCCGCCCAAGTGCCGCCAAGGATGGAGTCGGGCCCACGAGGGTCGAAGAGCTGAAAAGTAAAAGCATAAAAAAAACCTTTACAACCCATTGAGAGACCTTCAGGGGACCCCATCCAGGTAAATCCCTGTAAAGAAAAAAATTACAAAAAGTGTACTAACTTTTTTCTCCCCATCTTCCTACCTACCGTCGGGGACAGACCAGCCTCCAGTCAGCGGTCCTTCTGCCTCCGACTGCCGCCAACTCCCGCCCGCATGATTATCGCAGCTCTGCGGGCGGGAGGTCAGTTGTGCAACTCAGCCATCCACTGACGTCGGCGGGCGCTTCCCGGCGGCTCTCCCCTGCAGCCCGCTCCAGGCCACGTCGAAAATGGCACTGGGTAGTTTGATGAGAGGAATGTCGGTGGCAGTCGGCAGCAGTGGGCGGTAAGTTCTTCAATTTCGGGCCCTTAATTTAATGCAATTTCTATTAAATTATTTTTTAAGTGGTGTCTTTTTAATTTATTTTTGTGTTTTATTTGATTTTAGGGGTGATCTCATTGATAGTAATGGGTGCTCAGTGCTCCTATTATTACCAATGAGAATATTGTGATTGGTGGTCCAGGCCCACGTGATCCCAGGAAGTGCTTATTCCCCTGGGATGCGTGGGCCTCTGCGCTGGGCTGTTTAGCTTGGCCTAGGACCTGAAGTGTTTGTTGGAGCGGGACCACCAGGAACATTCAGATTTTTCTTTTGGTCGGAGACATCCGCCCGCGGGAAGCCTCCGACCACAATCTTTGGCCCTTAATATCTGAACCTGGAAACAGCCTAAGGATTAATACTATGGAATGTTACTAGATTACTTTGAGGCGAGAGAGAAAACTGGAAGAACCTTGCCTTCTTGTAACCTTTCTCTATGTTTAGTCATCTTTGAAATGAATGGGTAGCGTCCAAGTGATAAAACAAATCACATATAGCATATTTTAGTAACAGAATAGGAGAAATGCAAGTTGTGGATGAAACAAGGATGAAACATCATACAGTGTGAGAACACTTTTTCAGCTATCTTGTATTATCCACACAGAAGTAGCTTTGAACTAGGAGTTTTTTTTATCTTCCGTTGTAGAATGAAGCAGTAGGAAAGGCTGTGAATGTTCAAGTAGTTTGTGGTAACTGACAGGTTGCTAATTTAACTTCACCATTTTAATTACATTATCATCTCTCAAGCATATTTTTTTGCATGTTAGCTGATGGTTGGGTAAGTATAGTTAACATCTCTCCTCTCCTGAGCTTTTGGCCGTGATTTCGCCAACCGTGGCGAGTCCAGGATGGCCGGGGTTGGTGGTAAGTGGCAAAGCCGCTCCTGGCTCCAGCCCGAACTGTGAAGAACCTTCCATTGATGGGGCTTGTTAAGCCCGCCCTGCGAGGTTCCCAGCCAATTAAAATGGAGCGGGTCGGACGACGTAATTTGTTGACGTGTCATCAGCCGGTTTCCTTAAAGGGACCATGGTCACATTGATTCTGACAGTTGTTCTGTCAGTGTTCTGCAGCATTGAAGTGCAGCAAACACTGACAAACATCACACAGAGATGCACGGCTGTACCCAGGTTCTCCCATCACTCCCTCCAGATGCTTATGGAGGGAAACACAGCACGCAGAAAGGTTCTCTGATCTCAGTAGATCACGAAATGTTACTGCAAATCCACACACAACCCTACCCTGCTGTGCCACTCATCACATCCCCATCATTCTTCCCTACCCTACTCCTGCACCTCCTTACTCACACCAACTTACCTTGCACCTCCACCCATCCCTCTCTCACTATCTACATTATCACATCCGCATCTCACTAGCCATCCCTCACACTCACCTTCATCCTTGTCCAATCATACCAATTAACAACACACAAGGGTAGGCACTTGGGTCTTTTAGACAATATTCATGTAGAGTTTCAGTTAATGTGTTCTCAAACATTGAAATCTTTATTCTGAACACTTTGCGTTCTTGGACAGATTTGTGTGAACCTTTGGAAGTGGCTTAGTGAGTTATAATGAATGGTGAGACATAAGGGTATCCCCGCAATGGTGATGAGTGTGAAAGGAATGACTTGGGCATTGCAGTGATGCCTTATGTTGCTGGTATGGGGTGGATACCAACCTGGCGCAACAAGTGGCAGCATCAAGTGAAGTAAATGTGACCATGGTGAGGCCATCCCAGGCATCCCAAGCTGCAATGTGGTCGGGTGCTGATGCCCTGTGTCCTGTGCAGCATCAGGTGATTATGGAGAAGGTTGGTGTTGTTGGTGGTGATGTTGGTGCGTTTAGTGATGTTGGTGTTGGGGCTGATCATGGTGGGAGTCTGAGGACCAAGGTGATATTTTCTCAAGGGCACCGATGCTGCTGGAAAAGATGGCAGCTGAAGTTGAGATGACAGAAGCGATCTGTCGATGGTGAGAGAAGTTGCTCCAAGGAGTTCACTGGAGACACTTCCAAACTGCATACAGCTCAAAAATGTCCTCCAAATTCTGAAGGCTTGATTGGAATGTGAACAGCTTTACACTACATCTGTAGCTGTCAACTAGTCAAAACGAAGGAGAGTCACTGAGAACCCGACACACTTACCTGACGTGAAGGCCGAGCGATGGGAAGCTGCTGAGAACTTGGAAAAATGGTAAGTACCTGGTAAAATTATTTTTAAATACCTCTAAACTACCTCTTAGTAATCTTAATTAGCTGGTATCGGGATAGCGGGCCCAATCCTGCACTCGCAGGCCTTTGAGTGCATTTCTTTGGCGCTGGAATATTTTTTTTCTTCTACTAGCTGATATTACTTATGATTTAAAATCCTGATTCCAGGTTGTGGTCCAAGTATTCCAGGCAAAGAACGCTAGCGGAAGGAACTTAAGTCAGTCAATGTGTTAGCAACTATGACTCAGCTTACTAAAGATGCAGTTTCGCTGCCTTGATTGATCAAGTGGTGTGCGAAAGTACAACTCACAGAAAGTACATTATTTGCTTATTGCATGATTGATTATTATTAAGTTTTGCAGCAAATTAGAGACTTGCTGGGCAGAAAGTGACATTAATGATAGTGATGAGAATAAAGCTAAAACACTTGAAGCCTGAAGGTAGAAGAGAGAGCTCATTCTGCTGTACGAAGAAGTACACATGTCTGATTTACAGAAAACAATTTCCACAAAAGTTGGCTTGGATTTTCTTGATTGTTATTTTTTCTAAATGGAAAAAATAATTTTGAATTATTACTTGTTTTATGCACTTTGCCTTCAGACAGTGAAGCTTTGGTTCGCTGTGGAGGAAGTTATGGAGATATAGTCACCCTAGCCCATGGACAAAAGCCAGAAGCTGTGGCTAATATATTTTGGCATTTTTCCCCAGTTAGTCTTTTTTAATTGGACTTCTTTATGAAGCACTTTATAAGCCAATTCTGTCACCATTTATATGAGGAGCAGCTTTGCTAATTAGGCTTACTTCTAATCCACTCCAGTTAATAATCACAATAGAATTAAGGCCCGATGTTTGTTCTAACTGCACCTAATTTTCATTTTGGATCATTTCAGCTTTGTTCTTAATTAGTCTCTCTTTGAATATACCAACAAGGCTCTTAGAGGCAAATTTCCTAAATATTTTATTACCTTAATAAGGAACTAATGTATGATCTTAGTTACAGGATCATACTTTAGTTCCTTAATGGTTTCAATAAACATCTTATTGAAACATAGATGTTATAGGGGATTGACAAGGTGGATGCAGAGAGGATGTTTCCACTGATGGGGGAGACTAGAACTAGAGGGCATGACCTTAGAATAAGGGGCTGCCCATTTAAAACTGAGATGAGGAGAAATTTCTTCTCTCAGATGGTTGTAAATCTGTGGAATTTGTTGCCTCAGAGAGCTGTGGAAGCTAGGACATTGAATAAATTTAAGACAGAAATAGATGGTTTCTTAAATGAGAAGGGGATAAGGGGTTATGGGGAGCGGACGGGGAAGTGGAGCTGAGTCCATGATCGGATCAGCCATGATCATATTAAATGGCGGAGCAGGCTCGAGGGGCCCTATGGCCTACTCCAGATCCTATTTCTTATGTTCTTAGGTTCTTATGAATATTCTTTTCTATTTAATTGAAGGACATTTCTTTTTTCTCTTGGAGACGAGGAATTAGCAGAGGAAGTGATAATTGGGTGGCAGAAAGGGACTCCTCAGAAAATATAGAACAGGTAGAATAATTGATCAAAACCTACTACTTCGGAAGCATGATGGAGCCAATCTCTGGGAGGATGTCTGCCAAGAGCGACAACTGCAGTAAAAGACAATTCTCCTTAGAACCAAATTGTTCACAGGTCAACCAAATCTTCTTTGGTGCCAAGGAGCAATGTCATCTGCTAATTGTGATGTCAACTGACCTGTTAACAGATAGTGGGAAAAACATGTTTGGAGAACATTGGTATGAGAACTATAGGCTACAGGGAGATAAGGAGGAAGTTGGGATGCCATGGGACAGATTTTCCAGTGATATCCGCTTCTGTTTTCACCCCGGAGGAGCGGCAATGGCGGCGGTGAGCTCTTCTGGGCAGACGGTCAGCTTCCTGCTCCCCGTTGGGGTTTTCCAGGCCGGTTTTGCGGGGTGCAGAGCAGTACCGCCGGGAAGAGTTGAGTCCGTGTGCAACACCCCTGGTTGTGACACCGGATCGCTTGTTGGGTCCCACCTGACCCATAATGATCAGCCATGATCTTATTGAATGGTGGTGCAGGCTTGAAGGGCCGAATGGCCTACTTCTGCTCCTATTTTCTATGTTTCTATAAGCCCCACAGCGCGTCCTGCCACGACCACATATGAAAACGAGCAATCCGTCCTATACCGGCTACAGTGAGGTAAGTAATGCTGACCTCGGGTAAATGTGATTGTTTTTTCTCTTAATTGTTTTATGTTGTGGTGGCGTGGGTTATGTATTAGGAATGTTTTGGGTTTTTTTCAGTTTTTTTTTCTCCCCAGGCTTCTCTCAGAGCGCTCCCAGGCTGAATGTTTAGCTCGGGATTTTCACATGCTCAGCCGGCCAAGCGCCCTTAGAGAGGTGTACAACCCCTCCCTTAGCATTCCGACCCACACTCAGGGCCCAGCTGTCCAATTTTGATGTCTGAGGCGCAAACTGTTCCCGACGCAAACTTTATCGCCCCGCCACCATTACCGCCCCGAAATCAGCAAAGCCGAAAATCCAACCCAGTTTATCTTTTGTGAATTGCCTAAATGAGTGGAGAATTAATTTACTGACACCTGTGAATTAAATGGCGGAGCAGGCTCGAGGGGCCATATGGCCTACTCCTGCTCCTATTTCTTATGTTCTTAGGTTCTTATGAATATTCTTTTGTATTTAATTGAAGGACATTTCTTTTTTCTCTTGGAGACGAGGAATTAGCAGTCATCAGATCTTTAGCAGAGGAAGTGATAATTGGGTGGCAGAAAGGGACTCCTCAGCAAATATAGAACAGGTAGAATAATTGATCAAAATCTACTACTTCGGAAGCATGATGGAGCCAATCTCTGGGGGGATGTCTACCAAGAGCGACAACTGAAGTAAAAGACAATCCTTAGAATCAAATTGTTCATAGGTCAACCAAATCTTCTTTGGTGCCAAGGAGCAATGTCATCTGCTAATTGTGATGTCAACTGACCTGTTGAAGTACTTGGTCTTGGAGAAGTCACAGTTGTGCAGTTAAATCAATGCACGCCAATTGCATTTGCCTAATGATGCTTTCTTCTTGCACTGGAATTAAAGAAATGCATTTTTTTGGCAAATGTCTACATACAAATTCTTTATAAAGTAGGATTGTGTCTTATAACTCTGTGTAATAGAGAATTCCCCTCGTCAACAGTGGTAAGATGTGCCCCTACATTAACAGGTGAAAAACCTTGCACTTCAAGCTTTCTTTTGCTTGCATTTGCAATCGTGAGTGACTATAATGTAATTTATATCAGTGCAGCAGCATAACCAATTCCAACTGTAACACTACAGGCCACTGAATTTTAAGAAGAAAAGCATAAAACAAATAAATGAGTATCTTTGCACACTGTACAAATTACCATTCAAGCAACATAACACATCGGGCTACTTCTCACCAAATCTGAAGTTTCAGATCTGCATCAGATATTCTCTCGAGTTCAACATCCCCAGCATCCCATAACTGGACTCTGCACCCCCAATAATCTGAAAAATACCTTCCAATTTCAAAAAGATGGATTGATGAGTGTTCTGGCCAATTTTAAGTAAAGAAGCTTTTATTTTCCACATTATATTTGACAGAACAGAGTACAGTTTTCAATGAAATCCAATCCATTTCCCCATTACATTTTGGAACAGCAAAAATAATAAATAATGCAAATTTAGCCTTTTGATATAAGACCAGTTCCCATTATAACCCAGTGTTCACTGAACTGATGAACAGTGGTGAGAGTCAGGGATTGGTTCATTGAGCTGCCAATCAAAACTGTCCCCACTCTCCTTTATGTCTGAGTTTTATGGCAGCTATGTTTCTGTTCAGCTACGCCACCTGCTGGGCTCAATGAATTGAAGCCTTTGGGTAATAGTACATGCGCAAGTATCACAAGAAGATGTTGAATTGTGCTAATGGCCCCTCCCCTTCCCTGGTGTCTCAAGTTGATATAGATAACTGTTTTAATGTCATGCTCATTTCACCTTCGGCAGGTTCATCAGAAATCCTAGCACAATGCTAATCTTTTGGGATTTACCCCCTAGAATCCAGAACTTGACTTAATACCAATAACAATTTAGTCCCGAAAATCCACATGATCCCAGTAATTACACCAGGCTTGCCTCTGCCAATTACGCCAGAACATGTCTACAGTTGCCTTCTAGCGCTCACCCTGCTGGAGTTGGTGGAGCATTTAATTTGCAGCTGGCTGGCATCCAGGCCACTATGAATGCACCTACAGAGTGCCCTTTTGTGGCTGCAAATACCCCACATGGTGATCATTGGGGCAGAAATGCCCAGCAACCCACAGCCCTCACCCTTCCCCCAGAAGATCTCAAGATCCAGCTCTCTGTAAAGCAGCAAACATTGTTTTAACTTTTATTTGAGGTCCAAGTAATTCCCCTCACCCCTGTGGGGCCTGCTGTGGGGTCTACAGGGCTGTAGTAATACCCACTCTCCTGTATGGCTCAGAAACATGGACCATGTACAGTAGACATCTCAAGTCGCTGGAGAAATACCACCAACGATGTCTCTGCAAGATCCAAAAATCCTCTGGGAGGACAGACACACAACATTAGTGTCCTCGACCAGACTAATATCCCCAGCATCGAAACACACTTAATCAGCTCCACTGGGCAGGCCACATAGTTCACATGCCAGACACGAGACTCCCAAAGCAAGTGCTCTACTTGGAACTCCTTCACGGCAAACGAGCCAAAGATGGGCAGAGTAAACATTACATGGACACCCTCAAAGCCTCCCTGATAAAGTGCAACATCCCCACTGACACCTGGGAGACCCTGGCCAAAGACCGCCCTGTGGAGGAAGCGCATCCGGGAAGGCGCTGAGCACCTTGAGTCTCGTCGCCGAGAGCGTGCAGAAAGCAAGCGCAGGCAACGGGAAGAGCGTGCGGCAAACCTGTCCCACCCACCCCTTCCCTCAACGACTATCTACCCCATCTGTGACAGAGACTGTGGTTCTCGTATTGGACTGTACAGCCACCTAAGAACTCATGCTAAGAGTGGACTGCCTATGATGATGACTTGTATCCATCTTGAGGCTCTTCAATCTCCTTAGTGTACTTACAACAGTCTTTACTGATGCTCCATAGGCAAGATGATAATAATTTCATCAACTCTGGAGTGGCCCTCTCAGAAGTGAAGGACAATCCTCAAAATTATTTTTTTAATTTCTATTTTTGCTTTTTGCTTCTTGCTACACCGTAATTTGGGGTTTTCCATTTTGTCTTTAGTTATTACTTTGCAAGCCCAAAGTACATCTGAATTTCGGTTTGACTGCACTTTTTTTTTACCGGTTCAGATTTTGTGCCATTACAAAATATAACATTTTTGCACCGTGCCAAATGTGACCATGTAAAATCACATTTACAGCTACCATAGTAACCACACAAGTGAAAACCTAAAACTGAACACAACACATACTTTCAGATCCATGCCACATTTTTCTCATACGCTGCAATTAACTGTGGCACTTTTAGTTTTTCTTTGAAATGTGGTTCGGTAACAGAAAGGCAATTATGTTGACAACATAATAACACATTGGTAAAGATGCTCACTTCACATCTCTATGGTTATATATGTGAGCCCTGACACGAGATCAGCTGTTAAACCTTTTGGTGTACATGAGATGACTTTTAAGAAGCATCCGTCAGGCATTCAGATTTCTTCTTAAGATTCTTAGTCGGGAAAGTTAATAATCAACCCAATGAGGTAAAGCATCTTATTTGCATAAAGGACTTATGAGAAATAGAATAACGAGAAGCTTCATTGGAAAAGTAATAACCTCATCAACATGGTTACTCCCCTCTCTTTGCAACCAACTCCCCGGAACCTTTATTGTCTAAACAGAACTTTAGCTTACATTGGTTCCTACCTCCAGCAGATTAGTGACTCATTCTATCACATGGGGATGTCATTGGTCAATAAGATGCTTCGTGGCGATACTTTAAACTTGGCTCTTTATAAAATGTCCGCACAGTTGTAAAAGTGGTCTAATTTTTTTTTAAACGTATTTTCTCCCGTTCTCATCTGCGAGATCTTCAAATGAAGCAGAGTGAGATTGTATACAAGGACATGGATCAGATCATATCGGCACTCTTTCGCTCAGCCACCAGGATGGGCTTTGAGCACAACAAAAAGGAATGCGAATTGCCCCATGTTCCTGGACCAGATAGGTTTATTCCTGTGGATAATCCATTTGTTTTCCTGTAGTAGCCCATCATTTGGAGCTTGTATTTATGTTTATGTTCATTCAATTAAAAAAAATCACATGGGTTAAAATGCTCCTTGATAATGAAACTTAATGGGCCAAAAATTTGGCCTCGTCGGGTGTGTACGAAGTGCACACGCACCCGGTGAGGCCCCGCCAAAGTCGGTTCTCGGGGAGCAATGTGCATGCGCTGAGAACTGGCTTTTCCAATTGGTCAAAATTTCTCTAGCATCCCCAGGAGAAGGACATCCGCGGGCAGAGATTGGGCTGTTTGCCCAACTCTTGCCCAGCGAATGTCCTTCAAACTTTTACGCCTGGTAAAAACAGGTATATAACCTACTTTTACCAGCGTAACACTTTTGAAACATAGAAAAATTAAATTTAATCATTCATTTTTATATTAAAAATCCTGTCCATTAAGTTAAGTTTATTTTTAATCCTATTAAAACGCATTAAAAAAACATTTCCAAAAAATATTTGTTTTTCTAAAACATTTAATTACATTTAATTTCAATTAATTTACAAATGTGAGATTTTTTTTTATTTATTGTGCGGTGTTTCGGTGTTTTAGGGGGTTATAATCATTGATAGTAATGGGAACTCGGACAAACGAAATTTTGTTTTTATCAATGAGAATAGAATCATAGAATCATAGAAGTTTACAGTATGGAAGGAGGCCATTTCGGCCCAGCGTGTCCATGCCAGCCAACAAGAGGCTATCCAGCCCAATCCCACTTTCTAGCTCTAGGTCCGTAACTCTGCATGTTACGGCACTTCAGGTGCACATCCAAGTACTTTTTAAATGTGGTGAGGGTTTCTGCCTCTACCACCCTCTGCGTGAAGACATTTCCCCTCAAATCCCCTCTAAACCTTTGATCAATTACTTTAAATTTATGCCCCCTGGTTGTTGACCCCTCTGCTAAGGGAAATAGGCCCTTTCTATCCACAACATCTAGGCCCCTCATAATTTTATACACCTCAATGAGGTCTCCCCTCAGCCTCCTCTGTTCCAATGAAAACAAATCCAGCCTATCCAATCTGTCCTCATAGCTAAGATTCTCCACTCTTGGCAACATCCTCGTAAATCTCCTCTGTACCCTCTCCAGTGCCATCACATCCTTCCTGTAATGCGGTGACCAGAACTGCACGCAGTACTCCAGCGTTTTATACAGTTCAAGCATAACCCCTCTGCTCTTGTATTTTATATCTCAGCTAATAAAGGCAAACATTCCGTATGCCTTCTTAATCACCTTATCTACCTGGCCTGCTACTTTCAGGGATCTGTGGACATGCACTCCAAGGTCCCTTTGTTCCTCTACACTTCTCAGTGTCCTACCATTTAATGTGTATTCCCTTTCCTTGTTAGCCCTCCCCAAATACATTACCTAATACTTCTCTGCATTAAATTCCACTTGCCACTGTTCTGTCCACCTGACCAGTTGATTGATATCTTCCTGCAGTCCGCAGCTTTCTTCTTCATCGTCAACCACACAGCCGATTTTAGTATCATCTGCAAACTTCTTAATCATATCCCCTATATTCAAGTCTAGTTCATTAATGTATATCACAAAAAGCAAGGGACCTAGTACCGAGCCCTGCAGAAACCCACTGGAAACACACTTTCAGTCACAAAAACACCCATCAACCATTACCCTTTGCTTCTGCCTTTGAGCCAATTTTGGATCCAACTTGCCACTTTGCCCTGGATCCCATGGGCTTTTACTTTTGTGACCAGTCTGCCATGTGGGACCTTATCAAAAGCTTTGCTAAGATCCATATACACTACATCATACGCTCTGCCCTCATCGATCCTCCTGATTACCTCCTCGAAAAATTCAAGCAAGTTAGTCAGACACGACCTTCCCTTACCAAATCCGTGCTGACTGTCCTTGATTAATCCTAGATAGTGATTGGTGGTCCAGGTCCCCGTGATTCCAGCAGGTGCGTCCGTACGTAGAAGACAGGTCCCCGTACGCTGCACAGCGAATGAAGACCTCAGACCGGAATCCTATGTTTCTCTTGGACCAACAGGTAGTTTCGTAGAAATTGTTCTGGTCGGGGGCGTTCGTACGAAGGAAACCTCCGACCGCAATTTTCAGTTCAATAATTTTTATCTGTAATGGGTATGCAGATGAGTCAACAAGAAAACATATATAGAGAAGATATCTACAAATGGAATATATAAATGAAGTTACTTTAACATTCTAGTTAATTTAAACTTACCTCTAGTAATTTTCTTTTCTTACCAGATGGAATATGGGAAAGTACTTCTAAAGGCGAAAAGGAAAAAAATAGCCATTATCTTCTACCTTCAAGCACTGCTACAACAGAATTCATGTCAATAATAGCTAAGATGTCTTGAGTCAATCTTCCTCCCACCCCAGCATACAACGGGATGGGCTGCTGCACTGCACTTGACTGGAGTACAGCTCAACCCAGAGCAGCTCATTTGCCATGGCCAAGCACGAAAATGTCCCTGGAAATGGGTGGGCACCACAGATCAAGAGTAAGAACTTGCCCACCGCTAATTCCTTTCACCTTCCAGGCCAAAAACAGGACCTCCATCCTTGCTGGTCCTATTTACCCTTCAAGGAGGTGTTGGCTGCAAGCTCCAAGGCCCACTTTAATCAGTTAATATTATTGGGTGTGTGCCAAACAGAAACCCAGGGTAAAAAGGCGAGAAGCATTCGGACATCACTCCAACGCCATAACATACAATTTTCAATTCCTATACAGCAGCTTCTCACCTATACCAGGATGTGTCAGAAAACAAATGTCAAGTGCAAAGCAAGGCCCGGTATAAATGGACCTCTGTTTCAATATCCTCTACTTAAAGCTTCACATCTAGGTGCTCACAGGGCCTTCGGCAATGGAAAATCGATTCAGGCTGAATCAAAATCTTGAAATGATCAGGTCTGAGGCGATACTGAAATCACAGTTTTAGGAAGCCAAGAACATAGCACAAGACAAAATATCTCTTTGCAAATTAGGCTGCTGGGTAGCATTCTATTGGGTGGCAGTAAGGAACCCGCAGTCATTAGCATCCTATTTGTGTTATTAGAAATTATCTTTGGCTATTTCTCAATTATGTTATCAATTGGAACCAATGATGGTGAACTAATTCTCGGGAGGAGTAAGCTATAATATACAGAGCAGAGGGGAAAAATAAATAAACCGTAGAACTATTGCAGGTAGAGGTTCTGAATGTATATTATACCAACCATTTTGAACTATGTAATATATAATTTTGTAGCACATTGATATTTGCAATTATTCTATTCAGAAAGAGCATGTTCATGAATCAATGGCTTTTAATATTTCAAAAACTGTAATGGTAATGTAAAAGAATGATATAGTGAATGATGATTTTATCAATTTATGATTTACTCACTTAACCCCTACAGTGAATGTTTCATAGTACAGGTCAACTTTTTTCACAAAATTGATTTTGCCTTAATCTCTGCTTAAATAATTTATAGTGGCCATACCATACTAAACTATCCTGTGATGTTGTGCATTAATATTTTAATTTGCTGAGGGCAGAGAGGAGGGTGAATCACTGACAAGCTTGCACAATCCACATAGTAATTATGTTATAAAAAAGGTGGTCTAGTAATTCCAACGTCTATTCCGACACCATCAGCCCTTAATTGAAACGTATTTGTTAGGAGTAGTGAACCCGTTACATACATAAAATATCAAACTATTATGTATGCAATAAAGGTACAAACTGAGTACTATTTAACTGAACAAGGTACAACCTTGGTTCTGCTTTATTATGGCCCAAAGTGCCTGACTCACAAAATGGCTGGCCTTTTATACCAGAGCAGCACCATATGCGTGCTGCTCAGTGGCCTCCAACAATGACACCATCTGGTGGCTACAAACAGCATGTACGTACATGACACAAACATGTCAACCACCAGCATTTTATGCTGACAGCAGCATTTTGGAGGTCCCAGTGTAAAACATCAGTGCAGACCAGCCCCTCCTCTCCCAGGTACCACTCCTTCTCCAGTCTGGCTGGTAATGTACCAGGCAGGATGAGAAAAGCAGGCTTGTTAGTGAAGCAAATACCTACAGGCAAGACTGCACCATTTTCTGAGATGTTCCAAGTTCAGATTGGAGACACAACATCCTCTAGCAATCGATGAGATCAAATACACCATACGCTAAAATGGCATGACGCTACCTTTGCAGTAATGAACTCCAGTTAATTGTTTTTGCCATTGTTTGCTCACTGTGCTTGTGCTTCAAATGGTCTTTTCTGAACAGCCCTTTCTTGTACAGCAGTTAACCATTTGATCTGACACCCGGTTATGTTTATTTTCTAACTTCTTGTACTCATCAGACCACCTTGCGGTGGGGATGGTGTTGTTGCATTTGAGGGTTGAGAGAGTGAGATCACAGGCCTCTGGTGTTGTCAGCACCCCAGCCCATGGGCAGCACAAACTTTGTTAATAAATAACCTACCTATTACAACTTCTCATAGATCGCAGGATTATTACAGATGATGAAGGCCATCCAGCCCATCTTAATTTATTCATTCCAAACAGTATCGAGACACCGGGTGTCGTGAGGCAGTAGAGGCCGTAAAGTTATCGGTAGGTCAGGAGCATGAAGGGGGCAGGTGAGAAAAAGGCACAAGAAGCAACCCACTCCTCACACAACAGGGATTTAAAACATGGAGCTCGAGTCAAACTTGCGGAGCAGGCTCGAGGAGCCGTATGGTCTCTTCCTGCTCCTATTTCTTGCATTCTAATCAACGATGAAGAAAGGCTTGAAGATTGCTTGATAGTAAAAATAAATGTTTCTGCCAAATTTGGTATAATAATTACAGTGCTCGATGTAAAGACAATTTAATTACATGCAAGAATGTTGAGTCAGCAGGGTGGGATATGCGAGGTCATTGACTGACTCGCACCAAGACCATGTCCTAACTCGCACCAAGTCCTGCTCACCCATCACCCCTATGCTCACTGACCTACATTGGCTTCCGGTTAAGCAATATCTCGATTTCAAAATTCTCATCATTGTTTTCAAATCCTTCCATGGCCTCGCCCCTCCCTATCTCTGTAATCTCCTCCCACCCCACAACCCCCGAGATGTCTGCGCTCCTCTAATTCTGCCCTCTTGAGCATCCCTGTTTCTAATCACTCAACCATTGGTGGCCTTGCCTTCTGTTGCCTGGGCCCTAATCTCTAGAATTCCTTTCTTAAACCTCTCCGCCTCTCTACCTCTCTCTCCTCCTTAAAGACGCTCCTTAAAGCCTACCTCTTTGACCAAGCTTTTGGTCACCTGCCGTTATTTTTCCTTATGTGACTCAATATTTATTGTCTCATAATACACCTGTAAAGCGCCTTGGGACGTTTCACTACGTTAAAGGCGCTATATAAACACAAGTTGTTGTTGTCGATGGCCACATGTTTGTACATTTACAGAAACATGCAGAGTGAACCAATTGTAATGAGCTGGTTAAAAACACTTCGAATGAACTGACAACTGAAGTTAAGAGACTGCGCCAATCCTCTGGAGTATGTAAACCCCATTGTCATTGATTACATTCTAGCTGCTTAATAAGGGTAGAATCTATGAATTCACATCTTGATGTGGAGCTTTTCATACCAGAAGGCACATATCAGGAATTCAGACACCGTAGCTAGCAGGCCTGCCAGACTTTCTGGTCCCAGCCTCTGCGCCTCAGATTCTATAATGAAGTATCTCTGCACCGGGAGTGTAAATTTGTAAAATCTACCTTATATTTTCATTTAATTCAAATTTCAGGAACCTGGCATCCCTGAGCTGCTCTTGGCATTTAAGCTGTTAACTCTGTTTCACGTAGCCCAATGGCAGACTCCCAAACCCAACTTTACCTGGGTCTACAGGTCTGCTGGAGGATTAAGGTGAACGGATTTAGCAGCAGAGTCACGAGGAGCCAATGCATGGATGCCTGAACTATGAATTAAAATAATAGGAAACAGCTTTCCTTTGCTTGGGAACACAGGAATAAAAGGTACAAGTCCTCCATCTCCCCCCACTCCCCCGCACAAACTAATAATCATAAAGTGGCCTAGGTGGTACATCTAAGAGACAAATCTTATCCATTGCTCTCAAGATGTTGAAACTGAGTTTGCAAGCCATCAATGAAAAATAAAGTTTTTTTTGTCATACTATTATTGAAGGTCCATAAACTATTTACAGGTATATGGAGAAAGAATGGGGGAGTAGGACTAACTGGATTGCTCTTCGAAAGAACCGACGCAGACTCAATGTGCCGAATGGCCGCCTTCTGTGCTATAGTATTCTATGAAGGTTTGTGTGATATTGTCTTTACGGCATCACTAACAACATACTACAAGAGGGCTCCAGTACATCTTGTGACCTTTATTGTATTTACAGTAATGCAGTATTGCAGTAGTCCAGTAGATGGAGTTATATTATACTTCTTCTTTCTTATTGAAGAAGTAATTGGAACAAAAAAAATCATTATACATAACTTGAATGGTTATACACAACAAAAGATATGGGGCCAGATTTTACACATTTGTGCATATCGCCCAAAAATGGGCGTTATTTCTGGCGTGAGTGGTAAAAATGGGTTTTCAGATCGCCAGCTTGTCGCCCATTCTCCAAGCATCTAATCTCCATTTTTGAAATTGGGCATTACCGCGAGCAATATGAAATGGGCGGTAGCGTTAAATCCCGCTGACCTTTTGCCGTAAAGTGTCGCCGTCCTTAGCAACAGCAGGGCAACACTCGATTTCTGCGATTCAGGAGGTCAAGGGTCATCATGATATTCGCAGAAGTGGAGACAGAGAGAGAGGGAGCTGAGAGGGATTGAAGGCATGTGTGGGTGTGGTATAGCTGCTTATGGAGGCAGGATGGAGAGTTGAGAGCTTTACAGCAATTAGGGAAACAAAAATTAGCTGTTACCAGCCACATATTTGCCCAAATTTGGCCTATAATGGAGGGAGAGGAGAAGGCATCACAGCACGCTGTGGAGACTGAAGCTGGAGAGAGCAGTGAGGTGGGAGAGGAGCACATTGGAGGGCGCAAAAGAGCAAGGAGGTTCTTGGACGAGGCAAATGCCTCCCTCCTGCAGATGGTCAAGTTAAGCTGGGGTGATTTGACACAGGGAGAGTGTGGGAAGCCCACCTCAAAGACTGACCAGAAGACATGGACCGAGATAGCAGAGGTGGTCTCGCCGGCGACCAACGAGGTGTGTGAGGGCAACCAATGCCGCAAACAATGGAACGACCTTGTGGGATCTGCAAGAGTAAATATTACATTGACTTACATGTATTTATGTATTTATATAGTTAGATTTGTAACAGTCATGAGTGACTATCAGCGGATGTGAGGTCTTTCACTTTTACCGGGAATGTTTTACTCAAAGCCTGCGGTCATGGTGCACGTCTTTAGGCAAAGAATGATAATTATCATAATAATCATGATTACATCCATCGGTTATGTGTTGTATCAGTCTCTGTGACAGTATCTAGCAATGATATCACGCAACGATCTCATGCCATGTCTTCCTGTAACCTTTTACAGATGAAGCTATCGACAATGAGGTCTGTGCAGAGGCAAACGGGTCGGGGGGCCACCAGTCCCCAGCGACATCACAGAGATGGAGGAGCGGCTGGTCGCAACTCGTGGGGAAGCACCCCCGGACAGCATCTGCAGACTCTGAAGTGATGCCACGTGAATAAAGTTTACACCAGCCGAACAATCATATATGATAGATGATTTCTAAAATTGTCCTAGAAATAATGCTGGACTAATGAAAATCATTGCAATGCAAATGTGTTGATGGTCATAAAATGTGATGTCTGTAATGATTTTGATAGCGGCCGTGCTTTTGTTGTGCATATGCTGTGTGTAGCGCTGTACTCATCTTGTGGCCCTAGCACCCACTTCTCCTCCACACAAGAAATTAATGTGCAAACTTAAAGCACATGGGATTGGGAGTAGTGTGCTGACGTGGATTGAGAACTGGTTGGCAGACAGGAAGCAAAGAGTAGGAGTTAATGGGGACTTTTCAGAATGGCAGGCAGTGACTAGTAGGGTACCACAAGGTTCTGTGCTGGGGCCCCAGCTGTTTACATTGTACATTAATGATTTAGATGAAGGGATTAAATGTAGTATCTCCAAATTTGCGGATGACACTAAGTTGGGTGGCAGTGTGAGCTGCGAGGAGGATGCTATGAGGCTGCAGAGTGACTTGGATAGGTGAGGTGAGTGGGCAAATGCATGGCAGATGAAGTATAATGTGGATAAATGTGATGTTAGCCACCTTGGTGGTAAAAACAGAGAGACAGACTATTATCTGAATGGTGACAGATTAGGAAAAGGAGAGGTGCAACGAGACCTGGGTGTCATGGTACATCAGTTATTGAAGGTTGGCATGCAGGTACAGCAGGCGGTTAAGAAAGCAAATGACATGTTGGCCTTCATAGCGAGGGGATTTGAGTACAGGGGCAGGGAGGTGTTACTACAGTTGTACAGGGCCTTGGTGAGGCCACACCTGGAATATTGTGTACAGTTTTGCTCTCCTAACTTGAGGAAGGACATTTCTTGCTATTGAGGGAGTGCAGCGAAGGTTCACCAGACTGATTCCCGGGATGGCGGGACTGACATATCAAGATAGATTGGATCAACTGGGCTTGTATTCACTGGAGTTCAGAAGAATGAGAGGCAATCTCATAGAAACATTTACAATTCTGACGGGTTTAGACAGGTTGGATGCAGGAAGAATGTTCCCAATGTTGGGGAAATCCAGAACCAGGGGTCACAGTCTAAGGATAAGGGGTAAGCCATTTAGGACCGAGATGAGGAGAAACTTCTTCACCAAGAGAGTGATGAACCTGTGGAATTCTCTACCACAGAAAGTTGTTGAGACCAATTCACTAAATACATTCAAAAAGGAGTTAGATGTCGCCCTTACTACTAGGGGGATCAAGGGGTATGGCGAGAAAGCAGGAAAGGGGTACTGAAGTTGCATGTTCAGCCATGAACTCATTGAATGGCGGTGCAGGCTCGAGGGGCCGAATGGCCTACTCCTGCACCTATTTTCTCTGTTTCTATGTTTTTATAATAACCTCATTTGTATTTTACAGCTCAGCCAGTAGCACGCCCCAAGGCAAGACCACAGAGGCCAGAAGGTGGGGGCGCGGGGCCCGACTCTCCGGACAATCCAACATCTGGTGCTGAGGACCTCCGATTCTCGCCCGTCAATCCGCTGGGTCTGTTCTCTACGGATGAGAGCGCCGACTTCGAGGAACCTGCATCACCATGCTCCAGAAGCCATTCCACCCCAAGGCCATCTAGTGGTCCTCCGGTCATTCCCACCTCCACTCTGGAGGTACTGACCCCAAGCTCCTCGCCACAGGGCACCCCAGTTGTCCCCAGGACGGCGCCGACTCCGTGGAGGCCTCGTGGACGCGGCAGGTCGGGTCCACGAGCGCCACATGAGAACGGAGAGATGATACAGTTTTCCAGGAGGACTGTAGACATTGGTGACCAGCTGATCGAAGCATTGGGGGGCATATCTCAACAGCTGGCCACCATGACTGAGTACGTTATGCGGATGATGGAGGCCCTGGATGCAATAGCCAGGAACACTGCTGCCACAGGCCTCCCAGTGGTCCCAGAAGGCGGCACTCCACCCCTAGGTTACGCATCACCACTGCAAACGAAAGATGAGAGCAAGGACCAGGATCCTGTTTCTGCATCAGAGAATGTTGCGCCCTTGGCACCCCTTACTCCTGTACCCGTGCAGCAACCGCCTCTGCCTTCATCCCCCGCAATGAGGAGCTCCTCGGCCAAGCGCCGTGGAGCGAGGAGGGGAAGGGGTAGAGGTGGGGAGAAGGAGAGGGGGCAAGGAAAGTGAAGTGCATGTCTGCAGGTGATGGCTGTGTTGCATCTCCATCTGGGTGTATGCAATTTGTTGTAATGTATGGGGGGAGGGGACCACCCACCTGCTTTGCATTTTTATTCTGTGTTGCTGGATTTGATTGATGTCAATGGTGGAAACATTTTTATTGAACATAACCTTGTTGCGCATTGTCTCAGATAGCTGGACCGTTACACGCTGGTGATTCCTTAACATGAAAGGGTTAAATAAAACTTAACTTCAATCAACATAAACTTTAACTGGCACCAAGGTGATGGGCATCATTAATGTCTGAGCTGCACACACACAGCAGTGTGTCAGCGTTGTTACTCACAGCAACGTTCTTTGAGGCAAATCGTTCAGATATAAACTCCTCATGTAAGAGTCTTGCAGCTTTTTAGCCATCACGGACCCTTTCCTGCGGTCTGGAGGGGGTCGTGGGCATGGTTGCATAGTCAGCCTGATTGTCTGGCCCTAGGTCAGCATCCAGCCCCTTGTCATCCTCTTCCTCTCTCTCTTGAGGTGGAGCATCAGTATCTTCTGGCAATTGTTGGCCCTTCCTGATAGCCAGATTATGCAGCATGAAGCACACGACCACAAATTTACCTACTTTCTCAGGGTTGTATTGTAGCTCCTCTCCTGAGTGGTCCAGACATAGAAACATAGAAACATAGAAAATAGGTGCAGGAGTAGGCCATTCGGCCCTTCTAGCCTGCACCGCCATTCAATGAGTTCATGGCTGAACATTCAACTTCAGTACCCCATTCCTGCTTTCTCGCCATACCCCTTGATCCCCCTAGCAGTAAGGACCTCATCTAACTCCTTTTTGAATATATTTGGTGAATTGGCCTCAACAACTTTCTGTGGTAGAGAATTCCACAGGTTCACCACTCTCTGGGTGAAGAAGTTCCTCCGCATCTCGGTCCTAAATGGCTTACCCCTTATCCTTAGACTGTGACCCCTGGTTCTGGACTTCCCCAACATTGGGAACATTCTTCCTGCATCTAACCTGTCTAACCCCGTCAGAATTTTATATGTTTCTATGAGGTCCCCTCTCATTCTTCTGAACTCCAGTGAATACAAGCCCAGTTGATCCAGTCTTTCTTGATAGGTCAGTCCCGCCATCCCGGGAATCAGTCTGGTGAACCGTCGCTGCACTCCCTCAATAGCAAGAATGTCCTTCCTCAGGTTAGGAGACCAAAACTGTACACAATACTCCAGGTGTGGCCTCACCAATGCCCTGTACAACTGTAGCAACACCTCCCTGCCCCTGTACTCAAATCCCCTTGCTATGAAGGCCAACATGCCATTTGCTTTCTTAACCGCCTGCTGCACCTGCATGCCAACCTTCAATGACTGATGTACCATGACACCCAGGTCTCTTTGCACCTCCCCTTTTCCTAATCTGTCACCATTCAGATAATAGTCTGTCTCTCTGTTTTTACCACCAAAGTGGATAACCTCACATTTATCCACATTATACTTCATCTGCCATGCATTTGCCCACTCACCTAACCTATCCAAGTCGCTCTGCAGCCTCACAGCATCCTCCTCGCAGCTCACACTGCCACCCAACATCTGAAGCGCTGCTTAAGCACAGTTATTGCGTGTGTCTCTGTGGCTCTGATTGTATCGCTTCTCGGCCTCAGTGTGGGTGTCACGCAGATGGGGTCATCAGCCAGGTGGCTAGGCCATATCGGTTGTCACCAAGCATCCAGCATTGTCCTTGTGGCTGACTCTTAAAGATATCAGAGACAGCGCTCTCACGCAGGATGTGAGCCACATCGAAGGTGCCCGGACATTTGGCATTCACTGCTATTATGATCTGGTTGTGGTCAACAACTAATTGGACCTTCAGGGAGTGAAATCCTTTTCTGTTACGAAAACATTCTGGGTCCTGAGAAGGTGGCATCATGGCGATGTGAGTGCACTGTAGGTGCATCACATATTGAGCCATCTGCACTCAGCAGCATCTGTGTATTAATCGATGCAGGCTGAGAAATGGCTGGCCCCATTGCAAAATATAATAGCGATTGATCAGAAGCAATAATTTCCTCAAATAAAATACACCTAGACTAAACCCCCAATAGTCCAGAGTCTGAAAATATGTCTGTTGAGATGGTCACTTCATCTGAGAAGAACTCCAGAGTCAATGTAAACTCCCCCAAAGTTGAAGCAGCCTTTTGAATGAAGCGACCTTAAGTGATTTTAAAAATTGCAGCCACACTGCTGGCTTTAGTTCAGTACAGTTCCACATTTTCTGGGCGTTTTTTGGGGCGAGCGATATTGTAGGCGATATGTGTGCAAGATGGTGAAAGTGACTGTAGGCGATCTCCTGGGCGTTAGTTTCGCCAAATGTGCTCTTTACGACAAAAAAAAATGGGCAGGTGGTATTATTGAATCTCGGCGTAAATTCGTTGCGGAAAGTGATTATGGCCGTTGATTTCGCCCATTCTGATGATTCCGACCAAAAAATTGGGCGGGCAGTATTATTTTTTTCCATCGTTACACACATGGGGAAAATAACGCTTGGCGATAAGTTTCCGAAAAAAGCCCGCCAGTTTCCATTTTGTGGCTAAATGGCCGATTTATGGGTGTTATACGTCATTTCAGCGGTAAAATGGACGTTAAGTGGGCGTTAAGCACGCAAAAAACGAGGAAAGTCTAGCCCATGGACTTATTTTGCCATATTTACAAATCAAACTTAACCACTGATTTTCTGTTTTGAAGAGGATACCTTCGTTCTTGAATAGAACTTTCCAAACTTGGTGTTGAACTTAGACTCATTCTAGCCTGAGCCTGAGAAGATTTTTCTCTGACTTTTTCCCTTGATCTACATTTGACCTCTCTACAACTTCAGCCTGTTTGCCTGCCTGACTTGACTCAGACTTAAATTCTGACTTTCTCTTGGACTTGTTTCTCGTACATCTGATGTAGGATTTGCTACTGGTATGCTACTTGTAACAAGACTATCTGATGAGTCAGAAATAATCAAATCATTCCAACTTTCAACTCCTTACACATCTGTAGGTAAAATATGATCAATGTGAACAAACCTAACCTTTCCATGATCAAATATCTTGATCAAATATGTGCGAGGACCACATATCTTCACTATTCTTCCTAGTAACCACTTTAACCATTTATGGTGATGGTTCTTCACTCTCACCTTCTGATTCAATTTCACACTTCTCTCTCTTACTCTACCTCTATCATGATTTTCTTTCTGTCCTAATTGTTTCTCTTCTACTGACTTTGCCGAGTTTGGCTTTAACAACGAGAACCTGGTTCGTGTCTGTCATTTGAGAAACAACTCTGCTGCTGTTCTACCAATAGTTGTATGAGAAATATTATGATAAGTAATCAGAAAATTTTCTAATTTGTGATCCGCCGCCAACTGCTGTTTCTTTGGATTTGGATCCAACATTTGCTTGATGAGAGCATGTTTTACAATTTGTATTGTGTGCTCTGCTGCACCATTTGAAGCAGAGTGGTATGATGGAACTTTGGTATGTTTCACACCATTTCTGCTCATGAACAATGCAAATTGTTCTGAACAAAATTGCAGCACATTCTCAGAAACATTTTCTTCTTGGAGGCCCTCTGAAGAAAGCGATCTTCTCAAATCGTCCAATGTTTTACTTATTGTTATTTTCTGCATTGGAAACACCTCTACCCATTTCGAATGGCTATCAATCACAATGAGCAATTGTTGTCCTTCTAGCTCAGCAAAATCTACATGTAACCGTTGCCACACCCTGGGAGGCCATTTCCATGACAGTAATGGTACTGATGGTGGATTCTTGCTTACCGATTGACATGTTGTACTCTGACCAATGATGTACTCTATATCTTTATCTAGAGTTGGCCACTATAAGTAACTGCATGCAAAACTCTTGGTCAAGCATATTCCCAGGTGTTGGTCATGAAGATCTCCTGACAATTTGGACCTGAATTTATTTGGAATAACTATTCTTGCACCCACATGATATAATCTGATAATTCATTCCTACGAAAGAAGTATCTTTCTGTGATACTTGGTTTGGCCAGCCATTTGCTATATAATCATACACCTTTGACATAACTGAGTCATGTTTGGTTGCTCCACCAATCTCTTCAGTTGTAACTGGCAGTTCATCAATGTATGAAAAACAGAACACTTCTTCCCTATTGGGTGTAACTTGTGATGGGGATGGCAAGCTGAACCTAGCATCAGCATTAGCATCTGACTTAGGTACAACAACAATGAGTGTAGCCCAATTACTTAGATCTACCTCAGAGATAATGTTCTCAGTTTCTAGTCTTTTGAGTTCTTGCTCAACTTTCTCCTTGAGTGCATATGGTATGGGATGTGGCTCGCAGTAAACTGGTCTAGCATCCTTCTGTACACTGATACTCACCTTGAAACCTTGGATCGGACTGCCTGTTTCGCAGAACAGCTTTGGATATTGCTTGATGACATCATCCTTCGATGCAAATCTCATTTCAACATGAAAAATCTCATTCCAATCCAGCTTCAGTGATCCCAACCAATTTCTACCTATTAAGGCAGGCTTGTCTCCTGACACTACTAAGAGAGACAAACTCTAAAACTGAGCCTTGTATTTCACCGGTACGGTGATACATCCTACCACAGGGATTTGCTATCCTGAGTAGCCTCGCAGCTCCATCTTCGACTTCTCCAGTGGAAAATCACTCAACTTATCGAGGTATAGTGATTCTGGTACTATGCTCAAGGATGCACAAGTGTCGATTTCCATGGGTATCCTGGTTCCTGCAATGTCAACTTGGATGACAATACTTCGCGAATCGTTGTTAGGTACCCTTGTGCTCCTGATGCTGTGTATCTCTAGAGCATTCTCATTCTGTTGCTTCTCTTCAATGCTATGTAGTTTCTGGTGATTTCAATTTATAGCCTTGAACATCGGTTTACTCTTCAGTTGGCAAGCCTTTGCAAGATGCCCTGTTTTTTTGCAGTAGAAACATATGGACAGCTTTGAGCAATGTGCTGTCACAGACATCTATAGCACGACTTCAATGTGCTGTTACCCTGGCCCGTTGCTGAAGTCTTGGGGCCCAACTGCCTTTTACTTTTAACCTGCAGGCGGTTCACCTCGGTTGTCTGATGACTGGAAATGGTACAACATTGTCGAGAGCATTGGTCAGCCATATCCATCGACATAGCTGTCTGATAAGCTAAATCAAAAGTCAAGTTAGGGGTTGTCAACAATTTTCTTCTGTTTGCTTCATTTTTCATCCCACAAAGGTCACACAATGCTCGGTCCTCGAAAGTTTCTGAAATGACAGTGAATGAATAGCTTTTTTAAAGCTACAATGTACTCACTGAAACTCTCATCATTCAACAGATTTCATATTCCAAAACAATAACTTTTAGCAATTTCCAGGGGCTCAGGACTGTGATGCTGTTCTAACTTGATTAGAATCTGCTTCAGTGGTGTGTCCTTCGGCTAGACGGGAACAAGCACATTTTTTCAGGGTTTCATACACCTCAGGGCCTGCTTCAGGCAGGAAAATAGCCCGTTTTCTTTCTACCACCACCCGGTTATGGCTTTCATCATCGAGGACTTCGATGATACTATTTGCAGTGAAAAACATTTAAATCCGCTCCACATATGCTCCAAAAGTCTCTTGGTCGTGATGGAACTCACCCAAATGCCCTATTATTCCCATAGGCATGGCCATCTGGACTCTTCAGTTCAGCCAAGTGTGCTTGTAATTTACTTTGGATTTTTAGCTGTTCTGCAAAACAAAGAATCTCTCAAAGTATCTCTGTTGTTTGTCTGGATGATCCACCAACAAAAATTTCAGCCAAGGAATCTGATTATCCTATCCTCACCACCAATGTGATATCTTTTTTACGACATCACTAACACACACACTGATGGCTCCAGTACATCATGTGACCTTTATTGTATTTACAGCAGTACTTGCATTACCACAGTAGTCCACTAGGTGGAGCAGTAATCCACTAGGTGGAGCTATATTACAGTTTGGCTTATATTATTTAGCCCTACAATATCACTATTGCTATATCACAGCTTAATCATTGTTTGTTTTGGGAATTCCCAGTTCCCAGTGTGTAATGAAAACATTCTGGCACAAAAGAGGAACAAGCAGGGATTAGCTGACATTTAGGAATGATTATCAATTGCCAATCCTTCCTGTTGTCACGAAATTGTGAATATTGTTCTGCAGTTCCTGTGGTAGTTCTTAAACCAAATTCAAGAAAATAAAAAGTCGAAAAGTAAACCTTAAAAAAAATGCCAATTTTGAGTAACTCTCAACAATAAATGAACACACGCATCAGGAAAAATCGCACAATAAAGTGGTTCTATAATTAAATGTGCTCCTATTTTTGCATAATAATGAACAGAAAGCATCTTCCTTCATCAGCACCACAAGAGGCATTGGCCCTGATTTTAACTGTCACCTCCTGGCAAAAACAGGGCGGTGCATCAGTTAAAATAAGGCAAGTCACTTAGCCCTCTTTGCTCAGGTGAGCAGGGCTCCGGCGGTAAGAATGCAGGGTCCTTGTTTGTAGATTGGGTCCGATGATGACATCAGGACCTGATCTGCAATTTTAGAAGCAGGCCTGAGTGGAAGAACAGTGACAATTTTCCCATCAGACAAACCTGCTGGGAGCCCAATCGTGGGCCAGAAGAGGCACAGAAGGCAAGTTTAAACGTTTTATTTTTAGGTTCCCCTCTCAGCCTCTCAAAGGAAGCCTCGGGCCCTCACTTGCATCAGGCCACCTCCCCCCCGTCCTGATCTTTGCCCAAGCCTTCCCCCGTTCCCAATCATGCCCAGAGTGTTCCAATTCCCACCCCTGATAATCCACAGAAGCTTCATTCTCCCCCCAACTGACTGCCGGGATCTCATCCCACAGATCCCTGGCTGTGACCTCCTACCACCAGATGCCCACTCGTATCAGCCAGCCAAGCCGTCAATCAGACCGGGTCGCTACAGTCAAATGAGGCCCCAATCGCTACCCACATGTCCTTTCGCAAGCCCACCTCCCCCCCCCCCCGTCAAAATCCGGGGGCTGGAAATTTAGTCTCCTGCCGCCCCTCGTAGCGCCCCGGAGCGGTGGTAATGGCGGCGGATAGCGGTTGCGCCCGAGCGGCCAGCTTCCAGCGCCCCGCGGGAACATTCGGTGCCGGTATCGATGGTGGGCGGAGCAGTACCGTCCGGGCGAGGCGAGCCGATGCACAACGCCCCTGGTTGCGACAGCGGCTTGATTTTTGGATCGCGCCCGACCCGTAGCGCGACCTGGTGGGAACACCTGTAAAAGCTGCCGTTCCAAGCTGCAGCGGATGCAGTGAGGTAGGTAATGCCGACCTGAGGTAAGTGTGATTGTTTTTTTTTGGGGGGGGGAGGGGCTTTTTTTGAGATTTATGTTGTGGTGGTGTGAGCTGTTGAGCTATGTATCGGGAATGTTTTTGCTGGTTTTTTTTTTCAGGTTCTCTTTCCTTCCCCCCTTCCCCCGACCCCCGACCTGTGTTATGGCGCTCTCTTTCACTCAAGAATTTCCTTTGCTCAGCCGGTGTAGCGCAGTAAAAGAGGTGTGCAATACCTTCCTTAGCGCCCTGCTCCAAACTCCGGGCCCAGCTGATGAATTTGGCGGCAGCAGACGCAAACCAGTTGCCAGCGCAAAATTTACCGCTCCGCCCGGGACAACGCCCCAACTGAGGCGCGAGCAAATTTCCATCCCAAGGCCTTTATTTCCAGAACCCTTCTCTGCTGTAATCTGTGTGCGAGTGATGGCACTCTACATCCTATTCCTTTCAGTGTGTGATCTTATTTTGCAATGTGTGTGTTGCTGTTTACGGTTGATGTTTTTTTGATCAAGTGCTTCAAAAAGTCTTCACAGCAATAACTGAGTGAGGTAATTTAAATCTAGTAGGACCATGTTTTAAAATTCATGACACTTGACATTGAGGCAAAAGGGAAATAGAGTTTCATCTCCTATGACATGCTGTCATTGTGATGATGTCGGTGGTGTGCCAGAGATACATGACTTTGAAAGGATGGAATAATATTTACATGCTGAACTCCAACAAAAGTTATTTTGCCTCAGGATTATTTCACCCTGGATTGCATTTTTAAAGCCAATGATAATTTGGTTTTAAGCACATATTCCTAATTCTGACAGTTGTGGACACCATTGACCTTGTCCTTTAGCAACAAGAAGAATAAAAATAAGTTGCATTTATACAGCTCCTTTTAAAGTGGGAAAATGTCCGGAGATATAGCAACTTCAGGCAAGGAACAGATGCTTAATTGTGAATATCCAAAAGTTGCTGTCAGAGTTGCACTGCTCCGCATCTCACGCTTATGCTTCCCTGTTTTATTTTTTGGATCTTTTACATAGAAACATAGAAAATAGGTGCAGGAGTAGGCCATTTGGCCCTTCGAGCCTGCACCACCATTCAATAAGATCATGGCTGATCATTCACCTCAGTATTCCTTTCCTGCTTTCTCTCCATAACCCTTGTTCCCTTTAGCCATAAGGGCCATATCTAACTCCCTCTTGAATATATCCAATGAACTGGTATCAACAACTCTCTGCGGCAGGGAATTCCACAGGTTCCACAGGTTACACAGGATATACGTCACAGAAACAGGCCATTCAGCCCAACCAGTCCATGCCGGCATTTATGCTCCACTCGAGCTTCCTCCCATCTTTTCTCATCTAATTATCAGCATAACCCTCTATTCCCTTCTCCCTCATATGCTTGTCTAACTTCCCTATATATGCATCTATACTATTCACTTTAACCACGCCCTGTGGTAGCGAATTCCACACTCTCACCACTCTCTGGGTAAAGAAGTTTCTTCTGAATTCCCTATTTCACTTCTTGATGACTATCTTATTTTGATGGTCTTTAGTTTTGCTCTTCTCCACAAGTGGAAACACTTTCTCTGGGCTGGATTTTCGGCTTTGCTTATTTCGGGGCGGTAACGGCAGCGTGGCGGTAAAGTTTGCGTCTCCGTCGGCAAAATTGGGCAGCTAGGCCCTGAGTGTGGGGCGGAGCGGTAAGGGAGCCATTGCACACCTCTCTTGGGCACTAGGCTGGCTGAGAGGCGAAAATCAAGAACTAAACAGCTGGCCTGGGAGCGCTCTAAGCGAGGCCTGGGGAGAAAAAATAAAACCTGAAAAACTCCACCAAAAACATTCCCAATACATAGCCTACGCTACCACAAAATAAATCACAAAAGAAAAAATTAAAGAAAAAACAATTACATTTACCTGAGGTGAACATTACTGACCTCACTGCAACCGGTATAGGTTGAACCGCCAGTTTTCACACTCAGTCCCAGCAGGGCGCACTACGGGTTGGGCGGGACTCAAAAATCGAGCCGATATCACAACCAGAGGCGTTGCACACTGGCTCGCCTCTTCCTGGTGGTAATGCTCTGCACCCCAATGAGACCGGCCCTGAAAACCCCAGCGGGGCGCTGGAAGCTCGTCGCGTACCCAATAGAGCTCATCACCACCATTGCTGCCCTTCCAGGGTGAAAACAGAGGCGGACGGGACCATATCGAAACCTTTCACAGTTTTAAAAACCTCTATTAAGTCACCCCTCAGCCATCTCTTTTTAAGAGAAAAGAGACCCAGTCTGTTCATCCTTCCTGATAGGCATAACCTCGCAGGTATCGCTAACTGCATTTTCCTTTAATCTTACCACAGAAAGTTAAGTCATGTCATTCCAAGACATGGTTAAGTGTCAATGACTGCCAATCAACCTCTCTGGCACCGAAAATTAACTATCGTAAGTGTGGAGTCCCAGTCCTTCAGGATTTGTATTTTACGGGGAGATTTTAAAAAGGTAATTTTAAATTTTAATTTTTATTACTTTTCCTTTCTGTCTCTTTTTCTCTCTTTCCAAATCCAATCTTTCTTTCCCTCTCATTATTTCACTTTCTGTACCTGATTTGACTTTAAATTCACCTCCATTTATTCACTCTTTTTTAGTACTTCCTGTGTTTATTTCACAATCCTTTAGTCTCATTGGTTAAAGTTGTTATCAGCTCGCACTTTAAGTAACCGCGTAGGCAAAATGTTTTGAGCTGAAGGGTGCAGGGGTAAGTCTAATTAACGCCAGCCACCATTAGACATCCTGCGACAGTTGCAGCAAATTCTGGCCCATTAGAAGCATTGACGAAAGGTTTGGTTAAAGAGGCAAGTTTGAAGGAGGGTCTTAAAAGAGAGGTAGTGAGGCACAAACGTTTAGGGAAGGAATTCCAGAGCTTATGGCCAAGACAACTTAAGGGAGTGAGGCCTGCATAAAGAGACCAGATAAACACAGAGTTCCCTGAGGGTTATAGGCCTGTCGAAGCCAACTGAGATAGGGAGGGGTGAGGCCATAAAAGATTTAGAAAACAAAGATGAGAAACTTAATTGGAAACACAGGGGGACTGGAAGCCAATGTAGGTCAGTTCGCATAGTGAGGATGGGTGAGTGGAACTTGGTGCAGTTTAGGATACAGGCAGCAGAGTCTCGATGGGGGTGGAGGATGGGAGGGCCTTGGAATTGTCAAGTCTGGAAGTGACAAAAAACTGTGGGCTGGATTTTCCGGTCTTCTGCATTCGGTTTTCACCCTGGAGTGGCAGTGAGGTGTTCTGGGCGGGTTCAGCCTCCAGCGCCCCGCAGCGATCCTTGGGTCCAGTTTCGCGGCGGTGCGGAGTAGCACCGCCCGGAAGAGCTGCGCCCGGTGTGCAACGCCCCGGTTGTGACACTGGTGCGAGTTTGAGCTCCTGTCCGACCCGTCCACCCTGCAGCGCCCCGCACTGACCGCCTGGGAAATCAGGGCAGTCCAACCATCCCGTCGGCGAAGAGGTGAGTAATGGACTCCTAAGGTAAGTGTCATTGTTTTTTCTTTTAACTTTATTAGCGATTTGTGTTGTGGTGACGTGGGCAATGTTTTGGGAATGTTTCTGTGGGGTTTTTTATGTTCCTCCCTGCCCGCACCCCCCCGGGCATCTCTCGGAGCACTCCCCGCCCGGCCCTGTAGCTCAGGAGTTTCCCATCCTAGCACCACGAGAGGTGTACAACGCCTCCCTTAACACTGCTCCCCCTGACATAGGGCCCAGATGCCCAAACTTACCTACTAAGGTACAAACTGTTCCCGGCTGCTAACTTTCCCGCCCAGCCTCCATTATTGCTCCAAAAACATGAAAGCCGAAAATCCAGTCCAGTAGATGGGCTGAGGCAGGGGTGGAAATGGGCAATGTTACGGAGATGGACGTAGGCGTCTTTGTGGTCGATAGGATATGGCATTAGAAGCTCATCTTGGTATCAAATATAACACAGAGGTTGAAAACAGTCTTGTTCAGCCTGCGACAGGAATTGCTAGTGAGAGAACAGAGTCTGTGAGTGGGCGAGGATTGGGGCAAAGAGGAAGACTTGAGTGTTCCCAATGATTAACTGTAAGAAATTGCAGCTCATCCGGGACCAGACCTTAGACAAGCAGTCTGACAACATGGAGGCAGTGGAGGAGTTGAGAGAAGAGATGGCATGCTAGAGTTGGGTGTCAAGAACCTATACGTGGAACCTGATGCCATGTCTTCAGATGATGTCGGCAAGAAGCAGCATGTAGAGAAAGAAGAGGAGGGGGCCAAGGATAAATTCTTGGTGACTCCAGCAGTAATGGTGCAGGGAAGAAGCCATTGCTTTAGATCTCTGACTATGATTTGATAGGTAAGCATGGAACCAAACAAGGGCAATCCCTCTCGGCTGGACAACGGAGGAGAGGTGTTGGAGGACAATGGCGTGTTCAACCATGTCAAAAGTCTACAGGGAGGTCAAAAAAGGAGGGCCGATAGTGCAGCATTAGTACAATGTCATTTGTGACTTTGATTGGGGCTTTTCAATGTCCTGGCAGAGACGGAATCCTGATTGGAGAAGTTCAAACATTGAGTTGCGGAAAAGATGGGCACGGATCATGGAAGTGACAACACGTTCACAGACTTGAGAGGAAAGGAAGGTTAGAGATAGGGCGGGAGTTTGCAAGGACAGAGGGATGGGTCAAGGGGGAGTTTTTTTTGAGTAGAGGGTGATGACAGAGGTTTTGAAAGGGTGGGGGATAGTACCTGAGGAGCGATAACTATTGAAAAGGGCTGGATTTTCCCAGGTCCCAACCGCATGGTACAGGGAGACCCAGGAGATGATGGGAAAGCCAGAATATCAGGTTTCCCGGCCCGCTTGGGAGTTAACCCCGCAGCATGCATGCGACATCAGGGCAGGTTCCCCGTCTGGAGGTCAGCCTGATTGACAGGCTGTCTCCAGATATGCGGGGAACTCGGAGAAGGAGTGCTGGCCCAGGATGGTGGAGGCGGGGGGGGGGAGTTGGTGTTTCAGGCCCAGAGGAGGCGGGATCCGATTCCTATCCCTGAGATGGGGGGAGGTTGGGGGAGTCGCGATCACGGGGGGTCCGGTCCCCGACTCCGGGATCACAATTTGGCCAAAGAGGTAGATTTGGAAAGTAAGGACGATGTTTAAAACATGTCAAAATCCATTAATATTGTACAAATTACATCAAGGTGGAGCTAATCATTAATAAGAGAATAACCCATTTGTAATAAAATTGTATTCACTTAATGACTTAAAAGTAATATAGTTGGAAATCATGTTAAATGTTTATTTATCACTATTTAGCCTGAAGTCAATTCTGAATTGTAAAATTATCACAATGAGCTCAATTTAGTTTTTTTGTTCCCTGAGAACTTTCACTGTTTAAATCTATTTAAGACTGATTCCCGGGATGACGGGACTGACATATGAGGAGAGACTGCATCAATTGAGCCTTTATACACTGGAGTTTAGAAGGATGAGAGGGATCTCATGGAAACCTATAAGATTCTGACGGGACTGGACAGGTTAGATGCAGGAAGAATGTTCCCGATGTTCGGGAAGTCCAGAACCAGGGGACATAGTCTAAGGATAAGGGGTAAGTCATTTAGGACTGAGATGAGGAGAAACTTCTTCACTCAGAGAGTTGTTAACCTGTGGAATTCCCTACCGCAGAGAGTTGTTGATGCCAGTTCATTGGATATATTCAAGAGGGAGTTAGATATAGCCCTTATGGCTAAAGGGATCAAGGAGTATGGAGAGAAATCAGGAAAGGGTGAATGATCAGCCATGATCTTATTGAATAGTGGTGCAGGCTCGAAGGGCCGAATGGCCTACTCCTGCACCTATTTTCTATGTTTCTATGTTTCTATTTGGGCTTTGCACGCTAGCCCTGCCCACTGTAGGCAAGAGTGGCAGGAAGTATTCCGGGAGATAACACAGGAAACTGAAACAGGAATTAATTTAGCATTGAGTAATCCAATCTAAATTAATTCAATCTAAATTACAGATTAAATCTGAAAAGTAATGTTTCTAATCGGACTGGAAATTGGAGTCAGATTCCCTCCGGCATTATGAAATCGGTTTTATATTGCTCTGCGTTGAAATGGAATGATTTTACCGCTTATAGGGGTAGATTTGGACTTGGTGCAATAGTGTAAAATGATAGTGAATCGGAAGCCCGTTTTACTATCCTCCCATTTCTACTGAAGTCAACATAAAAAAAATTTTAAATCAGGAGAGATGCACAACATGTAAACTCACACACCCCACACTGGCTGATCCCAGCACTCGGCAGTAGACAGATAAGGGAATTAACATTTACCTGACCTTTCTTTTGAATTAGTTAGTCATGTACTGCAAGACTCGAGAGCTCATCATTTTCAGCATGGCAGTGTCTGTGCTGTTACCATGACCTGCACTGGGATAAATCATTGCTATATTAACATTAGCAGTTTGCTGCTCTGTTACACTCCCTGTGTATTCCTGTCTGTTGCTTTCAAAATCAAGTCAGTTGTGACAATTTCTTTATTTTAATATTTAAAATATCTACAACTCTTCCAGACTAAATAATCAACGCCGTACTAATGCAAAACGCTGGAAAAGGCATCAAAAAATTGATCAACGTTTCCTGGTGGGGCAAATCGTCATTGGAGTCAGTGGGAAAAGAAACTCTGTAGATGTGTAAAACAGGCTGCCGACTCGTTACCACCCATTTCACATAATCGCACAAAAGTCATGATCTACCCTGCAAATATAAGTGATGAATATATCTGGAGCTTACAGTCACTACACACTCATATGCACTGTCACTGGTCTTCAAGTCATAGGCAAGGCCTTTACGTTTTGTTTTCACAGAAAAATGGTCCAAATTGTGAAATGAGATGAAAAAAAACACTTATAAAAATCCTGGAATCTCACGCAATAAAACAGAACTTCCCTTATTCTGTCACCGTAAAGCAATGGCCCTAGTTTTGGGCCTAGGTTCAGGAATATCCCATCCTTGTTTACAAATCCCTTCGTGGCCTCGTCCCTCCCTATCTCTGTAATTTCCATCAGCCTCGCAACACCTCGCTCCTCAAATTCTGCCTGCTTGAGCATCCCTGATTATAATCATTCAACCATCGGTGGCCGTGCCTTCTTTTGTCTAGGCCCTAAGCTCTGAAACTCCGTCCCTAAACCTCTCCGCCTCTCTACCTCTCTTTCCTCCTTTAAGATGCTCCTTAAAACCTACCGTCCGGACTCGGATCAAACAGCCCCAAAAGGGCTGTGTCATCGCTCCAACCCTCTTCCCAATCTTCCTCACTGCCATGCTCCACCTCACAGTCAACAAGCTCCCCGCTGGAGTGGAACTAAACTACAGAACCAGTGGGAAGCTGTTCAACCTACGCCGCCTCCAGGCCAGGTCCAAGATCACCCCAACCTCTGTCGTTGAGCTACAGTACGCAGACGACGCCTGCGTCTGCACACATTCTGAGGCTGAACTCCAGGATATAGTCGATGTATTCACCAAGGCATATGAAAGCATGGGTTTTACTCTTAATATCCGTAAGACAAAGGTCCTCCACCAGCCTGTCCTCGCTGCACAGCACTGCCCTCCAGTCATCAAGATTCACAGCGCGGCCCTCGACAACGTGGACCATTTTCCATACCTCGGGAGCCTCTTATCAACAAAAGCAGACATTGATGTGGAGATTCAAACATCACCTCCAGTGCGCCAGTGCAGCCTTCGTCCGCCTGAGGAAAAGAGTGTTCGAAGACCAGGCCCTCAAACCTACCACCAAGCTCATGATCTATAGGGCTGTAGTAATACCCGCTCTCCTGTATTGATCAGAGGCATGGATGATGTAAAGAAGACACATCAAGTCGCTGGAGATATATCACCAACGATGTATCCGCAAGATCCTGCAATCTCCTGGGAGGACAGGCGCACTAACATCAGTGTCCTCGTCCAGGCTAACATCCCCAGCATTGAAGCACTGACCACACTCGATCAGCTTCACTGGGCAGGCCACCATAGTTTGCATGCCAGACACAAGACTCCCTAAGCAAATGCTCTATGCGGAGCTCCTTCACAGCAAACGAGCCAAAGGTGGGCAGCGAAATGTTACAAGGACACCCTCAAAGTCTCCCTGATAAAGTGCGACATCACCACTGACACCTGGGAGTCCCTGGCAGAAGACTGCCCTAGGTGGAGAAAGTGCATCCGGGAGGGCGTTGAGCTCTTCGAATCTCAATGCCGAGAGCGTGAAGAGGTCAAGTGCAGGCAGCGGAAGGAGCATGCGGAAAACCAGTCCCACCCACCCCTTCCCTCGATGAATGTCTGTCCCACCTGTGGCTCTCGTATTGGACTGTTCAGCCACCAAAGAACTCACTTCAGGAGTGGAAGCTAGTCTTTCTCGATTCCGAGGGACTGCCTAAGATGATGAAAACCTACCTCTTTGACCAAGCTTTTGGTCATCTGCCATAATTTCTTTTTGGCTCAGTGTCAAATTTATTTGTCTTAAAAATTCATGTGAAGCCCCTTGGGACGATTTACTACGTTAAAGGCACTACATAAATACAAGTTGTTGTTGAATATTGGTTGCTATTTGAATTGAACTGGAGATGTTCACCAGAGAGGAGAGGAATATAAACTTGGGCAGGAGCAAGTGGAAAAGATTTGTTCAAATACTGGCAAGGAAGAGTGAAAGGAAGAAGCTGAATGGCATTTTGTATGGTCCTTTCTTCTTATGTTGAGAATTTTACCCAACTAAAGTTACACGCTGTGAAATATAACCTTGTTCTCCAATCCGCTGTTGGACATGTAGGCTAGAGCCCGTACTGATTTTCATCTGAATTCCAGCTATTCCAAATTAAAGTGAAATCTGGTGTTTTTAAGAAATTACTGAAAACCACCCTACACATTAAAACCTATTCAAATTTAGCTGTTGCACCATCACTCAAGGGATAGGCTTTGATTAAGGCTTTCAAGTTCGGGGTAGCAGTTAATAAAACTCATCTCTCTGTGAAAGAATTCAAATTCACCCAATCGTACTTATCTATGATGTCTTTGAAGAATAATAAATTTAATTTTGGTTTTAAACATAGCAAAGGATGCTTAACAAGAAGTGAAAGCCAAGGCGTCTTATAAGCTATAACTGAATACAATGAACATAGACAGATAAATGGGCTCAATTTTCCCCAAAACTTTTCTTTGGCGTACTTGAAGAGTTACGCCCCTTTTTTGGGGGCCCAAGTACGGCAAAAAAAAATGTTCTAAGTTTCCCCGTTTGATTTCTTCATTTTGGCGCAGCCGAACCTGCCCTTTAGTTTTGGGGGTGGAGCCTTGATCTGCGCCAAAAAGATTGGGTTGCCACGGTAACCAGGGACACAATGCAGGCTGAGGCTGGAAAGTGAAACATACAACCAGCTCGCAACCTACACAAGCACATTATAATACATTGCAGTAACTTACTTAAAAACACATTGAAATATATTGCAGCAACTTAAAAACACACTAAAATGCAATGCAGCAATCTAAAAACACATGAAAATACAATGCAGAAACTTAAAAACACACTAAAATACATTTCAGCAACTTAAAAACACATTAAAATACAATGCAGCAACTTAAAAACACACTATAAAATACATTTCAGCAACTTAAAAACACATTAAAATACATTGCAGCACCTTACCTCCCATTATTAAAGTTTCCCCCCCCCCCCCCCGCAATGCCAGCGCTGATCCCCGCCCATAGTTTTGGCCAACTAACCTGCCGGTCTGCTCTGCCACCCCTAGCCATGGCCGAAAGGCCTCCTGGTTCAATCCCCCGCCCGCCCCTAGCCCCGAGTGCTTTGCCGGTCCCGTTACCCCGCCCCTAGCCCTGACCGAGCGGCCTCCTCCCTCTCGGTCCCCGCACCTAACCTCACCCGAAAGGCTCTCCCCCTCTCTCTTATCTCTCCTACTGCTGCTGTCTGGACATCTGCTGCACTTACCTGCGCCAATTTCCTTACCTGCACTGATCTCCTTAACTCCCCAGAAGGTTTTTCTGCAGTGGCCACATACGCTGGCCTAAGCAGAACTGGAGTAACTCTCAGCTGCCCAAACTTCCCTAAATGGCCTGAATTGGCACAGGTGACAGGTGACGCCCCCTTCGGCTGTAAAAAAAAACTGACTTAAAAAAATCGTGACTAACTGAGTTACACTGGTGCAAATTGATTGGGCAAACTGTGTTTTTTTAACTTAGACTAAAAAAAGTGGCCTGCTCAAAAGAAACAACGCAAATCACTGGGGAAAATTGAGCCCATAGCTCTTGCTGAGCGACTTTCTGTTCAGTTAAAGGCCGCAGTCGGTTAAGTGGAAAACATTTACTTGAAGAGTTATCACAGATAATGAAACTGAGTAGAGGCATGCACACAAGAGCCATGAGGAGATCCAAAGAAACAGGCCAAATAATAATTTGCAGTAACCTTCAATGCTACTGGCATAATAATAGATATTTAATCAAGTGGAATGATCAGCCACAGCTGTCTTCCCGCTTCCACAGAGTTGCTGAAGTAGTGCAAGGTGGAGCAGAGTTCATTGTTTGATTGGTGCTTTGAAGGCATGAGGATATATAATGAGAAGTTTTGGATGTGGTCTGCAATTTCAGCAATGTCAGATCAAATTGTTCAGTTTGAGAAGGGCTTCAAGCATGCAACATCTAAAACCTTAACTGGATGTTGGGCATTAGAATATTTAAAAGCTGTTTCAATCATCTCTGCTTTTGAAGAACATAAGAAATAGGAGCAGAAGTAGGCCATTTGACCCCTCGAGCCTGCTGCGCCAGTCAACAAGATCATGGCTGATCTTCGACCTCAACTCCACCTACCCGCATTATCCCCATATTCCTTAATTCCTTAGTTCCCCAAAAATTATCCACCCCTGTCTTAAATATACTCAACAACTGAGCATCCACAGCTCTTCAGGGTAAAGAATTCTACCAATTCACCACACTGTGATGAAGAAATGTCTCCTCATCTCAGTCCTAAATGACCAACCCCTTATTCTGGGACAGTGACCCCTGATTCTAGACTCCCCAGCCAGGGGGAAATAAAGGGCGTTTGATTTCCATTTCTCTGCAGTTTAGAAGTAACAAGCTCATTTCCTTGAATGCTTTCGCAAATCTAATTTCCTTGCTTTTCTCATACAAATTAAAACTGCCTCTATCAAATAAATACAATGAACAAACTCTGCGCCAAATGTCTGAACTCATCTTACGGAATTTAAAAAGAGACTTTAGTTGACCAACTGTCGCAACAACACTATCAACAACTTGGTCCCAAATTACTTTTCAGTTTTAAGTTTGCTACATTACTTTACTTTATAAACCTTCAATTAAAAATCCTAAAAACATTGTAGAATGAAACTGTCACCCTGAATAGAATACAATTTAAATGTTAATCATAAGGTGCTGTCTAAATATCATTACATTAAGTAGCGCGGATAGTGCAGTCTTTTTAAAATCATACTCCAAGGTGATGGTTTTCTCACAGTTCAATCTTTATCAGCATTTTAAAATGTCAGAAGCACTAAAAGCTAAAGTAACTGGAGTAGCAGCTCAACTGCTTCTAACCCGAATAACAACTCTACTAGAAGACCTATACAGTTCCCCTGGGTACTGCCTGCAAGGAGAACCATGAAATGAGCAGTCTGTCCAATGTGTCTCTGGTTTCTCACCACTCTGTCTATTGATCACAAAATGACCACTAGTAAGTAAGAACATAAGCTGATCGAACTCCGAGATCCCCAGTGAGCTACCCATCGTATGTGGTTACCACTAAAGAGTCGATCTAGAATGAAGGTGTTCAAATTACAGCCCATATGCCACAAGTGACCTGCGATCCATGGCAATATGGCTCATGAAGTCCAGACAATTCAGGTCTCTTTGTTACTTGTTGGCTTGTCTTGTTTTAATTTCATGGGCTTGTGGGTTTGGAAAGGGCACTGTTGCCTCCTTGGTGGATAAATCTCAAGATCTATTAGTATCTGCGCCCTGAGATATATAAAGTGGAAGATTGATTTAATCATTGTATGGAGCCTGTAAGGCTCTCTGGTGGCCCATGGAGACAGAGGGGGAGAAATTCCCCAGTATCCCATTTAGGGGCGGTAATCCAGTCGAGGAGGAACTTCCTGTGCTCGGCGCGGAAATACCGTCCCGGCCGCGAAATTGGGGTTACTGCCTGTCACAGGAAGTGGAGTGCAATGTCGTGCGCTCCACTTCCTTCTGGGGTGGTACCTGGGGCGCTACTCGGGCGGGAGCGGCAATGCTACACAGCTTCTCTGCGTAGCACTGACGCGTTTCAATGCCCCTCCCCTTCCGTTAAAGGGGAAGGCCGCTGTGCATTCTGCGGCTTCTGATGGCCTCCACTGGGCCACCAGGGCGGCGTGGTGCTGTGGCCGCAGTCCCGCACCCAAACGGTGTGCCGGGCTGCACGATGGCGGCCCGTACCACGCCACGGAGCAACAAGATGAGCCGACCGTTGAGGGGGCCAAAACAACAAAATGGAAGCGTGCGGCGCAGTGCACCTTCCCTTTAACTTCCACCCCGGGAGCGGAGATCAGTCCGGTTCACGACCCACGAGGCTGCGCTGACACCGTTCGCTGCAGTCTCGCGGGGCGCTGGCCAATTTCTGCCGCAAGGCGGAAAGGTGTTGCCGCGAGGTGCTAAGGGGTTGGCGCGCACGGCGATGGTGTCATCGCTGGATGGATGGCAGCCTGGGGCACTACTGGGGGCGGGGGCACAGTGCTACCGAGTTAGCCTCTCTGTTAACACCCACGCAATTCTGCGGGAGCTGGTAGTGCCCCCCCCCCTCCACCACTGTCCCCGGACGAAAACAAATTCGCGCCCCATTAGTACACCCCGGAGGTGCTGACAGGAGGTGCACAACAGGGGAATTTTGCCCCCAAACATTCTTGATCACCTCTAAGCCTCAATTGTGCAAGAACAGCAAAGCAGAACGGCATTTATTGTGCCGTAGATCAAACTAATCCGGCCCGTGGAACAATCTTATCGGGGCCGAGTGGGGTGTGGAGTACAGAGTCTACTGGCATGTGACATGAATCTCGCGGCCACTACTTCCAACAGCCCGCGAGAACTAAGCCTTTTAAATTCCGCGTCACAGTGGCTCTCTATCCTTCCACATCATCACCATTCAGTTTAGGCCGCTGTAGAACTGGAAAAGTTTGCATGCCGCACGTTTCCCCTAGTATTTCTACGCATTTTGTAGAAGGGTCTTGAACCCAATGCAGGATCTCTCTTTGCATATTTAAATTGATCCAATGAGGGTTTCAGGCGGCTGCCATGGACGCCTAAAAGCAATAAGAACCTTTATGGCAGTGGTCTTGCCACCAGTGCAGATTGGGTGCAGAGTCTTGTGCCCAGAAATTGGTATACATTATGCCCAAAAAGCAGGCGAACACATGCTACCGCAATGGGCCTAAGTCGGTTTTGCTGAATGTGGCCCATGCCAAATGTCAGGATGTCGGATCAGGCCCGCCATATAAAATGAGTTTGACACCCCTGTTATAGATGCATTTGCACTGGCAATGGGGTGGACTGTACTTGCTAAATTTTGCAAGTCAAGCTACATGGAAAGTACACGCAAGGAGGCAGTGTCTGCATGCTGGTTTATTAGGAGCTGCAGAACTGCCCCATCATGAATCTCTCCTCATCGTCCACTTTATGCAACACAATGTTGGCTTAGTTACAACTTGTGATGTAGCAAAAGTTACAAATATTGCATGAAGGCATGGCCTGGCAAACTGATGGTTTTAGCAAAATGGCAGAAATATTAAAGGGGAAAAAGATATGCAATGCCGAAATAGATAAATGGCTCGCTACCAAAATAGATCTACACTTCAAACACTAACATACATCAGCACCCTTGCTTTAAGGATTAGGCCTGCACAGATCAGGCTACAGAGCAAAGTCAAAAAATTGAGCATGGGATTTGTAATGTATTTGCTTCATGTGTTCTTTACTTAAAAATTCATAGCAACACATTGCTATTAAGAACTAGTTGGTTTATTAATAAAGGTTTAACAATCACACTACACATTACCAGTTCATCCACTAGGCTCACAACTGCATACCTCATCGTGGATGACCTAGACCCAACTGACTGGGGTTTTATTGAGTCTTGTGAACATCACGTGATTGGCTAAGCCACTCACAATGCAACAGCTCCACAACCATAAATCAAGTGCCCCCTGATTAAAGATGATCACTAAAACCGACACATTAAACAAATTAAACTTTTGACAGTAAACTTAAATCAAATTAAAATTTTGTTGCCGGGGGTGATGATGCACTCCAGTTCCTCCGGTGCCCACCTCTCGCAGAAGGCAGCGAGCGTACTGATGGACAGCATGTCCTCCATCTCCAGGGACACCCTGGCTTGGATGTAACCGCGGAAGAGAGCAACATCTCTACAATTATTTTAGTTGTATCAGTAATCAAGTGCCCCCTGATTAAAAGGGGGGGGGGGGCACACTCCAAAAACTTTTCAAGTGCCTCCTTGTGTCATGTATGTAACCTTCATGTAACAACACTGCAATACTGTATATACTTGAGAAATGCACACCTTGACCACAGGGGGTGAGCTTGTGGGAGACACTCCTCAACTGGTCATCCAGGTATATAAAGGGAGGTCCCATGCAGGGTCATCACTTCTTGGTCCTGTGAATAAAGGTGCAGGTCACAGAGTGACCTTGTCCATAGAATGTGCCTCATGTGGATTTGTCGTATTGTGTAAGGACTTTACACCCTTTTTTTTTGAGGGCACTAAAAAAACAAATTATACAAGTGTCCCCTGGCTAAAAGGAGGGGGGGTGGGGGCGCACAAAAACCACCAACTTAAACAAATTAAACTTTGGACATTAAAATCAAATTAAAATTTGGTTGCCAGGGGTGATGATGCACGCCAGTCCCTCTGGCGCCCACCTCTCGCGGAAGGCCGCGAGCATACCGGTGGACACCGCGTGCTCCATCTCCAGGGACACCCTGGCTCGGATGTAACCGCGGAAGAGAGGCACGACAACAGCTCTACAACTCTTTTGATTGGAGAACAAAACAGTTAAATCAAGTGCCCCCTGATCTGGGGGACACTCCAAACATTTTTCAAGGCCCTTTTTTCCTTTTTTTTTTGTTTTTTTTGGAGTTTTTTTGTGGTTTTTTTGGGCACTAAAACACAAATATATACAAGTGCCCCCTACAAAAGGGGAGGTGGACACTAAAACTGGAAATAAAACAAATTAAACTTTAAAACATATAAAATCAAATTAAAATTTGGTTGCCGGCGATGATGATGCACTCCAGTCCCTCCGGTGCTCACCTCTCGCGGAAGGCCGCGAGCGTACCAGTGGACACCACATGCTCCATTTCCAGTGACACCCTGGCCCGGATGTAGGCACGGAAGAGAGGCAGGCAGTCAGGCTGAACGACCCCCTCGACCGCCCGCTGCCTGGACCGGCTGATGGCACCCTTGGCCGTGCCCAGGAGCAGTCCTACGAGGTGGCCTTCGGACCTACCCGCTCCCCTCCACACAGGGTGCCCAAAGATCAGGAGTGTGGGACTGAAGTGCAGCCAGAAATTGAGGAGCAGCCCCTTCAAATAGTGGACTCCATAAAAACATGGAACACGGACTCTTCCAGGCGGCCTGGGAGCCCGTGAACCGGCTTAAAAATTTATAGCACGGGACTGCTCCGTGCACCACCCTTCAGGCCAAGTCCCCGATAAATAATGGGAAGACTCCCACGCAGCGTGCACTCCATGGGGACCCCCGCCTCCTCTGGACGGCAAGATGGTACGCCGTGGCGTATCCGGACGGCAGACGAGGATGCAACAGCTCTACAACTCTTTTTGGGGGGGGGGGACAAAATAAACATTAAATCAATTGCCCCCCGATCTGGGGGACACTCCAGACACTTTTAACTGCCCTCTTTATTTTATTTTTGTTTTTTGGGGGGTTTTTGTGGGGTTTTTTGTGATTTTTTTGGGGGGGGGCATAAAAATCATATATTTTACAAGTGCCCCCTATAAAAGGGGAGGGGGACAGTAAAAAACCCGGCAATTGAAACAAATTAAACTTTAAAACATAAAATCATATTCAAATTTGCTTGCCGGGGGTGACAATGCACTCCGGCGCCCACCTCTCGCGAGCGTACCAGTGGACACCGCGTGCTCCATCTCCAAGGACACCCTGGCTCGGATGTACGCGCGGAAGAGAGGTAGGCAGTCAGGCTGAATGACCCACTCGACCACCCGCTGCCTGGACCAGCTGATGGCACCCTTGGCCGTGCCCAGGAGCAGTCCTACGAGGAGCCCCTCGGACCTACCCGCTCCCCTCCGCACAGAGTGCCCAAAGATCAGGAGTGTGGGGCTGAACTACAACCAGAAATTGAGGAGCAGCCCCTTTAAATAATGGAACAGGGGCTGCAACCTCGCACATTCAATAAAAACATGGAACACGGACTCTTCCAGACCACAGAAATTGCAGGCGACCCGGGAGCCCGTGAACCGGCTTAAAAATTTATTGCACGGGACTGCTCCGTGCACCACCCTCCAGGCCAAGTCCCCAATAAATAGTGGGAGGACTCCCGCGTAGAGTGCACTCCATCGGGGACCCCCGCCTCCTCCGGACGGCAAGGTGGTGTGCCATGGCGTGTCCGGACGGCAGACGAGGATGCAACAGCTCTACAACTCTTTTGGGGCAAACATAAACATTAATTCACGTGCCCCCCGATCTGGGGGAACACTCCAAATATTTCCCAAGGCCCTTTTTTTTTTGTATTTTTTTTTGTCGGGGGTTTTTTTGTGTTTTTTGTAGGGGTTTTTTTTGTGTTTTTTTAGGGCATTAAAATTACATATTTTACAAGTGCCTCCTATAAAAGGGAAGGGGGACACTAAAAACACCGGCAATTAAAACAAATTAAACTTTAAAACAAATAAAATCAAATTAAAATTTGGTTGCCGGGGGTGATGATGTACTCCAGTCCCTCCTGCGCCCACCTCTCGCGGAAGGCCGCGAGCGTACTGGTGGACACCGCGTGCTCCATCTCTAAGGACACCCTGGCCCCGATGTAGGCGCGGAAGAGAGGCAGGCAGTCAGGCTGAACGACCGCCCGCTGCCTGGACCGGCTGATGGCACCCTTGGCCGTGCCCAGGAGCAGTCCTACGAGGAGGCCCTCGGACCTACCCGCTCCCCTCTGCACAGGGTGCCCAAAGATCAGGAGTGTGGGACTGAAGTGCAACCAGAAATTGAGGAGCAGCCCCTTTAAATAATGGAACAGGGGCTGCAACCTCGCACACTCCATAAAAACATGGAACACGGACTCTTCCAGACCGCAGAAATTGCAGGCGGCCCGGGAGCCCGTGAACTGGCTTAAAAATTTATTGCACGGGACTGCTCCGTGCACCACCCTCCAGGCCAAGTCCCCGATAAACAGTGGGAGGACTCCTGCGTAGAGTGCACTCCATCGGGGACCCCCGCCTCCTCCGGATGGCAAGGTGGTGTGCCATGGCGTGCCCGGAAGGCAGACAAGGATGCAACAGCTCTACAAATCTGTGAGCATACTCACAGGTGCACACATTACAGGATTCTATTTGAATAATTTTACTGTTTAAATGAGGGTTGAATGTGCTTGCAGAATTTCTTAGGCAATGCGAATGAAAAATCACATGCCCCCCTTCATTTTCATAATTTCTGCAGACTTAATAAGGCTCCCACAAACTAATAGTTTCTGTAAAATACCAGGTTGGATGATTTGGGTGCAGAGTAGGTTTTAAGGGCTACTTGCTCAATTTTCTTGCCTCTCCGCCCATGACTGGTGCCCAACATCGAAAAATTGGCCCTAAAATAGGTAATGGTTGGTTAGTCTAATGCAACCTTTTCCATGAAGTGTCATAACTTTAACTTCAGAAACTTACTGCCAGTGTCAGAAGAATTGAGGTGGCAATACAGCAGAAAGATCGGGACAAGGGAAGGGAAAAAGACAAGCCAGACGCTACGTAGAGATTACCAGGACAAGATTTCTGCCAAGACAGTACAGTTCGCCTTAATGTTTCGGAGATTGTTGCTACCTCAGTTTTAACACTGGTTTGAATCCCAAACTGATTAGACCCAGTTATATGTGGGAACCTACGGCAGAATCATATGCCATCAGGAGTCGCCATCTACAGGAAAGGAGTGGTAAAAGGAGATTAGAGGGAAAATTCCTTTTGAACTGGAAAGAACAGCTTGCTGTTAGAGACCAGCTTCTGGCTTAATATACTGGGTTCCACTGTATGCCTAGAAAGAGAGGCGACGCTTCCTGGAGAAAGGAATTCAAGGCAGCTGAAAGAAAATACTGACGAAGGAGTCACAGACATTATAGTCTTTTGAAATGGTTTTCTGCTTTCAAATTAATCCTGAAAAATACAACACTGGGAAGGTACAAAATATCTTATTCAGCTTAACAAGCGAAAGAGTCTTACTTTTACCAGCCATATAAAATGGTTTGAGTGTGCAGCATTCCAAGCCTTATCCGAAACAGCATGTAGAATTGTGACTTGACTTTCAATGCTACATATTCACCAAATAATAGAAAGTTGCATCAAATCACTGACTGGGAAAATACAATGAAACCATCCTATTTGTTCCGTGAATATATTTATTTGGTTAAACATAGAAACATAGAAAACAGGTGCAGGAGTAGGCCATTTGGCCCTTTGAGCCTGCACCGCCATTCAATGCATTCATGGCTGAACATGCAACTTCAGTACCCCATTCCTGCTTTCTCGCCATACCCCTTGATCCCCCGAGTAGTAAGGACTACATCTAACTCCTTTTTGAATATATTTAGTGAATTGGCCTCAACAACTTTCTGTGGTAGAGAATTCCACAGGTTCACCACTCTCTGGGTGAAGAAGTTTCTCCTCATCTCGGTCCTAAATGGCTTACCCCTTATCCTTAGACTGTGACTCCTGGTTCTGGACTTCCCCAACATTGGGAACATTCTTCCTGCATCTAACCTGTCTAAACCCATCAGAATTTTAAACGTTTCTATGAGATCCCCTCTCATTCTTCTGAACTCCAGTGAATACAAGCCCAGTTGATCCAGTTTTTCTTGATATGTCAGTCCCGCCATCCCGGGAATCAGTCTGGTGAATCTTCCTCAAGTTAGGAGACCAAAACTGTACACAATACTCCAGGTGTGGCCTCACCAAGGCCCTGTACAACTGTAGTAAAACCTCCCTGCCCCTGTACTCAAATCCCCTCGCTATGAAGGCCAACATGCCATTTGCTTTCTTAACCGCCTGCTGTACCTGCATGCCAACCTTCAATGACTGATGTACCATGACACCCAGGTCTCATTGCACCTTCCCTTTTCCTAATCTGTCACCATTCAGATAATAGTCTGTCTCTCTGTTTTTACCACCAAAGTGAATAACCTCACATTTATCCACATTATACTTCATCTGCCATGCATTTGCCCATTCACCTAACCTATCCAAGTCACTCTGCAGCCTCATAGCATCCTCCTCACAGCTCACACTGCCACCCAACTTAGTGTCATCTGCAAATTTGGAGATACTACATTTAATCCCCTCGTCTAAATCATTAATGTACAATGTAAACAGCTGGAGCCCCAGCACAGAACCTTGTGGTACCCCACTAGTCACTGCCTGCCATTCTGAAAAGTACCCATTTACTCCTACTCTTTGCTTCCTGTCTGCCAACCAGTTCTCAATCCACGTCAGCACACTACTCCCAATCCCATGTGCTTTAACTTTGCACGTTAATTTCTTGTGAGGAGGAGAAGTGGGTGCTAGGGTCACAAGGTGAGTACAGCGCTACACACAGCATATGCACAACAAAAGCACGGCCGCTATCAAAATCATTACAGACATCACATTTTATGACCATCAACACATTTGCATTGCAATGATTTTCATTAGTCCAGCATTATTTCTAGGACAATTTTAGAAATCATCTATCATATATGATTGTTCGGCTGGTGTAAACTTTACTCACGTTTAGTTTACTTCAGAGTCTGCAGATGCTGTCCGGGGGTGCTTCCCCACGAGTTGCGACCACCCGCTCCTCCATCTCTGTGATGTCGCTGGGGACTGGTGGCCCCCCGACCCGTTCGCCTCTGCACAGACCTCATTGTCGATAGCTTCATCTGTAAAAGGTTACAGGAAGACAAATCCATGCTGACTTGAACCTATCATGTCACCTCTTTCCAAATGCGCTGCTATGACATCCTTAATAATTGATTCCATCATTTTACCCACTACCGATGTCAAGCTGACCGGTCTATAATTCCCTGTTTTCTCTCTCCCTCCTTTTTTAAAAAGTGGGGTTACATTGGCCAACCTCCACTCCAGAGGAACTGATCCAGAGTCAATGGAATGTTGGAAAATGACTGTCAATGCATCCGCTATGTCCAAGGCCACCTCCTTAAGTACTCTGGGATGCAGTCCATCAGGCCCTGGGGATTTATCGGCCTTCAATCCCATCAATTTCCCCAACACAATTTCCCGACTAATAAGGATTTCCCTCAGTTCCTCCTTCTTACTAGACCCTCTGACCCCTTTTATATCCGGAAGGTTGTTTGTGTCCTCCTTTGTGAATACTGAACCAAAGTACTTGTTCAACTGGTCTGCCATTTCTTTGTTCCTCGTTATGACTTCCCCTGATTCTGACTGCAGAGGACCTACGTTTGTCTTTACTAACCTTTTTCTCTTCACATATCTATAGAAACTTTTGCAGTCCGTCTAAATGTTCCCTGCAAGTTTCCTCTCGTACTCTATTTTCCCTGCCCGAATCAAACCCTTTGTCCTCCTCTGCTGAGTTCTAAATTTCTCCAAGTCCCCAGGTTCACTGCTATTTCTGGCCAATTTGTGGTTAGGAGCTGTTTGAAGGAGAGTCGCTGGTAATGATTTGCCTGTTGATCTGTGGTGTTTTTTTTTCTTTTTTCAGACTGATTCACACCTCATTGAAGCAGGGGTCGTTCAGATGCGAAAGCAAGCAATAGCCAGGGATTCATTTCTGATCTCAAACTATCATTAGTCAAGGACAACAATTAAAAGAAAATGCTGTTTATTATAGTATAGCCCTAGCTATAATATCTCTCCTTCGTTCGACTCCATGAATCTAGCTGTCCTGTATTCAGTGGCACTTCATTAATGTAGTTATGCAAGAAATGTATAATAAAATCACTGGCAGGAAATACCGCTGTTGTGAATTGGGTTTCCTTAATGTAAGTGGACACGTGCCCTGAATTATCCATAGGATGATGTCACTGTCATTTCACTGGGTTTACGCTTTATGTAGCAAGACTTCGGCTAGTTCATGTGCAGACAGATTCACTTCAGTTCTTCAATCCATTACATAATCAGTGCTCACTGGAGAGTGGAGATTTTTCACAGAGTGATGTTAGATGTCAGAATTCACTAGTGACATTGAAATGAGAGAGTTATGAGGACTGTCAGAAGTGGCCAATTGCCTTGTAAACAGCAGCCCGGCATGAACTCTACTTGCATGTCAAGCCTTTGTCATACAAAACATCACTGACATTCAGCGATCTTAGGTGGCATTTGTACCTTGCACTTACCTGACCCATCCCATGGGCAGAGTAATAGGAAACCAGTCGAAGACCACAACCGACCGCTATATAGAATCCACCTCCTCTGCCTGGATCTTTTATATTCCAAGATGATCATCTAGTGACTAGTTATTTAGAATTTTCCCTTGGAAGATTACAAAAATTAAGATAGTCCACAGTAGGATAGATTGTGTTTCTCATTCCCTTATTTCAATATTAAAGCGAGAAAGACTTGCATTTATATAACGCCTTTCACGACCACCGGACATCTCAAAGCCCTTTACAGCCAATGAAGTACTTTTGGAGTGTAGTCAATGTTGTAATGTGGGAAACACAGCAGCCAATTTGCGCACAGCAAGCTCCCACAAACAGCAATGTGATAATGACCAGATAATCTGTATCTTTGTTATGTTGATTGAGGGATAAATAGTGGCCAGGACACCGGGGATAACTCCCCTGCTCTTCTTCGAAATAGTGCAATTGGATCTTTTGCATCCATCTGATAGAGCAGACGGGGCCTCGGTTTAACGTCTCATCTGACAGATGGCACCTCCCACAGTGCACCACTCCCTCAGCATTGCAATGGAATGTCAACCGAGATTTTTTTGTACTCAAGTCCCTGGAGTGGGACTTGAACCCACAACCTTCTGACTCAGAGAGTGCTGCCCACTGAGCCATGGGGTGGAATTTGCGGTCGGAGGTGTAACTTTGGAGTACACCTCTGACCCGAAAAAAAAAATCCACACATACCTGCTTGCTCCCGGGTTTCGGAGACTTTGGATCCTGTGCCTCAAGGCATACACCTGCGTAAAGGCCCATGAATCCCCAGGGACGCCGGTGGTTCGGAACGCCTGGGATCACATGGATCAGGTCCTACAATCAGAAAGAAGGATTCCTCATATGCTTATCGAGCTTCTATTTACACCAGAATCCTGATTATCATATGAAGAATCCCCAAATAATTAAAGAATTTACGCAACTCTGATATAAATTAATGTTCTCTTGTTCATATTCATAAGACCCAATTAAGAGAGCCCTATACAGACAGTGCCTCACTGCCAACCTGGCAACCCTCGATGATCCAGAGACTCAGAGTGCCCACAGTGCCTGGTCTGCCCTCCAGACCACCATAACCAGTGTCTGCAAAGAGACATTCGGTCACTCAACCAGGAAACACTAAGACTGGTTTGACGAGAATGACCAGGAAATCCAGGAGCTAATAAACCGCAAGCGCAGGGCATTTCTGAACTTAAAGCAGCAACCCAATTCGGGAGCAGCAAAGCACCTTTTCATACGGCTGAAGGCCGAGGTCCAACAAAAAGCCCGCAACCTATAGAATAGATGGTGGGTGGAGAAAGCACAGGAGATCCAACAGCTGGCCGACAATGACGTGCGAGGATTCTTCACCGCAGTTAAGTCCACCTACGGCCCAGCACCCAAGGCCCCACCCCACTGCTGGCCAAGAATGGGGAGACATTCATTAAGGACAACGAGGCAGTCCAGGCCCGCTGGAAGGAGCACTTCGAAGATCTCCTTAATCGAGACTCTGCCTTTCACACGAGTGTCCTTGACTCCATCCCGCAGCATGCGACCCGCCACCATCTCAGCAAAACCCCAGCCCTGCACGAGGTACAAAAGGCCATCCATCAGCTCAAGAACAACAAGGCATCAGGAGCAGATGGAATCGCCGCTGAGGCACTAAAGTATGGCAAAGAAGCACTATTGGCACGAATGCATGACCTCATCTCTCTTACCTGGAAGGAGGCGAGCATGCCGAAAGATTTAAGAGATGCCGTAATCGTGACCATCTTTAAAAAAGGGGACAAGTCCGACTGCGACAATTACAGAGGAACCTCCCTGCTGTCAGCCACTGGGAAAGTCATTGCAAGAATCCTCCTCAATCATCTTTTCCCTGTGGCTGAAGAGCTCCTCCCAGAGTCACAATGCGGATTCCGACCACTAAGGGATACATGGACATGATCTTCACTGCATGACAACTACAAGAGAAACAGCACCAACCCTTCTTTGGCATTCTTTGACCCACAAAGGCCTTTGACACTGTCAACCGTGAGGGACTATGGAGTGTCCTCCTCCATTTCAGCTGCCCCCAAAAGGTTGTCACCTCCTCCGCCTGCTCCATGACGACATGCAAGCCATGATCCTGACCAATGGATCCACCACAGACCCAATCCACACCGGGGTCAAGCAGGGCTGCGTCATCGTCCCAACGCTCTTCTCAATCTTCCTCACTGCAATGTTCCATCTCACTCTCAACAAGCTCCCCGCTAAAGTGGAACTAAATTATAGAACCATTGGGAACCTGTTCAACCTTCGTCGCCTCCAGACTAGATCCAAGGTCGTCTAATCTTCTATCATCAAACTATAATACGCGGACAACGCTTGCGTCTGCACACATTAAGAGGTTGACCTCCAAGCCATCATCAACATATTCACCAAGGGCCTTACACTAAACATCCATAAGATAAAGATCCTCCACCAACCTGACCCCTCCACACAGCACTGCCCCCCGGTCATCAAAATCCACGGCTTGGCCTTGGACAATGTGGACCATTTTCCATACCTCAGGAGCTATTATCAGCAAGGGCAGACATCGACGACGAGGTCCAACACCCCCTCCAGTGTGCCAGTGCAGCCTTTGGTCGTCTGAGGAAGAGAATGTTTGAAGACCAGGACCTCAAATCTGGCACCAAGCCTATGATCTACAGGTCAGTAGTGATACCCGCCCTCCTATGTGGCTCAGAGACGTGGACCATATGCAGTAGACACATCAAAGTGCTGGAGAAATACCACCAGCGTTGCCTCCACAAGATCCTGCAAATCCCCTGGGAGGATAAACGCACCAACATCAGTGTTCTCGATCAGGCCAACATCCCCGGCATCGAAGCACTGACCACACTTGACCAACTCCGTTGGGTGAGCCACATCGTCCTCATGCCCGACACGGGACTCTCAAAGCAAGCGCTCTATTCGGAAGCGAGCCCCAGGTGGGCAAAGGAAAAATTTTAAGGAGTCCCTCAAATCCTTCTTGATAAAATGCAACATCCCCACCGACACCTGGGAATCCCTGGCCCAAGACCGCCCTAAGTGGAGGAAGAGCATCCAGGAGGGCGCTGAGCACCTCGAGTCCCATCGCCGAGAGCATGCAGAAACCAAGTGCAGACAGCGGAAGGAGCATGCAGCAAACCAGACTCCCCACCCACCCTTTCCTTCAATGACTGTCTGTCCCACCTGTGACAGAGACTGTAATTCCCATGTTGGACTGTACAGCCACCTGAGAACTCACTTTTAGAGTGGAAGCAAGTCTTTCTCGATTTCAAGGGACTGGCTATGATGATGATCACGCTTCTACTTGCAACGGAATCCAATTAGCATATGAAGAATCCCCAAATAATTAAATAATTTACACAACTCTGATAGAAATAAATGTTGTCTTTTTCATAATAATTAAAAGTCTCTAATGAAGCATTTACAATAAAAAAATTAGATTTTGAAAAACAATTTTAAACATGTATTCACGGGATGTAGATGTTGCTGGTATGACCAGCATTTATTGTCCATCCTAAATTGCCGTTGAGAAGGTGGTGGTGAGCCGCCTTCTTGAAACACCGCAGTCCATGTGGTGAAGGTGCTCCCACAGTTGACTTTGTTGTAGAGGTTTATTACAACTGAGCGGTTTGCTGGGCCATTTCAGAGGGCAGTTAAGAATTAACCACATTACTATGGGTCTGGAGTCACATATAGGTCAGACCGGGAAAGGGCGGCAGATTTCCTTCCCTAAAGGACATTGGTGAACCAGATAGGTTTTTCTGACAATCTTGTAGTTTCATAGTCAGCATTATTGATACTAGCTTTTAAAATTTCAGTTGTATTTAATTAACTGAATTTAAATTCTCCCAACTGATTCGATGGATTTGAACTCACGTCTCAGGATTATTGGTCCACGCTTCTGGATTATTACTCCAGTAACATAACCACTATGTTACCGTACCCCTTTAACATTTTAATCTGGGCCAAAATTTACAAAACTAATTTTAAATGTTTGTAGTTGATTTTTTTAAATTACATTTATATTATTCTTTACACTGGTGAAAACAGGCCCTATGCCTGCTTTTACCAGGCATAAGGGTTTTGTGGGCATTTGCTGGGCAGTAGTTGCGCAAACAGCAAAATTTGAGCTAGAAATTGATTAATCTACTGCCGCGTTTCTCGGCGGTATTTCCTTGTTTTGGGCGCTCTTTCATTCATTGGGAATTTCATCAGGGCCTCACGTCGGCGGTCTCGAAATACCGCTGGGGAGCGGACCACCAGCGTGCAATGCTGGGAAAACTACTGCCGTCCGAGTTTGGTGGGAGCGGTGATCCATACTTCTCAAAAAAAAACGGCCAGTAGGAACAGCCTTTCGATGGACGGTAGGTATGAATCCCTGCCAGAAAAGGTAAGTGAAAGTTTTTTTTAAAATTCTTTTGCAGTGATTCAGTTTAAAAAGGCTCCTTTGAATGTTTTCCGATGTTTTATTTTTTGAAAAAATATTTTTCGTGTTTCCCTACGCCAACTCTAGCCTCGGACTTACTTTGATCAGGACTGCCAACACTCCACAGGCAACGCCATTTTTCCCGCCGGGCGTTTTTGTTTTCTATTTTTTGGTCAATTTACCGCCGTCGTTAATTGCAGAATGTTAGCGGTTTTTGGGGCAGTAAACGGGCGCTGGCAGCCTTCGGTCAATTTCTAGCCCTTAGTTTTGGGTTGGTTTGTTGGATTGACCGATCGCTAGTTCCGGGGTTGGGCGCATGCGGAAACACGGAACTTTCAGGGCCTTTCACAAGACTTACAACGGAGTATGCGTATGCCGTCATCAGCCCTGCAAAATCCGGGCCAACATATTTTTAAATATGTATAGTTTTGCAATCCGTGATAATAATCTGATTATCAGCATTGCAAATGACTTCATCACTTTATTATTTGTCTGAATCGATGAGTTTAGCACCTTATTAATTTCTGGATCACTTCTTATTTTTAAGTTCTGTTAAATACTTAGAAATGAATGAAGGAGGCCATTTGGTTCATTGTGCCTGTTACTATTTATAGAAAGTAGCATTTAATTTTTGAAAATTTTGTAAATACACTTCTCCAGGTCCATGCCGTAGCTAAGCTCGTGTGAAACTATACAACAGGAAAATACTGCCTAGATGTTAATATTGGTTTAAGCCAGCATTATACCCATTGACCTCTATATGCTATCTGGTGCGGAAGGGTGACTACTGTTCCAGAAGTAATACCGTATCAAACACGAGATGACAGGACTGCAAACTGTGAGAATAATACAGAGGAATCTTCTTGCAGGTGCTGGCACAGTAATTTGCTGATCTTTGATCAAATAAATCATTGTAACTTTAATTATATTAAAAGATTTCCTTGTTTGAATGTTTTAATTTGCATTACCCAGTGGAATATCAATAATTTAAAATCACTGGGCTGCAAAAATTAGTCCCAATAAATTCACACTTGAAAAACATTAATCTCCAGTATAATCACGTAACAAAGTCTTAATAAAACCAGGCAATTATTTCAATAATTCATTTTGACATCAGTATTAATTGCTTGACATTTTTGGCTTTAGACACAAAATTGGGCGTTGCTTAATTTCCTATTAAAAGGGATGCTTTGTCTAGTAAAAAGAACCACTTTCAATACAGTACAATCCTCTTTCAAGAATTCAAAATCTTGTGTAATTTAGCCCTGGAGAAATCCAACTTAGAACGTTTTACCTTTACCAACAGTACTGTCATATCAATCGGTCTCGGATGGATGATGCTACTTTGGGTTGTAGCTGGGCAACACACAGGCAGATGGACAGAGAGCTGGAGGAGAGGATGTGGTGAATGGTGAGGCGGCAAGAGAAGGTTAATTAAGGCTGAGCAAGGCACATCATATACAACAGGAAAATACTGCAGAAATATTGGTTTAAGCCGGTTTCAGTTGCTTGTTCTTTCTTAAAGCATTTCAATAACCTTGCACCCATCTGCTCTTTCTTCAAGATCAAATGTCACCATGTGCACAGGTAAAAGAGTTGTCTGGCTTCCACATCGTAGGGGGAACATTGGAGGAAGAGGCCAAGCACTCTGGTGAGCTCCTGGACAGTTAAAAAGAAAGACTTACATTTATATAGCGCCTTTCACGACCAGCGGATGTCTCAAAGCGCTTTACAGCCAATGAAGTACTTTTGAAGTGTAGTCACTGTTGTAATGTGGGAAATGCAGCAATAAATTTGTGCACAACAAGCTCCCACAAACAGTAATGTGATAATGACCAGATAATCTGTTTTGTGATGTTGATTGAGGGATAAATATTGGCCAGGACACTGGGGATAACTCCCCCGCTCTTCTTTGAAATAATGCCACAATAGCAGATCTTTTACGGCCACCTGAAAGAGCGGATGGGGCCTCAGTTTAACGTCTCATCTGAAAGACAGCATCTCCGACAGTGCAGCACTCCCTCAGCACTGCACTGGAGTGTCAGCCTAGATTTATGTGTTTGAGTCCACAACCTTCGGACTCAAATGAGAGTGCTACACACTGAGCAAAGATCGACACTGGGTACTCCCACATTAACAGATACTGCCACCTTCTCCCCAACTCCATCCTGGCATCTTAATTATGCAAGCACCAGCGCAGAGAGATTCAATCACGAGGAATTAGACAGACGGTTAGAAGGGTTGTCACTGGGGAAGTCACTGAGCACTAGAAGAGAGGAAATCCAGAGATCTAGATCTCAGGAGTCTAGTCTTTAAAAGGAACAATGATTTGGGAGTATCGATCTCATGTGCAAGCAGTGAAATTGGTTTCCAAGCCTAGGGTCCAGAGGATGGATAAGTGGGTTCAGTCCACTGCCCGAATCTGTAACATGTGGTGGAAAGTTGGTGGAACTCTCTGGTGACTGTGACAGCTGGGAGATGTCTGTAGCATCGAGATGCCAGGAAGAGCTTCTAAGGGCACTAGTGGCTTCCGGATTTGGGTCAATAGGGATTCAACATTCAAAGGGCTTCCAAAACCTCATTGGGAATATTAGGTCTATGATAATACTGACCAGTAGCATCTCTGAGCCGGTGTCCAGCATCAGGAGTGAGTGCGGATGTTGCTGTTTCTCTACAGTGTGGCAGTGAACCCACTTCCTTAAGGTCCCCTCCAATGCAGAAGCATCAGACACACTGGCCAGGTACCCTGGGCTACTGCAAGTGCCAAGCTGTTTTTTCTGGAACAGCAGCCTGGGACTCGCATCACCTTGGGTCTTGAAGGCATCTCAGCCCAGCTATTTACAATATACATTGATGATTTAGATGAATGAATTGAATGTAATATCTCCAAGTTTGCAGATGTCACTAAGCTGGATGGTGATGTGAGCTGTGAGGAGGATGCTAAGAGACTGCAGGGTGATTTGGACAGGTTAGGTGAGTGGGCAAATGCATGGCAGATGCAGTATAATGTGGATAAATGTGATGTTATTCACTTTGGTGGCAAAAACAGGAAGACAGAATATTATCTGAATGGTGACAGATTGGGAAAAGGGGAGGTGCAACGAGACCTGGGTGGCATGGTACATCAGTCATTGAAGTTTGGCATGCAGGTACAGCAGGCGGTGAAGAAGGCAATGGCATGTTGGCCTTCATAGCTAGAGGATTTGAGTATCGGAGCAGGGAGGTCTTACTGCAGTTGTACAGAGCCTTGGTGAGGCCACACCTGGAATATTGTGTACAGTTTTGGTCCCCATTCTGAGGAAGGATATTCTTGTTATTGAGGGAGTACCACGAAGGTTCACCAGATTGATTCCTGGGATGGCAGGACTGACATATGAGGAGAGACTGGATCAACTGAGCTTGTATTCACTGGAGTTTAGAAGAATGAGAGGGGATCTCATAGAAACATATAAAATTCTGACGGGATTGGACAGGAAGAATGTTCCCGTTGCTGGGGAGTTCCAGAACCAGGGGTCACAGTCTAAGGATAAGGGGTAAACCATCTAGGACCGAGATGAGGAGAAACTTCTTCACTCAGAGAGTGGTTAACCTCTGGAATTCTCTACCGCAGAAAGTTGTTGAGGGCGGTTTGTTAGATATATTCAAAAGGAAGTTAGATATGGCCCTCACAGCCAAAGGGATCAAGGGGTATGGAGAGAAAGCAGGAAAGAGGTACTGAGGTTGAATGATCAGCCATGATCTTATTGAATGGCGGTGCAGGCTCAAAGGGCCGAATGGCCTGCTCCTGCACCTAATTTCTATGTTTCTATGTTTCAGCCACTCACCATCTAATCTCATTCCACCAAAAGAGCATTTTATAGGAGTAGAAGAATAGGAACTAGAGTAAGAGAGTTAGCTGGCACAAAAGGAAGTCACGGTGTTAAGCAGTTGTAAAAGTAGCTACATACTTTGTTGGCACTTTCTGATGATGTTTCAAGTAATGAAAGCTTGACCAGATAGAGCTGCTAATTCATTTTGGTGCCTGCTTTCAACTTTTGGAGGTTGAATGATGGCAGAGGAATGTAGCCTTGGGTCTTATGAAGCACTTTCGCAGTTCTATTTAAGTGAGGAATTTTGTCAGGTGTGCGAGAGATAGAACATGCAGGTGTAATGTAAGTTGAACTTTATTTAATGAAAGTTCTGAGCCATCAGTTGTCTTCTTCTTATGCTACTGGATGCCCTGTTCCACATTTTCTTCATCGTGCTGTTGGGATACCCATGCAAGAACTTCTTGATCTATAGTTATATATATACAAACCGGACGGTCTGTACCTGGGCAGGACTGAAACCAATTTCCAAGGGGGAGTGTTTGCTAGTGCTGTTGGGGAGGAGTTAAGCTAATATGGCAGGGGGATGGGAACCTATGCAGGGAGGCAGAGGGAAATAAAAGGGAGACAGAGGCAAAAGATAGAGAGGAGAATAGTAAAAGTGGAGGGCAGAGAAACCCAAGGCAAAAAACAAAAAGGGCCACATTACAGAAAAATTCCAAAGGGGCAAAGTGTGTTAAAAAGGCAAGCCTGAAGTCTCAGTGCCTCAATGCGAGGAGTATTCAGAATAAGGTGGACGAATTAACTGTGCAGATAGCAGTTAATGGATATGATGTAATTGGCATCACAGAGACATGGCTCCAGGGTGACCAAGACTGGGGATTCAACATCCAGGGGTATTCAACATTTAGGAAGGATAGACAGAAAGTAAAAGGAGACGGAGTGGCGTTGCTGGTTAAAGAGGAAATTAATGCAATACTAAGGAAGGACATTGGTTTGGATGATGTGGAATCTGTATGGATGGGGCTACAGAATACCAAAGGGCAGAAAATGCTGGTGAGAGTTGTGTACAGGCCACCAAACAGTAGTAGTGAGGTTGGGGACAGCATCAAACAAGAAATAAGGGATGTGTGCAATAAAGGTACAGCAGTAATCATGGGCGACTTTAATTTACATATAGATTGGGCTAACCAAACCGGTAGCAATGCGGTGGAGCAGGAGTTCCTGGAGTGTATTAGGGATGGTTTTCTTCACCAATATGTCGAGGAACCAACTAGCGAGCTGGCCATCCTAGACTGGGTGATGTGTAATGAGAAGGAACTAATTAGCAATCTTGTTGTGCGAGGCCCCTTGGGGAAGAGTGACCATAATATGGTAGAATTCTTTATTAAGATGGAGAGTGACACAGTTAATTCAAAAACTAGGATGCTGAACTTAAGGAAAGCTAACTTCGACAGCATGAGGCGTGAATTGGCTAGAATAGACTGGCAAATGATACTTAAAGGGTTGACAGTGGATAGGCAATGGCAAATGTTGATAGATCACATGGATGAACTTCAACAGTTGTACATCCCTGTCTGGAGTAAAAAATAAAACAGGGAAGGTGGCTCAACCGTGGCTAACAAGGGAAATTAAGGATAGTGTTAGATCCAAGGAAGAGGCATATAAATTGGCCAGAAAAAGCAGCAAACCTGAGGACTGGGAGAAATTTAGAATTCAGCAGAGGAGGACAAAGGGTTTAATTAGGAGGGGGAAAATAGAGAGGAAGCTTGCCAGGAACATAAAAACTGACTGCAAAAGTTTCTATAGATATGCGAAGAGAAAAAAGATTAGTGAAGACAAACGTAGGTCCCTTGCAGTCGGATTCAGGTGAATTTATAATGGGAAACAAAGAAATGGCAGACCAATTGAACAAATACTTTGGTTCTGTCTTCACGAAGTTGACACAAATAACCTTCCGGATATACGAGGAGACCGAGGATCTAGTGAGAAGGAGGAACTGAAGGATATCCTTATTAGGCAGGAAATTGTGTTGGAGAAATTGATGGGATTGAAGGCCGATAAATCCCCGGGGCCTGATTGTCTGCATCCCAGAGTACTTAAGGAAGTGGCCCTAGAAATAATGGATGCATTGGTGATCATTTTCCAACAGTCTATCCACTCTGGATCAGTTCCTATGGACTGGAGGGTAGCGAATGTAACATCACTTTTTTAAAAAGGAGGGAGAGAGAAAATGGGTAATTATAGACCGGTTAGCCTGACATCAGTAGTGGGGAAATGTTGGAATCAATTATTAAGGATGAAATAACAACGCATTTGGAAAGCAGTGACAGGATCGGTTCAAGTCAGCATGGATTTATGAAAGGGAAATCATGCTTGACAAATCTTCTGCAATTTTTTGAGGATGTAACAAGCAGAGTGGACAAGGGAGAACCAGTGGATGTGGTGTATTTGGACTTTCAAAAGGCTTTTGACAAGGTCCTACATAAGAGATTGGTGTGCAAAATCAAAGCACATGGTATTGGGGGTAATGTACTGGCGTGGATAGAGAATTGGTTGGCAGACAGGAAGCAGAGAGTCGGGATAAATGGGTCCTTTTCAGAATGAGAGGCAGTGACTAGTGGAGTGCCGCAGGGCTCAGTGCTGGGACCCCAGCTCTTTACAATATACATTAATGATTTGGATGAAAGAATTGAGTGTAATATCTCCAAGTTTGCAGATGACACTAAACTGGGTGGCGGTGTGAGTTGTGAGGAGGATGCTAAGAGGCTGCAGAGTGATTTGGACAGGTTAGGTCAGTGGGCAAATGCATGGCAGATGCAGTATAATGTGGATAAATGTGAGGTTATCCACTTCGGTGGCAAAAACATGAAGGCAGAATATGACCTGAATGGCGGCAGATTAGGAAAAGGGGAGGTGCAACGAGACCTGGGTGGCATGGTACATCAGTCATTGAAAGTTGGCATGCAGGTGCAGCAGGCGGTGAAGAAGGCAAATGGCATGTTGGCCTTCATAGCTAGGGGATTTGAGTATAGGAGCAGGGAGGTCTTACTGCAGTTGTACAGGGCCTTGATGAGGCCTCACCTGGAATATTGTGTTCAGTTTTGGTCTCCTAATCTGAGGAAGGATGTTCTTGCTATTGAGGGAGTGCAGCGAACGTTCACCAGGCTGATTCCAGGGATGGCTGGACTGACATATGAGGAGAGACTGGATCAACTGGGCCTTTATACACTGGAGTTTAGAAGAATGAGAGGGGGTCTCATAGAAACATATAACATTTTGACGGGACTGGACAGGTTAGATGCAGGAAGAATGTTCCCGATGTTGGGGAAGTCCAGAACCAGGGGACATTGTCTAAGCATAAGGGGTAAGCCATTTAGGACTGAGATGAGGAGAAACTTCTTCACTCAGAGAGTTCCCTACCGCAGAATGTTGTTGATGCCAGTTCATTGGATATATTCAAGAGGGAGTTAGATATGGCCCTTATGGCTAAAGGGATCAAGGGGTATGGAGAGAAAGCAGGAAAGGGGTACTGAGGTGAATGATCAGCCATGATCTTATTGAATGGTGGTGCAGGCTCGAAGGGCCAAATAGCCTACTCCTGTACCTATTTTCTATGTTTCTATGTTTCGATAGATGCTGGTGAGTGAATTGTCTATGGGTAAGGAAGAGATAATTTCAGTGATGCCTGATGCTCAGAGCCTCTAACCTAACCTCTTCCTTCCCGTCCACATCATTACATCAAAATAAGTGTATTCCTATTGGGAAATCTATGATTAGAGTGCAAAAATGTACTCTGATCAAAGCCGAGCAAAAGTTGCAGCAAAAGTCCTAACTCCACCCGCAAAGTATATTAAAAAGTCATAATGCAGCCAAAGAATCATCAAGGTTCACTAACAACACACAAAATGGCCTTCTGGGTGCCGTATTCACCTCAGGGATACCTTATAGCAGCTCTTATCGCCACTAATATAGTTATGGTACTTACTGGATCAGAAATGGAGAGGAATGCAGTTGAGGAGTCGGCCATGCCCTCCAATTTCAATTAAATGGGGGAGAATGGGCTGGTGGTAAGCCTTAAAGGGAATTGTCTTTTCTTGGCAGGACGATTTGGTGCCATTTATTTGTGATGGATTTAAGGGCAGGCTTTAAGTCTGAATTTTCCTCTGTTTACAGCCCCCAAATCTTGCAGCAATTCAAAGGGAAGTGTAGCCCATGCTACTGGTTATACGGTGAGGGTACTGTGTATAACATGTAGAGATTCTAAGCTACAGTTGTCCATAAATCACAGAATGGATTGGGACCGGTTTACCAGTCTTACCAGGGTTCAATTTGCTTACCTGCAATACCACCTCATCCAGAGATTATTATTTGCTTTATAAATCTATAGATTTTTGTAGACAACCCTCATTGTAATTCAGTTCTTGGGAGCTAAATATCTCGCACATAACACTGAGGTGTGTAATACAGTGAATATGTGCAACATAAAGCATAACATTAAAACAGGGAGAACCAACAGTCTTTCACTCACAGTACTATAAGTGACGTCACACTGATTTCAATTCTCTCATAAGATTAAGGCCGAGTTTGCCTCCCCGCTGTTCGTCAGCAATGGAGTCGACTTATCAACTATATGTCACCGATTTTAACTGCTCCTGTCTGGCGGACATTGGGCAGAGGCAGTTAAAATAAGGCGAGTTACTTACCCCGTTTGATCCCGCTGCCATCCCGCCATACCCTGATATTAACCACCCTCAGGAAGGAGGTGGGGTCCTACTTATGCAGATAGGGTCTGATGATATCATCAGGAGCCCATCTACAATTTCAACCCGAGACCTGAGCAGGGAGGGAAAACGACAACTTCCCTCGTCAGACAAACATGTCGGGAGCCGCATCCTGGGCCAGAAGAGGACAAGAGGGTAAGTTTTAAAGTTTCATTTTAGGTATCCTCGTGGGCCAAGAGGGCTCCTTTGAGCCTCCAAAAGGAAGCCTTGGGCCTTTCTGTTGCCAGGCTGTTCCCCCTCCCGATCATTGCCAGATCCTTCTCCCCTTTCCCTCATTCCCTGCCGACAGCCTCCCCCCACCCACCACCCCGCCCCACCCCACAGGCTTTCCCAAAGATGGTTCACACAGGTCCTAGGCTGTGACCTCCTGCCGCCAGATGCCCAATCCCTTCCACTGGCCAGGCAGTCAATCAAGCCCCGTTGCAGAGTTTTATTTGAGTGAGGCCTGTCAGACTTATCTTTTATAAGGACAGGTTTTAGCCTGTGAGATTTTGTCTTTTCTTTCCACTATAACAGAGTCAAGACTTATCTTAATAAAACAGACCTTGTCTTGACTCGACACTTTACAGAGTTCGGACTTGTGAGACCAACAACATAGACACAGGATGTTTCTTCACACACCTCTATCCAGGGCTTATCTTTACTTAGAATAATACAAAGAAGTACAAGCAATTTACGATAGCATCAAATGCACAATCATTTCTAATTATTAGCCCGCACCAAAATACCCCATTAAAGTAGCTTATAATGGTTAAAATTGCCTATTCCCAAAGTGATTAATAGAAAGCAAAGACACTCACACAAAGTTAATTCCAGCCATGGTCAATGATTGGGAAATAACCCCCTGGTTCGCTTTGTAACTGACCAAGGTACCAATCTCTTGATTACAGTGGTTAACCTCCCGTGTTACAGCCATGTTATGTTGTTTTTCTGGATATCTGCCCATCGTGTACTTAATTGTCTAAGTTTAAAACAAAAGGACACACTCTCTTGATGAATAGGTCTTTCATTGTCTTTTCTCCGGGACGGTCTGTTTTCCTCAGTTCCCAGACAAGTCTTTTGCAACTGTGAGGTGTCAGAACTCATGAGAAAGTCTTTTGAATTCGTACAGCCTTGTGGGTCACTAAAAATGATCAACCCATGGTTTTAGCAATCTTGGAACAGTTTGCAAACACAGTTATTAGCAGAAAATGTAAAATGCTGTGGTCTTACAGGCCCTGCCTTTAAAATCGGCAGAGCCTCGATGTCCCTGGCCTTGCCAGTTACTCGGCTCCCCCAACCCCATCCATGAAAATCAAGCCCATGTGTCTGCTTGGGGAAATCACCATGAGCATCTGCTGCGACACCCAGGAGTAGGCCTCTGTGAAGGCCACAAATGCCTGAAGATGGTCGCAACTGATCGCGACGGTCTCCTCGCACAGTCGAGTCAAGCCCTCTATTCGATCGGCCAGGGTAGGCATTGTTCAACTCGCTGACTAGGCCTCCGTGGGCACTGCGAGGGCACTAATGTGCACCTTGGCGTCGCCAGCTGCACACCGATTGGTCCCGCTGCTGCTTCATTCGAACCTGAACTGATGGCCGCAGGTCCCTCAGTTGTTCCAATTTGGAGCACGACTTCCTCGTCCTCCTCCGTCTCCTCATGGTCAGTGATTTCATGCTCTTCTAGCGCTTCCTCGTCCTCCTCTCCACCTGTGCTCAAGAGCACCTCCAGCTGTTGCCCCACGTGGCCCTCTGGTGCTGGGTGACCTGCAAAACACAATTGGAACAAAAGGGTACACATTAATCCTGCGGATATAGACAGAATGATAAGGGACTGAATGGGGAACAAATAGAGAAGGGGCCAATAGACAGATAGCCTGCTCCTGCTCTGATGTAATTTGTTCTTATGCTCTCAACCTGAAAGTAGCACAGAGGCAGCATGCATAACATGACATCATTCGTATATTATAAATTGTATATTATAATTAAATGGTGTTACATTACTTAAACATTACTTTAACACTTTAACACTGCTTTTGTATGTGTCTTCATGGTAGAGGACACTAATAATGTTCCAGCAGTGGATAGTCAAGGGGCTATAGGGGGGGGAGGAACTTAACACAATCATAATCACTAAGGAGGTGGTACTCAGTAAGATAATGGGACTAAAGGCGGATAAATCCCCTGGACCTGATGGCTTGCATCCGAGAGTCTTAAGAGAAGTAACGGCAGGGTTGTAATTTACCAAAATTCCCTGGATTCTGGGGAGGTCCCAGCAGATTGGAAAACTGCAAATGTAACGTCCCTATTTAAAAAAGGAGGCAGACAAAAAGCAGGAAACTATAGACCAGTTAGCCTAACATCTGTGGTTGGGAAAATGTTGGAGTCCATTATTAAAGAAGCAGTAGCAGGACATTTGGAAAAGCAAAATTCGGTCAGGCACAGTCAGCCTGGATTTATGGAGGGGAAGTCATGTTTGACAAATTTGCTAGAATTCTTTGAGGATGTAACGAACAGGGTGGATAAAGGGGAACCAGTGGATGTAGTGCATTTAGATTTCCAGAAGGCATTTGACAAAGTGCCACATAAAAGTTTACTGCACAAGATAAAAGATCACGGGGTTGGGGGTAATATATTAGCATGGGTAGAGGATTGGCTAATGAACAGAAAACAGAGAGTAGGGATAAATGGTTCCTTCTCAGGTTGGCAATCCGTAACCAGTGGGGTGCCGCAGGGATCAGTGCTGGGACCCCAACTATTTATAATCTATATTAACAATTTGGAGGAAGGGACTGAGTGTAATGTAGTCAAGTTTGCTGACGATACAAAGATGGGAAGAAAAGCAATGTGCAAGGAGGACACACAAAATCTGCAAAAGGACATCGACAGGCTAAGTGAGTGGGCAAAAATTTGGCAGATGGAGTATAATGTTGGAACGTGTGAGGTCATGCACTTTGGCAGAAAAAAAATCAAAGAGCAAGTTATTGTTTAAATGTAGAAAGATTGCAAAGTGCTTCAGTACAGCGGGACCTGGGGGTACTTGTGCATGAAACACAAAAGGTTAGTATGCAGGTACAGCAAGTGATCAGGAAGGCCAATGGAATCTTAGCCTTTATTGCAAAGGAAATGGAGTATAAAAGCAGGGAAGTCTTGCTACAGTTGTACAGGGTATTGGCGAGGCCACACCTGGAATACTGTATACAGTTTTGGTTTCCATATTTACAAAAGGATATACTTGCTTTGGAGGCAGTTCAGAGAAGTTCACAAGGTTGATTCCGGAGATGAGGGGGTTGATTTATGAGGAAAGGTTGAGTAGGTTGGGCCTCTACTCATTGGAATTCAGAAGAATGAGAGGTGATCTTATCGAAACGTATAAGGTTATGAGGGGGCTTGACAAGGTGGATACAGAGAGGATGTTTCCACTGATAGGGGAGACTAGAACTAGAGGGCATAATCTTAGAATAAGGAGCCGCCCATTTAAAACTGAGATAAAGAGAAATTTCTTCTCTCAGAGGGTTGTGGATCTGTGGAATTCGCTGCCTCAGAAAGCTGTGGAAGCTGGGACATTGAATAAATTTAAGACAGAAATAGACAGTTTCTTGAACGATAAAGGGGTTATCGAGAGCGGGCAGGGAAGTGGACCTGAGTCCATGATCAGATCTGCCATGATCGTATTAAATGGCAGAGCAGTCTCGAAGCGCCATGTGGCCTTCTACTGCTCCTATTTCTTATGTTCTTATGCAAAACACTCACGTGATGCCTGTGTGGGCTCTGCCATACCATGGGTGGTGGACGAGCGACTGTGGGTCCCCACTAGCGCTGCTGCTCTCTTCTCGATTGCAGCCAGCTCCTGGAGCTGTGCAGGGCCACCTCCCTGAGCTTCCGTCTGTTGTTAGATAATTTCCTCTGCAAACATGACAAGAGCATAGCATGAGCCAAGGTACTAAAATGGATAGTCACCAGTTTCCAAAGTTATATGCTAAGGGTTTTTATCCACAATTAATGCACGGTTATAACAAAGATCGTGGTTAGGAGCTAATGCTTGACGCATCTTTCTTGTTACAAACTCCATTGAACTCGCAAAGACAATCACAGGAGTTAATGTACAAAAGTGTCCCCGGGCAGAGAGTGAGCAAGGGCAGCTCGTGCCCCAGTATGTGCAGCCAGAGAGATTAAAAAAAGGGCACAGATTTATAGCCTTGCCCGAATCTTAACCGGGAATATATGTAAGAATAACAAGCTTAAATTCAAACCGGGGGATTAATTATAAATACAATTTGTATCTTTACAATAAAAAAATACTAATTATTCTTGCCGCAGCAACCAGGCTGTTCCATCGCTTGCAGCACTGGTCAGCGCCCCTCGCCTCATGGGACACCCGAGGATACGATGTCGGCGATCTCGCCCCAAACACGACGGCAAACCTGAGGTGGGGGTTTCCCTTTTGCACCCCGGGTTTATTGGACCCACCGGGAGAGTACCTCAGCTACGAGGGCCTCATTCGCCTTGTCAGAGAAGGATTTTGCCCTCTTCCTCCCCCCACTCCTTATCATGCTGACTTTGCTCTGAATCAGACATCTTTTGTAAGTGACAGCAAACTGAAAAACTGATATATTCTGCTTCTCTCCTTTCTCTCGCTCTCTCTCTCTCTCTCTCTCCACCCAACCCCCCAACCACCCTCATCCCTTTGCACATGTGTGGATGACTCCTAACTCCCAAAACACGGGAAAACCCCTTTAGCAAAAAAAAATGCATGCACAGAAGGCCATTGCTAGGGAAGCTTTCTCCTTCCACATCGCTGGGCCCATTTCCCATCACTGGGCTATCACTGGGCCCATGTCACATCGCTGGGCTATCACTGGGCCCATGTCACATCGCTGGGCGCATTTCCCTCACTGGGCTATCACTGGGCCCATTTCCCATTGCTGGGCTATCGCTGGGCCAATGTCACATCGCTGGGCTATCACTAGGCCCATTTCCCATCGCTGGGCTATCACTGGGCCCATTTCCCATCGCTGGGCTATCGCTGGGCCCATTTCCCATCGCTGGGCTATCGCTGGGCCCATTTCCCATCGCTGGGCTATCACTGGGCCCATTTCCCATCGCTGGGCTATCGCTGGGCACATTTCCCATCGCTGGGCTATCACTGGGCCCATTTCCCATCGCTGGGCTATCACTGGGCCTATGTCACATCGCTGGGCTATCACTGGGCCCAATTCCCATCACTGGGCTATCACTGGGCCCATGTCACATCGCTGGGCTATCACTGGGCCCATTTCCCATCGCTGGGCTATCGCTGGGCCCATTTCCCATCGCTGGGCTATCACTGGGCCCATTTCCCATCGCTGGGCTATCACTGGGCCCATTTCCCATCGCTGGGCTATCACTGGGCCCATTTCCCATCGCTGGGCTATCGCTGGGTCCATTTCCCATCGCTGGGCTATCACTGGGACCATTTCCCATCGCTGGGCTATCACTGGGCCCATTTCCCATCGCTGGGCTATCACTGGGCCCATTTCCCATCGCTGGGCTATCGCTGGGCCCATGTCAGATCGCTGGGCTATCACTGGGCCCATGTCACATCGCTAGGCTATCACTGGGCCCATTTCCCATCGCTGGGCTATCACTGGGCCCATTTCCCATCGCTGGGCTATCACTGGGCCCATTTCCCATCGCTGGGCTATCGCTGGGCCCATGTCAGATCGCTGGGCTATCACTGGGCCCACGTCACATCGCTGGGCTATCACTGGGCCCATTTCCCATCGCTGGGCTATCACTGGGCCCATTTCCCATCGCTGGGCTATCACTGGGCCCATTTCCCATCGCTGGGCTATCACTGGGCCCATTTCCCATCACTGGGCTATCACTGGGCCCATTTCCCATCACTGGGCTATCGCTGGGCCCATGTCAGATCGCTGGGCTATCACTGGGCCCATTTCCCATCACTGGGCTATCACTGGGCCCATGTCAGATTGCTGGGCTATCACTGGGCCCATTTCCCATCACTGGGCTATCGCTGGGCCCATTTCCCATCGCTGGGCTATCGCTGGGCCCATGTCACATCGCTGGGCCCATTTCCCATCACGGGGCTATCACTGTGCCCAGTTCCCATCGCTGGGCTATCACTGGGCCCATTTCCCATCGCTGGGCTATCACTGGGCCCATGTCAGATCGCTGGGCTATCACTGGGCCCATTTCCCATCGCTGGGCTATCGCTGGGCCCATTTCCCATCGCTGGGCTATCACTGGGCCCATGTCACATCGCTGGGCTATCACTGGGCCCATGTCACATCGCTGGGCCCATTTCCCATCACTGGGCCCATGTCACATCGCTGGGCTATCACTGGGCCCATTTCCCATCACTGGGCTATCACTGGGCCCATGTCACATCGCTGGGCTATCACTGGGCCCATGTCACATCGCTGGGCTATCACTGGGCCCATTTCCCATCGCTGGGCTATCACTGGGCCCATGTCAGATCGCTGGGCTATCACTGGGCCCATTTCCCATCACTGGGCTATCACTGGGCCCATTTCCCATCGCTGGGCTATCACTGGGCCCATTTCCCATCGCTGGGCTATCACTGTGTCCATTTCCCATCGCTGGGCTATCACTGGGCCCATTTCCCATCGCTGGGCTATCGCTGGGCCCATGTCAGATCACTGGGCTATCACTGGGCCCATTTCCCATCGCTGGGCTATCACTGGGCCCATGTCAGATCGCTGGGCTATCACTGGGCCCATTTCCCATCGCTGGGCTATCACTGGGCCCATGTCAGATCGCTGGGCTATCACTGGGCCCATTTCCCATCGCTGGGCTATCACTGGGCCCATGTCAGATCGCTGGGCTATCACTGGGCCCATTTCCCATCGCTGGGCTATTGCTGGGCCCATTTCCCATCGCTGGGCTATCACTGGGCCCATGTCACATCGCTGGGCCCATTTCCCATCACTGGTCTATCACTGGGCCCATTTCCCATCGCTGGGCTATCACTGGGCCCATTTCCCATCGCTGGGCTATCACTGGGCCCATGTCAGATCGCTGGGCTATCACTGGGCCCATTTCCCATCGCTGGGCTATCGCTTGGCCCATTTCCCATCGCTGGGCTATCACTGGGCCCATTTCCCATCACTGGGCTATCACTGGGCCCATGTCAGATCGCTGGGCTATCACTGGGCCCATGTCACATCGCTGGGCCCATTTCCCATCACTGGGCCCATGTCACATCGCTGGGCTATCACTGGGCCCATTTCCCATCGCTGGGCTATCACTGGACCCATGTCACATCGCTGGGCTATCACTGGGCCCATTTCCCATCGCTGGGCTATCACTGGGCCCATTTCCCATCGCTGGGCTATCACTGGGCCCATGTCAGATCGCTGGGCTATCACTGGGCCCATTTCCCATCGCTGGGCTATCACTGGGCCCATGTCAGATCGCTGGGCTATCACTGGGCCCATTTCCCATCGCTGGGCTATCGCTGGGCCCATTTCCCATCGCTGGGCTATCACTGGGCCCATGTCACATCGCTGGGCCCATTTCCCATCACTGGGCTATCACTGGGCCCATTTCCCATCGCTGGGCTATCACTGGGCCTATGTCACATCGCTGGGCTATCACTGGGCCCATTTCCCATCACTGGGCTATCACTGGGCCCATGTCACATCGCTGGGCTATCACTGGGCCCATTTCCCATCGCTGGGCTATCACTGGGCCCATTTCCCATCGCTGGGCTATCACTGGGCCCATTTCCCATCGCTGGGCTATCACTGGGCCCATTTCCCATCGCTGGGCTATCGCTGGGTCCATTTCCCATCGCTGGGCTATCACTGGGCCCATTTCCCATCGCTGGGCTATCACTGGGCCCATTTCCCATCGCTGGGCTATCACTGGGTCCATTTCCCATCGCTGGGCTATCGCTGGGCCCATGTCAGATCGCTGGGCTATCACTGGGCCCATGTCACATCGCTAGGCTATCACTGGGCCCATTTCCCATCGCTGGGCTATCACTGGGCCCATTTCCCATCGCTGGGCTATCACTGGGCCCATTTCCTATCGCTGGGCCCATGTCAGATCGCTGGGCTATCACTGGGCCCACGTCACATCGCTGGGCTATCACTGGGCCCATTTCCCATCGCTGGGCTATCACTGGGCCCATTTCCCATCGCTGGGCTATCACTGGGCCCATTTCCCATCGCTGGGCTATCACTGGGCCCATTTCCCATCACTGGGCTATCACTGGGCCCATTACCCATCACTGGGCTATCGCTGGGCCCATGTCAGATCGCTGGGCTATCACTGGGCCCATTTCCCATCACTGGGCTATCACTGGGCCCATTTCAGATCGCTGGGCTATCACTGGGCCCATTTCCCATCACTGGGCTATCGCTGGGCCCATTTCCCATCGCTGGGCTATCACTGGGCCCATTTCCCATCGCTGGGCTATCACTGGGCCTATGTCACATCGCTGGGCTATCACTGGGCCCATTTCCCATCACTGGGCTATCACTGGGCCCATGTCACATCGCTGGGCTATCACTGGGCCCATTTCCCATCGCTGGGCTATCACTGGGCCCATTTCCCATCGCTGGGCTATCACTGGGCCCATTTCCCATCGCTGGGCTATCACTGGGCCCATTTCCCATCGCTGGGCTATCGCTGGGTCCATTTCCCATCGCTGGGCTATCACTGGGCCCATTTCCCATCGCTGGGCTATCACTGGGCCCATTTCCCATCGCTGGGCTATCACTGGGCCCATTTCCCATCGCTGGGCTATCGCTGGGCCCATGTCAGATCGCTGGGCTATCACTGGGCCCATGTCACATCGCTAGGCTATCACTGGGCCCATTTCCCATCGCTGGGCTATCACTGGGCCCATTTCCCATCGCTGGGCTATCACTGGGCCCATTTCCCATCGCTGGGCTATCGCTGGGCCCATGTCAGATCGCTGGGCTATCACTGGGCCCACGTCACATCGCTGGGCTATCACTGGGCCCATTTCCCATCGCTGGGCTATCACTGGGCCCATTTCCCATCGCTGGGCTATCACTGGGCCCATTTCCCAACGCTGGGCTATCACTGGGCCCATTTCCCATCACTGGGCTATCACTGGGCCCATTACCCATCACTGGGCTATCGCTGGGCCCATGTCAGATCGCTGGGCTATCACTGGGCCCATTTCCCATCACTGGGCTATCACTGGGCCCATTTCAGATCGCTGGGCTATCACTGGGCCCATTTCCCATCACTGGGCTATCGCTGGGCCCATTTCCCATCGCTGGGCTATCGCTGGGCCCATTTCCCATCGCTGGGCTATCACTGGGCCCATGTCACATCGCTGGGCCCATTTCCCATCACTGGGCTATCACTGGGCCCATTTCCCATCGCTGGGCTATCACTGGGCCCATTTCCCATCGCTGGGCTATCACTGGGCCCATGTCAGATCGCTGGGCTATCACTGGGCCCATTTCCCATCGCTGGGCTATCGCTGGGCCCATTTCCCATCGCTGGGCTATCACTGGGCCCATTTCCCATCGCTGGGCTATCACTGGGCCCATTTCCTATCGCTGGGCCCATGTCAGATCGCTGGGCTATCACTGGGCCCACGTCACATCGCTGGGCTATCACTGGGCCCATTTCAGATCGCTGGGCTATCACTGGGCCCATTTCCCATCGCTGGGCTATCACTGGGCCCATTTCCCATCGCTGGGCTATCACTGGGCCCATTTCCCATCGCTGGGCTATCACTGGGCCTATGTCACATCGCTGGGCTATCACTGGGCCCATTTCCCATCACTGGGCTATCACTGGGCCCATGTCACATCGCTGGGCTATCACTGGGCCCATTTCCCATCGCTGGGCTATCACTGGGCCCATTTCCCATCGCTGGGCTATCACTGGGCCCATTTCCCATCGCTGGGCTATCACTGGGCCCATTTCCCATCGCTGGGCTATCGCTGGGTCCATTTCCCATCGCTGGGCTATCACTGGGCCCATTTCCCATCGCTGGGCTATCACTGGGCCCATTTCCCATCGCTGGGCTATCACTGGGCCCATTTCCCATCGCTGGGCTATCGCTGGGCCCATGTCAGATCGCTGGGCTATCACTGGGCCCATGTCACATCGCTAGGCTATCACTGGGCCCATTTCCCATCGCTGGGCTATCACTGGGCCCATTTCCCATCGCTGGGCTATCACTGGGCCCATTTCCCATCGCTGGGCTATCGCTGGGCCCATGTCAGATCGCTGGGCTATCACTGGGCCCACGTCACATCGCTGGGCTATCACTGGGCCCATTTCCCATCGCTGGGCTATCACTGGGCCCATTTCCCATCGCTGGGCTATCACTGGGCCCATTTCCCATCGCTGGGCTATCACTGGGCCCATTTCCCATCACTGGGCTATCACTGGGCCCATTACCCATCACTGGGCTATCGCTGGGCCCATGTCAGATCGCTGGGCTATCACTGGGCCCATTTCCCATCACTGGGCTATCACTGGGCCCATTTCAGATCGCTGGGCTATCACTGGGCCCATTTCCCATCACTGGGCTATCGCTGGGCCCATTTCCCATCGCTGGGCTATCGCTGGGCCCATTTCCCATCGCTGGGCTATCACTGGGCCCATGTCACATCGCTGGGCCCATTTCCCATCACTGGGCTATCACTGGGCCCATTTCCCATCGCTGGGCTATCACTGGGCCCATTTCCCATCGCTGGGCTATCACTGGGCCCATGTCAGATCGCTGGGCTATCACTGGGCCCATTTCCCATCGCTGGGCTATCGCTGGGCCCATTTCCCATCGCTGGGCTATCACTGGGCCCATGTCACATCGCTGGGCTATCACTGGGCCCATGTCACATCGCTGGGCCCATTTCCCATCACTGGGCCCATGTCACATCGCTGGGCTATCACTGGGCCCATTTCCCATCACTGGGCTATCACTGGGCCCATGTCACATCGCTGGGCTATCACTGGGCCCATGTCACATCGCTGGGCTATCACTGGGCCCATTTCCCATCGCTGGGCTATCACTGGGCCCATGTCAGATCGCTGGGCTATCACTGGGCCCATTTCCCATCACTGGGCTATCACTGGGCCCATTTCCCATCGCTGGGCTATCACTGGGCCCATTTCCCATCGCTGGGCTATCACTGTGTCCATTTCCCATCGCTGGGCTATCACTGGGCCCATTTCCCATCGCTGGGCTATCGCTGGGCCCATGTCAGATCACTGGGCTATCACTGGGCCCATTTCCCATCGCTGGGCTATCACTGGGCCCATGTCAGATCGCTGGGCTATCACTGGGCCCATTTCCCATCGCTGGGCTATCACTGGGCCCATGTCAGATCGCTGGGCTATCACTGGGCCCATTTCCCATCGCTGGGCTATCACTGGGCCCATGTCAGATCGCTGGGCTATCACTGGGCCCATTTCCCATCGCTGGGCTATCGCTGGGCCCATTTCCCATCGCTGGGCTATCACTGGGCCCATGTCACATCGCTGGGCCCATTTCCCATCACTGGGCTATCACTGGGCCCATTTCCCATCGCTGGGCTATCACTGGGCCCATTTCCCATCGCTGGGCTATCACTGGGCCCATGTCAGATCGCTGGGCTATCACTGGGCCCATGTCACATCGCTGGGCTATCACTGGGCCCATTTCCCATCGCTGGGCTATCGCTTGGCCCATTTCCCATCGCTGGGCTATCACTGGGCCCATTTCCCATCACTGGGCTATCACTGGGCCCATGTCAGATCGCTGGGCTATCACTGGGCCCATGTCACATCGCTGGGCCCATTTCCCATCACTGGGCCCATGTCACATCGCTGGGCTATCACTGGGCCCATTTCCCATCGCTGGGCTATCACTGGACCCATGTCACATCGCTGGGCTATCACTGGGCCCATTTCCCATCGCTGGGCTATCACTGGGCCCATTTCCCATCGCTGGGCTATCACTGGGCCCATGTCACATCGCTGGGCTATCACTGGGCCCATTTCCCATCACTGGGCTATCACTGGGCCCATGTCAGATCGCTGGGCTATCACTGGGCCCATTTCCCATCACAGGGCTATCACTGGGCTCATTTCCCATCGCTGGGCTATCACTGGGCCCATTTCCCATCGCTGGGCTATCACTGGGCCCATGTCAGATCGCTGGGCTATCACTGGGCCCATTTTCCATCGCTGGGCTATCGCTGGGCCCATTTCCCATCGCTGGGCTATCACTGGGCCCATTTCCCATCACTGGGCTATCACTGGGCCCATGTCAGATCGCTGGGCTATCACTGGGCCCATGTCACATCGCTGGGCCCATTTCCCATCACTGGGCCTATGTCAGATCGCTGGGCTATCACTGGGCCCATTTCCCATCGCTGGGCTATCACTGGACCCATGTCACATCGCTGGGCTATCACTGGGCCCATTTCCCATCGCTGGGCTATCACTGGGCCCATTTCCCATCGCTGGGCTATCACTGGGCCCATGTCACATCGCTGGGCTATCACTGGGCCCATGTCACATCGCTGGGCTATCACTGGGCCCATTTCCCATCGCTTGGCTATCACTGGGCCCATTTCCCATCGCTGGGCTATCACTGGGCCCATGTCACATCGCTGGGCTATCACTGGGCCCATGTCACATCGCTGGGCTATCACTGGGCCCATGTCACATCGCTGGGCTATCACTGGGCCCATGTCACATCGCTGGGCTATCACTGGGCCCATGTCACATCGCTGGGCTATCACTGGGCCCATGTCACATCGCTGGGCTATCACTGGGCCCATGTCAAATCACTGGGCTATCACTGGGCCCATGTCACATCACTGGGCTATCACTGGGCCCATGTCACATCACTGGGCTATCACTGGGCCCATGTCACATCGCTGGGCTATCACTGGGCCCATTTCCCATCGCTGGGCTATCACTGGGCCCATTTCCCATCGCTGGGCTATCACTGGGCCCATTTCCCATCGCTGGGCTATCGCTGAGCTGAAAATCGCAATCATGAAGGCTGATATATCGCTAAGGTTGGAACTTCGCCCATTTTTTGGGCGATAGCCAGCAAAGTGGAAAGTCTCGCTCTTGAACATTATGCCGTTTTGCTTTTAGTAGAGAAATATCAATTGATAATTGCCGCATTAGTTCTTTTCCCCCCCCAACAATATTGCTGCAACTGAAGTCACAATAACTTCTTGACACAGACAAAATGGTGCCAGCAGCTATGAGTTTAGAAAGTAGCAGAAACAGAGTGTAGCCGCAGTTGCTGGTGTTCTACATGCACATTGTGTTCACAATATAAAATTCAGATCAGTGACCAGCAGGTGGTCATGTTTTAATAATGAGTCATTTTTACAGAATGCTTAATGCAATATGTTTTAGGAATTAAAATGAGAATGGCTAATTGTGCACTACATGGAATAATTACCAGATTATACAGAATTCGATGATTATGTTCTTATTACAGAATTATTATCACCAACTCCCAAACATAGCTTATATTAAAGTGAAGGATGATTGCATTCAACAATAAAATTATGGGCGTACATTTATCCTCGACGACGGGCAGACTATCTACTGTTTTCAAAATTAACAAACTTCCCACAAAATCATGCGAATCCCGAGAATGCAATTCCATTAGAGAAAATGATGAAAAAAAAATCACATGGAATAATGATCCTTTAAGGTATTTCGAGGAGCTAATGAGCCATCTGTGTTTGAAGGTTTTTTTTATCCAGCTGTAGAGATTGTAAAATGCCTCACTAGCAACGAGGAAAAGTACCTTTTCCTGACCAGCTCCGCAAATTTTGGTGAACTTGGTTATGGTGCATTATGAAGGAGGAAACCAGCACAGGAGCATATCATAGAGCTGGTCCACTACTAGAGTCTAAAGATACTGAATGACTATTACAGTATTGTTTCTCTGGCATAACTGTTGACATTCTTTGAGGCCTGGTTGGACCTGGACCGCATTAAACTTGAGGTCATCCAAAACTCTCCTAACTCGCTCCTAGTTGCGTTCACCTATCACCCCTGTGCTCACTGACCCACATTGGCTCTCAGTTAAGCAACCCCTCGTTTTTAAAATTCTCATCCTTATTTTCATATCCCTCCAAGGCCTCACCCCTCCCTATCTCTAATCACCTCCAGCCCCAAAATTCCCTGAGACATCTGCGCTCCTCTAATTCTGCCCTCTTGCGCATCCCTGATTTTAATCGCTCCACCATTGTTGGCCGTGCCTTCAGCTTCTAAGGTCATAAGCTCTTGACTTCCCTCTCTAAATCTCTCTGCCTCTCTGCCCCGCTCTTTGCTCCTTTAAGACGCTCCTTAAAACCTACCTCTTGGACCAAGCTTTTGGTCACCTGTGCTAATTTCGACTTATACGGCTCGGTGTCAAATTTTTTAAATCTCACAATACTCCTGTGAAGCACCTTGGAACGTTTCACTACGTTAAAGATGCTATATAAATACAAGTTGTTGTTGTTGTTGTTATGTGGCTCGGTGTCAAATTTTGTTTTATAACGCTCCTGTGAAGTGACTTGGACGTTTTATTAAGTTAAAAACGCTATATAAATACATATAGAAAATAGGAGCAGTAATAGGCCATTCGGCCCTTCGAGCCTGCACCGCCATTCAATATGATCATGGCTGATCCTCTATCTCAACACCATATTCCTGCTTTTTCCCCATACCCCTTGATGCCCTTTGTGTCTAGAAATCTATCTGTCTCCTTCTTAAATATATTCAATGACTTGGCCTCCACAGCCTTCTGTGGTAGAGAATTCCACAGGTTCACCATTCTGTGAGTGAAAACATTTCTCCTCATCTCAGTCCTAAATTTCCTACCCCATATCCTGAGACTGTGACCCCTTGTTCTAGACTTCGCAGCCAGGGGAAACATCCTCCTCATATCCAGTCTGTCCAACCCCGTCAGAATTTTATACATTTCAATGAATGAGATCCCCTCTCATTCTTCTAAACGCTAGTGAATACAGGCCTAGTCGACCCAATCACTCCTCATACGACAGTCCTGCCATCCCAGGAATCAGTCTGATGAACCTTCGCTGCACTCCCTCTATGGCAAGTATATCCTTTCTTAGGTAAGGAGACCAAAATTGCACACAATACTCCAGGTGTGGTCTCATCAAGGCCCTGTATAACTGTAGTAAGACACCCTTGCTCCTGTATTCAAATCCTCTTGCACCATACCATTTGCCTTCCTAACTGCCTGCTGCACCTGCATGTTTGCTTTCAATGACTGGTGTACAAGGACACCCAAGCTTCTTTGTACATCGACATTTCCCAAGCTATCACCATTTAAATAATACTTTGTCTTTATGTTTTTCCTACCAAAGTGGATAACTTTATTTATCCACATTATACTGCATCTACCATGTGTTTGCCCACTCACTCAACCTATCTAAATCACCTTGCAGCGTCTTTGCATTCTCCTCACAACTCATAATCCCACCTGAATTTGTGTCATCAGCAAACTTGAAAATATTACATTTGGTTCCCTCATCCAAATCATTTATATACATTGTGAATAGCTGGGACCCAAGCACTGATCCCTGTGGTACCCCACTAGTCACTGCCCCCCACCCCGCAAAAGACCCGTTTATTCCTACTCTCTGTTTCCTGTCAATTAACAAATTTTCAATCCATGCCAGTATATTATCCCCTGTGCTTTAATTTTGCACACTAACCTCTTATGTGAGACTTTATCAAAGGCCTTCTGAAAATCCAAATACACTACATCCACTGGTTCTCTCTTATCTATTCTATCAGTTACATCCTCAAAAAACTGCAGTAGGTTTGTCAAACATGATTTTCCTTTCATAAATCCACGTTGACTTTGTTTAATTCCATTGATATTATCTAAGTGTGCCATTATCAAATCCTTTATAATAGACTCTAGCATTTTCCCTGCTACTGATGTTAGGCTAACCAGTCTGTAGTTCACTGTTTTCTCTCTCCCTCCTTTTTTAAATAGTGGGGTTACATTTGCCATCCTCCAATCTGCAGGAACTGTTCCATAATCTATAGAATTTTGGAAGATGACAACCAATGCATCCACTATTTCCATGGCTACCTCTTTTAGTACTCTGGGATGCAGATCATCAGTGTTGTTGTTGGACTAATACATTCCTTCTCACATTTGAGTGTGCTGTTGCAGAATGCTGCAGGAGTTCATAATTAATATGCTCTAGCAAGGCCCGAAAAAGAAAATTGCTCTAACTTTTTGCTGTTAATCCCGGTTTGGGCCAGTAGCAATGCTTGTACAGCGCAAATTTAACACTTTATACCAACAATGCCCCGTTTTCACACATCTTTGATCTACCAAGATTAGCAATTCAGTAACATTGACCCTGATGGGATGTAATTGTCAACAAACCACATGAGCAACTTGGCCAAATCCCAACTCTTAAATAGCCGATTCTTTTTTCTTAGTTTCTATAATGAAAATAAATTGTGATGCTTTTGTTGGCCGAGTTAATCCAAATAGGGATGTTAGAATTTGCTGTAAACACTGGTTTATCACATTTGGACCTTGGTGTAAATTGCAGCTCCGACTAAAAGCGATGAAGGTTTCTTCTCTCTGCATTTATTTATAAAAGGATCCCTAAATAATTCAGGAGTGCTTTGAAAAACAAGCAGGTGGTTTGTATAGCAAACCAGAAATGTTATTATGGTGTAGTAGATATTTTCCTGATGCCAGCATTAAGGCAGAGTTGGAAAGGGTAGGTGGAGCTTTCAATTGCATGCAATGTGTTATGTTTGAGCAAGAAGTTTAAAGTTGATGAGAAAAACATTTCCAAACATTAAACTTTATTCTGCGCCATCACATCACATATTTCGATAAGCAGAAAAACAATGCATACAAACATTCTACAAATCCTTTTTGAATGTATTTACAATACTTTAAGCTGACAGTAAATATTAAACAGAAATGAAATTCTCAGAAAATAATTGCTTGTAAATGGAAAGCCTGACATACCTCATGGAATTCAACTTTGTCAAAAGAACATAACTCAAACATACCGCCTATTATAGTTGTGTCTGGAGACTATTAGCCCGTGAATTACAGGGACCAAAATTTCCCCTTTACCCAGGGCCAGTTAGCGCTGTTGGCCAAAAGTGGTTTTCGCCGCGACCTGTGATTAGCACACTGGTGCACCGCACGCGCAGCGATGACATCATCTCTGTGCATGCCAATCACTTATCGCCCTGCACTGACCCCTTTGCACCCCTCGGGGGAAATTGCCCCGGAGGTTGCGAAGTTGGCGAGTGGCGATGCCACTGACAGCTCCTCGGCGCGAGAAGCTGTGCTGGCTTTTTTCTGTCGGCTGACTTTTTAGTCGGCCTGACAATGGCGGCTGCTGGTGTGGCCGGCACCGCCAATAGGCAGCCCGGCACCCCCCCCCTCTTGGGTGCCAGGCCGCTGGCCCATCCGACACCCTCCCTAGTGGCCCAGTGGGTGCCACTAAAGAGGCTGCAGAGTTCGCAGTGGCCCTCCCCTTTAAAAAAAGGAAGGGACGTTGTAAGGCATCAATGTGATGCGGCACCTCAGCACAGCGCTGATGTGCTGAGTGTCGTGCCCTATGAGCACCATGCAAACGCCGGTGGAATGCTTCGTTACCACAGGCAATATTTCTTTTCATCAAAGAGCCCAAATCCGCGACAAGCCAGTGCTCTCCGTGCTGGTGCAAAAAAATCCCTTTCAGCGAAATGACCGCCCCAAGCCCGCCGCGGGGCAATTTCGCCCCCACAGTGTCTGGAGTCTAATAACCCATGAGTTAAAGGTGAAAACAAAATTGTACAGTGCAGCAATCCAGATAGATCAGGCTTAACAATGCTACAGCTTCGTACTCTACAAAAGTTTGTGCCTAATGACAAGAATTGAATTGGACCTAAAAGCTTAAAGAGCCTTGAGCTTGCCTGGTTCAATTGGGTCAGGGTCCTGCTTTTATTTGACTGGCGCAAAAATGGGCAATGGCGAATCGGCAGCCCGGTTTTTCACTCCGCCTTATTTTACTGTCCATTAAAGTTAATGGAAAAGAAAATTGGACAGAGTGTAAAACGGGCTGCCAATTTTCTAGCGGCCATTTTGCGTTACCACCCTTGGTAAATTTTTATCCTGACTTCACTACAAAAGGGAGACTACTTTCAATGTTATATTCAGTTTATAAATCCCACTATACTTCCACATTTAATCTTAACCCCAGCCTGCCCGTTTTGTACTGAAATAACTTCTGTTTGTCCTGTATGAACAATTCAAAATATATCGAAAGTACAGCTCCCATCTGGTGATGTCAGGACACGCTGTACCTCAGCATCCTTAAAGTTGACTTCTGCCATCTTTCTTTATAACCCATTATTCATCTTTTGTCTTAACTAGCTGAGAAATTACTAATTATCACACAAACACATTTGTATTGCATTCCACTCATCAACTGTTTTAATGTTTAGGCATTAATCCATTCAGAATAAACAGACTAATGATTCTGCTAAAATAGCTTAGAGGAATGTCGTATGAACACATAAAATACTTGTTTGCAAATAGCGCTCAGAGTTGATGGCTTTTTAAAAAATCAATCTTCCTTTTACAATTCCATACAGAAACTAAGCTGGTTTTCTGACTTCTACTTGTATTGTACAATGGAGTGCAACGGTTTCTGTTGGCTAGGAGGTCTCAGTTGGTATCACTATTGGTTTCCTTTTCTCCTCCAGTATAGTTACTATTAACTGAATCTGCCAATGTTCACGGAACATCAAAAATTCTCAGTCATGTGCAAATCACATCCTTCAACCTATCAGAGGAAAACGGAAAAGATAAATGTGCAGGAGACAAAACGAAGACAAAAACAAAATTGTAATGTGTGATAAATGGAGGACTGAGTATGCAGTAATGAGAAACATAGCTTGTTCCAACAGAGAGAAAGGTCTCATAACATTGAGTGATAAAGTCAAGTGGGTTATTAAGATCTTAATCACCACTGCAATGGGGTGCCTGTCATACTGCTCTCCATTTTATATTCTGTTCATGCCACAGAAAATAATTGATGTATGTAATTAATTTTAAATCTAAAAAAAGGTATTTTAAGTGATTTGAATCAGTATAAAAAATAGCTAAGCTGCTGTTGTCTCCATTTTTTTCACCCCCCCTCCCCTTTATGAATATATAATTTTTAAGTCTTCCTGCTAACCAGTCGAGCCGAAAGGTGACCTGATCCTAGCCCTCAGTCACCACAGTTTGTCCAACAGCCGCTAGGAGGTATATAAACAATTGCCTACATCTACACAGTACTTGCACACGACTAACCAGAATCCTGCCATGTGGAAAATTCTGTGAATAAAATCAAATCTTGCAAAAAAAAATGGACAAACTGACACCACACTGCTACTTAATTTTCTTTATGATATTATGGAAAAGTTACCATGACTTCACAATTTCTGATTAACATATATTATATAATCATTCAGAACTTCACAGAGTAGCTAATTGTTTTACAATAAAGGTTTAAAATATCCAAAGTAACCAAGGAAAGAAAGTCAATTTCTGGTTACCATGGAGTTTATTTTCCACAGTGTTCATATTACGCATCCACCAGAGTAAAACATGTCAACCAAAATAACTTTTCCAGGGTTGACTCCAAATAAGTAAGAAGAAAGAAAGACTTTGATTTATATAGCGCCTTTCATGACCAAAGTGCTTTACAGCCAATGAAGTTCTTTTGGGGTGCAGTTACTTGTGTAATGTGGGAAATGCAGCAGCCAATTTGTGCACAGCAAGCTCCCACAAACAGCAATGTGTTAATGACCAGATAATCTGATTTGTTATGTTGATTGAGGGATAAATATTGGCGCAGGACAGCGGAGATAACTCTCCTGTTCTTCTTCGCAATAGTGTCATGGGAACCTTTACGTCCACCTGAGAGAGCGGACGGGGCCTCGGTTTAATGTCTCATCTGAAAGTATTCATTGCTGGTTCCCAGTTTGCAATCTGCCAATTGTGAAACATAGAAAATAGGTGCAAGAGTATGCCTTTCGGCCCTTCGAGCCTGCACCACCATTCAAAATGATCATGGCTGATAATGCATTTCAGTACCCCATTCCTGCTTTCTCTCCATACCCCTTGATCCCTTTAGCCATGAGGGTCATATCTAACTCCCTTTTGAATATAGCTAACGAACTGGCCCCAACAACTTTCTGTGGTAGGGAATTCCACAGGTTCACAATTCTCTGAATGAAGAAGTTTCTCCTCATCTCGGTCCTAAATGGCTTACCCCTTATCCTTAGACTGTGACCCCTGGTTCTGGACTTCCCAAACATCGGGGACATTCTTCCTGCATCTAACCTGTCCAATCCCATCAGAATTTTATATGTTTCTATGAGATCCCCTCTCATTCTTCTAAATTCCATTAAATACAAGCCTAGTCGATCCAGTCTTTCTTCATATGTCAGCTCACAGATTTGGGGATGGGAGATCTGGCACTGCCATAGTGACTCTAAAGAGCTGCAGCAGCCTTGCAAAGGAAAGGGACTTGTTGGCAGCCAAAAAAATTAGCAACGTTATATTTGTGTATTGTTATTATGGAGCAGTGCTAAAGAAGAATATCCAGATTTATAGGTGCAGCATTTGAGGCACTGATGCAGAAAGTGGAGGACGGGAGGAATGCGCGGGTTCCCTCTGACAATAGTACGCTCCAAGGTTTCTGGAAGGAGCTGACATAATACATAAACACAGCACAAAAGCAAAATATTGCAGATGCTGGAATCTAAAATAAAAACAGAAAATGCTGGAGATCTCAGCGGGTCAGGCAGCATCTGTTGAGAGAAAGAGAGTTAACGTATCAGGTCGAAGACCCTTCGTCAGAACTGGCAATAGTTCAAAATGTAACAGATTCTTAAGGAAGTGCTGGCACCCTGAGAGGGGGAGGGGAGGAGAGAACAAAAGGGAAGGTCTGTGATAGGGTGGAAGGCAGGAGAGATTTGAGAGACAAAAGGGATGATGGGCTGAATTGAGATGGTAATAGCACAAGTTAGGAAACAAAAGGTAAGTCTAGATAGGGTGTGAATGGCAGAATAATTACCTGCTACCATGGGAAACAGAGAGAAGCAAACTAAAAACGAAAGCGAGGAAAGGGAACAAAATGTGGTAAGAGGTTATGGTCTGAAATTGTTGACCTCGATGTTGAGTCCAGAAGGCTGTAAAGTGCCTAAGCGAAAGATGAGGTGCTGTTCCTTGAGCTTGCGTTGAGCTTCATTGGAACAGTGTAGGAGACCGAGGATGGAGAGGTCAGAGTGGGAATGGAGCGGAGCATTAAAAAGAGACAGGCGACCGGAAGTTCGGGGTCACCTTTGGAGGTGCTCCGCAAAGCGGTCAGCCAATCGCCGTTTGGTCTCCCCAATGTAGAGGAGACCGCATCGTGAGCAGTGAATACAGTATACTA